>NC_083588.1:6008111-6724111 GCF_027579695.1 Neoarius graeffei
ACCTGCTGAGGATGTTGTTTTTACAGAGCATACAATCTACCAAATAGGATGATGAGATAATCTCAAGACAAGACCCTGATGAAGACATATCCACCCAGAGAGGAATCGATGCTGACAGCATATTTGCGTGAATTAGGCCTGCACAGCCCTCGTTCCACTCCAGGTGTAATTACCCATCATCCGGCTAGCACCTCAGGTGTTCGTTCAAGATGCTTTTCCTTCTGCCGAGGCTCGCACACATTACGCTCGGTCATGTTATCGTGCTGAAATCGTTTCGAGTGTCTTTCAAACATTATCAGGGTTTTCTTTTTTTTTCCCCCTTTTGCAGAGCCACTCTGATCTTCTACAATCTGTCATACCTGAGAACGTCTCGAGCTTGTATCGCACCGTGCGTGTTCAGCCAACATGGCACTTTGCATAGCAAGAAAAAAAGCAAACAAGCCAAATAAGCGTCTCTTTACAGAGAGTATGGCAGAGTGTGTTGCTCAGAAAGAGTAATGAATATTAAATGCAGGTTCTAATTGAATGTTGTCGAAGATCTTATCTCCTAATTAGAGATTCCACATTCGCTCTGCACCGCTTAATTTAGATTCATTTGTTCGGGATTTCAGGCATGAATTTTTTGTTCATACTTGTCAATTCAAAATCAAAATGCAGCACATTTATCAAATAAATTAGTTAAGTTCCTACAGAACAGATTTCTTGACTTTGATATAATTTCGTAATGACAATAATTTTCTCGCATCCAGAGACGGGTATGTTTTGTTTTTTTTTTTTTACTCCTCGCATCCAGAGACGGGACGCTTTGATGAGATGAGAAAGAGATACTTCTCATAGAGTTTTATCTTCATAGCCGAACAGATTGTTTCAAAGCAAGTTTGCAGCCATGAGGGCCTTTACCGTACCAATGGTGAGCAAGCCAGTGGGAGAACTGGTGAGGAAACCTCCATAGGATGGTGCACAGGGGAAAGAAATCTTGAGATGCCATAGGAAGAGCCTACTCTCCTTTGCCTGGCTTTGTGAATTGTGGATTATTTTTAATCTCGATAATCAGGGAAATCCAGTTTATTGGGAATATAAGGTAATGGCAAATAATAATGATAACAGCATGATAATCTCTGGAATCTGTGCATTGTTGTGAAAGGAAAAATCACAGTCAGCAGTCAATCAGTGAAGAAAGATCAGGAACCTGTTGGACTCCAAATGACAAAGGTGGGATCAGAGTGGAAGCAGAAGATGGCAGGAGTATGATTTGAATTGAGCAGGAACTTGATGACCTCAGGATGGGTGTGATTGGAACTTCAGCTTGTTGGCTTCAGGATGGCAGGAGTAGGAATTAGATGGGACAGGAGATTGTTGCCCTCAGGCTGGCAGGAGTAGGAATTAGATGGGGCAGGAGTTTGTTGGCCTGATGATGGCAGGAATTTGTTGGCTTCAGGGTGGCAGGATTAGGAATTACATGGAGTAGGAGCTTGTTGACCTCATGATGGCATAATTTGGAAGTAAACAGGGCAGGAGCTTGTTGACTTCATAATGGCAGGACTCGGAGTTAGATGGGCCAGGAGCTTGTTGACCTCATGATGGCAGGACTTAGAGTTAGATGGGCTTGGAGCTTGTTGACCTCATGATGGCAGGATTCAGAATTAGATGGGGCAAGAGCTTATTGGCCTCATGATGGCAGGACTCGGAGTTAGATAGGGCAGGAGCTTGTTCACCTCATGATGGCAGGATTCAGTAGATGGGGCAAGAGCTTACTGGCCTCATGATGGCAGGACTCGGAGTTAGATAGGGCAGGAGCTTGTTGACCTCATGATGGCAGGACTTAGAGTTAGATGGGCTTGGAGCTTGTTGACCTCATGATGGCAGGATTCAGAATTAGATGGGGCAAGAGCTTATTGGCCTCATGATGGCAGGACTCGGAGTTAGATAGGGCAGGAGCTTGTTCACCTCATGATGGCAGGATTCAGTAGATGGGGCAAGAGCTTATTGGCCTCATGATGGCAGGACTCGGAGTTAGATAGGGCAGGAGCTTGTTGACCTCATGATGGCATAACTCAGAAGTAGATGAGGCAGGAGTTTGTTGGCCTCAAGATGGGAGCTAGATGGGGCAAGGGACTCAGAAAGAGCCATAAGAATGATCTGAATTGGAGCATTATAGCGAGGGCCTGTTCATGAGTGGTATAACATTCAAATAGATCAAGAGTAATTATTGTCCAACAGCAGGATGCATCAAGATGATATGTAAGGATACAGGTGTGGCACAAGCTTATGGCCCTCAGGTTGGCAAGAGTAGGATCCTGATGATCACAAAAGCTTGTAGGCCTTAGGCTACATTTACATTAGACTGTATCTGTCTCGTTTTCTTTGCGGATGCACTGTCCATTTACATTAAACCGCCGGGAAACGGGAATCCGCCAGCGTCCACGTATTCAATCCAGATCGTGTCAGCTCCGGTGCTGTGTAAACATTCAGAATACGCGGATACACTGTGCTGAGCTCTAGCTGGCGTCTCATTGGACAACATCACTGTGACATCCACCTTCCTGATTCGCTGGCGTTGGTCATGTGACGCGACTGCTGAAAAACGGCGCGGACTTCCGCCTTGTATCACCTTTCATTAAAGAGTATAAAAGTATGAAAATACTGCAAATACTGATGCAAATACTGCCCATTGTGTAGTTATGATTGTCTTTAGGCTTGCCATCGTTCCACTTGCAAGTGGTAAGTGATATGCGCTGGGATCACACACACAGCGGCTCAGTCCCGAATCACAGCTTGTTCACTTCACTCGCGTGCTCTGTGAGCTGCGCAAGGCCGGAGTGTGCACCCTCCAGAGGGCACTCGCTGTTCAGGGCGGAGTGATTTGGAGCGCAGGATGCCTGCGGAGCCGAGCGTATCCATGTATTGGTATTGCTGTGTGCACGCAAATCGTGTATTGGTGTTGCTGTGTGCACACTAATCGTTTTAAAAACGTTAATCTGATGATCCGCTGATACGGTCTAATGTAAACATGGGCTTAGAAGGACAGAAGTACAGTCAAGTACGAAACAGGAGCTGAAAATGGCAGGGGGAGGGTCCTGATGGAACATTATCTTCTAGGCATCAGGATGGCTGGCATGGGATTTGAATGGGTAAGAATAATTACCCATCATGAAGTCATTACTTCTTGCATAATTACCCAACAAGAGGATAGGTAAAGATCCAGATGGGTCAGGAGCTTGTTTCAAGTGTGATCTGGTGCTGAGTGATGTCATGTCAGAGATTTTTCGATGTAAAGCGTCAAAAACAAGCCTTTTATACCACAAATCCAGCCGACTTGAAAAGAGATATCTAATTTTCTGATTACTTTCTGTGCAGCAGTTTTGTTAATAAATGATCTGTTTATCATAATTAAGTTCGGGTTTCTTTTGCACATTGCATTGACCTAAAGAGCCTGTCATTTTAATGAGTAAAGTTAATAAGTCAGAGTTAACAAAAGTGTTGATTCTCTTTTAAAGGCCACTTTCATAAATACTGCTCATGACAAAGTGTGTTTGTTGGAAATCAAGGACATTCTAACTGAGCAGAAATCCTTTCCCTTTCCTTTCTCTGGGAGTTTATCAGTCTGACTGATCACAACAGTGCAATATTGGCCTTCTTTCAAAAAACAAGATCTAAAACGCTCCAGTCCAGATTTCTGTTTTGTGTCTGTTGAAAACCTCACAAGAGAAAAGAGGAAACAAGTAACACTAAATTAGTAAAATTAAATGAGTAGCGTTTCATTGATGTTTGGGAAAAACATCACGGCGAATGCTGAGATCAAATGACATGATATTTTTGTCTTTCACGATGGTCACAATGTCAGATGAGGCAGTCATGGTGCCATAAATTCTCGCCCTGTCTTTGCTGGGAGACTGGCAACACTACAAGTTTGACCCCAACCAGTCATCGTTCACATCCTTGTGTGTCATCGTGGAGGAGGGTCAAGAAATTGTTAATCATGGCTTCAAGACGCACACAGTAGGAGTTATCAAACTCATCTCATCTCATCTCATTATCTCTAGCCACTTTATCCTGTTCTACAGGGTCGCAGGCAAGCTGGAGCCCATCCCAGCTGACTACGGGCGAAAGGCGGGGTACACCCTGGACAAGTCGCCAGGTCATCACAGGGCTGACATATAGACACAGACAACCATTCACACTCACATTCACACCTACGGTCAATTTAGAGTCACCAGTTAACCTAACCTGCATGTCTTTGGACTGTGGGGGAAACCGGAGCACCCGGAGGAAACCCACGCGGACACGGGGAGAACATGCAAACTCCACACAGAAAGGCCCTCACCGGCCACGGGGCTCGAACCCGGACCTTCTTGCTGTGAGGCGACAGCGCTAACCACTACACCACCGTGCCGCCCCGAGTTATCAAACTTGGTGAGAAAATCCAAAAAAATTGGACATCCTGGAGCCACATCGCTGTTCTTTCGATCATGTCCCACTCCAAGGCCCATTTGTCTGATCCTGGCGTAGCAAGTTGCTTCAAAATCTCTCAAAGATGTTCAACAGGGTTGAGATCTGGTGATTGTGACAGCCATAGTTGATGAGGTCCGTCATTTTCATCTTCATCAGACGATTCAGTGAGCCCTTGTGGCATATAAATGGGGCGGAGTCATCCTGGAAGAGACCCCGCCTCTCACCATAGAAAGGTTTCATTGTTGGATAAGCACGATCAGTCAGAAACCCTTTGGATTGATTTGCATTGAGACGACCCTCAAGCCATGCCAGTAAAAACAAGCGTTGCCAGGCAAAACAAACCTCGCCCGGTAGCACTTATGATATGAAGGAAGATACCGCGAAAAAAATAGGTACCCTATGGGTCCATGTGGCTACCGCTTCTGATCCCATGTCCATACAGTAAATATAGCATATATATTTACTCTATGAGGTAGGAGCCACAAAAATGAAGCATAATCCAAAAGTGAACAATTTAAAAATCACAGAAGTAAAATATACCAAGTGTGTGTACTTTATATTATTCTACTCTTACCTCTTACAGTTTTCGAAAATGAAACCTCCGAACCGAGGCTGACATACACACACTGTCGCCACGACCCAAACTCTTATTTCCTGGAAATGGCCCGGCGCTAGAGCTCAGTGGAACGCACTTTCCCTCTGTAATAAGCAGAAACATGTCTGAAAGTCATTTCTTGAGTCTAGTCCGTTTATTTCAAATGGTGAACCGAATTGTACCGGTATACGCTCACCGGCCATTTTAATCAGAACACGTGTATGCGCATGCACAGTGCACGATCGTTACACTCTGACATTCTTACAGCACGATGATGTAGTGGCTAGCGCCTCTATATGAGGCAGTAGCCACAATAAAAACGATTTTGACCTTTTTGGTGACTTTGACCGGATGACCCTCAAAATGTTGGAGGTTCTATTTGAGACCAATGCCCACCTATCCTGAAAGTTTCATGAAGATTGGTCCAGCCGTTTTCCCGGAATATTGTTAACAAAAAAAAACAAAGAAATCTGTCCGAAAACAATACCTCGCCCCACTTACTCCGCAGCGGGCGAGGTAATAAATGCCCCCCTCCAGCCACCCACTGGTTGCAGAGGAAGCTACAATTGTGAAGAATTTGTTCATGAAAAAGACATTTATGTTTTTTTTTTTTTTTATTATAGATTTTTCATTCCGGAAGGTAAGTCTTGGTTGCGAGGCAAGCAAGAGCATGTATGAAGAGTGTGGAATGATCAGAAATTCTCTGAAATTTGAAGAGCGCTATTGCTGGCCTGTCCACTCTTTCTGAACAGTGTAATTAAGTCCATCTCGACTCTCATCTCTTTGATTAAACATGACCGTTGGGGGTTCAGCATTGAGACGTCTCTCTCGGACAGTCTCGCCTCATCCTTCTTATTCCTGCACTTACAGAGTGAAGGATCAAGATCACAGCAGAAGACTCCATTTTATGAAACTTCGAAAACTTTATAAAACTCTTTCTTTGTTTAAATTACAGTACGACCAGAAGAAAATTCAAATAAGCGATATTAAAAACACACTTATTAGACTTTTTAAGTATGGAAAGTTTTGCTGGCTGGGAACCAAACATCTTGGTTGCATCCTGAGTCATAAAAAAGCATTCATTAAGGTGGGCTCGGATTTGAGGTGAATTTAGTTACGTCTCCACGAAAGTTTGTTTCCTGTTTTCTGCTGCAGTATTTCTGACCAATTTATGTAAGATCAAAAGTTTTTTTTTTTTTTAATTTGTTATTATGTGTAGCCAAATGAAACCAAATCAAATAGCAAACCAAAATATATCAAACTGATTCAGTGGAAGCATCCAAAGAAACCCTGCGAAACACAATGGCACAAGCTCTTGGGTCAGAATGAATAGTGAATGCATGGTCAGACTTTGCGAAGATAAAGGGAAATGCAGAGTCCGAGTACACAGATTAATTAAGGAGAAACAAGGAACCGGTGCACACATTCAGGGAAAACAAAGTAATCACAAGAAGAGGGGAGGGAAAGGAAAAGCAGAAGTATTGTGCTTAAATCAGGGAGAGGCAAACCATGCTCTATTGAAGGTTAATTGGATAACCTCTGGTTCATTTTGCAAACCTTCTGAACAAATCATTCTTCCGCGCAGGGCCCTCCATGAGGTTGGGCGACTCCTGCACTGGAGATGGCCGAAAGGATAGTGTAGTAGTACGTAGTGCTAATAGAAAGTGGGTTCCTAGGTAGTATGTTCTGGCCGATAGCCATCAGCAGATGTTGATCTGGGTCATCTCAACTGTGTAATGCAAGATTTCTTGGAGCAGAGCCAATGCACATCATAATCCAACACCCTACCAAGTGACCTAAAGGCCCAGCTGCCTCTAGGGCAGGATGCAGCGTGCACTATGTATTGACTTTGCTCCGCATTTGTACATCTTGGTTTCTTTTTGCCTCATATTATACTGTTGATGAAACACTCTCAGAAGGCAACACTACCCTGAAGGCATGGCAGCGCTCTGTGGACTTACATTTTTAAACCTCGAAAATGTTTGGTCAATGCAGGTCTTCCAGATCAAATGGTACTTGCAGTGTATGCAAACATAATGTTTTGTGACAGATACAGTTTCGCGTAGGGCGGCACGGTGGTGTAGTGGTTAGCGCTGTCGCCTCACAGCAAGAAGGTCCGGGTTCGAGCCCCGTGGCCGGCGAGGGCCTTTCTGTGTGGAGTTTGCATGTTCTCCCCGTGTCCACGTGGGTTTCCTCCGGGTGCTCCGGTTTCCCCCACAGTCCAAAGACATGCGGGTTAGGTTAACTGGTGACTCGAAATTGAGCGTAGGTGTGAATGTGAATGGTTGTCTGTGTCTATGTGTCAGCCCTGTGATGACCTGGCGACTTGTCCAGGGTGTACCCCGCCTTTCGCCCGTAGTCAGCTGGGATAGGCTCCAGCTTGCCTGCGACCCTGTAGAAGGATAAAGCGGCTAGAGATAATGAGATGAGATGAGACGGTTTCGCGTAAGTCATGTTTTGAGCTCAGATTTTTTTTCAGTTGCTCATTGCTGATGTTCACAAGCAAGCAGGATGACATCTTTCTGCAACAAAAAAGCATTCGGAGATGCACAGCAGTCAGAGAAAATGGATCCAAAGTCCATCTAGTAGTATGATATAAAGTGTGAACTTTACTAACCTGGTGTCGGAGGAATAAAACACTTTGGATCATAGTATCCCTTCGCAAAAAGTAGTATACTTAAAGTTCATTTTATTAAGTATGCATCAGTATAAGTATAGCAAGTATACTACAGACCATGTACTTTTAGTGTCCTAGAAAGTATACAAATTTAATACTTTTTCGGACTAAATTGGAACATTTCAAGTTTATAAAAGTATACTTTAAAGTTCATTTTAAGTTTGCAAAAGTACACTTTAAAGTATACAACAAGTACATTCATCTACAGTGGTGCTTGAAAGTTTGTGAACCCTTTAGAATTTTCTATATTTCTGCATAAATATGACCTAAAACATCATCAGATTTTCACACAAGTCCTAAAAGTAGATAAAGAGAACCCAGTTAAACAAATGAGACAAAAATATTATACTTGGTCATTTTTTTATTGAGGAAAATCATCCAATATTACATATCTGTGAGTGGCAAAAGTATGTGAACCTCTAGGATTAGCAGTTAATTTGAAGGTGAAATTCGAGTCAGGTGTTTTCAATCAATGGGATGACAATCAGGTGTGAGTGGGCACCCTGTTTTATTTAAAGAACAGGGATCTATCAAAGTCTGATCTTCACAACACATGTTTGTGGAAGTGTATCATGGCACGAACAAAGGAGATTTCTGAGGATCTCAGAAAAAGCATTGTTGGTGCTCATCTGGCTGGAAAAAGGTTACAAAACCATCTCTAAAGAATTTGGACTCCACCAATCCACAGTCAGACAGATTGTGTACAAATGGAGGAAATTCAAGACCATTCTTACCCTCCCCAGGAGTGGTCGACCAACAAAGATCACTCCAAGAGCAAGGCGTGTAATAGTCGGCGAGGTCACAAAGGACCCCAGGGTAACTTCTAAGCAACTGAAGGCCTCTCTCACATTGGCTAATGTTAATGTTCATGAGTCCACCGTCAGGAGAACACTGAACAACAATGGTGTGCATGGTAGGGTTGCAAGGAGAAAGCCACTGCTGTCCAAAAAGAATATTGCTGCTCATCTGCAGTTTGCTAAAGATCACGTGGACAAGCCAGAAGGCTATTGGAAAAATGTTTTGTGGACGGATGAGACCAAAATAGAACTTTTTGGTTTAAATGATAAGCGTTATGTTTGGAGAAAGGAAAACACTGCATTCCAGCATAAGAACCTTATCCCATTTGTGAAACATGGTGGTGGTAGTATGATGGTTTGGGCCTGTTTTGCTGCATCTGGGCCAGGACGGCTTGCCATCATTGATGGAACAATGAATTCTGAATTATACAAGTGAATTCTTAAGGAAAATGTCAGGACATCTGTCCATGAACTGAATCTCAAGAGAAGGTGGGTCATGCAGCAAGACAATGACCCTAAGCACACAAGTCGTTCTACCAAAGAATGGTTAAAGAAGAATAAAGTTAATGTTTTGGAATGGCCAAGTCAAAGTCCTGGCCTTAATCCAATTGAAATGTTGTGGAAGGACCTGAAGCGAGCAGTTCATGTGAGGAAACCCACCAACATCCCAGAGTTGAAGCTGTTCTGTACGGAGGAACGGGCTAAAATTCCTCCAAGCCGGTGTGCAGGACTGATCAACAGTTACCGCAAACGTTTAGTTGCAGTTATTGCTGCACAAGGGGGTCACACCAGATACTGAAAGCAAAGGTTCACATACTTTTGCCACTCACAGATATGTAATATTGGATCATTTTCCTCAATAAATAAATGACCAAGTATAATATTTTTGTTTCATTTGTTTAACTGGGTTCTCTTTATCTACTTTTAGGGCTTGTGTGAAAATCTGATGATGTTTTAGGTCATACTTATGCAGAAATATAGAAAATTCTAAAGGGTTCACAAACTTTCAAGCGCAACTGTATATACTATCAATGTACTTGGTATATCCCTCTCGTACTGTATGCTTAAAGTATACCACAAGTACACTTATCGATATACTGCCATTGTACTAGTTATATACTTCGAGTCCCTATTTTTAGTTTATTATTGTATACTTTAAGTATACTGTTATAAACGTTGGTTATTTCACTAGTTTACTTGTTATACTTTAAGTTTGCTTGGCATATTACTTGTAGCTTACTATTTATACACTACTGTTCAAAAGTTTGGGGTCACTTTGAAATGTCCTTATTTTTGAAAGAAAAGCACTGTTCTTTTCAATGAAGATCACTTTAAACTAATCAGAAATCCACTCTATACATTGCTAATGTGGTAAATGACTATTCTAGCTGCAAATGTCTGGTTTTTGGTGCAATATCTCCATAGGTGTATAGAGGCCCATTTCCAGCAACTATCACTCCAGTGTTCTAATGGTACAACCCCAATTCCAAAAAAGTTGGGACAAAGTACAAATTGTAAATAAAAACGGAATGCAATGATGTGGAAGTTTCAAAATTCCATATTTTATTCAGAATAGAACATAGATGACATATCAAATGTTTAAACTGAGAAAATGTATCATTCAAAGAGAAAAATTAGGTGATTTTAAATTTCATGACAACAACACATCTCAAAAAAGTTGGGACAAGGCCATGTTTACCACTGTGAGACATCCCCTTTTCTCTTTACAACAGTCTGTAAACGTCTGGGGACTGAGGAGACAAGTTGCTCAAGTTTAGGGATAGGAATGTTAACCCATTCTTGTCTAATGTAGGATTATAGTTGCTCAACTGTCTTAGGTCTTTTTTGTCGTATCTTCCGTTTTATGATGCGCCAAATGTTTTCTGTGGGTGAAAGATCTGGACTGCAGGCTGGCCAGTTCAGTACCCGGACCCTTCTTCTACGCAGCCATGATGCTGTAATTGATGCAGTATGTGGTTTGGCATTGTCATGTTGGAAAATGCAAGGTCTTCCCTGAAAGAGACGTCGTCTGGATGGGAGCATATGTTGCTCTAGAACCTGGATATACCTTTCAGCATTGATGGTGTCTTTCCAGATGTGTAAGCTGCCCATGCCACATGCACTAATGCAACCCCATACCATCAGAGATGCAGGCTTCTGAACTGAGCGCCGATAACAACTTGGGTCGTCCTTCTCCTCTTTAGTCCGAATGACACGGCGTCCCTGATTTCCATAAAGAACTTCAAATTTTGATTCGTCTGACCACAGAACAGTTTTCCACTTTGCCACAGTCCATTTTAAATGAGCCTTGGCCCAGAGCCTTGTTCTGCACTTCTGGATCATGTTTAGATACGGCTTCTTCTTTGAACTACAGAGTTTTAGCTGGCAACGGCGGATGGCACGGTGAATTGTGTTCACAGATAATGTTCTCTGGAAATATTCCTGAGCCCATTTTGTGATTTCCAATACAGAAGCATGCCTGTATGTGATGCAGTGCCGTCTAAGGGCCCGAAGATCACGGGCACCCAGTATGGTTTTCCGGCCTTGACCGTTACGCACAGAGATTCTTCCAGATTCTCTGAATCTTTTGATGATATTATGCACTGTAGATGATGATATGTTCAAACTCTTTGCAATTTTACACTGTCGAACTCCTTTCTGATATTGCTCCACTATTTGTCGGCGCAGAATTAGGGGGATTGATGATCCTCTTCCCATCTTTACTTCTGAGAGCCGCTGCCACTCCAAGATGCTCTTTTTATACCCAGTCATGTTAATGACCTATTGCCAATTGACCTAATGAGTTGCAATTTGGTCCTCCAGCTGTTCCTTTTTTGTACCTTTAACTTTTCCAGCCTCTTATTGCCCCTGTCCCAACTTTTTTGAGATGTGTTGCTGTCATGAAATTTCAAATGAGCCAATATTTGGCATGAAATTTCAAAATGTCTCACTTTCGACATTTGATGTGTTGTCTATGTTCAATTGTGAATACAATATCAGTTTTTGAGATTTGTAAATTATTGCATTCCGTTTTTATTTACAATTTGTACTTTGTCCCAACTTTTTTGGAATCGAGGTTGTACAATGTGTTTGCTCATTGCCTCAGAAGGCTAATGGATGATTAGAAAACCCTTGTACAATCATGTTAGCACAGCTGAAAACAGTTGAGCTCTTTAGAGAAGCTATAAAACTGACCTTCCTTTGAGCAGATTGAGTTTCTGGAGCATCACATTTGTGGGGTCGATTAAATGCTCAAAATGGCCAGAAAAATGTCTTGACTATATTTTCTATTCATTTTACAACTTATGGTGGTCAATGAAAGTGTGACTTTTCATGGAAAACACAAAATTGTCTGGGTGACCCCAAACTTTTGAACAGTAGTGTATACTGGAAATGTACTCCTTAAAGTATTCTTAAAGTTTACTCATACTGTATGTACACGAGTGTGATGCATTTACAAAATCACAAGACAGAATGTTGAAAACAAGTTTGATATATTTTCAAACATTTCAAAAACAAAGACCTATGAAATCAAGTCCTTCCTTACTGGAGAAAATGAAAGGAAAAAGTGCACATTTGCGTGTAAAAATGTAAACATAATGGTCTCTTGATCAATAAAGTCAAGTCAAAAGTTTTTCTGTTTTTGTGTATGAGTTTAACGTACATAAAGATAATGCAATTGAGCACACATATACTGTAAAGTTTTAAACTCCAGCATTATATTATATTAATATATAAATTCAATGTGAAGCATGAATCAATGACTTGACCTTATGATGCACTTGGAGCAAGATATACTAAGTATGAGTACTTTGTGGCGGCGGCACGGTGGTGTAGTGGTTAGCGCTGTCGCCTCACAGCAAGAAGGTCCGGGTTTGAGCCCCGGGGCCGGCGAGGGCCTTTCTGTGTGGAGTTTGCATGTTCTCCCCGTGTCCGCGTGGGTTTCCTCCAGGTGCTCCGGTTTCCCCCACAGTCCAAAGACATGCAGGTTAGGGTAACTGGTGACTCTAAATTGACCGTAGGTGTGAATGCGAGTGTGAATGGTTGTCTGTGTCTATGGCCAAGTTTACATTAGACCGTATCTGTCTCGTTTTCTTCGCGGATGCACTGTCCGTTTACATTAAAACGCCGGGAAACGGGAATCCGCCAGGGTCCACGTGTTCAATCCAGATCGTGTCTGGTCCGGTGCTGTGTAAACATTGAGAATACGTGGATATGCTGTGCTGAGCTCTAGCTGGCGTCGTCATTGGACAACGTCACTGTGACATCCACCTTCCTGATTCGCTGGCGTTGGTCATGTGACGCGACTGCTGAAAAACGGTGCGGACTTCCGCCTTGTATCACCTTTCATTAAAGAGTATAAAAGTATGAAAATACTGCAAATACTGATGCAAATACTGCCCATTGTGTAGTTATGATTGTCTTTAGGCTTGCCATCCTTCCACTTGCAAGTGGTAAGTGATATGCGCTGGGATCACACACACAGCGGCTCAGTCCCAAATCACAGCTTGTGCACTTCACTCGCGCGCTGTGTGAGCTGCGCAAGGCCGGAGTGAGTGCGCACCCTCCAGAGGGCACTCGCTGTTCAGGGCAGAGTGATTTGGAGCACAGGATGCCTGCGGAGCCGAGCGTATCCGTGTATTGGTGTTGCTGTGTGCACGCAAATCGTGTATTGGTGTTGCTGTGTGCACACTAATCGTTTTAAAAACGTTAATCTGATGATCCGCTGATACGGTCTAATGTAAACATGGGCTATGTGTCAGCCCTGTGATGACCTGGCGACTTGTCCAGGGTGTACCCCACCTTTCGCCCGTAGTCAGCTGGGATAGGCTCCAGCTCGCCTGCGACCGTGTAGGACAGGATAAAGCGGCTAGAGATGATGAGATGAGTACTTTGTGGCAGAAAAACGTAAAAAGTATACTTAAGTATAAGTTTTAGTATTAATGTACTTAGTCTTAGACTTTTGTTTATACTTTTTAGTATAAGCCAAGTATACTTCACTATACTATTCTTAAGTATATAAAATATAGTTTATAAAAAGTCAACTTCAAGTATACTTCCTCAGTTTTAGTAAAAAAAATAAGTATACCGTAAAATACCAAATAATAGCCCGGGCGATTATTTGTCTCAATCACGTAAGAGACCCGGCGCGTATTAGAGACTAGGCGGCTATTTGGAACAAGCGATTAATTCCTTCTTCACAAACACCTTCCCCAAAATCTACCTCAAAACGGGGGAAAAAATCATTCTCAGATAGGCCTACTTTTAACCAGTATAACTTACAGTTTGTTTAGAGTTAGATTACAGATAGCACGGTGCCGACTTCGGGGAATTTTGAAGACGCAGAATGCATCTTCGCATGGCACAGTCGGGGTGGATAAAGGATAAATCACACACCTTTTCCTGTTAATGACTAGTTAAGCGCATGCTTTACAAAATAATCAAGAAACCACACCATTGTCTGTGCGCAGCACTGTGATTTAATTACTCTGCAAAGTTATGGTCACTTGCTATCACCCTCACCCATGCAGCCTCCACCCTTTGCGCTTCGCGATGTCTGTCAATCTGAAATTGCATGGAGGGCGCGACGTTGAAGCAACATAATTAGGGTGCGAAGTGTCAAACCAAAGGGTTTTTTCTTATGCTGAAAAATAAGTGACCTGCAGTGGCTACATACTGTCATCTTGCATCACGTTTCTCTCCAAGACGTCTCCCTATTTGGCCGATATGAGCCTATTCCCCGAGTGAGTTGGTACGGTGGCTCGACCCCGTAGAAAACTTAAAGTTCAGATGAAAGTTAGTTGAATAGGTTACTGACTTGTAGGCCTACTTGTTGCCTGCCTGACGCGTGCTTCTGCCCAACTTGCACGACAGATTACTTGTTGAAAAGGCCCCTTGGATTAGCTTGGCCGCGAGCAGACTGAAATGCATGTTAGAACGCTCTCACCTTTTTTGTAAAGCGTCTTCCAGATCCGAATGGGTAAGGGCAAGTGGAATGGTATAAGGTCTTTAATAAAACTCACTGTGTGCTTTGACGCATGCATTCGGCAATTTAGGTCGTTTAACAGAAGCAGCAGTCCAACCTTGGAAACCCGCAGTCCTCAATGTCACCACACACGCTGGCTTTCGTTGGGTATACCCAAAGGGGTGGCTAAGACATCTGTCAAAAGTTACGGAGTTGCATTCCTCAAGAAATATTACGGTAGACCAAGATTATAACATTGAAATGGCATGTTTATTATCACGTAACAAAATGTTGTAAACAGTATTATAGAAATAATTTCATTCATTTATTCATTCATTCATTCATTCATATTGTTTCGGTAGAAAACTATGCAATGCAAAATCGTTTAAACACCAGAAAACCAGAAAAGTGCTGGGCCTCAAGATTCTAGATAGAACGTTCGGACGCTTTTTTTTTTTTTTAGACCCCGGCGAGTATTCGGAACCGGCCTTTATTTGTCACAACACACGCGTACACCCGGCCGTTAAAGGGAAACTCGGCGGTTAATTGGAACTCGGCTATTATTTGGTATTTTACGGTACTCATAGTACACTTAAATAAACTTCTTTTTGCGAAGGGATCATCAGAAAACAATCCACTTCAGGGTGATAGTTTTGCATCGCAGTGTATCACGCCACCCTGGTGGTGATTATTTTCTCAAGTTGACACTCAAAATCCGGCACGAAGATCAGGCCAGGCGAAGTCTTTATAGCCTCAAGACATTCTTTTCTGACTTTTCGTTGGAGAAAAAAACTCGTCGGAAATAAATGGTCCTACCCTTCCAAAATGGTGCCATTGGGGGAGCTGAGGCCAAATCTGAAACGAGTTTCCCAAGAATAAGTTTCACTTTTTTGACTTATTGTCACTGCCAGCATGCTGGAGCCTAAATAATTTCAGCTTCATTGCTCACAAGATGGGCAAATAATGAGGTCAAGCTTTGCAAATTGTTTTTTTTTTTTGGTTGGTTGGTTGTTTGGTTGGGATTTTTTTCCCCCAGACTTGAGGTAGCACTGCTTTTATTTCTCAGGAACAAATTGTGCTGAATTTCGGTGGTGAGTTTTCAATCAGTATGAAATTAAAAAAAAGTCATCTTAATTATCATCGTATTAGTTTGCATAGGTGTAGCAAATGGATGTTTCTGTTTTTTTTTTTTTACTGACATTACAAGGTTTATTCGAACCTTTTCCTGAAGAGACGTTTATTTTCGAGAGTACACCGAGACAATGAAATGAAACGTTTAAGTCTTATCAGACATCAGGGACCAAGTAGTTCTCTCTGAAATGCAAATATAACATCCAGAGAAGGTTTAAACATGATATTTAATGAGCCATCGGAGGATGATCAAGCCGTCATTTAAGACGGAGCTGATATGTAGAAAGGCTGCACGCTAATGAACAAGAGGAAACCAGAGAAGAAGCAAGCGGACAGTCGACTCCTAAATGAGTCATAATGGGCTCTACCACCTGCAAGGCATCGATCAGTAGCGATGGGGCTAATTGATAAGGCGTTATTAGCAGTGTTCGAGGTAATGGGCATTGTATTTCATCCTGTCTGCATGGGTGACGTGAAGATGAGGCACCGGAAACAGATGGCAAGATCAACGGTGCCGGGAATCCAGATGTCAGGCCGCCCCAGTAGGTGGTCTTACTCGGGTCAGAGCCGACATTTAAAACTGCATTGCTGCATAACTTTACAAGCAGGACTATCCATTTGAATAAAACAATATGACAGGCCTTACAAGCAAAGTTTTTAACAGCACATCCTGAAGCACTTTATTCCATTTAGACCACAGCAGTTTGTCAGCCGTTACAATTTACGTATGAAAGAACACATTGTAGCACATTTTTTATCCATTTAGAATTACATTACCCGTTGTGTTCCTGTTATCATTTCTGTTATAGCAGCAATAAACAGTCTTTCCCTCACGTGCCTCTCTTTGATTCATATAAACCTGTGATTTTCCTCGAACTATACAAAGAAAGAAAGAAAGAAAGAAAGAAAGAAAGAAAGAAAGATTATGCATGGCATTTTTCTTCACACACATTCCAAACACTCTCTGTTGTGGATGAGGTAAGTGTGGATGCGAGGAGGAGAAATGCTTTTCCAAAATGCTCCGACATAATCTGGGCGGCTTGCCATCTCCCTCGCAAGGGAGAGATCTGATGCAGTGAAAAAAAAAACCCAGCCCTGAATAAATAAACAGTGCTTATTACATCAACTCAAAAAGGCTCTATCAATTGCGATACAATAACAAAGTATTCTGGAGTTTGAAGTTCGAGAAGTTATTAAAACCCATCAGATGATGCTGCAGCTGAATTCTTGGAATCCCTGGCCAAAAGTTTGTCGACACCTCACCAACATGACTGTGTGTCCGACATGAATGTCCCATTCCAGATTTAGTCCTTGCTTTGCTCTTCGAAGAAGCTCCACTCTTCTGGGAAGGCTTTTCATCAGATTTTGTGGCTTTGGAAAATTGTGATCATTTGGCGACAAGAGCATTCATGAGATCAGGAACTGAGGAGGCCTGGGGTGCACTCGGTGTTCCACTTCATCCCAGTGGGGCTGAGGTCAAGGCTTTTTGCAGGACATTTGAGTTCTTCTACTCCAAATTTGGCACACCATGTCTTCCTGGACTGAGCTTTGTGCACAGGAGCATTGTCATGCTGGGACAGGTTTGGGTTTCTTAGTTCCAGTGAACATTTTCCAAAGTCTTTCTCTGCAGTTATGTGCTTTAAAGGAACAGTCCACCGTACTTCCATCATGAAATATGCTCTTATCTGAATTGAGACGAGCTGCTCTGTACCTCTCCAAGCTTTGCGTGACCTCCCAGTCAGTCAGACGCGCTGTCACTCCTGTTAGCAATGTAGCTAGGCTCAGTATGGCCAATGGTATTTTTTGGGGCTGTAGTTAGATGCGACCAAACTCTTCCACGTTTTTCCTGTTTACATAGGTTTATATGACCAGTGATATGAAACAAGTTCAGTTACACAAATTGAAACGTAGCGATTTTCTATGCTATGGAAAGTCCGCACTATAATGACAGGCGTACTAACACCTTCTGCGCGCTTCGGCAGCGCATTGATCCGGAGCTCAGATATCAATGCGCTGCCGAAGCGCGCAGAAGGTGTTAGTATGCCTGTCATTATAGTGCGGACTTTCCATAGCATAGAAAATCGCTACGTTTCAATTTTTTTAACTGAACTTGTTTCATATCACTGGTCATATAAACCTATGTAAACAGGAAAAACGCGGAAGAGTTTGGTCGCATCTAACTACGGCCCCAAAAAATACCGTTGGCCATGCTGAGCCTAGCTACATTGCTAACAGGAGTGACAGCGCGTCTGACTGCGTCTGACTGACTGGGAGGTCGCGCAAAGCTCGGAGAGGTACGGAGCAGCTCGTCTCAATTCAGATAAGAGCATATTTCATGATGGAAGTACGGTGGACTGTTCCTTTAAGCTTTGTTTGGGGAAGAAGCACATATGGCTGTGATGATCAGGTGTCGACAAACTTTTGGCCATATTGTGTCCGTTGACCCCAAAAAATGACATGGAGATCATGCCTAGGCGTCTTCGACTAGCAAGCAAAATGACAAAACGACAGTCGATCATTAATTTTCAATGTGTAATTAAGTATGATCAAACGATTGGCTCGATTGAGTCTTCGAACCAGTGCTATTGTGCGCGTGGTCCAATGTTCCTTTAGTTCCCCACTCACAACTTTCCAACTAGTTCCGACTTCCAGTCAGTTCTCATACACCGTTTGACGTATAACTCTGGTTTCATCAGCATATCCTGTCATGTACGATTTCTTACAAAGACCTTACGAAGTAAAATAAAGCTTGGAAGGCGCTAGCAGAGATCATCAGTTCTTCTGGTCAGCGCCATTCTGTTAGACTGCAAAAATGGTGAAACTTCACCAGGCGAAGGGTTTTCCCAGGCTGCCGCACATTTACGATGGCCAGCTAAATTTGAATTCTTCAGAGTCTGTTTTTGACACTGTTTTTGATTTTGAACTCTGACTCACTCTCACTGGTCAATTTCCATTTGACTCCCGAACCACCCTGATTCGCTCAAGCAGTCAGAAGAGCACTGCTCTGTATATTTCAGTCAGCCTCGAGCTGTGATGATTCACAACCTGATAGATGTCAAGCCATCTGCTATTAGTAGAGTCAGTTCTGTTTTTTTTTTCTTATCCTTAACAACAGTGGCAGCCTCTCGTTCCTCTCAGCATAGTGTCCACATCCCACACAAAATCCATTTCAGTTCCCACCCACCGCTTACAGCCAGGAAGTAATTACTTCTGGCCGAGCGTGGCATCCTTGTTGTTGTGCGGAATGCAATCTGGACCAACAGCAGGAGCATGATAGAGATTCCCGAGCATTTATTTTTTCATTCGGAGCAAATTTGCTCAAGAGGACCACTGTGCTGTCAGTCCTCCTGCACAAATGTAGGTTGTAATGTTGATGTGTATTATTATCTGGAAGTGATGTCGGTATTATGAATTGCTGTGATGTGTATACAGCGAAAATGTCAGGATGCTTCCAGGCTGAAATTTGTTCCGGACAGTTTGAACCTCGGATAAATTGCTGCTATCATTTGACTCACTCACTCTCTCTCTCTCTCTCTCGCACTGCCGGAGAAGCTTTTAAACTCGTGTTTTGATTCATTTAACCTCTGAACGAGTGTGTTGTGTTTTTTTTCCGAACTCTTTTCTTAGCTCTTTAATTAACATGCAGATTTTTACCAGGTGGCTCAGGTATTTATCATTTATCAGGTGAGCTGTTTTTCACAGAGCCACCTCATCAGCACCTTGGGTTATAAATAAACCAGCTTTGCAGCAATGAAGATGTGATGGCTTAATAGTCCACCGAGAGTCTTGATTGACGGAGGAAGCTAACGGGTTGAGCCCACTTGCGTAGCAGTGGAGCGCAATATGAAGGCATATGAGTTCTCGCTGTCACGTTGTGAGTGTTTGTACGCTCTTGGTGCTGACAGGTTTGCACAGGACACTGTTTTGACAGCAAAAAGTCAGTATGTCATCGTTATCATGGAACTTTTATCTTCTATTCAGTTCTTCTACAGTTTGGCAGCAAACATTGTGAAATATCTGCAAGTGCTGAAGTCAAGACCAGCTAAACCGAGACCAAGTCTTTGAGGGGTTGAGATCAAGTCAAGACCAAGATCAGAGTGGATCGAGACCAAGTCAAGACAAGACTAAGTCTTTGAGGGGTTGAGATCAAGTCAAGACCAGAGTGGATCAAGACCAGAGTGTCTTGAGACCAAGACAAGACTAAGTCTTTGAGGGGTTGGGATCAAGTCAAGACCAAGACCAGAGTGGATCAAGACCAAGTCAAGATCAAGACCAGAGTGTCTTGAGACCAAGACAAGACCAAGTCTTTAAGGGGTTGAGATCAAGTCAAGACCAGACCAAGACCAGAGTGGATCGAGACCAAGTCAAGATCAAGACCAGAGTGTCTTGAGACCAAGACAAGGCCAAGTTTTTGAGGGGTTGAGATCAAGTCAAGACCAAGACCAAAGTGGCTTGAGACCAAGACAAGGCTAAATCTTTGAGGGGTTGAGATCAAGTCAAGACCAAGGCCAAGGCAGAGCAAGACCAGGACCAGACCAGTGTGTGTGAAGGGGATGGGGGAGGGGTGACAGCCGTTAATAGGAAGAAAAATTTCAAATTAACAATGAGTCGCATGACTGGTCGCATTTGAAGCAGGGAGTTTTACATCCAATCACAGTAACGACGTGAACAAATAACTCAGATAATGCACAGGCAGTTTAGTGAAATCCCCACAGCTGTGGTCCTGGTTGGTCTTAAAATAAAATCCTGAGTCCTCCGTGCCCAATACCGAGACAAGACCAAGTAAAAATGCGCTCAATTCTGAGACGAGACCGAGACCTTCAAAAAGTGGTCTTGGAGACCAAGACCAGTCTCGAGTACTACAACACTAATATCTGCTATCGTAACTGTTTATATCTGCTCCAATGTAATCTAGCTTGGACAGTGTGTTCATGAATAAACTATAAATTGTAATTGGAAAACTGCTGCAGTGTAAGAGGAATCAAACGCTTCCACAGTTTCACACCACCCTGTCGTTGATTATTTTCCAATAAGAGCACATTTCTCAAGTCTTTCCCAAGTCTTCTACGCCTGAGCCCAAGACTTCAGATTGTCACAATGGTCCTGTAATTGGGTTACCTGAACCACTTCCCGTCAACCTGCTTAAACGGCCCGCTGAGATGAAAGTGTTGAGCAAAAGAGCAGTGCTGTTTAGATTCCCAGAAGCTTCATTACGATCCACTAGCAGATGGACACCTTTAGCACATACCTGTAGCATTTGCTAATTTATTACCTGAGGCGCATATTAAAGAGGGATGTGATGGCAACAAGCTCGGCTTGTCAGCAGGTTGGGAAATATTACAGATACTTCGAAAAAATATATATGTTTATATTTTAGATTTGGGTCCGTCTCAGAAACTGGTCTCTCATTTGGGACATTATGGTCAAAAAATACGTTTTCTAATTTTACTATTTTTTTTTGCATTTACTTCACGCTCAATGTTTCTTGTGTCATGTTTAATAAGAATAAAGATAGTATCTTGCTTTATCTGGCCTCCACTGTGGAAAAATTTTTTGATTACAATTCAAATGCTTTTGTAAAATTGATTTCCATATAAAATAACTCCATCATGAAGAATTAAAGCCCCACCTTCACAGATGAGTGAAAATATTGAATAAATTTCCTCTTTTTGATTGCTTGGGTTAAAAATGCCAAGTTATGATGACTGAATTGATTATTCACTTAAATATGAATAATATGATACATTTTTGGGTATTTGATATGGCGAAATAGGACACAATGGAAAAATCAAGAACACACCGGAAAGACGAGAATAACGGCGGTGGTAAAAGAACAGCGACTGTACCGGCTGAAGGTCGCGCGGGTCTCTGCTGCGGCGCGCGAGCATCGGGACATCACTACCGCACCGGACGGAGCGCGAGGCGGGGGCGGGGCAAAATGACTGGCTGTAGATTCTATCAAAAGTTCGATCTAAATTGACCACGGTTGCAAAATATTGCCCAAAAATACGCAAACACTACGAAATATGGAAGTAAGATGAAAAAGAAACATTCTATTGCCTTATACTGCAAGACTAAAACAAAATAAAACTCTCAAAACTCACCTTTTCAGCGATAACGTCCGAACAGATCACCCGCGTAACAGAAAGACCGCAAATGGAAGCACGATCAACTTCTAACTGTTGGAGTGGAAAATTCCATTCTACACATGCAAATTGTTAATGTGTGTCCTTCCCCGCACACAAATAACACGCTACGGTAAAAAATAGACCATGACTCATTTTATAGCTCAGAAATTCATACAAGACCAGCTACCATCGTAACATATTCTGTAAGAAATATATTCTATACCTAACTTTCAGCTTTCTCATCTCATTATCTGTAGCCGCTTTATCCTGTTCTACAGGGTCGCAGGCGAGCTGGAGCCTATCCCAGCTGACTACGGGCGAAAGGCGGGGTACACCCTGGACAAGTCGCCAGGTCATCACAGGGCTGACACATAGACACAGACAACCATTCACACTCACATTCACACCTACGCTCAATTTAGAGTCACCAGTTAACCTAACCTGCATGTCTTTGGACTGTGGGGGAAACCGGAGCACCCGGAGGAAACCCACGCGGACAACATATAAACTCCGCACAAAAAGGCCCTCGCCGGCCACGGGGCTCGAACCCGGACCTTCTTGCTGTGAGGCAACAGCGCTAACCACTACACCACCGTGCCGCCCAACTTTCAGCTTTCGTTTTAAAAAACAAAACCACAGATTTATAGCTAAATTTTTATACGGCGTAGTGATTTTAAGTTGCTACTTTTGGTGAGGTAGTGACCTGAGGCTTTCCGTTTAGATCAAAACACACGATCGTATTGGTTTGCAGAAAATGGACTTATGACGGTGATCAAAAATTTTGCATGATGTTTTATTACGGTTATGATTATTCTGTGAGCGCACCAGTCCTTAGGTGTATAAAGTTACAACTTAAAATACAATTAGTGATAACTGCAGACTTTTCAGTGGACTACAACCTTTTTCAGGGAATGCGATGTCGTCAACCGTTTATCATGTCCCAGATCAAGCCGCCATTTTTCCACAGATTTGCAGGATTTCTGCCAAATTCTGAATAGAGTATTCACATCAACGACTTAGTTTTATCTGTATTATTTCTTTCATCATTTTATTTCAAATTAAAACCAACATCACCATTCAAAACCGTATTGTTTACTGACTGTGAGAAATTTAGTGGGGTACCCCCACAGTACCCAGTCTCTCATACCCCTTTTCCACCAAATCAGTTCCAGGGCTGGTTCGGGGCCAGTCTGGTGCTGGTTCACAACTCGTTCAACTTGCGAGCCAGCTGAGAACCAGTTTGCTTTTCCATAGCTCGCGGTGCTAAGGGAAGCCACATCATTACGTCGCTGTATACGTCAGTTACGTCGCTGTGTACGTCAGTTATGTCGCTACGTTTTCATAAACCTTGGCGCGAATATCAAAGCAAAAACAACACAGAAGAAGCAGCAGCAGGAACAACAACAATAATAATAATGGCTGACTTCGCGTTTGTACAGCTGCTGCTTCTCGTCGCTTAAAAATGGCGATCTTTCGCGGTCTTGTTATTGTTGTTGGTCTTAACAACTCCGCCCCTCCGCTAACGTAAGCGGTTCTTTCCTCTGGCCCAGCAGAGAGTTGGTGCTAGCCTGGAACCGGTTTTTCTGGCCCCAGAGCCAGTTCTTTGTCAGTAGAAACAGAAAACCCGGTTCCAAACTAGGCACTGGCCCCGAACCAGCCCTGGAACTGCTTTGGTGGAAAAGGGGCATCAGACAGACCCATATATATGCTAGCATAACCAGCAATGGTCCCAAGTAGAAGTGAGAAGTGCTTGGGACTCATTTAGATGATTTAATTTGCCCCGCCCTGTTCTCCCAAAGGGATCATCGCGCTGAAATCATCATGCCTATGCAAAAAAACTCAACCATCCGTAGCTAGTGTAATTCGATTAGCATCTTTGGGAATTGGCACAGCTCTTTTAAGGTTAAACGGACGCAGGGAAAAAATGATCGGTTTCGTTGCCGTGGATGACAGAGGCACAAGCTTTGGCTTTTTTTGAAAGGAAAAAAAAAACATGAGCAAATTAGTGCCTTGGCAGCCTGGAAAGCTGCAAACACCTGTGTGTTGAAGACTCCGCGCTTCATTTCAATTCTGGCTTCACACACACACACACACACACACACAGAGGCATGCAGTGATTTTATATCAAAAAGATCCAACCCTCCCAGTCCCTGGGGGGCAGTTTCACATGAAAAGTGTAAATGGATAAAGACAATTGACATCAGAAATCTAATCCCGATCCACTCGCTGCTTATTTTCGTAAATCTCAGTGTGTTAACACTCAATCTGTGCTTTTTAATTGGAGGGAACAAGCTAAAAAAAAAGCTGATTGGAGGCCTAAAAAGGGTTTTCTCAGCTTCATGTGAATGTAAATACGAGGGGAACACATTTAAACCTTGCCTTCAGCTGACAAGCCTATAGACTGGACTCAAGTCATGCGTAAAATGAATATTTACTCTTGCCAGAAGGTTATGAGATTGAATTTCCTCCAATATAGAAAATGTGTACATATATACAGGACTGTGCAAAAAGTTTGAGGCACGTGCAAAGAAATGCCGGAGACTAAAAACGGCTGAAAAAGAATGAAATGAAATGATTCAACATTAAAAAACTATAAACAGTAAGTCATAATAAATGAAACAAAGTCAGTATTTGGTGTGAGACGACCCTTTGCTTAAAAAAAAAAAGTAGTCTGAGGTCCAGTGAGTGCAGTTTTATGCGGAAATGAGCTGTAGGTTTTACTGAGCATCTTACAGAACCAGCCACAGTTCTTCTGGACACTTTGACCGTCACACTCGCGTCGTCATTTTGCACCAAAACCCAGCAGCCTTCATGATGTTTTCTTTTTTCACCTGAAAAGTGCTCTCTGATGGAAGAATGGAATATGCTGCTTAGATACAAACTTTTTTTTCTGGAACATTTAATTTTTTGGGCGGCACGGTGGTGTAGTGGTTAGCGCTGTCGCCTCACAGCAAGAAGGTCCTGGGTTCGAGCCCTGTGGCTGGCGAGGGCCTTTCTGTGCGGAGTTTGCATGTTCTCCCTGTGTCCGCGTGGGTTTCCTCCGGGTGCTCCGGTTTCCCCCACAGTCCAAAGACATGCAGGTTAGGTTAACTGGTGACTCTAAATTGACCGTAGGTGTGAATGTGAGTGTGAATGGTTGTCTGTGTCTATGTGTCAGCCCTGTGATGACCTGGCGACTTGTCCAGGGTGTACCCCGCCTTTCACCCGTAGTCAGCTGGGATAGGCTCCAGCTTGCCTGCGACCCTGTAGCATGGTTTTCCCCAAAGCGTTTTAGCGTATGGGGCCCGATATGCTTGCTCTGCCTGCCGATACGCTTAGTCACTTTAGTTAAAATCTGATACGCTTAGATTTATACCAATACGTTAAAATTTCCTACCCACAAGTACGGTAGGAAAGCAAATAACAGATCCATTTACATACTGATTGATATTTGTGTTAAACAAGCCGTCTTTTTTCCAATGTTTGTGTTGATTCTGTCAAAGTAATATGTCCGCGTGGTATGATGTAAACAAACTAATCTGTTGGCTACGTCAAGATCACGTGTTCAAACCGTCCAATAAAAATATCGAAAGAAAACGTCAAACATCCCGGAAGTTTCCGATTCATTATAAGCGATCTCATTGGCTGCCGATGTTGTCCCCCACCAGACGGACAAAGCCGACTGACTTTAATAAGCTAGGAGAAGACTCGCTGGACAATTTGATCCACATCAGCATGGATGACAGCGAGATGGACTATGAGAGGGTTGCCCAACATTGGGCCAAGCAAAAGCCAAGGAGAATTAATCTGCTTTAAAGGAGCAGAAAACTGAATTCATTAGTTTGGGTTTGCAGAAAGATTATGTACTTACAGTATAAACACTCTCACGAAGTGAAGTTGTCCAAATGTGTCAAACATAGCATCATTTCAAATAATCATCATAAGCATTTTTGGCAGTGTGATGTCACTGGGATCCATTTAACAAAAGAAGGCTCCGGATTATTGTTTTGTTAAAGGCTCACAGCGACATCACACTGCCAAATATCTCATCTCATCTCATCTCATTATCTCTAGCCGCTTTATCCTGTTCTACAGGGTCGCAGGCGAGCTGGAGCCTATCCCAGCTGACTACGGGTGAAAGGCGGGGTACACCCTGGACAAGTCGCCAGGTCATCACAGGGCTGACACATAGACACAGACAACCATTCACACTCACATTCACACCTACGCTCAATTTAGAGTCACCAGTTAACCTAACCTGCATGTCTTTGGACTGTGGGGGAAACCGGAGCACCCGGAGGAAACCCACGCAGACACGGGGAGAACATGCAAACTCCGCACAGAAAGGCCCTCGCCGGCCCCGGGGCTCGAACCCGGACCTTCTTGCTGTGAGGCGACAGCGCTATCCACTACACCACCGTGCCGCCCCACTGCCAAATATGCTTATCGTTATTATTCGCAATTATGCTACATTTGACACTTATTAACACAATCTCTTCATAAATGTGTTTATAAGTGCATAACCTTTCTGCAAACTTAAATGTATGAATTAAGTTTTCTTTTCCTTTAAATATGTTTTAATCTTAATCTAGTCCATTGAATAAAGTGCCAGAATTTAAACTTTATAAAATGCAGTTGCCTTACTTTTCTTTTCAGTGCATCTTAGTTATACATATATTACGGTAATTGCATCAGAAACATTCTAAATCATTACAGTTATAGTAATACAGCGACTTATTTTAAGGTGGCAGGTCTTAGGTTCAGATCCCTTTGTGATCAACAGGAGGTCATGATGATCGATTCTCTTCATTGGATTGCATAAGATGGAGCAAACCACTGTTCATATCTTCATGCACATTTTTGTCACAACACGACTTGATCATAGATAATTAAGTGCAAGGGATCCCAGTAGATTTTCAAATCTATCGTATACCTCAGTCATCTATAACAAAACAGTTTAACTTGCATGTTGAACTTTAAGGTGAAATTTCAAATGTGTATACATTAATACTACAACCCCGATTCCAAAAAAGTTGGGACAAAGTACAAATTGTAAATAAAAACGGAATGCAATAATTTACAAATCTCAAAAACTGATATTGTATTCACAATAGAACATAGACAACATATCAAATGTCGAAAGTGAGACATTTTGAAATTTCATGCCAAATATTGGCTCATTTGAAATTTCATGACAGCAACACATCTCAAAAAAGTTGGGACAGGGGCAATAAGAGGCTGGAAAAGTTAAAGGTACAAAAACGGAACAGCTGGAGGACCAAATTGCAACTCATTAGGTCAATTGGCAATAGGTCATTAACATGACTGGGTATAAAAAGAGCATCTTGGAGTGGCAGCGACTCTCAGAAGTAAAGATGGGAAGAGGATCACCGATCCCCCTAATTCTGCGCCGACAAATAGTGGAGCAATATCAGAAAGGAGTTCGACAGTGTAAAATTGCAAAGAGTTTGAACATATCATCATCTACAGTGCATAATATCATCAAAAGATTCAGAGAATCTGGAAGAATCTCTGTGCGTAAGGGTCAAGGCCGGAAAACCATACTGGGTGCCCGTGATCTTCGGGCCCTTAGACGGCACTGCATCACATACAGGCATGCTTCTGTATTGGAAATCACAAAATGGGCTCAGGAATATTTCCAGAGAACATTATCTGTGAACACAATTCACCGTGCCATCCGCCGTTGCCAGCTAAAACTCTATAGTTCAAAGACGAAGCCGTATCTAAACATGATCCAGAAGCACAGACGTCTTCTCTGGGCCAAGGCTCATTTAAAATGGACTGTGGCAAAGTGGAAAACTGTTCTGTGGTCAGACGAATCAAAATTTGAAGTTCTTTATGGAAATCAGGGACGCCGTGTCATTCGGACTAAAGAGGAGAAGGACGACCCAAATTATCATCAGCGCTCAGTTCAGAAGCCTGCATCTCTGATGGTATGGGGTTGCATTAGTGCGTGTGGCATGGGCATTTAGCACATCTGGAAAGACACCATCAATGCTGAAAGGTATATCCAGGTTCTAGAGCAACACATGCTCCCATCCAGACGACGTCTCTTTCAGGGAAGACCTTGCATTTTCCAACATGACAATGCCAAACCACATACTGCATCAATTACAGCATCATGGCTGCGTAGAAGAAGGGTCCGGGTACTGAACTGGCCAGCCTGCAGTCCAGATCTTTCACCCATAGAAAACATTTGGCGCATCATAAAACGGAAGATACGACAAAAAAGACCTAAGACAGTTGAGCAACTAGAATCCTACATTAGACAAGAATGGGTTAACATTCCTATCCCTAAACTTGAGCAACTTGTCTCCTCAGTCCGCAGACATTTACAGACTGTTGTAAAGAGAAAAGGGGATGTCTCACAGTGGGAAACATGGCCTTGTCCCAACTTTTTTGAGATGTGTTGTTGTCATGAAATTTAAAATCACCTAATTTTTCTCTTTAAATGATACATTTTCTCAGTTTAAACATTTGATACGTCATCTATGTTCTATTCTGAATAAAATATGGAATTTTGAAACTTCCACATCATTGCATTCCGTTTTTATTTACAATTTGTACTTTGTCCCAACTTTTTTGGAATCGGGGTTGTATTTAGGTCAGAAATCATTGAAGCACTGTTAAAATCTATCCTATAATCATGGATCTAAAACCTCTCAGAGACCCTGAAAATGCACCTGAGAGCATCTATTTTCAAAAAATTTTCCGAGGGGGCCATGCCCCCGGACCGCCCTAGTTTCACTTTGCGCCGTTGGCGCTCAATTGTCTGTGTTTCATCATGCCACAATTTAGGGCTTTAATTTTTTTCTGGGGAAAACCCTGCCTGTAGAACAGGATAAAGCGGCTCGAGATGATGAGATGAGATTTAATTTTGTGCTGGAAAAAAGCAAAAACAAACGAATGCTTGAAACTCGAAAATGTTTTTGTCATGTTTTGACTCAGTAATTTACATCAAAGTCATAAAATAGAAATCTAGAACAAAGTTTGCATGGAAGAAGGAAAAAAAATAGAGGGATGAAGACTTGTGCACTCGACTGTACATCAGGAAACAATCTTTTCAGGGAGGTGTGAGATGATTGTGCTCAGTTCCAGACAAAAACAGTGACGTAACATTTCGCTGTTAACTTACTGATCTTGTTTTTGCGATATTTTGTGAGAGGACACGCTGGAGATGCAGTCGTCAATGTCTGATCCTGAAATAAAAGCTGTTAAACACACACACACACACACACACACACAGAGCAGATGAACAGAAGAGAAACAGCACTTCTTTCAGAGCACCATGGTGTCACACTTTGGTCATGGAAATCTGCGAATGTTTTTTTTTTGTTTGTTTTTGAAAATGGAAGTGGAATAATCAAAGTTGTCATAATAATAATAATAATAATTTTTAATCATCATGTTTGCCACAAAACAATTCATTCACTCCGAGTCGAGGCTCAGCACTGAGGACGAGGTGCTCTGCGGCTCCCCGACTCCTCCCGAGCATCCAGGGTTCGAGTGCGTTGTGATCACAGGTTCGAGACCTGGAGATAGATGGTGTGTGAGGACGCGATCGCACCTCGTTAACACGCGCGTTGAGTTGTAGCTGCGTTCCGACCTCCCGGCGCTGCCAAGTCTTTACAGGTGCTGTACCTGCAAATGCGATGCTCCCACCATCGCCACTTTCCTTTCCTTCTCATGAAATGAAATGGTACAGTTTTATACAGTTTTATAGAGTCCATAAAGCGCATTTTGAACAAGGAATTTCACTTTAAGGCCAAAAGCGGTGATATTTTTGTAATTTGGCTTTTGAACAGACGTCCACCTGGCAAGAGTTTCTGCACAAATCAGAATTTTTGTGCCTGAGTGACTTCAAGCGTTTTTAGCATTTTGTGAACACCTGAGTGCCAAAATTCAAAACCTGCTTTCATTTTTTTTCCTGATTTAATTTCCTCTTATTCTTGATTTTATTTTCCAGTCGATCTATCTCTCCATCTTTCTGTCTGTCAATCTGTTTATTTATCACACTACTTTCATTTCTTCTGTATTTATTTGCTTGATTCTTGTTTTTACTTCGAGACTGTTTTTATTTCTTCTGCTTTTATTTCCTCTTATTCTTGATTTTATTTCCCAGACTTTATTTATTTATTTATTTATTTATTTATTTATCAGGCTCTATTTTATTTTTTCTGTATTTATTTCCATGATTCTTGTTTTTATTTCCAGATTGTTTATTTTTCTCGTATTTTTATTTACTCTTGTTCTTGCTTTTATTTTCCAGACTTTTATTTATTTGTTTATTTATTTATTTATTTATTTATTTATCAGACTCTCCTTTTATTTCTTCTGTATTTATTTGCTTGATTCTTGTTTTTCTTTTTTCAGAATCTGTTCCTATTTCTTCTGTTTTTATTTACTCTTATTCTTGATTTTATTTTCCAGACTTTATTTTTTTATTTATTTGTGTATTTATTTATTTATTTAATTTTATTTATCAGACTCTATTTTCATTTCCTCTGGATTTATTGGCATGATTCTTGCTTTTATTTTCCAGACTTTATTTATTTATTTATTTATTTGTTTGTTTGTTTGTTTGTTTGTTTGTTTGTTTGTTTGTTTGTTTATCAGCCTCTATTTTCATTTCTTCTGTATTTAATGACTTGATTCTCATTTTCATTTCGACTCTGTTTATATTTCTTCTCTTTTTGTTTCCTCTCACACTTGGGTCAATTTGTATTTTTTTTCTGTTGTTGTTGTTTTTTGTTTGTTTTTTTTCTGTTGTTGTTGTTTTTTGTTTGTTTTTTTAAAACTCAAATTCTGATTTATCTTTTACAGACTCCATTTTATTTCTTCTTTTTTTAATTATTGTTTCTACTTTCCAGACTCCTTTTTTTTTATTATTTCCTCTGTTTTTATCGACGTGGATTCCTATTTTTATTTAACAAACTCTATTTTCTAACTTCTTCAGTTTTTATGTCTGATTTAATATATTTTAAGGTCATTTCTGTTTTTTTATTTATTTATTCTCATTCTTTTTTCCATCTGATTTCTTGAGTTTGTGTCGACGTTCATTGCGATGCTTTTTATTTTGAATTTCTCGTTGGATTTACCGGTAATTTCTTCGAGCTGTGGTTGACGATTTCTGTGGATTTTATTTCATCACATTCTTATTTTTATTTTATATGAAAAACTGCAACGTTTGATTCCATCTTTATATCGACAAACATTTTTATTGATTGATTTTATTTATTTTCTGGTCTTTACATTGGTAGACCAGTATACATGGTGTGTGTTATTTTCTGTCCTTCAGGAGCGTTCCTCTGAACCAGTCAGGATTGATTTCTCCAGCCTTGAATAATCCATCACAAATCCTCGGATGGTGGGTTTGTAAGCAACTAAATCAAAGTTGTTGCACTGTGTGATGGAGCTCCTCAAAGACTTTACTCTCAAACTGGACTCGACTGGGTGAAGAAATTAGCGCACACACTTTGGTGTAATGGTTTGCACTGTTGCCTCACAGCAAGAAAGTTCTGGGTTCGAGACTTTCTGTGTGCATGATGTCTGCGTGGGTTTCTTCCACAGTCCAAAGACATGCGGTGAGGTTAACACGGGGCGGCCTTGGGCTGAAGTGCCCTTGAGCAAGGAACCTAACCCCTACCTGCTCCCCGGGCGCTGTGAGTCTGGGTGCCCGCTGTTCTGGGTATGTGCGTGTGTTCACTGCTTCAGATGGGTTAAATGCATAGGAGGAATTTCACTGTGCTTGAGTGTGCATGTGACAAATAAAAGCTGCTTCTTCTTCTTTTCTTGTGAAGATTTGTGCATCAAGAACGAACCCAAAAGTTTCTCTTCAGAGCGTTCGACTTTTGGTTTGGTTTCTAGGTCAAAGCCCGGTTTCCTGATGCTCTGAGCTTCTCTGCAATGTGACGTCTCAGGGCTGCGTAATGCCATTGAACACGACCCCGAGGAAATCCAGTAATGTAATCAAAGCCTGCGATTGTTATTCGGCGAATATGTTTGACGTCCATTTGGGGCGACACCATTCAGCCAGCTAATGCGTTTTAAATGGATCTGTTGTGTTTACGCGTGGAAATCAGCGCACTAATGATCAACATCATTACCACCTTTGGGATGATTATACAGGTGATTATGGAGAAGGGCAAGTGTACCAGAGTGCAAAGCTTCACTGCATCAGTGGGGAGAAAATGATTAAAAAAAAAAAAGCCTTTCTATTTGCGCAATTTGAACAAGCCTTGCGCCCTCCGCCCCCCGCCCCCCACCCCGACCCCAGGGGCAGAGGAGCGTCTGTTGTGAGTCAGTCAGTCTCTCACCCCTAATCCTGATGAATCTCAGCGCCAAGCCCACACCCCTACCCCCACCCCGTCACCAGGATGTCCGTCGTCTGCTCGGAGCTCTAATTGAATTTCCTCGCTCACAATGAAAACACACTCTAACCTGCAGAGTTTCGAGCCGCGCCCTTGATAAGCAAACGACCCCCGCGGAATTGAGGTCAGCACCAGAGAAAAACAAGAGACAGAAAATGAAAAAAAGAAGCTTCATGATGTTCATTCCAGGTCTGTATGTTTTCACACACACACACACACACACACACACACAGACAGTCCTCCATCCACCTCTTGGCTCTTTTAGGAGCTCAGGGGAAAAGCGTCTCACACTGAATTGATTTGGGTTGTGAATAATGCATGGCGTTGTCACCTCGTCACGCACGGCGCACTCGCTCAGGGACTGACAGCAATCCACTCTTACAAGGTGTTCAGTTCGGTTCCTGATGTAACGTAGAGCACCGCGTCCATAAAACACAGCGCAGCCACACAGGAGATCTGAAGCCATGATGGGTCTGATTCAGGATGCCGACAACATTCTGATGAAGCATGAGCCTCGAGGGGGGCATCACAGACCCGGTGCTGCACAGTTCACCCCACCGTCGCCTCAGAAGTCCGGATTTACGACCAGTTTATTTAATTAATGCATTTCTGACATTTTTTATCAAGTCAGGTTTGAAAAAGGAGAGTAGATTTTTTTTTCATTCTGCTTTAAATAATACCTGCTTGAATGTAAGCAAGGAGTAGAACGATCAAAGTCGGCGTATCAGACGCTCGCTGGCGGTGCTGTGAAAATTGCCCATGCAGACGCTCATCTAAGTTTCCAAACTATCATTGCTTCACTCTTGAATGTTTTCTATCATGAATATGATCAGTCAAAGAAATGTACCTGGTTAAGATCTGTCCAGTACTTTGGGAGGAACAGCAGGTTGAAGTCGGTACAACAGAGTAAAACCTCTGCTCGCGGGACGTCGGGAAACTGCCGGGGCTTTCCTTTTTGAGTCACAGGAAGGCACTCAGGTTCTCTCTCTCTCTCTCTTCTGATCGGTTTCCGACTGGATTACTCATCATTATCAATCAGATCACTTTTATAGAAATGTTCTCTCACTCTCACTGTTTCTGATGAAGGATTCAGCAAAATTTTCCCTCTGCTAGTTTTGACGTTGATTCACGGGAGACTTTGAAGTGAGTTTTCAGAGCTTTACCTACTTATTTACTCAAATCAAATCTCATCTCATCTCATTATCTCTAGCCGCTTTATCCTTCTACAGGGTCGCAGGCAAGCTGGAGCCTATCCCAGCTGACTACGGGCGAAAGGCGGGGTACACCCTGGACAAGTCGCCAGGTCATCACAGGGCTGACACATAGACACAAACAACCATTCACACTCACATTCACACCTACGCTCAATTTAGAGTCACCAGTTAACCTAACCTGCATGTCTTTGGACTGTGGGGGAAACCGGAGCACCCGGAGGAAACCCACGCGGACACGGGGAGAACATGCAAACTCCGCACAGAAAGGCCCTCGCCGGCCACGGGGCTCGAACCCAGGACCTTCTTGCTGTGAGGCGACGGCGCTAACCACTACACCACCGTGCTGCCCTTTCAAATCAAACCGATTCCTGCAAATAAATAACTGTTTTCAAATCTAACTCGAGTTGTTTCGATGAACAATATTGAGAACTTAGTGGTCGGAATGATATTTTTAAAAGACCAGAAGTCAGAAACGTGAGCGTCAATTCCAGTTCAATTAAGTGGAGTTGTTTACTGGACGTGGCTCAGACAGTTTTTTTTCGAGGTTCACCTTGAAAGCTGTGAATATGAATCTAAATAATCATTTATATTCTTTCATATAAACACTCGTAGGCCTGGCTTTTGAGAAACACAAAGGCCTACAGAGCACAAAGAGGGGATTAGAAATAATCTTTTATTACTTTTAGGACTATTTTGATCTAGAACGGTAGATGTGAATGGCATCCAGTGCTTAATGATGCATATTTTATCATTAACATTGATTTCTTCTTCTCTGTGATGTGGAAATGAAAGACAAGATCAGCTTGAAATTGCACAAATAAAGCCATTTGGTGAAACTTTAAAGAAGAGAGTGGACCGATTTAACGTTTTGACCTAATTAGCACAATTAAGATGAATTAAATACTAATTTGCATGATTGGTTTTGACTTTGTATTCGGTATCCAACCATCTACGTTCCTGCCAATTGACATGTAAATATCTTGAAAAATAGAAAAGTTATGAAGAAAAAAAAAACATTTGATCTCATTGGTTAATGAGGCCCATTTTGGACCATCTGATCCTCATAAAGAATATTACAGCAGTTTTCTCATAATTAAGCGTTTTTTCAGTCTTTGACTTGTAATAACCGTCAAGAACGGATATTTTAATTCTGTAAAAAGTATATTGTGTCAGATTCAATTCTGAATTCAGTGAGACCAGTTTCAAGCAATTTGGATTGAATTTGAATTTTCACCTGATCAAAGAGATCACGGAGAGGTTGATTGATTGATTGATTGATTGATTGATTGTTGCCATGGTGAAGTTGATTATTTTCCAATTACAGCATGAAGTTATTCCTCTGTTTATTTAAGAATTATTGTTGTCATATAAATACACAGGTGATTCTTTAAAAAAAATTTGAAAAAATCAGATGAAAAAAATTATTTCAAACTTCAAAAGCGATATGGAAATGGAATAACGGCGCAGCGCAGACTCGTGTCACTTCTCGACGCCGAGTCACATAAAATACTTTGTTTTGAAATGGATAAAATAAATCACAACTCCACCTTCCCTTTGAATAGTTTCAGACCAAACGTCGTAGCATCTTTCGTGCTTTTATTCAGGAACAGCATTTTCTTTAATCATTTGTAATTCTACCTCACTTACGCTGGTGAAGCGACCGGCCGCCATTTTGCCGACTCACTCGAGGTGATTATCGAGAAATAGTCCAGATCTTTCGACCAATCGGCGCGCGATTTTCTTTCATCACCTGCGTATTTATACGAATTACACAATAACAATTTCCCAAAGATTTTAATTTGTCATTTATTCTTGAGCAACGTCACGGTTTTTCATTTGTACTGAGACGAAACAAGCCAGTTCCTCGCAGGTATAAAAATCGAAAGCCGCTTCCTCAGCAGCCTCTCCTTTTTTCTTTATCGACATGTTAAAAAAATCGCAATGTCTCATGTTCCCAAAAAAACCCCCGAAAAGTCCGAAAGCTTCTTGCATCAACATTGACGCTGGAGACTCCTCCCATCAGTCTTAGATAACCGTTTATACGTTGCATCCACTGTACAAGTCCGTATATACAGTATGTTGTTATTATAGTCACGATAACGTCTGAGATCCAGCACCTGTCCAGCCAGAACCAATCAGAATCAAGAATCCAAGAATGAGAAGATAATGAGACATGACTTATAGAGACTGCGTGGACGAAGCGTACTAGTTGAAGAAAGAGCTCGAAAATAATGATCAATGGAACCTGATCTAATCAGAAAATCATCATAGCTGCTGGGTGGGCGTGGCTGAAGATGCTAATGAGCATGTTCAACCCAGAGCAGTCTGTTCATGGTGTTTTTTTTTGGGGGGGGGGGGGGGGTGTATTTTTTACTTTGGCCATCAGCTTTCGTCACATCAATCTTTTTTGTTTTTGATAAACTGCATTTAAAAAAAATATCAAAAACTTTTGCTTCCTTGTTTTCGTCCACTCAAGATCACTGCATTCTAGGCAGGTGTAAGCTCCGCCCACTTTCAAACACGTCATGTCGTATATCCCAGAAAAGATGTTCTTGATGTGTTCACGTATAAATGTTTAACACTCTTCCTGCAGTCTCTCTGGTGTGGTTTTTTTTTTTCGTCCACATAAATCACATTTTGTCAAAGCATCGATTCATGACGGTCAGGCTTTGATCAGACCAGTCAGGATTAGTCAGGAACGAGCCTCATTTCTTTGTGGCTAAATGATCGAGAGCTCAGCTGCCAGGCTTTCTGATCCTCAGATCAAATTTATTCGCTGTCAGTCAGATATTAAGATTTGGCCCCATCTGATATTTGGCCGAGACGAAAAAGCGTTCATTAAATTTCCTCTGTCCAGATAAGCAGATGCTTTTGGGTCAATGCCCAGAACACCTGTTTTAAAACTGGCGCATTGCACCGGGTCTGGCGTCAAAACTTGTCTGATGATGTTTCTTCTGTTTTGTTTTGGGCTTTTTTTTTCAGTCATTTGAATTCATGTTGGTTTGATTCCTGATGGATGAAATCTAAAAGCTTATCCGCATCACAGAGACAGACAAGGAGATTTGCATTTTAATTTTCATTTCTCATACCGGGTGGTGCGTTATCTCTCATGTGCATGTTCCTTTCATTCACATTCAGACCGAGAGAAAGAAAAAAACCCGAACCCCTTAAAGAAGATGCATCACAGTTTCTCGCTCAGAAAAGTTTTCCGTTTTCGTGAAAAACCTCACGAATGTTACAAGAAAAACAAGCTGCTCAAACCGGTCCAAATCGTGGATGGGTGGGCGTGGCCGAATATGCATGTTGGATTGATCGCTCTCGAGTCACGGCGATCAACGTGCCGCTCGATTCGAACATAAGAATTAAAAACAAGGGGAAAAATTCTTTGCTTTCCTTCACAAAGATACGACAATTTTCATCGTGTCAATCCTTTTTCACTTTTTAAAAAAAATGTCTTTCTCCACTCATGACCACGACATTGTCTGAAGGTTTAAGCTCCACCCACTTCATGATAACAACAAATGTCCCTGAAAAGTATTTATTTGTTTATTCATTCATTCGCTCATTATTTTATGACATTTTCTATTTATGAACAGTCAAACGGCAAACTTTTCTGTCAAAGCGTTTTCTCGTGACACCCCGTAAAATAAACATTTTCATTCCAACGTTCGCTCAAGATTATTTATTTATGATAGGTTTTATAAAATTTCATTTCAAACGATTCGTGAAGCAATTTTTCGTTCAGAAATAAATGCCCATTTTCAAAAAGTTCCAATCCGATCCAGAAAATATTTGCATGAATTCGGTGATCACTGAAGGTTTTCAGTTCGAATCCCACGACTGGCCCAGACAGCCACTTAGCGGTTTCCCTTACATGATAATGAAAGGACATGAAGACCCTTTAATTGGAGTGACTTGTGTCGGTCTTTTTTGCTCTTCCCAGTTGTAATTAGGTTGACGTCTCCCCTGTGTGAGCGATAGCAAGAGTTCAGTTCGGTCTGCGCCTCAGTTTTCGCTTCAATTATGTTTCCACTACCCATGAAAATTAGAACAGCTTTCCCTATCGTGGGACTCGCTTCCTCGGCTAATCGTTCATTATAAAGTTTCACCTGACTGTATATCGTGCATACTCATGCAGCAGTGTGTCACGCGACAGGACCATGCTTTACTGCCTGAGCAGCTGAACGCAACGGCAGAGTCATGTTTATGAAATAAAGGCCACTGGGTGGAGAAGAACACAAGCAATTACGGAAAAAAGAATGGCGCAAAACAAACGCAATGCAATTAGGAAAGCAATCTGGGCTGGAATTGGCTTTCCCTCAAAGAGCCGAGCTCTTCAAATAATTGCGTTTTGCTTTTTAACACAAACAATAATTAATGCAGCCAGAAACCATCACATTTACCCACAATGCCCTTTGCATGTAGATATAGATATATTCTGTCAGGAGCCAGAATGGATTTTAGTCCTGCTGCGTTCTCTCAAAGCCCGTCGATGTAATAACATGGAATCATGTCAAGGACTTTTTTCCTCAGCAGAAGATCATCCGATCATGAACTCGTCAGTACAACAGAGGATCAAAATATCAGCTACGAGATAGAGATGAATTCTGGATTCTGATTGGTCTGATTCATCATTTCCATATGTCTGATTTTCAATAAAGAGATGATTATTTTACATTAGGGCGGCACGGTGGTGTAGTGGTTAGCGCTGTCGCCTCACAGCAAGAAGGTCCTGGGTTCGAGCCCCGTGGCCGGCGAGGGCCTTTCTGTGTGGAGTTTGCATGTTCTCCCCGTGTCCGCGTGGGTTTCCTCCGGGTGCTCCGGTTTCCCCCACAGTCCAAAGACATGCAGGTTAGGTTAACTGGTGACTCTAAATTGACCGTAGGTGTGAATGTGAGTGTGAATGGTTGTCTGTGTCTATGTGTCAGCCCTGTGATGACCTGGCGACTTGTCCAGGGTGTACCCCGCCTTTCACCCGTAGTCAGCTGGGATAGGCTCCAGCTTGCCTGCGACCCTGTAGAAGGATAAAGCGGCTAGAGATAATGAGATGAAATGAGATGAGTCCCCAGTTCCAGCACTTTGTCTCGGCCAGCAGTAACTTGAAGTTTTCCAGACGAAAGCGTGTCAACGTGAACGTGGATGTTCCACAGCATAACACGTCCAATATTAAAGCAATACTGCCTTTCAGATTTTTCAAGCGTAGGTCATGAAAAGAATTTTCCTGACACTCAGTTATTTTTGTTTGGTGGACTGAAAGCAACTGAATTCGAATCACAGACTTCCAATTTTTAGTTTCTTTTTTCTCATCGAACAATTAATGTATTTCCAGCCACGTAGCCCTAAATCCTCCGCTATTTTTTCCTGCTTCATCATGATGCAATACAAGATACTGCCTCACATGGTGGGCTTTCCCCGTTCGCGCAAGGCATTGTGGGATACAAATTTGAAACAGGAGAGAAAAATGAAGGATGTGAGTGTGCGAATGAAACGTGAAAGACCGACTACAGTAACGGAAAGAAAGCGAGAAGAAAAGATGTTATGTTATATACGAAGGAAAGGAAACGCAGGACCAATGCACTATCTCCATTTGCTTGACTGCACGAACCAAGCGATCTCACGCACATTATTTGTGAGAATGGCCTGATATTTTGTGAGATATTCGAGAAATAAACATATATAATTATGACCAAGTTTCAGAGAGAAGTCTGTCCATCCATTATCCGTAACCGCTTATCCTGTGCAGGGTCAGGGGCAAGCTGGAGCCCACAGGCGATTGCTCTAAGACAACGAGGGAGGCTCAGCCTCCTCTAAAAATGACGAACATCGTGTAGGATGAATTGCGCTAGGCTTATGTTATAGCTGACCTTATAACATTGCTATTTCAGATCCAGAATCATAGAAATATATGTGCTCAACCCAACTACAGTGCGAAATCATTCCGTTATAACTTTCCCCAGTTCGCCTAATGTGTGCGTGAGTTTTTCCCCCTCGTGACAATGCGATGCAGCCCAGCCTCAGTGGACTTCAATGGCATTTGGGAGCTATGCGCTTTTCAATATCAAAATGCAAGACGGTTATTGGATAAATACTGCGAAAACGCCCGCCCACGGACTCCGAGCCTCACAGTGGGAGGGACATGGCAAAGCTTTCCGCGAGGAGACTGGTGATTGGTGAAAGCGGCCGGATATTTTCTTTGATTGACAGCTCGTTTCAGATCTAGACAGGCAGCGGTGAATTTCAGTTCAGTCCCATGCGGATTCGCAAGTGCTGTGGTGTATTGTAAGAGATCAGCTTACATTTCGATTTCATTCATTACATACGGTTTCTACCAGCTTTTTTAGTTTGTATATATTTTCATTGTAAATAAAGTGTAAATATAGTGTTGTCAAGTTTGCTATCTTAGTTCCAGTAATTTCATTTATTTGAGTGACTGAACTTGAACTTGAGGGGGCTAGTCAGCTAGCAAGAAAGCTGCGCACGGATGCCAAGCATTGCTGATTTAATTTTGGCGAAGCCATTTGCCAGTCTTCCTTTTGAGGAAAAAATTAAAATTAAAGAGCAGGGTAGACCAACGCCTCAAACTGACTTGGTGAAAAAGGTAGGGAATAATACTCGTTCCTTTCAGCTCTCCTGGTACGAGAAAGTGAATTGGCTAACAGCAAGTGACCCACATCAACAACAGTAAATAGGCTACTTTAGTAATATGTCATGGATGGACCAAAAATATAGAATCTATTTAAAATGTTTATGCTGAGTATATTATATTGGAATATATATTTCTCTGGATATGAATTAAACACAGCTACAATTTGGAAAACATTTTTAAACAAAAACACAGCCGAGAACATTTCACACTACAGACCTGGATTAAAAGTGAAGGGTTATCAAAATTGTCAATAAAACATTTCTCAGTCAAAATAAGTAAAATATAGGGAAAGTGTCATTGAATGAAATGTGTGGCACCCAGCTCTATGTTTGGCTCCCCAAGGTCAGTGCTTGTGCCTATTCCAGAACACTCTGCTGTTACTGCTGAGGTTCCTGACAAAGAGCTGCTTTCAATAATGATCAATTTTTAAACAACATGCCACAATTTTAAAATATAAAATGTTAAAATATACTCCTCCCCCCCAACACCACCATCATGTATATTGGACAGTAGGCTAATGGGCCAAAAGAACCTGTTATTTCACAGTTTGTGACCCTGCCAACAATCAGCCAGATCAGAGGCAAGAGTATGGGCAAAATTGATGTGTTTTTTCTTTTAAAATCTGGAAATATCATAACCGACCAGCCTCCCCTGTTTGAAAGACTACCAGCCGCCACTGCTGGAGCCTATCCCAGCTGAGTATGGGCGAGAGGTGGGGTACACCCTGGACAAGTCGCCAGATCATCACAGGGCTGACACATCCAGACAAACAACCATTCACACCCACATTCATACCTACGGTCAATTTAGAGCCACCAATTAGCCTAACCTGCATGCCTTTGGACTATGGAGGAAACCCACACAGACACGGGGAGAAGATGTAAACTCCACACACAAAGGCCCTCGTCAGCCCCTGGGCTCGAACCTAGAACCTTCTTGCTGTGAGGCAACAGTGCTAACCACTACACCACCGTGCCACCCAGAGAGAGCTAATTTTTATCAATTTTATGAAATTGAAAGGCAGTATTTCTTTCAATAGAAAAAAAACGAACGTGTTGTTATGAAAATCATCATCTCATCATTATCTCAAGCCGCTTTATCCTTCTACAGGGTCGCAGGCAAGCTGGATCCTATCCCAGCTGACTACGGGCGAAAGGCGGGGTACACCCTGGACAAGTCGCCAGGTCATCACAGGGCTGACACATAGACACAGACAACCATTCACACTCACATTCACACCTACGCTCAATTTAGAGTCACCAGTTAACCTAACCTGCATGTCTTTGGACTGTGGGGGAAACCGGAGCACCCGGAGGAAACCCACGCGGACACGGGGAGAACATGCAAACTCCACACAGAAAGGCCCTCGCCGGCCACGGGGCTCGAACCCAGGACCTTCTTGCTGTGAGGCGACAGCGCTAACCACTACACCACCGTGCCGCCCTGTTATGAAAATAAAAATAATTAAAATTCCCAATTTGGAAAAGTTCTCGATCCCAGTTTCCGACACCACTCCAGTGCAACATTCGTCTCCGCCATGACAGACTCAACAAGTGAGACTAAGGCTAACGTAGCTAACAAGTAATGGTCTTTCGCAACCAAAAGCTTTCTTGATCGAATAAATAAATAACTATCAATCCTAAAAAATGAAATGATACACGTGTGGTAAATAAATATCGTCAGTCACCATGTGGAATCCATATTGACAAATTCAAGTGCTACAATTCAGCATTCAAGTTTCTGGAGGCGGAGACTAGAGAGTGCGCCACGGGAAAAGAGATCCTGTAACCGCACAGCGTTCGGCTCCGTTTTATAAATTCTCATCAGTAAAACCACGTCCTTGAAGCAGAGCTTGTTTACAATTCTGTGTGACTGATTTTCCTTACTTGTGAGCTATTTCCACAACGTATTTTCACAATTTGAACGTCCTGCTTGACATTTATATCCATTAGACATATGAATCATACTTGGTGCTCGTTTCTGCGTGGAAACATGGCTGAGTATTTTAAGCAAGAGAGGGGACCGGATAACGCAGGAGACATGGACACCCTCAAGGTCATGCTTTTGTATTAAGAGATGAGCGATAGCCAGAGGGGAGATATCACAGAGCTGCTGAGATAATGCAAAGAAAAATTATCTCAGCCTAATCTTCCTTTACACACACACACACACTTCCTCCCTACAAACCACGAATGCATAATGTGCGACAGTCTTTTTGTTGATGGTTAACTCTGATGGCGTCCATTCATAACTGTCAGCTCAGAATTGAATTATTTTGTGGGATGACTTCACACCACTCGTGTAGGCAAGACTCGCTGAGCTGAAGCGGCTGACAAATTGTCACAATATCTAATGATTTTTTTTTTCCATTTAGGGTTTTAAAGAACGATTCTCATCAGCTCGCTCATGTGAAAAAAGCACAGAGAACGACCAAGCAGGGACGTCCATGTCCTTCTGAAAGCCCACAGAGAGCTCATGTACAACGTTTAAACGGTTCTACAGTTTCAAGCTTCGATTAAAACCATATAACAGAGGGTTCCTCTTGGAGATCCTGAAATCAAGAGAGAATTCTTGGCTTGAAAAAAAAAAGATGTTTTCACTTTTTTTTCCAGGTTGTAAGTTGAACATCGAAAATGCAACCAAAAACTATCCAAAAAGCTTTTTTTTTCCTTCGGTATTTTTTGAAACATGATATTTGTTGTTTCAGGTGTCCATTTCAGAAAATGTGAGAATGCAAAGCATCTGGAGAACCCTGAAGGAACCTTTCTTTTTCCATAATTGAGCTCCTCAATAGCAGAGAAAGTTATAGACGTTGGGGAAAAAAAAAGATGTTAATCTCCTCAGGTTTCCCTTTTCATTTGAAGGTATCTATTTTCCTTGGAATTTTAGACAAGGGTGAAGTTCAAACACTAAATCCACTAACCATCCAAAGAACCCTGAAGGAACCCATTTCTGGAAGCTTGAGTTTTCAAGGTGTGCAATGTGTCAGAACAAGAATTTGGCCTCCAAACCAATAGGGGGCAGTAGGTCACCAGAAAATTGAGGTGTCCACCCAGATTGTTAGAAACAAGGAAAGCGTGGTTCCTCCTCCCCTTCCTCCCAAAAGTACCACCACCTATTATGCAAAAGCTATCAATTATAGAAAAAAAACGCAACTACGAACTAACAGCAGGGCAAGAATACGCAAAATTGAACCAAGCTGCTGAAACTCGAAGAGCTGGTCAAGATAACACTGCGATCTGAACACTGCCTGTCGTTTACACTCGAGCTTACTGAACTCAGTTTTGAGCAAGAAAACCGCCACAGCAACTCGCACATCAGTCGTGCACGAGACTGATCTGACTCACAACACGGCAGATATGTAACCGAACCCGACTGATGCACGTTGAGTCCAAATTCCCATCCTTTGTTCTCGGTTGAATGACTCATGAAGTATTCATCGCCTATCACATGAAATGGTACAACTTGACCTTTCCAACCTGGCTAGTTGCTTGTCTATGCGATGAAGTGTTCAGAAGAAAAATTATTTTGAAATTACATCAGATTTAATCAGAGTTACAATCCGCGTTCAGCTCTGCGTCCATCTCCACATGGATGAGAAGAAGAATTTATTTGGCAACTGCACATTCAAATTCATCCTCTGCATTTAACCTATCTGAAGCAGGGAACACACACATACCCAGAGGAGTAGGCAGCTACACTACAGCACCCGCGGAGCAGCTGGGGGTTAGGTGCCTTGCTCAAGGGCACTTCAGCCCAGAGCCACCCCAGGTTAACCTAACCTGCCTGTCTTTGAACCACGAGGGAAACCAGAGCACCCGAAGGAAACCCATGCAGACACGGCAAAAACATGCAAACTCCACACAGAAAGGCCCCCGTCGGCCACTGGCCTCGAACCAAGAACCTTCTTGCTGTGAGGCGACGGTGCTAACCACTACACCACCGTGCTGCCCACTCATGAGCTCGTCACTTCAGAGATACAAAATGTATCACAAGAAAGAGCAGAACTGGAGATCTGGAATGATGCGAGTCACATTTGTTTCGTATTTGGACGTACTGAAGTGATGATGTGATAAAGACGGATCAAACTCCTGCAAAATACCTTGACTAATTTCTTCAGCCATTTTCACACTCCAGATTCTTGGTTGAATAAATCAGAAAGTCTTATTGCTGAACAGCATACTGCATACTGGATATAAATCAAATAAACATCAGAGTAATGTTGGAGGACTTGACACTGGTCTTGGTCTCAAGACCAAGTTTTGAATTTTTGTTACTGTGAACAGCTCTCACCCCTCCTCTCTCCCACCCCCTTCACACCCACCAGTCTGGTTCTGGTCTTGACTCTGTCTCACCCTGTATTGATCTTGGTCTTGACTTGGTCTCAACCCCTCAAAGTCTTGGTCTTGATACACTCTGGTCTTGGTCATGACTTGGTCTTGGTTTCAGTGGTCTTGACAACAACACGAGAGCAGAGCTTATTCTTTCCAAGGTTTTTCTGTGCAACAAAGTGTTGCCAAGTAATCCGGTTTTGAATTCAATCAAACAATGACATTTATTTCCAGTCAACTCCCAAATACCATTGCTTGGCATTGCAGTTCAGTTTTCCTGATCAGCTCCCTTCTCTTTCTCTTTTCCCTTCTCCAAAAATCCAACATCTCTGACCCAACACAACAGAAACTGCAACTCCATGTTGCAGTGCCTGGATTCTGGTTGTTTCTGTGAACCCTTTTCTTTTCTTTCACTCGGTAGACTTCCCAGAAAACTGAACACACATCCACACCAAGACTCAGCTGACTTCAATGACTCACATGATGGCAGAGAGAGCCAATGACCCACAGATCACCTGAACAACCCTCTAGGCTGCTAACACCATTCGCACCTGGCCTCCAGGGACCCTGACAACTTCCAGGATGGCTGAGAGGGTCAACGACCCATGTGACCTCAACCAATCTCCTTCGGGTTGCTTTTGATCCCTCTTGCCCCTTTTCCACCAAAGCAGTTCCAGGGCTGGTTCTGGGCCAGTGCCTAGTTTGGAACCGGGTTTTCTGTTTCCACTGACAAAGAACTGGCTCTGGGGCCAGAAAAACCGGTTCCAGGCTAGCACCAACTCTCTGCTGGGCCAGAGGAAAGAACCGCTTATGTCAGCGGGGGGGGCGGAGTTGTTAAGACCGACAACAATAACAAGACCGCGAAAGATCGCCATTTTTAAGCGACGAGAAGCAGCAGCTGTACAAACGCGAAGTCATCCATTATTATTATTGTTGTTGTTGTTGTTGCTGCTGCTGCTTCTTCCTTGTTGTTTTTGCTTCGATATTCGCGCCAAGGTTTATGCAAACATAGCGACGTAACTGACGTATACAGCGACGTAATGACGTATACAACGACGTAACTGACGTATACAGCGACGTAATGACATGTCTTCTCTTAGCACCACGAGCGATGGAAAAGCAAGCTGGTTCTCAGCTGGCTCGCAAGTTGAACGAGTTGTGAACCAGCACCAGCACTGGCCCCGAACCAGCCCTGGAACTGATTTGGTGGAAAAGGAGTATGAGAGGATAAATACCTGGAACTCCCCACTAATCAGACAGAAGTGAAGAAGCCTTTTGGATGAGAGGTGAAGCATCTTCAAGGATTTCAAACAAGTCCAGTTGCCTTCTTTAGCACCCATGCCTTTTGCTTTCTGTCGTCAAGAAAAATAGCTTTGCTTTCTTGTTGAATCTGTTTGTACAGTCAGTCGCAAAACAGCTCTTTCCCATTTAAATGGTTGTGTGTGTGTTTTCACTGCAATTTTTGTATATTCGAAGCTGAAAACTAACGCTGCCACTCAGTGGGTCTCACCACTTGCTCACTTCCACATACGGTGACATCATGGGTGCGATTTCTTCACACTTTCATTTTGGACTGATGGCACGCTGGATGCTACAGTGACTCACTAGTGCCTCTTGAGGTACAAAGTGGTATTACAAGACATAGTCCATCCTGTCTCAGAGCTCACTGAGTCACATGCAAACTTCAGGAGATATCTCTGCAACACCATATGTAGATGTATTTGACGTGATGTCAGCACTGTTATTTCATCTTATTTTGTTGATCATTTGTAAATTTTTTTGAATGTTGTAAACTTAAATTCTGACATGTCCTTACAGAGACCACCTTTAAATATAGAGAAAATTCTGGACTTTAAAAAGCATTTCTTTACTGGAAGGTATTTTAGGGAACCAAGCAGAACCTAGAACTCAAACCATTAAACCCGACAAGCAAACCTGAAGACAGGCTTTTTTCATGTGTTGCTTTTTGAAGTTCCAGATTGAACCAAAATACAACCATCAACCATCCAAAGAATCATGAGCCAATGTTTTGTTTTGTTTTGTTTTGCTTTAGAGTCGAGAGCTGTGAAATCCAATGAAAAATCTTTGTCTTCCTTAGATTTTCCAGTGATGCAGGTGAAGATTGACATCTCACGCCAGCAGGTGGAGAAGATCTTCGGGCTGGAGGATTACTGGTGCCAGTGTGTGGCCTGGAGCACGACAGGAACCCAGAAGAGCCAAAAGGCTTTTGTGCGCATCGCTTGTGAGTTACATGATTCATCAAAACCAGAACCAAAACGCTAAATCCAGGGTATAATGTCCAGGGGTAGAAGGATAGAATTCAACTTGCTTTCATATAAAATGGTTCCACTTAGTCCATATGGAGTCCATCAACGGAGACATGTACTGATAGGTATCCAGCATTGCTTCTTTCATTTTGACTTCACACGCTGAAAAGGAAGCATGTTCTTGCCTTTACCTTTCCTGGTTGGTTGGGAAGAATTGGCTAGTATCATGTGAAAATGTGAGGCAGGACGCATAAACTAGTGTGGGTGATCCAAGTATAATCCAGGAACCATTGTTCACCCAAGTCTGCAGTTGAACTGAAAACACAGGCAGATCAAATAACCAAGGGTAATCCAGAATAAACAGGGCAGAAAGAATCAAAACTAGATAGAGACTGTGACTAAAGCCACAGTAATTTGCGCTAGCTGTTACAAACCGGGATGTATGGTCACCATGCTCTATAAATCCGGAATGGTAAGCTGTAGAGAATGACGCTTTGTGAGGAAAAGTTGCACCCTGCCACCCTGAACATTATCTGTAGCTGCTTATCCTGTTCTACAGGGTCGCAGGCAAGCCGGAGCCTATCCCAGCTGACTACGGGCGAAAGGCGGGGTACACCCTGGACAAGTCGCCAGGTCATCACAGGGCTGACACATAGACACAGACAACCATTCACACTCACATTCACACCTACGGTTAATTTAGAGCCACCAATTATTCCTAATCTGCATGTCTTTGGACTGTGGGGGAAACCGGAGCACCCGGAGGAAACCCACGCGGACACGGGGAGAACATGCAAACTCCGCACAGAAAGGCCCTCGCCGGCCACGGGGCTCGAACCCGGACCTTCTTGCTGCGAGGCGACAGTGCTAACCACTACACCACCGTGCCACCCTGAACATTTTTTTTTAAACTGATTGAAAAAATCATGGAAATGGACAGAGTTATGTCATTTTAAAAAATCCTGTTTTTCATGGACCATTCCGGATCAGTGATCCGGATCAGCACCAAAATTTACAGCAATGTAATTCAGCCCAGACGTATTCTTCATGTGAAATTTGGTGATGACTGGTTGAAAACTGCAGGAAAAATGGCATCCTAAAATATAAGGAAAATAATAATAATAAGAAGAATGAAGTAGAAGGATTCTGAGTGAGAGGAACAATTTCCACCAGCGCTGCTAACACAAATTAAAAATCAAGGTAACACACGGAACAGGTGAACACATTCGGATAGTTAGCCAGTATAAGAACTGTGGAAAGAAGTGAACCAAAAAAAATTCAACATGTGGGGCATTTTTGAGCAAGTGGGTGGGCTTTGGAAATTACCCCAAAAAAGCTTTGAAAAATTTGCAAGATTCTAAAGGCATGAAAAAAAAATGAAGGTAAGATATCCAGTTCATTCAATATCACACAGACGAACAGAAAAAAAAACAGGGCAGCAATAATCAAACAAATCAAGCTAAGACACGGAACAGGTGAACACATTAGGATAGTTAGCCAGTGTAAGAACTGTGGAGAGAAGTGAAAAAACTCAACATATGGGGCATTAAAATAATTTTTAAAAAATCATAACATAATAATTTCACATTTTAAGAGACATTCAGGATATTATTATTATTATTATTATTATTACTCCACAAACACAAGAACAAAAATACTCATTTATTCTCATTCATTTGTTCTCTCGTTCTTTTTATTGTTTTCAGTGCTTTCATTTCAGTGTTATTGGTCATTTTGAAAGTACAACCTGTTCCCAAAATTATTGATGGGAATAATAATAATAATAATAATAATAATAATAATAATAATAATTTGAAGTAAATCATTAAAAATATCCTTGTGGCAGGAGCATAGATTCGAGTTCACCAGATTTTGTGTATTTGTGAAAATTCTGTTCTGAAGAACACAACTAATAAGGGGGAAGCCATGATCTAAAGGTTAACGAAGCACCTTTGGGACCAAAAGGTCACCGGTTTGATTCCCTGGACCAGCAGGACTGGCTGAAGTGCCCTTGAGTAAGGCACCTCACTCCTAACTGCTCCCCAGGCTGCTCTGGGTGTGTTGTGTGTCGCTCTGGATAAGGGCGTCTGCTAAATACCTGTAATATATATAAATATTTCTGAGCAAGGGGGTGTGTTTTGGAAAATACCCCAAAAAACAATGATGAACAAAAGAGATGAACCACATGAATCCTGTCATTTCAAGCAAGTTAAGGAAAGATTTGCAAGGAATGCAAAAAAGTTAAGGTCAGATATACAGGACCTTCATTATCACATAGACATTTGAAAGATCAAAAACACGTCTCGGAAAAATCTTTTCAGAAACATTGACAAGACAGCAATCGTAGACAACTCTGAGCTGACAATGATTGACCAAAAGGAAACCACTGACAGTGGCTGGTGGAGTGATGGATATCCACGAACCAGTCCGGTCACTCAGTCCTCACTGGGATCAGCCGTTCCTGAGAGTGAATCCCATGAATTCACGAGCGTGAGGCGTGAGGCGTGAGGCGGGGCTCCATTCTGGACGGGATTCCATTTATCATTGCAAAAAGTTAGACGTCAGAAACGTAACATTTGTATAAATGTCTTTTTTTTTCCCCTCCACCAAACCATTTTCCTTTAATGAGTCTCTTGGTCTTGTGGAATTTGCTCTTCCTGACACTCTGCAGTAAAAAATTGTTTCAGAATTGCATTTGGCCAATCAGTCGAACTACTCGAGCCATGTGTTCCCCGAGGCTGATTGATTCAGATGGGTTTGTACGACTTATTTAATGTTTGATTGGGAAGTTTGATCGGAATAAGCCCGCGGCGTGGTAATCCACTAATCTGTGACGGCGCACTCGTTAATTGCGTCGAAAGGCCGCACGGCTTCCATATCTATCACTGTGATAATGCGATTAGGCTCCAGAAGAATCACGTGTGGGCCAGTTATCATGTGGCCTCACACAGGAGGAAGGAGGGGATGCTTCATTTTGCTGCTAACGTCTCAGACAATGCAGTCGTCACCAATCCCAGGCTATATTTGTTGCCGAGAGCTCCTTGCAATCAAACCGGATTTGTCACGCGTCTCAGCGTGCTATTTTCAAGAACAAAGAGGGCGTCATTCTCGTCTTTGGCGTCAGATGTGTGAAGACGAGACGCTCTTAAGTTGTTTGGGATTTTTATAGTCCTGTTAATCTCGTCATAAACATGTCACATTGAAAACAGGAAGTGGAGAAAGAAATTCGACCTCGTTCGAGTTCTGCCTGTCAGGACTGTCGGGACCAAAATTGTCCACGCTGTCCAGCGTGTCGCCCCGAACCGTTAAATCCAGTTTAATTAGAATGAATGAGGTGGGGCTTCTCGTCAGCGCTGCCGTGATTGTTCTGGACAGGCGTGCAAAATGACTGGCAGTGATGTCTTCACACACAACCTCCACTTCGCTGATATTCTGATATTCCACAAGGCCAACCATCTCCATGGGCAGCTCTCTGATGAACATTTATGCAAAAATTGTTTTGAAAACATTCTGCTAGACGACTCGAACTCTGTATATTGGCTATAACACGATTTGGAGCGCCAAATTCAATCTGAATCCCATCAACGCTTGTGTCAGTAGCCTGTGGGTATCGGACGCATACTGTGTGTGTGTGTGTGTGTGTGTGTGTGTGTGTGTGTGTGTGTGTGTGTGGATAGCTCACTGTTGAAAATGTGCAGTGTGTGTGTGTGTGTGTGTGTGTAAAAGGGCTAGAGAAGAATAATGCAATTGCTCTCAGTTGATACTCGGCCCACAGGCTACAGCCATCCTCGAACGCATCCAAGCAGCTCGAAATAAGCTCTTGGGCCTGTGCTATGGTTCGAGTCGATCTCATGCAGGTGGATCATCGCAAGCTCCAAAACAAACAACCAAGCGAGCAAACAATGGCACGGCTGTAAACAAGACTGCTGACGCGTCTGGAGAAACCTTCGCCTTCCTGTCATAACGAAACTTGCTGTACGTGTTGTGCAGCATGGCTTCGGGTTGCTCTTAGAGGACGTGTTCAAGGTTATCCTGATGTCTTGATAAATGGAAAGCCCTTGTTTCACTGCAGTTATTGCTGTCCGGATGCAAAGTATTTGGTCAGCAATTGACTCGTTTCTGGTGTGACGTAACCCCAACCGGACGAAACAAAACCGACTTGAGCTCATCACGAACTCATTAATGAAAGCATTAAAAGTCGCGGTAGTTGCATATTTGTCGCTCTGCTGCATAAAAAAAAAAACGAAAAAGAATCCTGTTTTTGCTCCACAGATCTGAGGAAGAACTTTGAGGAGGAGCCGTTGGGCAAAGAGGTGGCGCTCAACCAGGAAGTGCTCCTCCGCTGCCATCCTCCAGAAGGTGTCCCGACTGCTGAGGTGAGAGCAACTTCTTGATCAGTGAAGCCATCTGCTAACGATGCCACTCGTCTGATTTAGCCTCGTGTCTGTATCAGGCAGCATTTCACCACGAGAGAGGTTCCTGCTTTTTGGCACGTCAGTTAGCTCCATTAATAATGTAGGCAGTTTTGCGTAGGGCACAGGACTGGACCAGACTGCGTCCAGCTGCTTCTGCTCACGCTGCGGCCTAATAACAACAGCAGCTCCCGCAGACGTTTGCCGCATGAAATATTCAGCTCCAAGCTGACTCGGTTCTGCCTGCCAACGTGTCCCAAATGGACTGAATACTCAATATTTCAATTCAGTGGTTTTTTGGTGAGTCTTCAGCTGTGGTTGGAAAGATTGAAGCTAATCCTCTATCCTGCTCCTCAGTGACAAATTTACACTCAGATGTCAAAGGGGAATCAAACAGAGACTGTAAAAATGGCTTTTTATTGTTTGTCTCTGTGTGTGTGTGTGTGTGTGTGTGTGTGTGTGTGTGTGTGTGTTTGATTCTCCAGGTGGAATGGCAGAGGAACGACGAGTTGATCGACCCCAAGACTGACCCCAATTTCTTCATCACAGTGGACCATAATCTCATCATCAAACAAGCCCGGTTGGCTGACACTGGCAACTACACCTGCGTAGCCAAGAACATTGTGGCGCGACGGAAAAGCTCCTCAGCTGCCGTGATTGTTTACGGTGCGTCTCTCCTTCAGCTCTTCGTCCCTTCGCACACACTCGGCGGCTTCCACCCATTCGGCAAATACACAAAACTCGGAGATGGGGTTTGACCTCATGAGGAGAGAGTAAATCACTTGAAGCCAGGTTGATGGACAGGTTCGTCTGAAGCACAGGAGATTAAAAAAAAAAAACCACGACTGAGCCAAAAGCATCAGCGCTAATCACTGCATGCTACGGGCTCGAATGTATAAATGGGTTCGTATTTATATCATGTACATTAAACTACGAGGTGATGGATAAGAGGTCAAGCTGTCATTCATTAGCAATAACCTTTCAAGACTGACTTATCGTGAGCGACAAGATTTTTCAATCCGAATCTCGTGTACAACCCCGATTCCAAAAAAGTTGGGACAAAGTACAAATTGTAAATAAAAACGGAATGCAATGATGTGGAAGTTTCAAAATTCCATATTTTATTCAGAATAGAACATAGATGACATATCAAATGTTTAAACTGAGAAAATGCATCATTTAAAGAGAAAAATTAGGTGATTTTAAATTTCATGACAACAACACATCTCAAAAAAGTTGGGACAAGGCCATGTTTACCACTGTGAGACATCCCCTTTTCTCTTTACAACAGTCTGTAAACGTCTGGGGACTGAGGGGACAAGTTGCTCAAGTTTAGGGATAGGAATGTTAACCCATTCTTGTCTAATGTAGGATTCTAGTTGCTCAACTGTCTTAGGTCTTTTTTTTCATATCTTCCGTTTTATGATGCGCCAAATGTTTTCTATGGGTGAAAGATCTGGACGGCAGGCTGGCCAGTTCAGTACCCGGACCCTTCTTCTACGCAGCCATGATGCGGTAATTGATGCAGTATGTGGTTTGGCATTGTCATGTTGGAAAATGCAAGGTCTTCCCTGAAAGAGATGTCATCTGGATGGGAGCATATGTTGCTCTAGAACCTGGATATACCTTTCAGCATTGATGGTGTCTTTCCAGATGTGTAAGCTGCCCATGCCACACGCAGTAATGCAACCCCATACCATCAGAGATGCAGGCTTCTGAACTGAGCGCTGATAACAACTCGGGTCGTCCTTCTCCTCTTTAGTCCGAATGACACGGCGTCTCTGATTTCCATAAAGAACTTCACATTTTGATTCGTCTGACCACAGAACAGTTTTCCACTTTGCCACAGTCCATTTTAAATGAGCCTTGGCCCAGAGAAGACGTCTGCGCTTCTGGATCATGTTTAGATACGGCTTCTTCTTTGAACTATAGAGTTTTAGCTGGCAACGGTGGATGGCACGGTGAATTGTGTTCACAGATAATGTTCTCTGGAAATATTCCTGAGCCCATTTTGTGATTTCCAATACAGAAGCATGCCTGTATGTGATGCAGTGCCGTCTAAGGGCCCGAAGATCACGGGCACCCAGTATGGTTTTCCGGCCTTGACCCTTACGCACAGAGATTCTTCCAGATTCTCTGAATCTTTTGATGATATTATGCACTGTAGATGATGATATGTTCAAACTCTTTGCAATTTTACACTGTCGAACTCCTTTCTGATATTGCTCCACTATTTGTCGGCGCAGAATTAGGGGGATTGGTGATCCTCTTCCCATCTTTACTTCTGAGAGCCGCTGCCACTCCGAGATGCTCTTTTTATACCCGGTCATGTTAATGACCTATTGCCAATTGACCTAATGAGTTGCAATTTGGTCCTCCAGCTGTTCCTTTTTTGTACCTTTAACTTTTCCAGCCTCTTATTGACCCTGTCCCAACTTTTTTGAGATGTGTTGCTGTCATGAAATTTCAAATGAGCCAATATTTGGCATGAAATTTCAAAATGTCTCACTTTCGACATTTGATATGTTGTCTATGTTCTATTGTGAATACAATATCAGTTTTTGAGATTTGAAAATTATTGCATTCTGTTTTTATTTACAATTTGTACTTTATCCCAACTTTTTGGAATCGGGGTTGTAGCTGTCGAAGTCGTAAGGTAAGGTCAGATCTTGGCTTTATTTATACGACACCAAATTCAATAGCTAGGCCGCAAAGTCGACAGTCTAAAAGTTTGGATCCTGAAGAACAACCAAACTCAAATGACAGGATACAATATGCGTAGATATTGTGTATCATATCGAGTGAAAGATTGATGTTGACGTGCGACACGTAATGGCGACACACTGACACCTTGACTCGTTGAAAATACCTGAACCACATATCACGGTCAGGAATAAGAGAGCAGCTTTGGGAACCGAGCCTGTAAGCCTGTGAAAATATGTCAGGTTCGAATTCAGCTGCAGATATTAGCAAAGCGTACATGACTAGCTCGATAAATCTCGACGTCGCAAGCACTTCCACAGCCGTGCGTCTTCTCTCTGGACGCTGGTGCTGAAATTGGATAATGAATTGCCTTGATAAGCTAGCTGACCTTTATTATTATGCGTAGCCTTCGCCTATTCCTTCCTGGAGACGGAGGTCCCAGGACTCCTCAGACTAAAGCTAGCATACATTAAAGGCACATAATGGGATCGGCTAATCAGGGCACAGCCAGTCAGTAATGCGAGGCAGAAATCAAGAGGTCCAGTCCCCAGGAAGGACACGGGAAAGAGTGTAGCCTTTATCTGTTTTATATTTAACTGCCACTTATCAGCTGAGTTATTCGTCATCATGAGAAGGACAAGACGGCGACAGCACTTTCCTCTGGGTTTTTTTGGGGGTTTTTTTTCACAAGAGCTTTACATATAATCAAAAAAAAAGAAGAAGAAGATATGTGATTTAATCATTAGAGAAGTTATTTGTCTGGAAAAGGAAAGCCTATTTTCTTTGCTTTTTTGCATCGTTAATCAGAGGAGTGAACGGTAAGTCCGCCTCGTACAATTTGCGCCCATTTGCCTCCATTGTAAAAAATTAATTACAGGAAAAAAATCTTTTGAATAGCTTTTCATCAAAAGGAACGATGAGACCCGATCCTGTTTTTTTTTTTTTTTTTTTTTCCCCCCTCCTGCTACGGCTTCACATTAAAATGTCAGTTTACTCATGTGAAGCTTCGCCGGAGCTCCCATTGGCTGTGGGGTAAGGGCTGTGAGTAGAGCCACGAGAACGAAGGGTAGAGATGCATTTTAACGAAGCCGGCTTTGACGTGGCTCGACTGTGTGCGGAGAGGTAATCAGGACCCTCTCGCCAGCCACCGCCGCGCAATTTCCCTCTCGGCGGTGGGCAATCACTGGCGCTAGAGAGGCTCCGGAAGTGATTCAGCCTGTGAATTAGGAGCCCTCAGCAGCCTGACTGGTGATCAAGGCTCCCTGACAACAAATCAGTCCTGAACAGAAGAAATCAGATTTCCTTTGAGCTCTGAGAGAGAAGCAGACAGGAGACGTGAGGCTTGATTAAAAACACAGCGTGAACTTTGGACTCGGGATCATCGCACAATCCTCCAGGCTTATACCATTCACGAATGCAATGTCTCGGACTACACAAGGGAAATGAAGCCCGTGTTCGAACAGGCTTGCTTTGAATTGAATAATCGGTGTGTGTGGTTGAGCAAGGAACACACCTTTTAAAGAAGCTGATTGATTGCAGACGTTCTAGTTTGACAAGGCCATCAGAGCCAGAGGATGTGCTTTAATTCTCACAGCCATTTTGTTGGGGGAAAAACTCCACCCCCGGTTGCCTTGAAAAGCACTTATCGTCCAAACGACCATTAGCGTTCGCATTAGCATTGCTTGTGGTCGCCAACTGGGGTTGACGAAAGCCCAAACTTCAAAATTCTTCGGAAGTAGGAATCCACTTAAGGATGATATTCTTGCAAATTTGCAAAGAAATTGATTTTGTTCGTTTCGACATTTTTCTGGCAAGGAAATTAGCTCCGCCCACAGCAGGACCCGAGGTGGTCGAAACATCATTTCGACAACACGTCTCATTTTAGCAGAAACGATGGGACGAGTTGAAAAGATAAAAAGAACACTGTTCATGTTTTTGTCGAAATTGCAGTTCACTTCGCAGACAGCAGAGGGCGCTAATAATTACAAAATCCTTTTGTAATTTGAATTATTTCCAATAATTTAGTGTCTGCCAAAATATCAGCAAGTAATCTTGTTCAGGATGGATGATGAAACGCACTCCTTATTTGCTTATTCGTTATCGCTGTTGTTCAAGGTCACTGCCATTAAAGGGCATATTCTGGATCAATTTTGTGTGTTTTTTTTATATGAAAGCATGTCCCTTTACACACTCATCCAGAAGGGTAATTTTGCACAAGGCCATCTGTCTACAGCAGAAAAAAATAAAATAACAAAACGCGTCTGGAAAAATCCCAAGGGAGTCTGGAGCCAGATTCGTGACGTCACCTGCGGAAGCGCCAGCAGGCTGCGCGAGCTTTGCACGGTTTCAGTGCACAGCCTGTGTAGACCAAGCGCTCCCATTTCTCTCTCATTGTCCGGTCTTTTGGAAAACGATGAGTACTAATCCCATCAAGATTGGTGTTGCTACACCCTCCGACGATACATCTGTTAACCATTTTAATAATTACGCGATAACGTTGAAGAAATTTGCAGAAAACCACCAGGTCGTTTTCTCATAAACAAACCAGAGCTGACGTAGGATTCAGAGGGAGGCGTCCCGCACGTGACGTCACGAAAATCAATGTTTGCCGGGAAATCCAAATGCCAAGTTTTTTCAGAGGCGGACCAATTCGCCTCAAATGGCTTGATTTCAACTGAATTTTTCTGGTATTGCGCAAGGTAAAACAATTGCAGAGAATGCAGAATGTTACAGATATTTGACCAAAGTTTCATATAAAATCAGAGAATTACACTGATCTTGCTCCTGAATTTACCCCTGATATGCACTTTAACCAGGGCTTATTATCGCTGAATCCAATATATTAGCGCAGGACATCAAATATGCCATGAATAAAACTCTTGGAGTCGTGCTGTTGTCGGAAAAAAATCAACGAGTTGAGTTACTGTTCCTGGAATCAAATCAATATTTTATTCCTCTGATACCACAGCAATGATTACGAAACAAGCTAGCTCAAGCTAGTTTGCGTTATTGTTTGTGTTGTCGCAGTTCTAAACAGTCGCTCGTTCATCAACCTCTGGGATTTTCTCTTTCTCGAGTTTAATAAGACAAAAATAAGCGTGTTCGTGGCTTGTTCTTTGGTAAAGCGTGAACTGTGAACTGTTCGCCTTCGCAGAGTGTAATATCACAGCCAGCACGTGATCAACCGAATCATACCCCAGCTTCGCCTTCATTTTCACCAGATGTTCAGAATTATAAGCAGCTGCAAGCAAGTCCTCCCATCATTCGGAATCATGAAATTGTTTCCCAAAGCTGTCGTACTGGCCCCGAGCAGAAGGAACAAGCTCTCCAGGAAATTTGGCAACCGGCATGAAAATCAAAGACGCTGCCGAACAATATTTTCGTCTGATTCTAAAATATTCTTTCACGAAGCCAGAGAACGAGTCAGTATCAAAGCACTCTGTATTCTGAGAGCGCACAAACTGTACGGGAGAACTTTTTAATGAGGACACAAGCCAAGACACAAACTCTGAGTCGAAAATGTTCATTCTGTCGTTTATTGTATCATGTATAAAACATAAAACATGAACTATCTCAGTCATGGCTGCCTGATGGGATTCCAATCTGACAAGCCGAAGAAGTACAAAACCAGGAATTTCAGCTCTGAAGCACCTTCCAGCATGAATTCTTGATTCTGATCAAAAATGAGCACAAGGTGGAGAAATTTCTCGAAGACCAAAGGAAAACTGCACTCGTTGGCAGATTTGTTGGCAGGTTGCTGTGGTATAAAAGGAATAAAACACTTTCGGAATGAATTCGTGAACTTCAGCGTGACGGATTACCCAGCGCACTCCTGAAAATAAAAATAAAAAAAGTCACAAATGAAGGAGTATTTGTCGTTTTTCTCTGAACCCGAACCCGAACATGGACGTATTATAGAATTTCCTTTTCATTTGATGATGATGATGATGATGATGATGATGACAGCCCGAGTTGTGATGTCTCTCTCGATTTAACGCTAATGATGAGATCTTTCGCATAACATGGTGTAAGGCAGGGTGAAAGGTGTTGCTCGTCGGGTAACCCTGACTTGCTGTGTCCGTTTCTTTGGTGGGCGAGCAGTGAACGGCGGGTGGTCCACGTGGACTACGTGGTCGGCGTGCAGCGCCGTGTGCGGCCGCGGCTGGCAGAAGAGGAGCCGGAGCTGCACTAACCCCGCCCCCCTGAACGGAGGCTCCGCCTGCGAGGGCCAGAGCGTCCAGACGAGCGCCTGCACAGCCACCTGTCCAGGTAAACGCCCACCGAGCTCGCTTCCTAGTGCGCAACGTTGCTGGGGCAAAAAAAAAAAAAAAAAACAGCTTAGACGAGCTCACCTGGATGAACAAGCAAAGTGATGATCTCCGTAAACCTAAGCGGTTTAAGCTGTTTTTTTTTCTTTTATCGTAGTGGTGGATGGATCTATGTGCTCGGATTCTCTGTGCGCTGTAGAAACTGTGCCTCTGAGATGTCATTCAGTTTCCCCGCCGCTCCATCGGCCTGTCAGTGTATCTTTTCCCTTTCATCGTCAGATCACTGCCTCATCTCACGTTAACTTGTGCGAAAGTTCAGCACGTCACTCTCTCCATGCGCAAAACGCAGAGAAGTGACAGCGAACAGAACCAGTTTCAGTCACAGTGGACTGGCAAGCGCTTGGACAAAACTAAAATGTCTTATTCAGGCAATCACCGGAGCAATGATGCGATTTCGTTTTCTGACGCTGAACTAGCTGAGCTAGCCTTAAAGGCAGTTGAGAACGCATCCTATGAAGCATTATTATCCACGAGCATGTTCATATTATGCATTATGAAGTGTTTGGAAAGCATTATTAAAATGCTCAGAGCGTAAAAGAAAGTTTGAAAAGTTGCAAAGACTTTCTAAATGTCTAAGAAGCTACGAATACATTCATAACCTGTTTTAACGCGTCGCACACTGTATTATAAGCATTTATGAAAAGGCGTTACAGTTTATTCATTTCATTTGTTAAAAACAACAACGACAATGTGGCACGAACACGACTTACAAAACATTGAGTTCCTTCTGAAATGTGGTCATTGTGATAGATGTTTATTTCTGTAACATCTCACAGAATCTCAGGCCGTTCTGTTCTGTGGCTGGGAAGTTATTTCGTTTGAGGGGATTAAAGCAAATAACGTGCAGGAAATCGCTCGCAAGCAGACGGAGGAAGTCCGTGTGTGTGCGCGCGCATGCGCAGGTTTCCCTTTGAGCGTGCACTGACGGTTCCATCATTCTGTCGCTAAACGAACAGCTGATCACACCGAGGTGCTCGCTGAGCGCCCATATTTATTAGTTTGGTCCTGCATTTCCTTTCCTTCATATATGACGTCTTTTCTTCTCGCTTTCTTTCCGTTACTGTCGTCGGTCTTTCACATTTCATTTGCACACTCACGTCCTCCATTCTTCTCTCCCGGTTCAAATTTGTATCCCACAATGCCTTGCGTGAACGGGGAAAGCCCACCACGTGACGCATGATGTAGTATCTTGTATTGCGTCATGGTGAAGCAGGAAAAAATAGCGGAGAATTTCGGGCCACGTGGCTGGAAATACATAAATTGTTCCATTTTTTTAAACAAAAAAAAACTAAAAATTGGAAGTCTGTGATTCGAATTCAGTCGCTTTCAGTCCACGAAACAAAAATAACTAGGTGTCGGGGAAAATTCTTTTTATGACCTACGTTTGAAAAATCTGAAACGCAGTCTCCCTTTAACAATTCATGATGCATAATAAAGATGGTGCAATGATATAAACGGGGTCATAATTGAGCGTAACTTTGACCTCGTTGAAATGATTGATCATTTATAACTGTAGTATTCATCATTTTATTCTGGTTTCGGTGAAAGTTTGGTTTGGATTCAGTCATGAAGAAATGTCATATTGTCAATGCTGACGTTTTCATAATCTTGAAACACATTGTTCTTCGTCTGACGGCCCATGATAAACGTGGCCTTCGGGGAACGTGTGCTGAATACTTTCGCAAAAACAGATTTACACCATTTCCAGCCAAGACGTCTTTGATCTCCAAAGTTTTGCTCTGAAGTCCTGGAAATCTGTCTCACCCAAAATCTTTTCGTGAAATCTCTGGGTAGGTCATCACTGAAAAGAACTAAATTAGGTCAAATGTGGTATCGCCATGGAAACCTGATCAGAGATTGACCTTGCACGTCAGGCCTCCAAGCCACCAGGGGGCGATGTAAGAATGCACATCTATGAAGAGTTTGGTTCCAAAACGCAATAAACGCCAAAATTGCCACCAAACCATGAGCAATTATCATATCTTACTCGTACCATATTCATTTTTTTCCCAAAACACGATATCTGCCATTGATTTACACACTGCATGACGGCCTTTCATTCCAAAATGCAACAAACGCCATGACTGATTTTTCTCAAAACTAGACATATCCATTTGGCCAATCAGAGGCCGCCATTGGCGTGAAGTCTTCTTAGACGGCTGCGCCCATGAAGTAGGAAATCGCTTCGCATTTATTGGACAATTTCACACTGAATTATGAATAATTTTGATCAAATAATTCAAAAAAATAAATTAATCTATTAAATAAAATAATCTGTCATGAAAGAACACGGTTGAATGCACTTTAAATAGAAAGGGATAGTATTTGGGGGGAAAATGCCGTGGCGTGGATATATCATGACTTGACAAAAAATAATTACTTGGTTCAGATAAAAGCTGTTAATTAGTTCTGGATTTCATTTTTGAAGTTTATTCTCATTAAGGAGTTAGTCAATGAATTTTAAAACAGGATACAGTGGTTTTCCTTTCATCACTTCCCATAATCATGAAAAGTGATTTTTCTCGAAACAATGGAATTGGCTATATAGCGTTTTTGAACCAAATTCTTATATATATATATATATATATATATATATATATAAACCTTAAAATATATCTAGAAATGTCGTTACTTTGAATATAAATGTGAAATATATATATATTAGGTTTGAAATGAGGTTCCAGAAATCATAAGAAAGAAGAAACAAACATGCAGGACGTTTTGTTCAGATTTCTTTTGACACGGAATTTTACGCACTTCTAGTTGTAAATGTCGAAAGGCGGAGCCAATGAGCCGAACTCTGCTGAGGTCATCGAGATGTTTCTCCAAAATGGCCGCCCGTTTAACCACACAGTGGTTTGTGACACGGTTAGCCGTCCCTCTTTCAACATTGGGAGGCGGAGCCAGTCGAGGCGGAGCAATACCGGCGTGCTCCGAGTTCAACGCGATTAGTAGTTTAATCCAAAATGGCTGCCTTTTTAACGGTTTAAACGGTAAAGCGTTCGGCTCGCATCATGTTCAGCCACACGATCACCGAAGATATCAGACATCCAAGATTTGGGGTCAGATTTTCGATGATCTTCAGCGCAAAACTCGACGTCGGACACGAAAGACGCCCTGGCTGATCGACTGCTTTTACGAGCTCACAGATTTTGCAGCATGCTGTCCGTGGTTGCTTGGCCTGATGCGTGTGGTGTTTATTATTCATGGCTAATCCTCATGCTTTTTATTTGCTGTGCGTGCTTTGCTGTTGCCACATGCAGACTCGGTGCCTTGCTGAGAGTCAGCCAGATTTCCAGATACGGCCGAGCTGCTTGTGCACTCATGAGCATTAGTGTGCGATTTCACGCAGTGTGCTACTAACACCAACACACACACACATATACAGAGAGAGAGAGAGCGAGAGAGAGAGAGAGAGTGCAGCATGACTGGTTATCCTCGGGTTTTATTGATTGTATGCAGTTTGAAATGATGCTGCTTTGCTTCCACACTGATGTCGGGGACACGACCGTCTCCTGGCGGCACGCTTCATCGCTAACACGGCATTATGAAAGCATTAGTGCCAAGCAGGGGGAAAAAAAATAAGCCAAATGGTGACAGAAATCGAATCTGTCAGCTGTAGCTCCATCTCTTTCTGTCTCCGTCCGAGTTCAGCTACTTAAGCCTATCTCCTGTTTCGGTACGCAACGCACAGTGTAATTTAATAAGACGCCACACTGTAAGTAAACGAAGCCTTGAAACAATACAGCAGGCAAGAGGGGCATCACAGCAACCCAGAGGGAGTTTTAGCCTGTGGATGGATTTCACATGATTAGGGCAAATAGCATCATCCTGCAGCGAGGGAGAAGGAGGAAGCTGAGGGAAAGAGAAGGTGGAGGAAATCAGGAACTGGAAATAGACGGCACACGAGAAGGAAGATTTGATTTGGACAAATGAGAAGGAGGACAACAGGGAGACGTGAGATAGGAAGGGGAAGGGAGAAGGAAAAGAAAAGGTCTGTATTGTGATAAAATGTAGCAGTTGCCACCCCAGATGTTGTGCTCGCCTCCCCAGTTGCCGCCCCACATCTCCTGATTTTAACATTCACACAACTAAAGGACGTGTAGAACGCTGAGAATCGGTTATTTAGTTTGTTTATCTGAGGAATGTTTCAAGGAAAAGTGAAGACGAGCTGTAAACGATAAAAATTCGGCATCACGTTCACATGAAAATGACGTTTTGACATTCTGTTACTGATCTGACACGAGCGTTTTTGTGTGGAAGGAGATATTTTTGAAAACGTCGACATGAACAGAGATGTTTTAAAAACTCTTGTCTGGAAATATTTTCGAAAAACATTTGGACGGATGAAGATGTTTTTGAAAACGTTTGTGTCAACAAAGATATTTCAGGAAACGTTTTTGTGGACAAAGATACCGGTATGTTCGAAAATGTTTGTGCAGATGAAGATGTTTTTGAAAAACGTTTGTGCGGGCTAAGATATTTCCGAGAATGATTGTGTGGATAAATATGTTTTCAGAGACGTTTGTGCGGACGAAGATGGTTTTGAAAATGTTTGTGCGGAAGAGGTTTTTGAGAATGTTTGTGCGGACAAAGATATTTTAGAAAATGTTTGTATGGATGATGTTTTCAAAAACGTTTGCATGGACAAAGATCTTTTCGAAAACGTTTGCACGGACAAAGATGTTTTCGAAAACGTTTGCGCGGACGAAGATGTTTTCAAAAACGTTTGCACGGAAGATGATGTTTTCGAAAACGTTTGCGCAGACGAAGATCTTTTCGAAAATGTTTGGGCAGACGAAGATCTTTTCGAAAACATTTGTGCGGACAAAAATGTTTTCGAAAACGTTCGTGCGGACGAAGATGTTTTCGAAAACGTTCGTGCGGATGAAGATGTTTTCAAAAACATTTGAGCAGATGATGTTTTCGAAAACGTTTGCGCAGACAAAGATCTTTTCGAAAATGTTTGGGCAGACGAAGATCTTTTCGAAAACATTTGTGCGGACAAAAATGTTTTCGAAAACGTTCGTGCGGACGAAGATGTTTTCGAAAACGTTCGTGCGGATGAAGATGTTTTCAAAAACATTTGAGCAGATGAAGATGTTTTCGAAAACATTTGTGCAGACAAAGATTTTTTCAAAAACATTTGGGCGGATGAAGATGTTTTTGAAAACGTTTGCGCGGACGAAGACCTTTTCAAAAACATTTTGGCGGACAAAGATCTTTTCACAAACATTTGGGCGGATGAAGATGTTTTTGAAAACATTTGCGCGGACGAAGATCTTTTCAAAAACATTTTGGCGGACAAAGATCTTTTCACAAACATTTGGGCGGATGAAGATGTTTTCGAAAACGTTTGCACGGACAAAGATGTTTTCAAAAATGTTTGCTCAGACAAAGATCTTTTCTAAAACATTTGTGCGGACAAAAATGTTTTCGAAAACGTTTGTGCGGACAAAAATGTTTTCGAAAGCGTTTGTGCGGACGAAGATGTTTTCGAAAACGTTTGTGCGGACGAAGATGTTTTCGAAAACGTTTGTACGGACGAAGATGTTTTCGAAAACGTTTGTGCGGACGAAGATGTTTTCGAAAACGTTTGTGCGGACGAAGATGTTTTCGAAAACGTTTGTGCGGACGAAGATGTTTTCGAAAACGTTTGTGCGGACGAAGATGTTTTCGAAAATGTTTGTGCGGACGAAGATGTTTTCGAAAATGCTTGTGCGGACGAAGATGTTTTTGAAAACGCTTGTGCGGACGAAGATGTTTTTGAAAACGCTTGTGCGGACGAAGATGTTTTCGAAAACGCTTGTGCGGACGAAGATGTTTTCGAAAACGATTGTGCGGACGAAGATGTTTTCGAAAACGCTTGTGCGGACGAAGATGTTTTTGAAAACGCTTGTGCGGACGAAGATGTTTTCGAAAATGCTTGTGCGGACGAAGATCTTTTCGAAAATGCTTGTGCGGACGAAGATCTTTTCGAAAATGATTGTGCGGACGAAGATGTTTTCGAAGATGCTTGTGCGGACGAAGATGTTTTCGAAAACGTTTGTGCGGACGAAGATCTTTTCGAAAACGTTTGTGCGGACGAAGATGTTTTCGAAAACGTTTGTGCAGATGAAGATATTTTCAAAAACGTTTGCACGGACGAATATGTTTTTGAAAATGCTTCGTGCGGACTAGGATCTTTTTGAAAACGTTTGTACAAATGAAGACGTTTTGAAAACACTCATCTGTGTGGTGACATTTTCGAAAGCATTTGTGTGCACAGAGATATTTTCGGGAGGAAAAACGTGGCTGGAGACATTTTTTGAAAAAATAATATTTTTACAAACGTTCATCCTTCAATGTTATTTTGTTTTGAATGATATTCATATGAGAATATATCATTATATAATATGATTCCAATGACATTAGAATGATATTAGATCTTAATATTCCTGTTTTGCTGACATGAACAGACACAATACATCACGACTAGAAAATAACAAACCTGAAAACACTCTCACATGAACCCTGTCACCCCGTGTAATTATTTCAAAAGGGTGAGCGAGAGGCCTGGAGTGAGAGAGATCTGTTAGCTCTGGTGATGTAACCCAACACCCGCAGTGTCCGGCGTATGCACTCAGCACGTTCCAGCGCGTTCGCCTGAGACAGAGAGAGCGACCCTTTCCCGCACATTCATCACCACACAAACACGCACTCGGACAACCGCGGGCGCTAAAAATCACAACGCACACTTCATCCCGATTTATCAAAGCCACCGGCAGCGAGCTCAACGGGCATAAATCATCATTTGCTGACTGGCATCAGGTGCCTGAAAACAGCTCAGCTCGGCACACAGACACATCACAGAGCTCTGATAAACGAGTGCTTGAGACACACACAGCACTGCGGGGCCAAATCCGGATACTGTGTGTGTGTGTGTGTGTGTGTGAGGCAGTATTTTTAGGTTGCACTTCTACCTAAGTTTTCTCTCGAAAACTGAATGGGCATATCTCTGAAACAATATCATGATAATACCGTGAACTGCAATAAAAGCACTGATTATCGTTGCTCTAATGAGTTCCTCAGACATTTCACATTATTTAATGTAACTATAAACGGATAAAAATATCGTATTGTGCGTCACTTCACACTCGTATGAATATAAATGAACAGTGCGTAATCAGAATGCAGCATCGCAGAGGAATTAATCATTTAAATCATTTGGATGCTGATCTGACACTCAGTGACTACATTAGAATAATGTCAAGAGTTTGTTCTATCATAAAGTTGTGTGTGTGTGTGTGAGCGCGTGATTACCAAGCACTAACGCTTTGGCTATCGTTTGCTCCTGTGTGAAAACTGTAACACTGTGCGTGTAGCGAGTAGCAGGTCAGGGTGTGTGTGTGTGTGTGTTATAATGGCTCGTGATGATCGTTGTGTCTGTTGAGTCACACTGTTTAGGTCGGCAGTGCACTGAAGAGGCTCTTTCAAACTTAACAGTGCTCATCAGTGACATCACACACCGCGGGTTCACTCACACACACACACACACACACACACACACACACACACATAGTGCATGAATGTGTAGCAAAACTCGGGCCTCTGCTGTCGATTCCCCTCAGTAATTACTACACAGGGACAACAAGCAGAAAGATAACTGCACAGTATTTCCCTCCTAAACACTTCATAGGGACACTACTGTACCTCATCACCCCACTAAACACTTCATAGGGACACTACCGTACAGTATTGCCCCGTTAAACACGACATAGGGACACTACCGTACATTATTGCACCAGTAAACCCTACAGAAGGACATACAGTACATCACTACCCCATTAAACACTTCCTAGGGACACTACCATACATCATCACCCCACTGAACACTTCATAGGGACACTACCGTACATTACTGCCCTCCTAAACACTTCATATGGACACTACCATACATCATAACCCCAAGAAACACTTCATAGGGACACTACCGTACATCATAACCCCAAGAAACACTTCATAGGGACACTACTGTCCATCATCACCCCACTAAACACTTCATAGGGACACTGCTGTACATTACTGCCCTCCTAAACACTTCATAGGGACACTACCGTACATCATAACCCCAAGAAACACTTCATAGGGACACAACTGTCCACCATCACCCCACTAAACACTTCATAGGGACACTGCTGTACATTACTGCCCTCCTAAACACTTCATACGGACACTACCGTACATTATTACCCCACTAAACACTTCATAGGGACACTACCGTACATCATTACCCCACTAAACACTTTATAGGGACACTACTGTCCATAATCACCCCACGAAACACAACATAGGGACACAACTGTACATCATCACCCCACTAAACACTTCATAGGGACACTACCATACATTACTGCCCTCCTAAACACTTCATAGGGAAACTACCGTACATCATAACCCCACTAAACACTTTATAGGGACACTACCGTACATCATAACCCCACTAAACACTTCATAGGGACACTACCGTACATCATAACCCCACTAAAAACTTCATAGGGACACTACTGTACATCACTGCCCTCCTAAACACTTCATAGGGACACTACCATACATACATCATAACCCCACGAAACACAACATAGGGACACTACTGTACATTACTGCCCTCCTAAACACTTCATAGGGACACTACCATACATACATCATAACCCCACGAAACACAACATAGGGACACTACTGTACATTACTGCCCTCCTAAACACTTCATAGGGACACTATCGTACATCATAACCCCATGAAACACAACATAGGGACACTACTGTCCATTAATCCCCCAATAAACACTACAGAGGGACACTAAATCGGGGCATTATATGTGCTGATGTAGAAGGCATCTGCATGTTTGTACACTACATCATTTATCATCTCAGCTCGAGCACACACAATGACACACACTTTATGCAGAAAGACATTTGTGTATACACACACGCGCGCGCACACACACACACACACACACACACACACACTTTTTTCTATGCACAAGCAATTAGATATAATAGCTTTTGAGGAACGCGTCAGCACTGACACAGGTTGTCATCTTTTGGCCATGAAAAAGTGGTGTCTCATTTGCGAAAGGTCTCGCAAGAGTCAACAGCCGCCGGCACTGATTAGTGTTTCACAGCTTTTGTTTGCTAACTGCTTTCGTGTGTCACGTCCTTCCTCCTTGAGTCCATCAACCATGGGCAAATTGAAACATAAAAAAACCCTAAGTGCACAACAAAAGGTCACCTTCATGCTTCCATTTTTTCTTGTGCAAATAGATGAACATTAGATGAGATGAGGAAGAGATTTTTTTTTTCTCCAGTGGTTTAGGGGGCAGGGAGGCGGTGCATTCACACACGGGAGAGCTTTGGCTAAAACTTAAAAGAATTTTTGGTGAAAAAAAAAGCTAGTTAGCTAAAGAAGCAAGATTTGTCTCTGACAAGGAGGCGTGGCCTCTGTGCTTCAGTCCCAGTGAAGGAGGCATGATCTCTGTGTTTCAATCTCAGTGAAGGAGGCGTGGTCTCTGTGCTTTAATCTCAGTGAAGGTGTGATCTCTGTTTCAGTCTTCGTGAAGGAGGAGTGGCCTCTGTTTCAGTCTCAGTGAAGGAGGCGTGGCCTCTGTGTATCAGTCTCAGTGAAGGAGGCATGGTCTCTGCTTTAGTCTCAGTGAAAGAGGCGTGGTCTCAGTGTTTCAGTCTCAGTGAAGGAATAATGGCCTCTGTGTTTGTCTCAGTGAGGGAGGCGTGGCCTGTGTATCAGTCTCAGTGAAGGAGGCGTGGCCTCTGTGTATCAGTCTCAGTGAAGGAGGCGTGGCCTCTATCAGTCTCAGTGAAGGAGCCATGGTCTCTGCTTTAGTCTCAGTGAAGGAGGCGTGGCCTCTGTGTTTCAGTCTCAGTGAAGGAGGTGTGATCTCTGCTTCAGTCTCAGTGAAGGAGGCGTGGCCACTGTGTATCAGAGTCAGTGAAGGAGGCGTGGCCTCTATCAGTCTCAGTGAAGGAGCCATGGTCTCTGCTTTAGTCTCAGTGAAGGAGGCGTGGCCTCTGTGTATCAGTCTCAGTGAAGGAGGTGTGGTCTCAGTGTTTCAGTCTCAGTGAAGGAAGAATGGGGCGGCACGGTGGTGTAGTGGTTAGCGCTGTCGCCTCACAGCAAGAAGGTCCGGGTTCGAGCCCCGTGGCCGGCGAGGGCCTTTCTGTGCGGAGTTTGCATGTTCTCCCCGTGTCCGCGTGGGTTTCCTCCGGGTGCTCCGGTTTCCCCCACAGTCCAAAGACATGCAGGTTAGGTTAACTGGTGACTCTAAATTGACCATAGGGATAGGCTCCAGCTTGCCTGCGACCCTGTAGAACAGGATAGAGCGGCTAGAGATAATGAGATGAGATGAGATGAGATGAAGGAAGAATGGCCTCTGTGTTTGTCTCAGTGAGGGAGGCGTGGCCTCTGTTTCAGTCTCAGTGAAGGAGGCGTGGTCTCAGTGTTTCAGTCTCAGTGAAGGAAGAATGGCCTCTGTGTTTGTCTCAGTGAAGGAGGCGTGGCCTCTGTGTATCAGTCTCAGTGAAGGAGGCGTGGTCTCAGTGTTTCAGTCTCAGTGAGGGAGGCGTGGCCTCTGTGTTTGTCTCAGTGAGGGAGGCGTGGCCTCTGTGTTTCAGTTTCAGTGAAGGAGGTGTGTTCTCTGTTTCAGTCTTGGTGAAGGAGGTGTGGCCTCTGTGTTTTAGTCTCAGTGAAGGTGTGGCCTCTGTGTTTTAGTCTCAGTGAAGGAGGCGTGGCCTCTGTGTTTCAGTCATAGTGAAGGAGGTGTGGCCTATGAACTTCAGTCTCAGTGAAGGAGGCATAGTCTCTGTGCTTCAGTTTCAGTGAAGTAGGCGTGGCCTCTGTGTTTCAGTCTCAGTGAAGCAGGCGTGGCCTCTGTTTCAGTCTCAGTGAAGGAGGCGTGGCCTCTATGTTTCAGTCTCAGTTACGGAGGCGTGGCCTCTGTATTTCAGTCATAGTGAAGGAGACGTGGCCTCTGTGTTTCAGTCTCAGTGAAGGAGGCGTGGCCTCTGTGTTTGTCATAGTGAAGAAGGTGTGGCCTCTGTGTTTCAGTCTCAGTAAAGGAGGCGTGGCCTCTGTGTTTCAGTCTCAGTGAAGGAGGCGTGGCCTCTGTGTTTGCCATAGTGAAGAAGGCGTGGCCTCTGTGTTTCAGTCTCAGTAAAGGAGGCGTGGCCACTGTGTTTCAGTCTCAGTGAAGCAGGCATGGCCTCTATTTCAATCTCAGTGAAGGAGGTGTGGCCTCTATGTTTCAGTCTCAGTTAAGGAGGCGTGGCCTCTGTATTTCAGTCATAGTGAAGGAGACGTTGCCTCTGTGTTTCAGTCATAGTGAAGAAGGCGTGGCCTCTGTGTTTCAGTCTCAGTAAAGGAGGCGTGGCCTCTGTGTTTCAGTCTCAGTGAAGCAGGCATGGCCTCTATTTCAATCTCAGTGAAGGAGGTGTGGCCTCTATGTTTCAGTCTCAGTTAAGGAGGCGTGGCCTCTGTATTTCAGTCATAGTGAAGGAGACGTGGCCTCTGTGTTTCAGTCTCAGTGAAGGAGACGTGGCCTCTGTGTTTCAGTCTCAGTGAAAGAGGCGTGGCCTCTGTGTTTCAGTCTCAGTGAAGGAGGCATGGCCTCTGTGTTTCAGTCTCAGTGAAGGAGGCGTGGCCTCTGTGTTTCAGTCTCAGTGAAGGAGGCGTGGCCTCTGTGTTTCAGTCTCAGTGAAGGAGACGTGGCCTCTGTGTTTCAGTCTCAGTGAAGGAGGCGTGGCCTCTGTGTTTCAGTCTCAGTGAAGGAGGCGTGGCCTCTGTGTTTCAGTCTCAGTGAAGGAGGCGTGGCCTCTGTGTTTCAGTCTCAGTGAAGGAGGCGTGGTCTCTGTGTTTCAGTCTCAGTGAAGGAGACGTGGCCTCTGTGTTTCAGTCATAGTGAAGGAGACGTGGCCTCTGTGTTTCAGTCTCAGTGAAAGAGGCGTGGCCTCTGTGTTTCAGTTTCAGTGAAGGAGGCATGGCCTCTGTGTTTCAGTCTCAGTGAAGGAGGCGTGGCCTCTGTGTTTCAGTCATAGTGAAGGAGACGTGGCCTCTGTGTTTCAGTCTCAGTGAAAGAGGCGTGGCCTCTGTGTTTCAGTTTCAGTGAAGGAGGCATGGCCTCTGTGTTTCAGTCTCAGTGAAGGAGGCGTGGCCTCTGTGTTTCAGTCTCAGTGAAGGAGGCGTGGCCTCTGTGTTTCAGTCTCAGTGAAGGAGGCGTGGCCTCTGTGTTTCAGTCTCAGTGAAGGAGACGTGGCCTCTGTGTTCAGTCTCAGTGAAGGAGGCGTGGCCTCTGTGTTTCAGTCTCAGTGAAGGAGACGTGGCCTCTGTGTTTCAGTCTCAGTGAAGGAGGCGTGGCCTCTGTGTTTCAGTCTCAGTGAAGGAGGCGTGGCCTCTGTGTTTCAGTCTCAGTGAAGGAGGCGTGGCCTCTGTGTTTCAGTCTCAGTGAAGGAGGCGTGGCCTCTGTGTTTCAGTCTCAGTGAAGGAGACGTGGCCTCTGTGTTTCAGTCATAGTGAAGGAGACGTGGCCTCTGTGTTTCAGTCTCAGTGAAGGAGACGTGGCCTCTGTGTTTCAGTCTCAGTGAAAGAGGCGTGGCCTCTGTGTTTCAGTTTCAGTGAAGGAGGCATGGCCTCTGTGTTTCAGTCTCAGTGAAGGAGGCGTGGCCTCTGTGTTTCAGTCATAGTGAAGGAGGCGTGGCCTCTGTGTTTCAGTTTCAGTGAAGGAGGCATGGCCTCTGTGTTTCAGTCTCAGTGAAGGAGGCGTGGCCTCTGTGTTTCAGTCTCAGTGAAGGAGGCATGGCCTCTGTGTTTCAGTCTCAGTGAAGGAGGCGTGGCCTCTGTGTTTCAGTCATAGTGAAGGAGACGTGGCCTCTGTGTTTCAGTCTCAGTGAAAGAGGCGTGGCCTCTGTGTTTCAGTTTCAGTGAAGGAGGCATGGCCTCTGTGTTTCAGTCTCAGTGAAGGAGGCGTGGCCTCTGTGTTTCAGTCTCAGTGAAGGAGGCGTGGCCTCTGTGTTTCAGTCTCAGTGAAGGAGGCGTGGCCTCTGTGTTTCAGTCTCAGTGAAGGAGGCGTGGCCTCTGTGTTTCAGTCTCAGTGAAGGAGGCGTGGCCTCTGTGTTCAGTCTCAGTGAAGGAGGCGTGGCCTCTGTGTTTCAGTCTCAGTGAAGGAGGCATGGCCTCTGTGTTTCAGTCTCAGTGAAGGAGGCGTGGCCTCTGTGTTTCAGTCTCAGTGAAGGAGGCGTGGCCTCTGTGTTTCAGTCTCAGTGAAAGAGGCGTGGCCTCTGTGTTTCAGTCTCAGTGAAGGAGGCGTGGCCTCTGTGTTTCAGTCTCAGTGAAGGAGGCGTGGCCTCTGTGTTTCAGTCTCAGTGAAGGAGGCGTGGCCTCTGTGTTCAGTCTCAGTGAAGGAGACGTGGCCTCTGTGTTTCAGTCTCAGTGAAGGAGGCGTGGCCTCTGTGTTTCAGTCTCAGTGAAGGAGGCGTGGCCTCTGTGTTCAGTCTCAGTGAAGGAGACGTGGCCTCTGTGTTTCAGTCTCAGTGAAGGAGACGTGGCCTCTGTGTTTCAGTCTCAGTGAAGGAGGCGTGGCCTCTGTGTTTCAGTCTCAGTGAAGGAGGCGTGGCCTCTGTGTTTCAGTCTCAGTGAAGGAGGCGTGGCCTCTGTGTTTCAGTCTCAGTGAAGGAGGCGTGGCCTCTGTGTTTCAGTCTCAGTGAAGGAGGCGTGGCCTCTGTGTTTCAGTCTCAGTGAAGGAGGCGTGGCCTCTGTGTTTCAGTCTCAGTGAAGGAGGCGTGGCCTCTGTGTTTCAGTCTCAGTGAAGGAGGCGTGGCCTCTGTGTTTCAGTCTCAGTGAAGGAGACGTGGCCTCTGTGTTTCAGTCTCAGTGAAGGAGGCGTGGCCTCTGTGTTTCAGTCTCAGTGAAGGAGGCGTGGCCTCTGTTTCAGTCTCAGTGAAGGAGGCGTGGCCTCTGTTTCAGTCTCAGTGAAGCAGGCGTGGCCTCTATGTTTCAGTCTCAGTTACGGAGGCGTGGCCTCTGTATTTCAGTCATAGTGAAGCGTGGCCTCTGTGTTTCAGTCTCAGTGAAGCAGGCATGGCCTCTCTTTCAGTCTCAGTGAAGGAGGTGTGGCCTCTATGTTTCAGTCTCAGTTAAGGAGGCGTGGCCTCTGTATTTCAGTCATAGTGAAGGAGGCATGGCCTCTGTGTTTCAGTCTCAGTGAAGGAGGCGTGGCCTCTGTGTTTCAGTCTCAGTGAAGGAGACGTGGCCTCTGTGTTCAGTCTCAGTGAAGGAGGCGTGGCCTCTGTGTTTCAGTCTCAGTAAAGGAGGCGTGGCCTCTGTGTTCAGTCTCAGTAAAGGAGGCGTGGCCTCTGTGTTTCAGTCTCAGTGAAGGAGGCGTGGCCTCTGTGTTTCAGTCTCAGTGAAGGAGGCGTGGCCTCTGTGTTTGTCATAGTGAAGGAGACGTGGCCTCTGTGTTTCAGTCTCAGTAAAGGAGGCGTGGCCTCTGTGTTTCAGTCTCAGTGAAGGAGGTGTGGCCTCTGTGTTTCAGTCTCAGTGAAGGAGGCGTGGCCTCTGTGTTTCAGTCTCAGTGAAGGAAACGTGGCCTCTGTGTTTCATTCTCAGTGAAGGAGGCGTGGCCTCTGTGTTTCATTCTCAGTGAAGGAGGCGTGGCCTCTCTCCCTGAATTACGCTGTATTGCATTGTAAATCTGCTTTTGATTTGTTGATCCTGTGTAGTGAAGCACACTGTAAAGCAGAAGCACACACTCCTCGTGTCATAAATATTCCAAACAAACAAGGAGTAAATCAAATTCATTGCTGAAGATGAAGATCCTCAGAAATTGACCTCCCTCTCACCTCTCTTTGTTCACTTTCACTCTTCTGTGCTTTTCATCATCTCTCATTTGCCCTTTCCACTCCATGCATCATCTTCTGGTTTTTTTTTTACTCCATTATATATTCCTTCACACTTGGATTTTGACGCTGCACAGCTTTTTATGTAACACACGCTCAGTGCTGAAGATGTGTCTGCCGCGTGCAGCAGCTGAGCCAAAATAGATCAAATGGTAAAATATTGCTGTTTCTTGTGTGCCTGTGTTTGCGTGAAGAATCGTGGATCTGTTCGAGATTCTGCACGGGGAACCGGGCTCTTTTTCCAGAAACGTTTCAGTGCCTGCGTCGGCAGTGCTCGTTTTCATTACGCTGACTGCAAACGGAGGGAAATGGAATAACAGATCAGAGCAGACTTTTCTTCCTCACCCCTGATGAGACTGGAGGGTGATGAACAGTTCTCCTCGGGGGAAGAGGGAGGCAAAGAATAGCATTAATGCTCATTCAGCTACCTATGGAGTGTCACTATATCACATTTTGTGGGACAAGCACCATGTGTAGTGTTTATTAACTGGAGTGTACAATCTTCTCTCTATGTAGTGTCCCTATGTAGTGTTTAATGTGGTTAATATACAATAGGGTGTCTATGTAGTGTCCCTATGTAGTGTTTAATGTGGTTAATATACAATAGGGTGTCTATGGAGTGTCCCTATGTAGTGTTTAGTGATGTTAAAGGACAATAGGGTGTCTATGTAGTGTCCCTATGTAGTGTTAAATGAAATTAATGTACAATAGGGTGTCTATGTAGTGCCCCTATGTAGTGTTTAATGAGGTTAATGTACAATAGGGTGTCTATGTAGTGTCCCTATGTAGTGTTTAATGAGGTTAATGTACAATCGGGTGTCTATGTAGTGTCCCTATGTAGTGTTTAGTGATGTTAATGTACAATAGGGTGTCTATGTAGTGTCCCTATGTAGTGTTTAGTGATGTTAATGTACAATAGGGTGTCTATGTAGTGTCCCTATGTAGTGTTTAGTGATGTTAATGGACAATAGGGTGTCTATGTAGTGTCCCTATGTCGTGTTTAATGAGGTTAATGTACAATCGGGTGTCTATGTAGTGTCCCTATGTAGTGTTTAGTGATGTTAATGGACAATAGGGTGTCTATGTAGTGTCCCTATGTAGTGTTTAATGAGGTTAATGTACAATCGGGTGTCTATGTAGTGTCCCTATGTAGTGTTTAGTGATGTTAATGGACAATAGGGTGTCTATGTAGTGTCCCTATGTAGTGTTTAGTGATGTTAATGTACAATAGGGTGTCTATGTAGTGTCCCTATGTAGTGTTTAGTGATGTTAATGGACAATAGGGTGTCTATGTAGTGTCCCTATGTCATGTTTAGTGAGGTTAATGTACAATCGGGTGTCTATGTAGTGTCCCTATGTAGTGTTTAGTGATGTTAATGGACAATAGGGTGTCTATGTAGTGTCCCTATGTAGTGTTTAGTGATGTTAATGTACAATAGAGTGTCTATGTAGTGTCCCTATGTAGTGTTTAGTGATGTTAATGGACAATAGGGTGTCTATGTAGTGTCCCTATGTCGTGTTTAGTGATGTTAATGGACAATCGGGTGTCTATGTAGTGTCCCTATGTAGTGTTTAGTGATGTTAATGTACAATCGGGTGTCTATGTAGTGTCCCTATGTAGTGTTTAGTGATGTTAATGGACAATAGGGTGTCTATGTAGTGTCCCTATGTAGTGTTTAGTGATGTTAATGGACAATAGGGTGTCTATGTAGTGTCCCTATGTAGTGTTGAATGATGTTAATGTACAATAGGGTGTCTATGCAGTGTCCCTATGTAGTGTTTAATGAGGTTAATGTACAATAGGGTGTCTATGTAGTGTCCCTATGTAGTGTTTAGTGATGTTAATGTACAATAGGGTGTCTATGTAGTGTCCCTATGTCGTGTTTAATGAGGTTAATGTACAATCGGGTGTCTATGTAGTGTCCCTATGTAGTGTTTAGTGATGTTAATGGACAATAGGGTGTCTATGTAGTGTCCCTATGTAGTGTTTAATGAGGTTAATGTACAATCGGGTGTCTATGTAGTGTCCCTATGTAGTGTTTAGTGATGTTAATGGACAATAGGGTGTCTATGTAGTGTCCCTATGTAGTGTTTAGTGATGTTAATGTACAATAGGGTGTCTATGTAGTGTCCCTATGTAGTGTTTAGTGATGTTAATGGACAATAGGGTGTCTATGTAGTGTCCCTATGTAGTGTTTAGTGATGTTAATGGACATAGGGTGTCTATCTAGTGTTCCTATGTAGTGTTTAGTGATGTTAATGGACAATAGGGTGTCTATCTAGTGTCCCTATGTAGTGTTTAATGATGTTAATGTACAATAGGGTGTCTGTGTAGTGTCCCTATGTAGTGCTTAGTGATTTAATGTATCTATATAGTGTTTAGTGATGTTAATATACAATAGACTGTCTATGTAGTGTCCCTATGTGGTGTTTAACGTGGTTAATGGACAACAGTCTGTAGACGTAGTGTCCCTCTGTAGTGTTTAGTGATTATACTGGAGAGCAAGCCCCATATGTAGTATTTATCTGTGTATTAGATCTGGTCAAAGAGCCGTTGTCTACTTTTGTTTTTCTTTTTTTTCTTTCTTTTTTTATTATTCTACGAACACAAAGGCTGGACAATCAAACAAAATATCGACAACAGACAAAGACGAGTGCACAGACAGTGAATACAGGATGTGTGATGAACGAAGGGAAGAGGTAGAGTTTTTAAGTGCAAATTAAATCCTTAATTGATTCATACAGGATCAGTGATTTATAGTATGTACACCGTACCAGTCAAAAGTTTGTGCACCCCTACTCATTCATAGATTTTTCTGTATTTTGACCATTTTCTCCACCGCAGAATAATACTGAAGACACCAAAACTCTGAAACAACATCCTCTTCTGCTTTTGTTTTTCAATCTGGTTTCGCAATCACAAATTTTTGATTCGCACAAACTCACGTTTATGAAAAGTACCATATGGTTGAGGTTCGGTCGAAGGCAAGGTCGGCGCTCATCGCTTGTCTTTTGAAGTGTTAGACCGCGCCTCTTTCACGAGAACTGACAGGCACAGAGGCCACGCCTCCTGCACTTGAGACAAGAAATCTGTTTCTGAACATTCCGAACAATAAATTCCACATCGTCTCGATGACTTTTATGAATGGACACAGGTATGTTGTAAAAATGATGACCATTTCAGTGATGTGTGAATATTTGCACCTCTGGTGATTTTATTGCGTGATTTTCTCATCCTGTCAAGGACATGATGGCTGGAGGTGGCTCTGTGATTTCTGAGTTGTAATGGCCCTCCTGCCGTCCCGCGAAAGAGCAGCAGGGATGCCCTTCCACTTTGTCCTTGACAACATGACAGTCAGACCTAGTGCTGTGTTATTGAGTCTCTTTCTCTCTCTCTCTCTCTCTCACACACACACACACACACACACACTCCTTCCCCCACTCTCACCAACTGATTGGAGTCTTGCTGCATTTGCTTCAATGCTGTCCAGAGGAAAGCCGTTGAGGTCAGCAGGCCATCGCAGGTTCTATTTTTCCGTTTCAGAAACGACATCCTGTGAGAAATTTACCAAGTGCAATTTCACTGCTTTTTACCTTTCAGTCTTTCATGATTTGGACGTTTGACATGTGTACAAGAGCCAGTCTGCATGTAGCTCTTAAAGAAAAGGAAATTAAATGGCTGCTCCTGGAGTGAAAAAAGTACTCGAGCAGAAAGTCCAAACTGAGGCGAAGTAAACAACCATTCATCACCAAAGCACAAGTTTACTGTACCACCAAGCACTCCAAAGGTCAAAAAACAATATCTTTATTTGACGATTAATGGAGATGAAGTCAGGTGTTCGCTCTTCACCAGTGATTTTATAGCCAATCATGACCAAGAATTGTCAGGAAGAAGTATTGGCCATGCTTTCGATTTTTGTCAACCAAACCGATGTTTGCCAATCACAGCTCATGTCAAGAACTCCTTTCACGGAGCTGAAAAAGTGGCAGGTGATGTCATAGTGTGCATCATTTACATATCCATTGAATTGTCACGATGATTTGCATGTCATGAAGAATAACGAGTCTTGTTAGTGAGCGATTTGAAGATTTACAATGTGCTGATTCGAAAACACTACTTTATTGGCACGATTCCAATCTAACGAAAAATAAAAGCGTGACTGTTCTTGGTGCATCGATCTCGATTGCTGATACGAGCGAGAGAGAGTAAAAGTGTTGTCATGGTTACAGTGTGCCCGTGGAACACGCAGGACCCATTTTGATGGGTGTTCATTTTGGATGTAAGAAAAGAAGCAACCAGTTTATTGTTAGCATAATGGAGTTTATGCTTGACCTCGCATTGTACATTTGACGAGCCAGACTGTGCCCAATGAGTTTTTATAAAATCATTTTGAGTTAAAAAAAAAAACGGAAACGTCTCATCTCATTATCTGTAGCCGCTTTATCCTGTTCTACAGGGTCGCAGGCAAGCTGGAGCCTATCCCAGCTGACTACGGGCGAAAGGCGGGGTACACCCTGGACAAGTCGCCAGGTCATCACAGGGCTGACACATAGACACAGACAACCATTCACACTCACATTCACACCTACGCTCAATTTAGAGTCACCAGTTAACCTAACCTGCATGTCTTTGGACTGTGGGGGAAACCGGAGCACCCGGAAGAAACCCACGCGGACACGGGGAGAACATGCAAACTCCGCACAGAAAGGGGAAAGGGATAACAGATCTTTTGGATCATGAAATAAAATATAGTCAAAACTCAAAGCAGAATCAAGCCTTCCATGTTCCATCTCGCTTTTCATTTTCACCTCCATTTTCGATCTGTGGCGCAAATCTGAAATCTGAAACGGACGATTAACGTTGAAACGTCCGCCTTCATTTTCTCACTAATTCCAGCTTACATCAGGCCCCTGTGCTTTAATAAGGCATGGATGGCTCCACTCGGTGCTATGCAAGGACAATTATGTGATTGGTTCCACTATCCATGCCAAATGTAACAGTTTGGATTCTGACCAAAGGCTTCGTCAGCAACACACACACACACACACACACGCTCACACCAGCAGTAATAATCTCACCGAGCTGAATTAAACCCTTGGCACCTTTTTAATTCATTCCCGGCAGGACGGCTGTGACTAAACATCTTTATCGTCTATAAGCACTCCTGATGAACGACTCGCTCTTCTCCTAATGACCTCGACACACACTGGTGTGTGTTCTTAAAACCCGTTATTTAGCTGAGCCATAACCTTTGGGTTGTGGCGTTGGGCTGTTCGGTTGGAGCTTTTCAGTAAATAAGCTGTCGTGTGTGTGCAGGTGTGGATTAATGAGGGGGGGTCAGACCGAGACAAGTGTTTTGGTCGGATTCTGCGCCGATTATTAAATAAATAAATAAATAAATAAAACCGCAGTACCCCCAGGAGAGCTCATTAGCCCAGTAGTACCCTTCCTGAGGCCGCTCATGCCCTGGATCCTTACGTCCTCCTGGATGCCGAATAACGAGAACAAAACCTTGGGAAGAAATCAGAAATTTGTGGTCCATTACACACACACACACACACACACACAAACAAGCAATGTGTGCCCTCAAACCATCTCTTCTCCCTTGTTTTAATTTGTTGATTCTCATAATAGCAGCTCGTGAGGGTGTTTTTAAACCTACCTGGAGGTCATATAAGAGCTATTTCGATCTAATAATGTGGGCATAAGCCATAAAAAACAAATGTCTGTGTGCAGCGATGAAAATGGCACCATTGGCACCATCAACACCTGTGTGACAGAATATAGGTTGGGTAAAGCACATTGTTCCAGTCACAGAGACAAACAGGCAAACGGAGTGAGAGGAAAATGTCTCGGTGTGTGTGTGTGTGTGTGTGTGTGTGTGTGTGTGTGTGTGTGTGTGTTTGCTTGTACTTGTACAGTGTGTGTGTGTGTGTGTCTAAATCAGCTCAGGCTCAGACCTGTAATAACCACATATATTCGATGCTGCCTGTAATGCTCTTATGATTTAGTAATGCTATTTTCTGTGATTTGTTTCTGTGTGTGTGTGTGTGTGTGTGTGTGTGTGTGTGTGTGTGTGTGTTAGTGGACGGAGGCTGGAGCGAGTGGAGTAAATGGTCAGCATGCGGGGCCGACTGCACCATGTGGAGGAGTCGGGAGTGTACTCAGCCTGCACCGGGTACCGGCGGCAAAGCATGCCAGGGTCTCGACCTGCAGTCACAAAACTGTACGAGTGAACAGTGTCCACAAAGTGAGTACACAACGAGTATACTGTCACACAATACACAGATTTGCACAAATTAATCAGTGAATCAGTATGGGGAATTTGCTACTTTAACCAGTACGTTTTAGCTATGAGTTCTGTGGGTTTAGCAAGATTGTTGCGAAAACAGTCACAGCAGACATTTGTCTTTCTCCATAATTTGAGGTCACTCTGCGCCAGCGTCGGACTCAGGTAGGAGGTGTGGTCCAAAGTAATTCAGTCGATAAATCATACCTACTGTATGTACACAGGTTTATATTAATGCATACGTTCTCGACTGGTACCAAAATCCAGAATTGTGACACCCAAAGGCATTTTTGAGACAAAGTCGGCAAACAGTCTTATTTTGTCAATTTGGGTGTGCCGAATCCAAATCTGCAATATGCCGAGCTCTATCTGACCTCTGTTGACCTCTAGAGGTCATTGAACTTTGGGCCTGTAAACGTCTCAGCTGAACCCAGTTTCTCAGCTTTCTAAGGAATGAAATGTACTAAAATGATTAATGAAGTTACCAAATGGCCTTGTTTGTTAAATGTTTGGGTGCTGAATTCATTTTTCATTTGTAAAACGACATATGACCTCTGATAACCTCAGGGTCATTAAACTTGGCCTATAGGCCTATGCATTTAACGGCATTTTTAAACTGACTTTACTCCCCCAAAAAGAATATGAACAGACAAAAAACAAATAGAAAGGAACAAATACAACATTAAATGCCAGTCCATGTACATGTGACTTACTTTTCACAATGAGAATGCCTCGGCGATCACCTTACATAACATTGCATTACATTTAGCGGTTATTGTTTATACAAAGCTTCTGAAAAAAGGACAGATTCAGCAGCATACAAAATGTGGGGGCATACAGGGTATACAGGTTAATCAGGGTTAGTATATATGAGAGTTTTTTTCTTTGTTTGTTGTTTGTTTTGTTTTAAACGGGGTAAAGCCTTTACAAAAAACAAACAACAAAGAAAAAAAACTCTCATATATACTAACGTGTAGTGGTTAGCGCTGTCGCCTCACAGCAAGAAGGTCCTGGGTTCGAGCCCCGGGGCCGGCGAGGGCCTTTCTGTGCGGAGTTTGCATGTTCTCCCCGTGTCCGCGTGGGTTTCCTCCGGGTGCTCCGGTTTCCCCCACAGTCCAAAGACATGCAGGTTAGGTTAACCGGTGACTCTAAATTGACCGTAGGTGTGAATGTGAGTGTGAATGGTTGTCTGTGTCTATGTGTCAGCCCTGTGATGACCTGGCGACTTGTCCAGGGTGTACCTCGCCTTTCGCCCGTAGTCAGCTGGGATGGGCTCCAGCTTGCCTGCGACCCTGTAGAAGGATAAAGCGGCTAGAGATAATGAGATGAGAATATACTAACCCTGATTAACCTGTATACCCTGTACGCCCCCACATTTTGTATGCTGCTGAATCTGTCCTTTTTTCAGTAGCTTTGTATAAACAATCACCGCTAAATGTAATGCAATGTTATGTAAGGTGATCGCCGAGGCATTCTCATTGTGAAAAGTAAGTCACATGTACATGGACTGGCATTTAATGTTGTATTTGTTCCTTTCTATTTGTTTTTTGTCTGTTCATATTCTTTTTGGGGGAGTAAAGTCAGTTTAAAAATGCCGTTAAATGCATAGGCCTACAGGCCAAGTTTAATGACCCTGAGGTTATCAGAGGTCATATGTCGTTTTACAAATGAAAAATGAATTCAGCACCCAAACATTTAACGAACAAGGCCATTTGCTAACTTCATTAATCATTTTAGTACATTTCATTCCTTAGGCCAAGTTTACATTAGACCGTATCTGTCTCGTTTTCTTCGCGGATGCACTGTCCGTTCACATTAAAACGCCGGGAAACGGGAATCCGCCAGGGCCCACGTATTCAACCCAGATCGTGTCTGGTCCGGTGCTGTGTAAACATTGAGGATACGCGGATACGCTGTGCTGAGCTCTAGCTGACGTCGTCATTGGACAACGTCACTGTGACATCCACCTTCCTGATTCGCTGGCGTTGGTCATGTGACGCGACTGCTGAAAAACGGCGCGGACTTCCGCCTTGTATCACCTTTCATTAAAGAGTATAAAAGTATGAAAATACTGCAAATACTGCCCATTGTGTAGTTATGATTGTCTTTAGGCTTGCCATCCTTCCACTTGCAAGTGATAAGTGACGCGCATGCCCGATATGCACTGGGATCACACACACAGCGGCTCAGTCCCGAATCACTGCTCGTGCGCTTCACTCGCGCACTCTGTGAGCTGCGCAGGGCCGGAGTGAGTGCGCACCCTCCAGAGGGCACTCGCTGTTCAGGGCGGAGTGATTTGGAGCGCAGGATGCCTGCGGAGCCGAGCCGCTGAGGAGAAATTTACACATTACACATACACATTTCAACTTACGTGCCGTCTAATTAGTCATGTGATTAGCGTATCCGTGTATTGGCGTTGCTATGTGCATGCGAATCGTGTATTGGCGTTGCTGTGTGCACGCTAATCGTTTTTAAAAACGTTAGTCTGATGATCCGCTGATACGGTCTAATGTAAACCCCACCTTAGAAAGCTGAGAAACTGGGTTCAGCTGAGACGTTTACAGGCCCAAAGTTCAATGACCTCTAGAGGTCAACAGAGGTCAGATAGAGCTCGGCATATTGCAGATTTGAATTCGGCACACCCAAATTGACAAAATAAGACTGTTTGCCGACTTTGTCTCAAAAATGCCTTTAACTCCTTAAATAAGCACTTTTTTGAATTTTGGTACCAGTCTATTCTAACACGTTCTCATTTCTAAAGTAACAACTTGGTCAAAGGGAACTGCATGAACGATGCGCCTTATAATCTAAGGCTACGTTCACACTGCAGGCTGAAGTGACTCAAATCCGATCTTTTTGCCCATATGTGACCTGTATCCGATCTTTTATTGACAATATGAACGACACAGATCCGATTTTTTCAAATCCGACCCAGGCCGTTTGGATATGTGGTCCTAATTCCGATTCCTATCCGCTCTTTTCATATGCGACTTCAGTCTGAACCGCCAGGTCGCATTCATCCGACTTACACGTCATCAACAAGCCACAAACGTCACTATTCTGCGCTGAAGTAGGCGGCGGGTCTCTCAGAAAAAGTTACAACAACATGGCGCATAATCACGGGCGCAGATAGAGGGTGGGACTCGTCCCACCCAGATTTAAATTCACCTCGCTCGGTCCCCCCCACTTATAGGGAGGAAAAAACGTCTATGCTGTCTTTCTTTGCATAAGGCAAACCTCACGGAAAAATCAAAAGACTACTTACCATTCGGTTTATTGAGGTGCACAGCAGTACAGACATAGTTGCAACAATTCACATAAAACAAAACAAAGACTGATATTCGGTTGGTTGAGCTGCGCAGACTGCACAGGTTGCGAGTTCGAGCTTGGTTGCGATGGTAACCCACAACAAGTTTGACAGGCATATCGGGGTTGGGGTTGGTTTGCTGGCAGCTTTGTCCCCCCCCAGTTTTTTGTCCCCCCCAGTTCAAAAAACGTATCTGCGCCCCTGCGCATGACATCAATGCGAGAGACGCTTCGGGCTGTGAAGGTTCTGAATCTTCTCAATGGAAGGACGCAGAGGTTAGGGAGCTGATTTCCATTTGGGGGGATGCAGCTATTCAAGCTAGATTGGATGGGTCATACCGCAACCGGGCGGTTTTACTTCCGTAAACACTGGCCATGCTCACTGCGTGTGACGTCGTCGTATCCTGTAATGCGCATGCGGAACACTTTTAGGTCGCTTTTCGTTCATACTGAGGATCACGTACAAGTCGCATATATTTGTTAATGTGAACGACCTCACAAAAAAATCGGATTTCACAAAAAAATCGGAATTGAGCATTAAGCCTTGCAGTGTGAACGTAGCACAAGTCTTATAATAAATTGAGGGCACATTTATTTAATGTTCATGGAAAGAATCTCCAGCGGTAGCACTTTGTAACAGTCAGGACAGGAAAGTGTTCAGAATCGAGGACTTGGGTTTGTTTGTTTGTTTGTTTGTTTGTTTGTTTGTTTGTTTGTTTCCATAAGATGACAAACTCCATTGTTTGTCTTATTAACTTCAAGGAAAAGTAAAGGAATGACTTTTTCTTGCTGCTGTAACTTGTTTAATGTGATGTAACTATAAATGGACGCCATCTTTCTTTCATGATTTTTTTTTTTTAATTGTCATCGTTGGCAGATAAGAGGAATAAAACATTTCAGGATGTCCTGTTATTGAAAAACAATCAATGAATGTACAACTTCTCTTCGTGTCATGGCGCATCACACCACCCCAGGTTGATTATTTTCCAATAACAGCACACCCCATCAGTGGTTTATTCCTGACAAGTTGTGTTACTAAGCCAAACAATGCCTGATGCTATCGGGACTGTGATTATTGAACGAAGTTAAAATGGCGTCACGTTTCTATTTTTTGAATCCTTGTGTTCTGATCAAGTAAAAACGATGCGCCATGTGACTTTGTGTGTGCGCTTGGCATCGTCTCAGTCATCAGCATGAAAATAAACAATATCTATTTTTAAAAAGGACTTTTTAGATTTGAGATTATCCAGACAGGATCAAAGTGAAAGAAAGCGACTCATTTGTTTTCGGTGTTGTCTTATTTATACCCCACCCGTGAATACGCACCAGGAAGCGCAGGAAGTTACAGTTACAGATATCTTCCTGTAAAATATAATGAATTGTTCGGAGTCAGTGGGAAAGAGCATCGCTAATCAGTGAACAAAACATGAGTAATAATTTATCAAAGCATGAGCACAAGTGTAAAATGAAGTCAATGATGTGTGAACAGGATATTCAGAGTTTTCCCAAATGAATACAAATGTATTTTATTTTTATATCTTAACTTTTATTCAGTGTTTTGTTTTGGGTTTTTTTTTTTGTTGGTTTTTTTTCATAATTGATGAAATGAGCTCTTCTTTTTTGCCAGTGTGAACAAATCTGATGAAATCTGTTTGAGTTTATCATGACATGCTTTCATCTCATCTCATTTCCTCTTCCTCTGTTGTCCTTTTCTGTTTTGCCCCCATTCCTACCTATTGTCTTTTTTGTTTGTTTGTTTGTTTGTTTGTTTTCTTTTCATTTTCTGCTTCCCGGCTGTCTCTGTCCTGTTTTTGTTGACTGCCTGACCTTTTTCCTTCTTCTTCCTTTGTCTTATCGTTTCCTTTGTTTCTCGATCAGGATCTTTTCCTTATCTCACCCCTCCTCTTTTCCTTCCTTGTTTTTCTTCTTCCTTTTATTTTTCTCCTGACATCCCTTCATTTATCTTTCTTTCATTCTCCTTTTTCCAGTTTTTTTTTTCCCATTCCCTGTTCCTTGTTCTCTTAAAGTGCCATTCCACCATTGGATGTATTCTTTGGCATAAAATACAATATATTTTACGACAACATGACAGAGAAATCTTTTAGCTTCAAAATGATATCTCATCTCATATCATCTCTAGCCGCTTTATCCTTCTACAGGGTCGCAGGCAAGCTGGAGCCTATCCCAGCTGACTACGGGCGAAAGGCGGGGTACACCCTGGACAAGTCGCCAGGTCATCACAGGGCTGACACATAGACACAGACAACCATTCACACTCACATTCACACCTACGCTCAATTTAGAGTCACCAGTTAACCTAACCTGCATGTCTTTGGACTGTGGGGGAAACCGGAGCACCCGGAGGAAACCCACACGGACACGGGGAGAACATGCAAACTCCGCACAGAAAGGCCCTCGCCGGCCACGGGGCTCGAACCCAGGACCTTCTTGCTGTGAGGCGACAGCGCTAACCACTACACCACCGTGCCGCCCCTTCAAAATGATATATCAAACATAATTTTTTGACAATGACAAGTATATTAATTTTGCGACCAGAGTCACCTACCCTTTTAATTTCCACGCGGTAGTGAAACGTGATGTCATCGGCAGGTTCCCCTTCTTGTGTACCACGTGTCGGTCTATTTTTAGACCAGGAAACCCCCAAAGTGAGAGAGTCATTTCTCCTCGTATATGGGGGCCAAAAAAAATTGCGAAAAATTTTGAGTTAATCTTTCAGTTAGCTAGATTTATTGGTATTAGCTAGATTTATTGGTATTATTTTTATCGCGTTCTATCCGCCATTGCTGATAATATGTGCCACGTCACACGTCACGTGGTACACAAGAAGGGGAACCTGCCGATGACATCACGCGCGGAAATTAAAAGGGTAGGTGACTTTGGTCGCAAAATTAATATACTTGTCGTTGTCAAAAAATTATGTTTGATATATCATTTTGAAGCTAAAAGATTTCTCTATCTAGTGATATCATTTATATATGTTGTCAAAATATATTGTATTTTATGCCAAAGAATGCATCCAATGGTGGAATGGCACTTTAAGTGGTTTGAAAAAAATTTATTTTTTTTTTTAAATTAAATTCTTGTTGTCTTTTTATCTTTGGAATCTTTTTCTTGTTCTTTCTTTTCTTCTTCTCATCCTCATCCTCTTTTTTCCTGACCTCTCTTCTTTTCCTGTCATTTTCTTCCCCGTTTTTATTCTTTTTCCTCTTTTCCGTTCTCTCCGTTTCTTCCTCCGCACATTTTTCTTTCTTTTTCTACCATTTATTTTTCTTCGTCTCTTTCACCCTTCCACCTTCTCTCATGACCTCCCCTCTTTTCTTTCCCATTCTCTTCATTTCTTCCTCCTCTCCTTTCCTTCCCCGATCTCTCAGTTTTCTTTCCCGCTCTTCTTCTCCATTTCCTCATCTGCTTTCTCTCCTTCCTTTTCCTCTTCCAATTTGTTTTTCTCCTGACAAATATTCCTTTCCTTTCCGTCTCTTTTTTCCTGACCTCCACTCTTCTTCCTGTTTTTTCTTTCTTTTCCTGTCCTTCCTCCCCCCCACTCTTTTTTCCTCTTCCTCATCCACTTCCTCTTTTTTCTGTCCCTCTTTCTTTCCATTTGAGAAATCTTGCTTTAAAAACTGAATTTTGGGTGCACAGACTCAAAGCAAAAGTTTTACTCATGAGCCCCTCCTCTGTTTTCGTTTGGCAGCAGGTCATGGCTGAAAACGCGTTTTAATTATTCATCGCATACAGAATTTTGCATAAAATAATGGCCTACGTTTCTGCATTCTTAACCACACTGCCACTTGATGCAAACTTGTAAACACACAGTGCTGAACTCTGTGCTGTCCCTCCTTTCCTCAGGGGTTGTGAAGATACCCAGCCAAAATCCATACAAAAAAAAAAGTGAAACAGTGTCCTCCTTCATAATCCCTACTCCCGATTATAAGTATTCCACTCCAGCTAGGGAACTTTGTTTGGAAGCTAACTGAGCACAATGGCTGAGTTTATTGGATATCAAATATACTTACGACTCTTTGTTTTGACTGACAATTCTGACAATCAGAGCGAAAGAGAACTACTTCCTGTTTCCACTGAGTGATCGTAACTCGTCAGCCCACATGGCAGCGTCTTTGAATGACCAGTACAATGTTTTAAACGGACAAAGAGCGATCGAAATAAAAAGAGGTTGCATGGATGCTGTTTCATAGATGAATGGAGGCGTGATGAGAAGTTTCTGCTTTTCCCAAAGTCGAGTTCGTGCCTCAGTCCTCCACTGTGGCTTGAAGTGACACTGAAAGAATGGAAAGTAGATGTTTAGCATTCATCTGTTTCATGGTTGAGGTGCCAGTCAGAAAACTTACGAGGTGCTTTCCCCCCAGTGTGGTGCTGGATCGAGCAGATCATCTCGAACCATTCTTGCGATTTTTCCACCAAAACAGACGGTAGCACCACAGTCCAGCACCAGAAGCGGTAATGCCAGGAGCTTGGGCAGAGCTTATTCCGTCAACATGACAACAAAGCAAGTCCACCATTAAATAACAACACTGCAAAAAATGGCCTTTCAAAAATAAGAAATAAAAGATTAAAACAAAGCATATTTGTTTGAATCAGGTGAAAAAAAAATCTGCCAGTGGAACTAGTGTTTAAAGTGTACTTGTGTTGTTGTGTGCTTATGCAAAGGTTTTTTAAATGTTCCCACACTGTACTCCTGACAGGATCGTAGTGAGGGGGGTGTTCTTTTTTTTTTTCCTTATCTCTCCTCATGTTGTGTTTCCTTTTTATCTTTATCCCTGTCTTCCTGTCCTGTCTACCCTATGTCAATTGTATGTTGTATATGTACGGACAGGTTGACGGCTAATTTCGCTGGTACATGTGACTAGTGACAATAAAGGGCATCATCATCATCATCATCATCATAACAGGATCTGAGGTGTTTCGTGGATGTTGCACATCATCTTAATGGAGATAAAAAGTAAATAATATTAATTAATAAATGAAACACGAACGTAATCTTGCTGTTCACATAAGGTTGTAATTCAGCACCAATCAATCAATTTGACTGATTGATTATTTTCCCAGAACATCATGCTTGCAAGTGTTTTAGTCCTTACTAACTGGAAGTGGTCTAGTCATGGAAATAAACACCATGTTCTTCCATTTCCTTGTGTTTAATTTTTTGAGCCATGGAAATTTTCTCTCAGCCCAAACACTGTCTGCTATTTGAAATGTTGTCATGTGAACCCAGTCACATGGTCACTCTTGGCAAATCGCTGTAGACTTGGCAGCCATGTTGGAAGTTTCAGATTTACCTCATGCCCTTCTGCCCTTTCTGAAATGGTTTCCTGATGCTCTGAAAGCATTAAATTGGAGAATTTGTTCTGCTTTATTTCTTCGTAAAAGAGAAGCAAGCAGGTGCAAATCTTGGGAAAGTGTAGACGGGATTGATTGAAGCTTCATGTCTTCGGAAACCACTCATGGCTGGGTGACCAGGGTCACATCAAGTTGACTGGCGATAACTTTCCTGCGAAACCCATAGGATTCTTCTGTCCATCCAACATTTGCATTTATCTCAAATAAGTTCACTTCCTTTCTATTGGGTCCTCTTCAGGGTATAGGTTGAAGGCCTGAACATTTAAATGAAATCACCTTCATTCAATTAAATGAGGTTTTATGCTTCAAGAATTTAGGGATGTCCAACACAAAAATAGTACACTGCAAAAAATGGCCTTTCAAAAATAAGAAATAAAAGATTAAAACAAAGCATATTTGCTTGAATCAGGTGAAAAAAATCTGCCAATGGAACTAGTCAAATTTGACTTGACGTAAGATTTCTTAAAGTAAGATGAAAAATCTAACCTGTTTTTAGGTGAAATAATTCCAAAATAAGATTGGGGAACTTATTATGCGAGATCTGATTAACTCAAAATAATCAAAATAGTTCTCATAACAAGATCGTACTTCTTACATTTAGCCATTCAAGTCATTTTTATTTATTTCATTTTAAGGGTATTTCACTTAAATTCATGACAAAGTCTTAGCAGTAAAAACTGAATTTAAGATAAATATACTAATATTAGGATTGTCAAATTCTACAACTACGCATTGCTAGCTTAAAAGATTCTCCTTTTGTGACCTGTAATTAGTAAAATACTCTAGATACGAGACCAGAGACTATCTTGAATCAAGTTGACGACACGTGTAGCATTGCAACAAGTTTATTTTTTTTCCCATTTCAACATTCAAACATTAAAACATCTCTTAAGATTCCACTTCCCCAGGACCTCAGGCACCAAAAATAAATAAATAAATAAATAAATAAATAAAAAGTCTACGCATTTTGACTTACAGTGCTTAAACAACGCCAAAGCAACAGTGCAGTGTACGAGGGGTTTACAAGATCAGGCACAAAAAAAAAAAAAAACCACTGAAATTAACTCCCAGCATTCCAAAAAGACGTCACTAAAACGCCCTCCACTCACTCATAGCCTTTTTGAAGGCACTTGTCTGGTCTAGAGTCTGTACAGCATCTAGAAGGAGCTCACTCTGAATGACTGAGAAAACAGTCGCAGTAAACTTAGGATCTGTAAGGTGGAGTTGAATTGTAATGAAAGATTCAAAGATTTCAGTAAAGTTCATTTATTCCCAAAACAAGCATACTTCGTTTTTTTTTCTTGAAACAAGATGAACCGCATTTGACAAATGTCCGAAATGTACGTACTTGTTTTAAAAAAAAAACTTGTTTTATTTTCAAAGGTGCTCCAAATAAGACTTTTTCAAGACATTTTGTCTATACAAGATTTTCAAGATGGACTGTCTAAAAACTAGCCTTTCTAGCTAAATGAGGTTTTGCTTGTTGGGCAATTATGTCTTATAATAAGGGTGGCTAGATGTTTTGACTTGAAAATAGACAAATAAACTTCCTAAGATTTTTATTTTTTGCAGTGAAAGAAATGAGAGAAATGGATGAATAGTGAAGAAGGATTTGAAACTTTGAACAAAGAATAGAAATCAAGATCACAGCTCCGAATGAGTGATCTGTGGGCCAAAAAAAAAGCACAGATCACTTGCAATGATGTAAATGGAAGCGAAATCACGAACACTCGACTCCAAGCATTTGTGCTGACAGGTACTTCTTGCATTTTGATTCGAACCAAATTTGAGTTCTCATGTATCCTTCGAAGTGGAGGCAAATCCATAATTCTGCTCACCAGATCAAAGTTTCATTCGAGACAACATCCTCAATATGTGGAACAATGAAATGTGGCGAGAACTCGAGTTGTTTGAGCTTTGGGCAGCTTCTCCTTTGCGCTAGAGAGCCCTTCGAAGAACTTTTGTTTGAAAACACGAGTCAGGAGTTGTCGAATAGTACTGCGGAGATGAGGATGTGATGGTACAGAAGCTGGAGAAAGTAGAGAAAGAGAAAGATAGGAATTCACAGGTTAACTAGGAAGTTGAAACCAAAACCCCTTGGTAAAAAAAAAAAATTACATTCAGTAATTAGGAAGGCTTTTATAAAAACTGCTGACAACTGAGACAGCATTGAGCTAAAGAGCCCAACATTGGCGGATCGCTAGCTTAAAACCTTAACCAATGAACCACCACTGCACACTAATTATTTATTGACTCTGAGAAATACTACAGTTCTGTGAAGGTAAGAATATTCATCAGTTTGCAAGAATCAAATGACATGGGAGTTGGAGCGCATGCTAAACAAGTTACACTACAGTAGATGCCGGCTAATTCCTTGGATGAGCAATAGCCCAGCCCTGGTGTTTTAAAAAAAAAAAAGACTAGAGGAATTGAATCTCCAGTACGACAAGAATTTAAATCTCCTCATCTCAAACTCCCTGGTGCTAAATCAGTGTAACCCCGTAACACAATCTCATCTTACAGTCAGCCGAGCACGGAGGCTTAGTGAACACCTATTTTCATTTTGTTTTCGCCTGCTGCAGTGACTGAAGACTACACACACACACACACACAACCCTGTTTAAATCACATCGCACCATCCCACCCTTGCAAAGAATAGAGCATCGACTGCTGGATTGAATCAATCACTCAGCGATGGTACAGCGTCCAAGGGCATAAGGCTGTCAGCTTTAGCAAGGCTTGTATCACCAAGCTATTGTTATTTTAACTCTCGTCAGATGTCTATGGAATCCAAGATCTTTAGATATAGATTTCTGAAGATTTAGGTAAGTAATAAAACATTTCAGGGAATGCTGTGATTGGAAAATAATCAATAATTTGACACCATTCATCACGCATCAACAGATTTTACCTTCCTTCTTGATGTTGTCTCATCTCATTTCATTATCTCTAGCCGCTTTATCCTGTTCTACAGGGTCGCAGGCAAGCTGGAGCCTATCCCAGCTGACTACGGGCGAAAGGCGGGGTACACCCTGGACAAGTCGCCAGGTCATCACAGGGCTGACACATAGACACAGACAACCATTCACACTCACATTCACACCTACGGTCAATTTAGAGTCACCAGTTAACCTAACCTGCATGTCTTTGGACTGTGGAGGAAACCGGAGCACCCAGAGGAAACCCACACGGACACGGGGAGAACATGCAAACTCCGCACAGAAAGGCCCTCGCTGGCCACAGGGCTCGAACCCGGACCTTCTTGCTGTGAGGCGACAGCGCTAACCACTGCACCACCGTGCCGCCCTCTTGATGTTGTTATTATCTCATCTCATCTCATCTCATCATCTCTAGCCGCTTTATCCTGTTCTACAGGGTCGCAGGCAAGCTGGAGCCTATCCCAGCTGACTACGGGCGAAAGGCGGGGTACACCCTGGACAAGTCGCCAGGTGTTGTTATTATTCTTATTTTTATGTCTTCACCAAAGCAGAATGGCAGGATAGCCACGCTGTAATTCTTGCAGCAATCTGTTCTCAGTCAATGATTGTCCATAGACAATAAATCCGTGATATATCGCAACAAGCAGAAATCCTGCTGCCGATTGCCTCTCTGCACCACAGCTCCTATTTTTTGGCTGTAATTAGCTGCTCGGGGAAACTTTCAGGCAAATAAAGACTGTGGACTCAGCCTTCTCTCAGAGCTCCAAACCTCAAGTGAAGAGAGTGTGAGAGGGAGTGCGAACATTCAGCCCGAGAGGATTTGTCATGGGCCACTTCCTGCTATATTCCAGAATAAAAATAAACAAGAGTGCCAGCATGATATGAAGGCTACGACATTAGTCTTCTTCCTCGGAAGGAGCTCAGGGCAGGAAAGAAGGCTTGATTGTTTGCTCAAAGCCTTGTTGCGGGGACGCTTCGCGTCAGAGCAGCAGCGTCTGCATTTCCCAAACAGGCAGTATGTGTGTGCTTAGCGTTTCTGTCGAGCAGCAGGAATCTTTGGTGCCAACACAACATCCTGCTTTTAAACCACTGCGCTGCACGTGAGGCTAATTAATGGGTTGGCTGTTGGCCAAACAGTGAAATCAAGGCCAGGTGTTGGAGGGCATTAGGCTGGTGATTGGTGGGGGAGTGAGCTGAATGAGGAAGCCATTACTGCCCTCATTTATGCAACAGCGCTAATGAAGACAGTATAAGCACTCGTTTCTGGTGGTCTCGCACTAATTGTAGATTTGAAATAATCCAGTAGCCTTTTAACCTGCTCATTTTCCTGCCTCATAAGCAAAAGAGCTTCACAGCGATTTCAAATTAAGGTGGACTTTTAATTGATTTCCTTGTCCATAATTGATCCATTCGCTTTATTCCAGCCTATGTTTCGGACCATGCGAGAGACTGCAATACGCAGACCCACCGCAGTGGTCACACGTTTCTGCTGAAGATGTTAATAGCCACATTTCCATGAACCGAAACTCACCATCATTCATCTTGACACAAAAGACCACTGCTCACCTCAGGGAAGAAAAGTCCCTCCCTCCCCATGACGAATGTTCTCTGATAACGCCCGAGGTATCCACTTGTTCATATTTATCAGAGAGAAAGATTCCCTTTATAAAAAAAAAAAAGCTCCTCACCATGATAACTCTCAAGTCGAGGAGTTTGTGACCCCATTGCAGTCCAACTAGAATTTGGATCACCATCTTTTCGTGTGATGCCAGGAATCAAAACAAGATCTTGCCAAGTCCAAAAAAAATAGGTTCTTTCACTCCGCCCTATCGGTTGGAAAGCCTCTTGGGGAGTGTGTGATAATGCTCTGTCACTGTGAGTGAAGGCTTTTTCCCCAGTCGTGAAGGAGGAGGAAAGTGGCCTCAGTGAGATATGTGAGAAAGTTCTTCCTAGAGCAGGGTACCCTGCTGTCTCTCTTTTTCTCTCCTTGCCCTCTTGAGTACGAGAAATACAAGGATGTTGCTAGCTGCTTTTTATCTTCCTGTCACATTCTTACTTGCTCTGACTGGACTGGGTTCCTGGTGGTTGATATTTGGAGCTGAATTTGGAAAGCAGAACTTGAGCTTCGTAGCCATTGCTGTTGAATAATAAAGTCTTCGTGGTGGCTTCCAGAAAATGGCAGACGATGCAAAGGAATCGTCAAGTAGGGGAGTTCGAGAGTAAAGCCCACATTAATTATACTGCAGAAGCACAAGGCAAATGTTCAACTAAGGGAGGGATGCAAGTCCTCAGAGGAAGAGGAATCCTCAAGAAGTGATAAGACCCTGAATTTGAGGAAATGTGGAAGATTCTGTGGTGTGATCAGAAAGTGTGCTGTTGAGATCAGAAATTAACGAACAAGTTGAAGGTGATAGTATAATGATTTGGTGGTAAAGTTGGTATATCGCCACCAGATGGCAAAAGTGCTCCAAGAGATAATGCGTTGAGCTACTGATTGTGGAGTTCAAATGTCATCGTTGCTAAGCCGCCACTGTTCGGCCCTTGAGCAAGACCCTTCTTGCCAGTTGTATCCTTTCTCAAATGTTAGTCACTTTGGATAAAAGCCTCCTCTAAACTAGCAAAATGTGAGGAGGAAATGGAAATACCATGGGCTACCCCATTTCGAAACGGTTCGTCCGAAGGCCTCTACCTCCTTCTGCTTCCAGTCGAGGGACTTTTTCTCTTGAAGTCGTGTCTTAAGTCAGTGAAGATGGCAAACTTTATGTCTTGCAAAAAAAAAGTGTAAGAATAAAGCTCTGTTCCATTTTATTCTATTGTGTGAGGAGGCTGAAGTCAAAGGCGCTGTTCATCAGGCTTAAACACCTCTTTCCTTTCAAAGACAAGTATTTTTGTTCACTGGAAACTCCGTCACCACAGATAGCAGATGCATATACTTTCAAACGACTTAATGGATTGTTACTAAGGAGAAAAAGAATGTCTCATTGGCTATCCACTTCTCTGATCCTGCCAAGTTTCTCAGGTCTGAACAGTGTGCTGCAGAGAGAAAAAAACATTGACTTGCAGAAAAGGTGTAATGATCTTGACAATGAAGCACAGCAGTAGGTGTGGTGGAAAGGGACGCTATTCCCGAGACACACATTTTCGACCATACATCGCATTTTTGTTTTCCCTGGTTTACTGGAGTATATTTGTTCATGGTTCATGCCAAGATTAGTGTGTAAGAGTCTATCTCATAATGCCAAAATTAGATGGGGGTATTTCTCTAACTGTAGAAGACAAGACATTGCAAGAAATTGGAACTAGCAAGATCCTCATTTCGTGTCAACAGGGATAATCAGAGATATAATACTGGATTGTGATTTGATTTGAATTTTAGAGGCTCATTGATCCCTCCATTTTGGATTTTTTGGATCGAGGTGATGGGAGATAAAATGCCTCAAATTCAGACTGGATTGCTATACGATTGAAAACCTGGAGTAATGAACCTGGACAAATTTAGCTTTGTTGATGGTTTCTCGGATCATCGGCACCTTAGGTGCCGGGTCAGGGTACACTGGGGTGTGAGGTGGGAATACACCTTGGATGGAGCACCAGTCTTTTGCAGGGCACCATGCACACACTCGTTCACACCGAGGGGCAATTTAGAGTTGCCAGCCCACTGACGGGCATGTTTTGCGAGGTGGGATGAAAGTGGAGGAAACCCAAAGTCGACACTGGGAGAAAATGTAACGCTCCACACAGACCATAATCTGAGCTCAGGATCAATCAGGAGACTGTGGAGCTGTGAGGCAGCAACAGCAACTAATGTACCACCCCATATTTATCTGTTGCACCTGGGAATTAGAGATCAGAAATCTGGAAGGTCAAGTTATTTGAGATGGATAGTTCATTCGTGTATTGGACTCCGAGATGACATCCTGCCATATCCTTGCTACAACCAGTGCCACATCACTCCCCTCATCCAGGTCATCCTCGGTGCATTCCTCTCTCTCTCTCTCTCTCTCTCTCTCTCTCTCTCTCTCTCTCTCTCCACCACATGTCAGTCAATGGGCCATTGTCTGGACTTCTCCACAGTTGCCCTTGTCAGTCTCTGAGCAAACCCACTTCATCACACTGGCTTTGAACCGCCCTACACCACTGTGGAGGCGGTTAAGGGTTTTCCAAGTAGCATCGGGCTGATGGTGTCCTGCTGCCATCTGTTGCATGAAGCTTTTCAAATGTTTCTTAACATGCCCATGATTGCACAAGGGGTGTTGGGGGTCTGCGTCTGCCTTGAAACTCTCAATTGTAGCAGCCTGTCTGCGTCTTTCAGATGGTGCCACAAATGCCAGCCAGGTTATAGAGGTGTTCAACTTTTGTTGACCTCAGGCATCTACCCGCAGGATTTTCCTGCAGGTAGTATTCAGCGCAGTGTCCACATTTCGTGCGTGTGCAGATCGGCTTCAGACAGGACGAGCATTTTCCGCCTCTGAAAAACGAAGTTCCAGGGCAGTCGTACGAATTGCCATTGGGTCACTTCCAAAGAAACTGTTTACAAGGTTATCGATGATTTGTGATGGGAAGAAAAAATAAGACAGCTGAGTTCTTTCAAGTTATGGTGTGTATTAATAGCACTGCTACTGGGAGTGCATAAATGCACTGCCAAACGGTGCGTTGGAGATGAGAATGGTGTTAGCAGCACTCGAACATGACGATATCAAGGTGGAGAACCAATACGTGCTTGAGAACTGAAAAGGTTCCGAATCAGATTTGGAAAAAATTCCCAGAGAAATGCTTGAAACTCAGAGCATAGTAAAATGGACTGCTGTGGGATCTCAGTTTATGAGAATTTTTCGAAGAAATGAAAGCCTTTCTCTTTGTTGGATTATGAAAGCAGTTGTCTCATCTCATTATCTCTAGCCACTTTATCCTTCTACAGGGTCGCAGGCAAGCTGGAGCCTATCCCAGCTGACTGCAGGCGAAAGGCGGGGTACACCCTGGACAAGTCGCCAGGTCATCACAGGGTTGACACATAGACACAGACAACCATTCACACCTTTCCTCTGGAGCACCCGGAGGAAACCCACGCGGACATGGGGAGAACATGCAAACCCCACACAGAAAGGCCCTCGCCAGCCACGGGGCTCGAACCCAGACCTTCTTGCTGTGAGGTGACAGCGCTAACCACTACACCACCGTGCCGCCCCTGAAAGCAGTTGTAAAAAAAGTAAACAAGTGTGTATGCTGTTCATGACTAATGGCCATGCTTTCTCCACCTTGGGGAAATTCTGGGGAGTGCTGCTGTGTTCACAAATGCTGTCGTCTGACGTACCAAAGCTCTCTCCAGAAGATAAAACTGCTTTAAATCTTTCTTTAACCATACAAGAACTTAAATCTGCTGCTTTTCAAATGGCAGTGGGTTGTGTCCGACGGGTAGATGGGCTTCCTATTGAGTTTTATACAATGTTCTGGTAGACTTGATTTTAATGTGCTAGTGTGCAGCCACTGGTGAGTGTTGAAGACGAGTATCGATTCTGCCTCTGCAAAAGAGAGATTGGTGTGATTTAAAGAACTGGTGACCCGTTGCTCTTGTTGGGTACACTTTATAATACTTTTCAAAGACTGTTCCCAATAGATTTGAAACATAAATTTCTGTCCATTCGACACATTGATCAGGTTTGACAATCAATTCTGTACAATATGTTTCTGTGTCGAGACACTATAGAACTTTTCAAAATGTCAAATATGAACTTTGGATGGCGCTCGGTATGAAGAAAGAGCTATCGATTCCGTTCACGCAGGACATCTCTTTGATGCCGTGATGGGGTTTGGGTTTTCTTAGGATTTTTTCTCCATTCACCGGCCACTTTATTCGGCACACCAGTTATCTGCTCGGCCTTGTCAGCGGCACAGTGCATAAAATAATACAGATACAAATCAAGCGCTTCAGTTAATGTTCACTTCAGACATCAGAATGGGAAAAATTGTGACGTTCACTGTGCCATGGGTGTTGGTGCCAGTTGGACTGGTTTGAGTATTTCAGAAACTGCTGATCTCCTGCAGAGAATTTATACAGAATGTTGCAAAAAACAAAAATCATTGAGTGAGCAACGGTTCTGTGGGTGGAAATGCCTTGTTGACGTTGTGGAAGTCTGTAACTCAAAAATAGCCAAAAAATATACTTCCACGAAAGAAGTTGCCTTAAACGCTTTTATCGTACAGAACCAATACAAGCGTGAGTAAATCCCGGAAAACACTGAAGTCTGAACTGTTGTTAACAGTTTTTAAGTCGGGTCCCTTTTGAGAGACCTGCCCTAGGACCACCCCAGGACTGCCCCAAAACAAAATGGTGGCTCCTATTAAAATCATTGTAAAAGGATTTTCTTTGTTTGAAACACAGACTTCTGATTGGGGAAAACATTTCCTGCTATTTTTCAAAAGAAAACAGACAAAAGAGCATTTACCGTATGGCCTTCTCAGGGTTTTACTGCTGAATGACGAATCTGTGTTTGTCACGCGAAATGCCTTTACAATGAGAATCAGTGATGAACACAATATGATCACATGTACATGTGGTCCTCTTTACATTTAAGCTCTGTGTACTTAGGCTCGGCTGAAGGAGCTTGATGTTAAAATACCTCCCGAGTACATCGATCATAAATTCATGCTAAATATTACAAAAATTTCACCATGCTCTCAAAAAAAAAATTGTCGCAAGCGAAAATAGTTTGTGCATGTGTCTGGGAGTGGGTGTGTGCGTAGCAGTGGTGTAGTCGACGTGATACGCAGGTATACGCCGTATGCCCACTGGAAAAGCTCAGCGATTTTCCGTATACTCACTGAAGAGCTCAGTGATTTGCGTATGCGCATACGCCTACCGAAAAATATATTCGTTATTTGAACTGGCCAAACCAACGTCAACATTGTCAGATGAATGTTCCACAGTTCCATTCCTAGATGCCTGTGTCCACCAAACGCACTTTAGCGCTACAAGCGCCTATTCAATTCAAATCCTATGGGCTTCATTAAGAAGACACTGACAGAGCCTGACTAAAGGCCAATTTATGCTGACAACCCAGTCCTCGCAGACGGTGCCACAGATAGCGTCTGCGTAGCCCCCCCACCTTCGCAGATGCTCTGCGCACACCTCCCAAAAATTGTGACCACCGCAGAAGCCTCGCAGACAGCGTCGCAGACAAGAGGGCTCTGATTGGTCCACTCTATATCCGCTGTACTTCCGCTTCCCTACTTTCCCGGTTTGTTTTGTTTTCATGACCGCCATTTTTAAAAACACGAGCGAAGATGGAGCAGCACGAAGAGCGGTTGATCGAGGAAGTGAGGAAGTACGTACATCTATACGACTCCAGTTCTAGTCATTAGAAGTAACCGGAGGATAAACACTCCACTAACCACACCCACCAACTACTCCTAGCGATTTTGCGACTTCGCGCCCCCTTGCGTTGTGGCAGTGAATAACATCGTGCACGCCTATTACTCCCCGCTCAACGATAAATTACAACTGTCTGCGAAAAGCTATCTGCGAAAGCCTTGTCGCAAGAGCATACAGAGGCCTTCAGCACTCAAGGCGTTGCGAGTTGATCCAAGAGCAGAGAACTGACCCTTCTGGGAGCTCCGCCCCCCCATAGCAACTGTTGCTATGTCAGTCAAGCCAGCCGTCTGCACTTGTCGTGTATGTAGCCAGTCAAATGAGGTCAGAATAGAGGGGAAAGCATACAGGTCGTACGAAGCTACGTAGTTTGATGCCTGTTGCCTTGATGCGAAATCATGAAACGAAAACAAACGACACTATTTCAGTGTTTTCAGAAGTGTCCTCATACTTCGACTAGGCCTACTGCAGAACAGGTACTACTGCTGAATAGATAAGAAATAAGAAATGCATTTAATATGTTAAAAATATATTATTGTGTGATATGTGTTTAATTTACATGTCAATGTCAAATTTTCTTGATACATGAAAAATAAAAAAAACAATGATGGAAAAGCCCACTTGTCTTAAGTTGAACGGTGAATCAAAATTTTATAAATTTAAACCAGGGGTGGCACGGTGGTGTAGTGGTTAGCGCTGTCGCCTCACAGCAAGAAGGTCCTGGGTTCGAGCGCCGGGGCTGGCGAGGGCCTTTCTGTGTGGTGTTTGCATGTTGTCCGCGTGGGTTTCCTCCGGGTGCTCCGGTTTCCCCCACAGTCCAAAGACATGCAGGTTAGGTTAACTGGTGACTCTAAATTGAGCGTAGGTGTGAATGTGAGTGTGAATGGTTGTCTGTGTCTATGTGTCAGCCCTGTGATGACCTGGCGACTTGTCCAGGGTGTACCCCGCCTTTCGCCCGTAGTCAGCTGGGATAGGCTCCAGCTCGCCTGCGACCCTGTAGAACAGGATAAAGCGGCTACAGATAATGAGATTAAATAATGATGACATTTAAACCACATTTGTTTTGCATACAGTAGATCTGTACACAAAACCAGTTTCAAGATGCATATTACTATGCATTAGGCAGTGATGGTGCTCATGAGGTGTTGCTTTCAGGTTATCGGACAGTTACAAGATGGATGAGTACAAGTATAACAGTATAGCCACAACACACACGTGTGTGTGTGTGTGTGTGTGTATATATATATATATATATATATATATATATATATATATTGCATGGCAAGCACTGAGTATACCCACTGCAAAAAAGTAGACTACACCACTGGTGCGTAGGGGTTTGTGTAGGTAAGGTGTGTGTGTGTGTGTGTGTGTGTGTGTGTGTGTGTGTGTGTGTGTGTGTGTGACTGGAAGTGTGAGACCAACATAATATTGAAATGGGAGAGCAGTCCTTCCAACCTAGTCAACAATGGATCAAAAAGATAACTGTGGCTACAGAGACAGAGATCTTCACATCTTTTAGTGCCTCCAGAGACGGAAAGTCGACAGGAATCCCAACACATTCTATAGCTTAAACCCACAAGCAAAAGACAACATTCTGTCACACTGATAAGAGAGGTCAGGGGAAAATGGCCAGATTGATTCGAGCTGCCAGGAAGGATGTAGCAACTCATAGCAACAGGAATCTTAGAATCAAGAACGAGTTTTTATTAAAGTGGCCGGTGAGTGGAGATGCATAAAGTAAGACATATAAAGCATGATGGGACACACTTTATAAAAAGGTAGTGAACGACAGGGTGGAATGACGCCTCGACGTGAAACTCTTACCTCCTCAGAGATTATTTATTTTTTTACTGAGTGTTTTATCCATCCATCCGTCCATTATCTGTAGCTACTTATCTTGTCCTACAGGGTCGCAGGCAAGCTGGAGCCTATCCCAGCTGACTACGGGCGAAAGGCGGGGTACACCCTGGACAAGTCGCCAGGTCATCACAGGGCTGACACATAGACAACCATTCACACTCACATTCACACCTACGGTCAATTTAGAGTCACCAGTTAACCTAACCTGCATGTCTTTGGACTGTGGGGGAAACCGGAGCACCCGGAGGAAACCCACGCGGACACGGGGAGAACATGCAAACTCCGCACAGAAAGGCCCTCGCCGGCCGCTGGGCTCGAACCCGGACCTTCTTGCTGTGAGGCGACAGCGCTAACCACTACAATACCGTGCCGCCCCTGAGTGTTTTATTCCTGACTTAATCAACACTTTCTGACCAATGAGAATCAAGAATTCAACAATGATATTAGATATATGGGGCTCATATCTTATGAAGGATGAATGCAGTGTTTCCCAGTTGAGTTATATACTTCACCAGTAAATTTTACTCCTTTCGCTCCATGGGAAATTGAAGCAAGTGAATGTTTGAGGGATAATTGGGCCAGTTAATCTCCAGCCTACTGTCAGCTTATACAGACCCTGTTCTAGTGGTAGTTCAGGACAGGTAGCGGTGTGGACAGTGTGGTATTGTCTACTTTCCTGTTTAAGATTTCACCAGACAAATGTAGTGAAAATGTACGAGGGCTTGGGGGGAATGTAATCTCATACATGGATTTTATTTAGTGCCAGGCGTATACCTGTTCTCAAAGGACATGATGAAGGACAGCGAGGAAGACAATACACTACAGTCAGTAATGATGAGCCGGCAGAATGGATGCGCCTTGAACGTCTCTTGCAAAAGAAGTGCGTTTTTCGTTTTGGACAAACCAAAGCGGAGAGTGGGGGAGTATTGTTTTCTCGTCAGATCACAATTTGGGCTTTCGGAGACATCGCATTGACACGTTTGGCCTCTGGAGACAGAACACGCACATGATTTGTTGCTGCACACCTTAGATTTAGAGGAGATGTTAAACCGGGTTTATGTTGTTTGATTTTTGGCTTAGTTGTACTGTCACAGGCAAAAATCGCACAAAAGAATAGACTTGTGCGTATTTTAGTGCTATTGGGATGGACCAAAGTTCTGTCAGTGTCTGATTTTTTTTTTTAATTGGAATCTTAAAGTAGGGGCGGCACGGTGGTGTAGTGGTTAGCGCTGTCGCCTCACAGCAAGAAGGTCCGGGTTGGAGCCCCGGGGCCGGCGAGGGCCTTTCTGTGTGGAGTTTGCATGTTCTCCCCGTGTCCGCGTGGGTTTCCTCCGGGTGCTCCGGTTTCCCCCACAGTCCAAAGACATGCAGGTTAGGTTAACTGGTGACTCTAAATTGAGCGTAGGTGTGAATGTGAGTGTGAATGGTTGTCTGTGTCTATGTGTCAGCCCTGTGATGACCTGGCGACTTGTCCAGGGTGTACCCCGCCTTTCGCCCGTAGTCAGCTGGGATAGGCTCCAGCTTGCCTGTGACCCTGTAGAACAGGATAAAGCGGCTAGAGATAACGAGATGAGATGAGATCTTAAAGTACAAGCACTGTTGCAATACTTGATTTATAATACATAGGGCCAAATTACTCAATCCTGATTGGTCAATCAAGGAGGGCTTTTTTCCTTAACACGGGGCCGTATTTCTGAAACGCTATTGGCTACTTCGTTGCTTGGTTACGGTGACAAAAATGAGCAAATTTTGTCAACAAAATGGCTGACTCTGCTGACTCAGCAATGCTGCGTTTCGTTATATTTGACGAAGAAATGACAAACCAGTTGAAAGCTGCAAGCGAAAATGAAAATACCAAAAAAAGTACGAATTTTTGGCTTTCCGTGTTTAAGAAATGCGCCGCAGAAAGACAAATAAACGACTCTCTAGTGGCGTATGAATGCTGCGAGTTAGACAAGGTGCGATCGCAGTTTTTTGTGTCGTGGTGAAAGACGCTTTAGAAACTGATTCAAACGTGCAAGACAGTCTCGCGCCCTGATTGGTTCAGAAAACGTGAATGACAAATGTTGTGAACTTGAATGGCTTCCGAAGTATGAATTTGGCCCGATATATTATAAACAAGTAATCGTCCGGTTCCTCGTAAAATTAAGGATCAATTTCAATACTTTGAAATCACTCGTGAAACTCATCTCATCTCATTATCTGTACCCGCTTTATCCTGTTCTACAGGGTCGCAGGCAAGCTGGAGCCTATCCCAGCTGACTACGGGCGAAAGGCGGGGTACACCCTGGACAAGTCGCCAGGTCATCACAGGGCTGACACATAGACACAGACAACCATTCACACTCACATTCACACCTACGGTCAATTTAGAGTCACCAGTTAACCTAACCTGCATGTCTTTGGACTGTGGGGGAAACCGGAGCACCCGGAGGAAACCCACGCGGACACGGGGAGAACATGCAAACTCCGCACAGAAAGGCCCTCGCCGGCCACGGGGCTCGAACCCGGACCTTCTTGCTGTGAGGCGACAGCGCTAACCACTACACCACCATGCCGCCACTCGTAAAATTAATCCTGAATTTTTCTCGGCCCCAGATGATTACCTATACTAATAGCCACCAATATCCACACGGGGATGTGAACAAAATGCACAAATGGACAGAAACTATCTTTCGAACAAAGTCAATTTCATTTGTTCAGGAATCTTCACTGTGCCATCTATCACGGAGAACACACTGTCGAGTATAGAATTACGCTTCAGTAGGCCAACGACCTGAAGAGTTTTCGGTTTATGTGGTGTGCCGCAGAGGTGTTATTTTTGAGTGCTGCATGGTGTTTCGAGGTAGACGCTCGGGGAGTTTTAAAACTGTAAGCTGATGCAAGATGCACTGAAGGGAATTTAGAAGGCAGAGTCTGTGCACTTTCTCTTTCTCTCTCTGTCTCGAGCGTGAGTCATTTGGCCAGGCGGTTCCACCTACAGACACCTGTCTCGCTGCAGGGCCTAGGTCTCCATTATGCTGCAGTCACTGAGCTGTGTGGAGATTAGCGCAAGAAGAAGAAGAAGAAACAGTCCAGGCGAGGAGAGGAGAGAATTTAATGTCAGTGGAACAGCAACCTGAGCGGAAAAGAAATTTTTGTGTCACAGATGAAGGACGAGAGCAAAGGAGGAGATGGTCAGCCTTGCTGAATTAGGAAGAATCTTTCCAATTATAAAACCTGATTAGCTCTATCAATTAAAGTGTGATGGACATCCTTTCAATTATTGGACTGTGCACAAAAAAATCGATGGCTCCCAGAGCCAAGTCTATCGTTAGCCTCGAGGATCGGGCTCCATGTGACACCTGCTGGCTCTGATAAAAACTTGGCCTGCTGATGCTCCGATAAGCTCAAGGAGCTCTCGTTTTGAACAAAGAATCACTGGGAGAGAGAGAGAGAGCAAGGACAAAGGTGTCTGTTGCATTTTCCACTTTGGGAGGACGGTTATTGAACACGAAAGTGCGTCCTGATTTCAGGAAGGAACAGGAAGTGACCCCGAGCCTGTTTTGAACTGCCAGCATCACTGATGCTAATTCTACCAAGACCTTTCTGTCACTGTCAACAGTGATGCTGCTTTCATGTGCGAGACGTACGAAATCAGCTCGAAACCTCACTGATGCGTGTGCAGGCTCTCAGCAGGGCGTCGGGTTTTATTTCAGCTTATCCTTCCCCAGCACCTGGAGTTTGTCTCTCTGTTTACGCCTTCATCATCACTCTCTCGCTCCCTATCTCTCTCTCACACGCTCCGCTGCAGGTAGAGATCCAGTTGCAGCTCGGCTTCTCATGGACGCCACGTGCGAGAGACACACTTCCTGCAGGATGTCTCGGTTCAGGCATTTTATTTATCCCCTCCTCAGAACTTGCACTTGTTTGTTCATCGTGTTCCTTTCCTTCCAATCTGTCTCTCCCACGAACGCGCCCTCTGAAAGCGAGAGATCGAGTTGCAGAAGGGTCGGATGTGAAAGACACACTCGTGTGGAACATCGCTAGGGTCCCATGTGAACCTGATCCTTTTGTATTTCTTCCATAATGCAGAACTGGCATCCTGCTTTACTCAGTCCAGTGTGCAGCTGAAATTCCAATTTATTCATCAATAAACAAATCATTCGTAACCCCTACACACAGTGGTGTAGTGGAGATTTTTAAAGTGGGGGTACGCGATTCGTGACGTCATCGATTTGATATCATGTCAGAAGCGGTAGCCTTTGTTTGGTCGCCTATGTTTGGTATGAATGATTTGTATAAATGTTACGTTCTTTTAACAACACGAGGGCACAAGAAGACACTTTTTTTCAGACATTTTTATGTGTGCAATTTTCATTCGTGTTTGTCAGTACAGCCCAACTGTTATGGCGAAAAGCCGCGGTTTATTTTGTCTCCAATAAATATGCCGAAATGGCTAAAGAGGAACAAATTCGCCTTCTCCTTCCGAATGCATCGTCGTAGACAGCACCACTCTGCTGCTGGAACTCAACATAAACCTTGCATAGGTTTAACATGGACTATCAGGCGTGAAGCCAAAATATTGGAAATTATGATACACAAACACCTTTGTTCATGTTCGATTCATGTTCATTTGAGCCGAGCTGCATTCGGAATTCGATATTTTTACTAGCCTACTTACTGCCGTGGCAACAGCTACAGCATGTGTCCAGAAGTTCAGAAAAAGTCACGTCACTCACTCACATCGCATACAAACCAGCAATGGGCTGAAATTTATGATAAAAGGCACCAATCGAATAAATCAAGCATTTAGTCTGGCGCGATTGAGGCACCTGCGTATACAAAATACATGACATGCAGCCATTGGGTTAAGCCCTACCATGCACTCCTTCTTAAAGACTTGAGTATTTCTTTAAATTTATTGTCTTTTTTTTTTTTTTGAATCTCACCTCGGGAGAAGTGGGTGGACGGCGTACCCCCACGTACCACGCCCACTACACCCCTGCCTACACACAGCGACAGCATATAGATGACTTGCAAATACGTGACCAAAATGTGCGACGTCATGAGCGTCCGCCATGATGGTGGATAGACAAAGCAACTATGATGGCAGCCGCCGAGTGCGCGTCTGTAAATAAACAATGCTGAATTTTTTTCACTATTACCACGATTTGAATGCTCGAGCGAAGATTCGATACAAAGAGAAGATAGATATGTGCGATTTTGACCCATATTATTGAAAAAAGTCAGACTTTTCTGCAGATAAGACGCTTCTACCGATCATCGAGTACCCAGATATCGCGTTCTGTCTGGTTCGGCTGCCGAAGAATCGAGTCCGACCTCAGACGAAACATAGCCCGTTTTCTGACTGGGTGCCCAGTCTGGATTGTTTCTATCAGGGCTTTTCAAAGTGTGGGGCGCACCTCCCCTAGGGGGCGCCAGAGTTCTTCGGGGGGGGGCGCAATGTGAGGAAAAATAAACCAGAATAAGTTACTATTGCGGACATTTAGCGAACTTCAGCTAGCCTTTGCCAGAGACAAAATGGATTGATTTTTAGTACCTAAAGCTACAGTGAGTGAGGAGACAGAGTCTGTGCCAAGCAAAAAAAAGAAGGAAGTATGACCACGATTATTTAAAGTTTGGATTTTCATGGACTGGATCCGAAGATGCTCCACTGCCACAGTGTGTTGTCTGCCAAGAGGTGCTAGCTAACGATGCTATGAGATGTTTAAAATGTGTAAAACAAGATGTTTTAAAAAAGCACAAATGTTTAAAATGTGTAAAAAAAAAAGATGTTTTAAAAAGCACAGATCTTTAAAATGTGTAAAAAGAGGTTTTAAAAAAGCACAGATCTTTAAAATGTGTAAAAAAAAAGATGTTTTAATAAAGCACATTTTAAATGTGTAAAAAAGATGTTTTCAAAAAGCACAGATGTTTAAAATGTGCAAAAAAAAAGATGTTTTAAAAAGCACAGATGTTTAAAATGTGTAAAAAGATGTTTTAAAAAAGCACAAATGTTTAAAATGTGTAAAAAAAAAAGATGTTTTAAAAAGCACAGATCTTTAAAATGTGTAAAAAGATGTTTTAAAAAAGCACAGATCTTTAAAATGTGTAAAAAAAAAAAAGATGTTTTAATAAAGCACATTTTAAATGTGTAAAAAAGATGTTTTCAAAAAGCACAGATGTTTAAAATGTGCAAAAAAAAAAGATGTTTTAAAAAGCACAGATGTTTAAAATGTGTAAAAAGATGTTTTAAAAAAGCACAAATGTTTAAAATGTGTAAAAAAAAAAAGATGTTTTAAAAAGCACAGATCTTTAAAATGTGTAAAAAGAGGTTTTAAAAAAGCACAGATCTTTAAAATGTGTAAAAAAAAAAAAAAGATGTTTTAATAAAGCACATTTTAAATGTGTAAAAAAAAGATGTTTTCAAAAAGCACAGATGTTTAAAATGTGTAAAAAAAAGATGTTTTAAAAAGCACAGATGTTTAAAATGTGTAAAAAGAGGTTTTAAAAAAGCACAGATGTTTAAAATGTGTAAACAAAAAGATGTTTTAATAAAGCTCATATGTTTAAAATGTGTAAAAAAAAATGTTTTAAAAAACCACAGATGCTTAAAATGTGTAAAAAAAGAAGTTTTAAAAGCACAGATGTTTAAAATGTGTAAAAAAAAGATGTTTTAAAAAACCACAGATGCTTAAAATGTGTAAAAAAAAAAGATGTTTTAATAAAGCTCATATGTTTAAAATGTGTAAAAAAAAAAAGATGTTTTAAAAAACCACAGATGCTTAAAATGTGTAAAAAAAGAAGTTTTAAAAGCACAGATGTTTAAAATGTGTAAAAAAAAAAGAGGTTTTAAAAAAGCACAGATGTTTAAAATGTGTAAAAGAAAAAAATTAAAATGTGTATAACAACCATTTTTTTAAATACGAATGGAACACATCAACAACAAAAATTGTAAGGGGGCGCTGTTATTTATTTGCTCTCTGAGGGGAGGCTGACTCTCCCACACTTTGAAAACCCCTGGTTTCGATCGTATAATTTTCCTGGCGCTCCAAGAAGCGAAATGGTAATCCACATGTTAAAATTATAACAACGACCGAGTGAACCACGACAAGAGAGAACGCTCATTTTATAGCAAAATTCTCACAACACGAAATAAAATTCTTCCATGATATTATCGAGAAAGCTTTCAAAACTCACCTGAGATAAAACGATTACTGCAAACACGAGCTGCTTTGGTTTTAGCCTCTGTTAGATCAGCCCTGCCGATGTTGTTCAGCCGCGCTCGTCTCCTCTCCGTACTAAGCCTCAGAGTTTCCTCGAATCACGGACGGAATTCTAAAAAATCGGAACGTGCCACGGTCACGAGTACTGTTGTGACCACAGCCATATACAGCGAAAAGATATGGCGGAGCTAAAAGAACTCTTAGAGCCCGTTTACACAAGGATGCTGTCGGGTAAAAATGACTAAATATTTTATCGGAAGTGCCTTTCGTCTACACGGGGACGGCGTTTCCGAGGCTGAAAAACGGAAAAAATTGAAAATGCCTTCCAGAGTGGATAAGTTAAAAACAGCCCCCGTTGCATATCCGTCTAAACTACCCAATACGCCAAACTCTGCTCGGATCTGCTCACGTCGGGTACGCGTTTACGTCATACATATGTCATATACTGTACATGCCAGCCCGGGAAGTAAGAAAGTAAGTAAAAAAGTAAGAGCATGTCTGATTACATCGATCCAACGGACCTTCAAGCTGCTCTGGCAGCTTTAATAAACGTCCAGGAGTCCTTCGAACATCTATACCGAATCTGCACATATACCGTTAATGAACAGAGGCGGGTATAGTATGCTCTTACTTTTTTACTTACTTTCTTACTTACCATAGCCAGAGTAGTCAAAGTTTTCACGGCGCAGATGTGCAGATCAGACAAGACGGAAGACGTTGCGCATGCGTGCAGACATAGCGGAGGTCTTTCACAGCACCACCTAGCTGCCTGGCATGCACATCCAATTGAATTCCACACATTTATGCGTCACCGTATAGACGCAGATTTCCTCCTTGAAAACGGTCGTATAGATGCGGAAAAAAGTGAGAACGAAAACGGACTTTTGTGTTTTTGTTTCAGACCGTCCCCGTGTAAAGCATCGGAAAAACAAAGAGAGTTGCGCACGCGTGACTGTGTTTTGTATGGAATGTCGCTTGACCCCGCATTTGTATCTCCACCAACATGGCCGACATCCGAGAGTTTCCATTTCGCTTTGACGTCACTTGCAAGTCAAGGATCAGGCCCTTATTTGCATCCTGAAACATGACTGGATCGCCAGGAATTCGCCAATTGTGTAAACGTAGCATGACGTGTTTTTAAACGTCAGTGAAATGCGACGTTGAAAGCGGAAGACCGTGATCGACTTCTCGCACTGTACACTTTGTGAGACTCCTGAGCACTCAGCTGACAAAAGAAAGTCAAACTCCAGCCTGATTGCGGTTTGATATTTATTTATACGTTGTGATTCAGGGTGCGATTCACAACTAGAATGCGGGTTAATTAGACTGATGCTGAGGTTCAGATCTGCAATTGGCAGCTTTCTTAATTGTCACGGAGACGCTGTTATTCTTGTTGTTGATGTTGCTTGGTGGAGATGGTGGGCGAGTCCCGACTGAATCATTTCCTTTGACAACTTCACTGTTGTCATACGGTATCAAAACAAACAAAGCTGTGTGTATGCGAGGTGCTCAAACAATACCACATTCACTGCATCACCGGGCGAGAAGTAGCTGAGCTGCTTCAAGAAGCGTCTTGAGCAAGGGAGTAACTTTGATTTTGACATTGGTGGGGACACAAAAGTGATCCAAGGCAGAGCTTCCGAAAGGTGGTTTTTTTTTTTTTCCCATTAGCAATCATCATTTCATGTCATGCAGATCTTATAGGTTAACGAGGGCAGCCGTGGCCTAATGGTTAGGGAGTTGGTCTTTGGATCCCAGGGTTGAAGGTTCAAATCCTCTCCCTACATTTCCATCCATGGTTGAAGTGCCCTTGAGCAATGCACCTAATCCAGCATTGCTGGAATCTGATCATTTATTACTTTTACACCACACAATTCCTAATTTGTGTTTAAGCAGTCGTTCTGTCTCTTCCACAGAAATACATGAAAATAAGAATTAAAAACTTTAAGCATTTTTAGCATTAAATATTGGTGTGTTTTTTTTTTAAATTCAATATCTGTATTGAGGTATTTCACCCACGTGACCAAGTCATGTGATGCTGCCATTTTGGACGGCACGGCTCGAATCGGTTTGAATGCGAGGAAGGCGACAAACGAAAAACATAAAAGAAAAAGGAGCGAGATGCAGAAAACACCTTCACTATCCAGCGACGTAGGGCATTTACAGGGCGAGCAGAGGGAGAGGTATTTGCAAAAATTGAGGTTAGCAGGCTTAGAGAACGACGTTTACCTGCTTCCACCAGGATTGTTCACTGACGTACGGAAGTACACGAAGCCCTCGTCTTTACCTGACTTCGGCCCACATGATCTGTATACCTATGTCGTTAAAAACCCATCGCCATACACAGGTATTGATCTGAAAGCGTATAAGAGTTTGGATACCTACAAATATTTTGTGTCAGGCTGGGTAACATGCCTACATCAGCGGGTCGTCCCTGGAGCCGGTGGTCGCCATCTTATTACAGCTAAGGTTTGTTCACATTTTCATTTACTTTCGGTCCTCAGGATAAACAAAATGTTATTAAATGTCATTGAAATAACTTCTTAGTCTGTTGAGACATGGCCCGTTATAAATTTGCTGTTACCAGGCAATGACCAAGAACTGTATTATTAGGGTCGGTGTAGTTGTAGCAGTGTACTAGCAGCTAGCTGTTAGCACTAGCTAATGTCAACAACAGTAGCTAGTATGTTACTGTAGCAATGTTTACGTTCAGTCATTTGGATGACTGTTAAAACCTTTCAGTCTCAAGTTTTTCCTTTACTGGATTTACTAGTTTATTGAGCTAGCACGCTCGGGCAAGCTGGGAGCTAGCACGCGCTAGCCTGCCGGCAGCCGGCGCGTGCTAGCCTGCCGGCGGCCGGCGCGCACTAGCCTGCCGGCGGCCGGCGCACGCTAGCTCCCAGCTTGCCTGAGTAAATCTAGTAAAGGAAAAACTTGAGACTGAAAGGTTTTAACAGTCATCCAAATGACTGAACGTAAACATTGCTACAGTAACATACTAGCTACTGTTGTTGACATTAGCTAGCTTGACGTTCAAAATGGCGGACACCGGGGCGTCACGTGACCCTGTGACGTCAGGTGAAATACCTCAATTGTTTGACATTGGGGGGGGGGTCTTAAAATTCACTGACTGCCTTATTGAGACACTCATAAATAGTTGCTACTGGTGGCATTTTCTGTTCTGTAATTAAGCTCAAATTTAGTTAAAATGATATTTGGATATCTAATTTAGTGATTGCCTATTATAGCATGATTATGATTACATTAGTATTGCGTTTGTAGTATACCCCCCATTTTTTTGTCTTTTTGTTGCCCCTCCATTTTCCATATTATGTCTTTTTGTTGCCTGTTTCTGTGTTCGTAACGTGTGTTCTGATTTTCACTGCAGATGTGCTTGTGACTTCTTTTCTGCTCATGCTGCAGTTACCAATATCCATCTGAAGGTGGCAGTAAAGGACCATGGATTTGTTGTATCTAGCCTAGCCTAGTAGTAGTAGAAAGAGGTCTCTGTAAAACGGTGAACGCGGCAGACTCAGCGGCTGTCACGCTGTTGATTCTGAAATGCAAGTCGCACATCTGCATGGCCATGCAGTAGCCTACATCTGACTACTTACATTCTGTAAAACCATTAGGTCTATAAACTTAACATTCATTCATCGAGGATATTATCTAACACCAAGTTACATTGCTCCAGCATTCCTTTTCTCTGCAGCTATGCAGTAGCCTAGCTCTGATGCGTCCTGTCACGTTGCTAAACCTGCCTAAGGAGCCGCAGCAATACTTTTATGAAGGGTTTCCATACATCAAAAGGATTTTGTTGAGTTTTTAAAGCTCGACGGAAACCCTGCACTTACATTCTTGACTTTGAAGAAGAATGAACGAATGTCTCGTTTCTCGGGAGGGGGGCCGTCGTCCATGATACTCAAGTCAGCATGCGAGTCATAGGGCAAGCATGCATGGACATCGAAGTCCAGCTCAATTTGTAGGCTGACGGAGAGTGGAGGGTGCGTGGGGTAGGTCAGGTGCATACGTGTGAGATACGGGGGGTTGATGGGCGGGTAGTCACGGCTGCTGTGGGAAGTGTGCTGCTTTTACAGCAGATGGAGTGACAGCTGGGATAGCCAACCATGTAAGTTAGCGAGAAACAGGTAGCTAATCAGAGAATGATATCTACGTTAGAGGGGGGATTATTAGCAGTGTCATACATTTAACCCTTTGTGTGCCATATAATCATTGCTCAGGTCAGGACATCGGTTTTATTGATCGTGATTACACAGTAGCGGCTGAATATTGGTAGGGACACGTCCCTAGCGTCCCTACCCAAAATTACGCCCTAGGTCTTGACGTCTGTGTTGCTGACACACACACACTTGTGTTTTTGCGGGGACACTCATTGACATGACGCATTCCCTCGTCCTTTCCCCTCACCTCAACTTCAACCTTATTCCAACCTGAACCCTAAAACAAAGTCTTAACCATCAGTCAGCCCTTTGAAGAAGTGAGGACCAGCCAAAATGTCCTCACTTCCCAAAAACGCCTTCACTCTATTGGTTAAAAACGTGTTCCGGTCCTCAATATGTCATAATTACAAGTGCACACACACATTCATTTGTTTTACCATCCATCTGAGATCCTTCTACCTCCAATAAACCTAAATCTAAGCTCAATCCCAGTAACCAAACAAGATATACAAGAGAAAATACAAAATAAAAGCTATCAAAAAAAAAAAAACTACACACGCTAATACTGTATCTGTGATGTTATTAAAATGGCTTGTGTTACAGAACTGATTGCATTTTTTTTTTAAGTCTTCAAGGTTTCATATCCTCAATTATCCTTCCTGGAGAGCTTGATATCTAATTTCATTTAAATGGAATAGTAGGACTGAAGAAGTGTGTGGTGTCAGGACAAACGACTCATCGTCTCTGAGAGCGATTCGAAAGCGCTGACGCATGCTGTACGATAAACACACACTTTGTCTCACGCCCACACACACACGAGCCGCAGTGACACGACGACGGCCGTCACGAAATCCCATTTCCCACTGACACAGCTGATTAGGATTGTTTTGGACGTGATTGTCTGAGTCTCAGTACCGCAGGCCACAGACTCCGCAGAGGCAAAAAGGCTGCAGATAAATCTGCTTTTATTCTCTCGCCCACTCTGTTTCTTTCCTCCTTTCGGGAGCGTGCGTGTCGTTCAATATCACAGCCGTAAAAATTCAGGAGTGCTGATGGAGCAAGCTGCGAGGCACACACACGGCTCGGGACGGTATTCCGCTCTCCAGAGGAATAAAGCTTCCATACGAATGAAACAGAATATAAAGCAGAATGTAAAGACTAAAGCGCTGAAAAGAACACGTCAATAACGTTCTGCGTTTCGCTACAAGAGTTTATTCTGCCTCGCCGTGGAAACGTCAGTCTCAGTTTCAGTCCAGAAACGTGTTCAGAATCCTAGTTCACTGAAATCGTTTGTGCGTTTATTGCTTATTTGGTTCTTTTGCTAATTGTCTTTCTGTATTTATTTCTCGGCCTCAACTCTTTCTCTCTCATTATGTTTACGAAACGTGTGTTTTTTGTCGAGTCAAGTTTTTTTGCAGAGCGTTTTTATCCCCCGCTGGCCAAAAGGCCCGAATGGGGATTATGTCGTGGCGATTTCCGTCCGTCCCGGGAAGGGTGCTCACCTTCTGAAATCAACTCCTCTTACAGGTTTTGGAGGAATTTCACCAAACTTGGCAGGATTCTTTGTTATATGTCGGTCGTACGCATATTGTTATTTCGTTCAATTCGGTCGCATTTTACCAGAGTTCCGGCTCTTGATGAACAACCTCGTACTTTGACAATTTCATGAAGGTGTGCTCGCTTTCTGACATCAACTCCTCTCACAATTTTTGGACGAATTTCTCGAAGCTTGGCGAAAGGCCTCGTTATATGACGGTAATACGCATACTGCGATTTAATTTCGTTTGTGAAAAATTTCCCAGAGTTTTGACCCTTGATTAAATAACTTGTACTTGGAGAATTTCATGAAGGTGTACGTTCTTCTGAAAACAACTCCTCTCGCGATTTGTGGAGGAATTTCACCAAACTTGGCCGAAGGCTTCGTTATATGACAGTTGTACGCATATTGAAATTTCGTTTAATTTGGGCAAATTTTACCAGAGTTTGGCAATTTCGTCAAGGTGTGCTTGCTTTCTGAAATCAACTTCCTTAACAATTTTTATCCCCCACTGGCCGAAAGAGGGATTATGTCGTGGCGATGTCCGTCTGTCCGTCCTGGGAAGAGTACTCACCTTCTGAAATCAACTCCTCTCACAGTTTTTGGTGGAATTTCACCAAACATGGCAGGATTCTTTGTTATATCTCGGTAATATGTATATTGCAATTCCATTCGATTGAGTCGCATTTTACCAGAGTTATGGCCGGGTTGCCAGTGGGGGATATTGTGCTCTCGGAGCACTCTTGTAACAACAGACATTGTCGCAAAGCAGCTTCATAGAAAATTCAAGGCTTTAAACATAAGCAAATTTTATCCCCAATTTATCCCCAGTGAGCAAGCCTGTGGTGACGGTGGCAGGTGACACGAGGAAGAAACCTCGAAAGGAACCGGACTCAGAAGGGAACCCATCCTCATCTGGGTGATAACAGATAGCGTGATTATAAATAACTCGCTTCGAAACTGTGCCCTATCAGCTATAGTCACAAAAGGCAACTGTGTAACATGGAGACTTGAGTGCAAAACTGTTCATGGCAACCGCAGTCCTGAAGTTGTCATGGTGATTGTCGTAATTACTGTCATTACATTATTTATAGATTATATCTCAATGCTGTTTGCAAAGAGAATCTTACGTTTCACTGATCCAGATGTCATCTGCAGTTATTGGAAGAGTATGGCACCCAAAATCTGCCGGAAATAATGTCCTGTGAACCGAATGTTAGGAAGTCGGATGCATTTGATGAACAAAGCGTTTTTGTTTTTCGTTTTCTTGTCTTTTTTTTTTCCAACTTCATCTGGTGACGTCTGGTGACTTTTTTTGAGCACGCATGAGCTACTTTCCCTTGAAATGGGTCAGCAAATCTGGCTGAGAGTGTGGATTTATGCTCGATTACCAATATTAAAGAATAATAAAACAGGAAATTGCACATTATAGACTCTGTAAGGCTAAATAACTGAAAACTAAACATTAAACGGCAGAACAAGAGGCAAAAATATGGTCTGTAATAAAGCAGTAGTGTTTATGCTGGGAGTGAAATGTGCTCTAAATTTCTCTCTCTCTCTCTGTGTAGCTGTATCTGGTGCGGAGGACGTGGCGCTCTACGTGGGCATTGTTGCTGTGGCACTGTGTCTCACTCTGCTGCTGGTGATCCTTGTCCTCGTGTACCGGAGGAAGAAAGAAGGGCTGGATGCGGACGTCGCCGACTCGTCCATACTCACTACCGGCTTCCAGCCCGTGGGCATCAAACCTGCCATGCCAGGTGTGTGGGCACCAGACCGGGCGCAGCGCTGCAGTACGATATCCTTCCTCTCTTACAATCGTCCCTGTGTTCTCAGTCTTTCATCTTTTCTTTTTTCACGCCATTTTCTCCAGCTTTCATCATTTGCTGATTGCCACGAACTGGCTCGCTCTTCCATGTCACATAACAGCTAGCAAGCTTCCGCAGTAAATTTGCTGGGGAATAAATTTTGTATGTGTTTTTGTCTGTGTTTTCATGTGCTCCTACACATCACAGTGATCGTACACTTGCCTATTTAGCGCTCACAAAATAAATGAGATTATTTACAACCCCGATTCCAAAAAAGTTGGGACAAAGTACACATTGTAAATAAAAACGGAATGCAGTGATGTGGAAGTTTCAAAATTCCATATTTTATTCAGAATAGAACATAGATGACATATCAAATGTTTAAACTGAGAAAATGTATCATTTAAAGAGAAAAATTAGGTGATTTTAAATTTCATGACAACAACACATCTCAAAAAAGTTGGGACAAGGCCATGTTTCCCACTGTGAGACATCCCCTTTTCTCTTTACAACAGTCTGTAAACGTCTGGGGACTGAGGAGACAAGTTGCTCAAGTTTAGGGATAGGAATGTTAACCCATTCTTGTCTAATGTAGGATTCTAGTTGCTCAACTGTCTTAGGTCTTTTTTGTCGTATCTTCCGTTTTATGATGCGCCAAATGTTTTCTATGGGTGAAAGATCTGGACTGCAGGCTGGCCAGTTCAGTACCCGGACCCTTCTTCTACACAGCCATGATGCTGTAATCGATGCAGTATGTCGTTTGGCATTGTCATGTTGGAAAATGCAAGGTCTTCCCTGAAAGAGACGTCATCTGGATGGGAGCATATGTTGCTCTAGAACCTGGATATACCTTTCAGCATTGATGGTGTCTTTCCAGATGTGTAAGCTGCCCATGCCACATGCACTAATGCAACCCCATACCATCAGAGATGCAGGCTTCTGAACTGAGTGCCGATAACAACTTGGGTCGTCCTTCTCCTCTTTAGTCCGAATGATACGGCGTCCCTGATTTCCATAAAGAACTTCACATTTTGATTCGTCTGACCACAGAACAGTTTTCCACTTTGCCACAGTCCATTTTAAATGAGCCTTGGCCCAGAGAAGACGTCTGCGCTTCTGGATCGTGTTTAGATACGGCTTCTTCTTTGAACTATAGAGTTTTAGCTGGCAACGGCGGATGGCACGGTGAATTGTGTTCACAGATAATGTTCTCTGGAAATATTCCTGAGCCCATTTTGTGATTTCCAATACAGAAGCATTCCTGTATGTGATGCAGTGCCGTCTAAGGGCCCGAAGATCACGGGCACCCAGTATGGTTTTCCGGCCTTGACCCTTACGCACAGAGATTCTTCCAGATTCTCTGAATCTTTTGATGATATTATGCACTGTAGATGATGATATGTTCAAACTCTTTGCAATTTTACACTGTCGAACTCCTTTCTGATATTGCTCCACTATTTGTCGGCGCAGAATTAGGGGGATTGGTGATCCTCTTCCCATCTTTACTTCTGAGAGCCGCTGCCACTCCAAGATGCTCTTTTTATACCCAGTCATGTTAATGACCTATTGCCAATTGACCTAATGAGTTGCAATTTGGTCCTCCAGCTGTTCCTTTTTTGTACCTTTAACTTTTCCAGCCTCTTATTGCCCCCGTCCCAACTTTTTTGAGATGTGTTGCTGTCATGAAATTTCAAATGAGCCAATATTTGGCATGAAATTTCAAAATGTCTCACTTTCGACATTTGATATGTTGTCTATGTTCTATTGTGAATACAGTATCAGTTTTTGAGATTTGTAAATTATTGCATTCCGTTTTATTTACAATTTGTACTTTGTCCCAACTTTTTTGGAATCGGGTTGTATGATTTTTTTTGTTTGTTTAACATACTCTAGCAACCTTTTTGAGATGGATAACTTCACTAGCAGCGAAATAGCATAAAATAAACTTAGAGATCTTGGAGGGGGAAAATAACCCAGAAAGTTGAGAAATGGATGGATTTTAAAGGCATTTATGAAATCAAATTCGGTAAAAATTTCTATTGAATCACTGTTAAGTTAATTAATTCATGGCCTAGTGGTTAGAGAAGCAGCTTTAGGGTCAAAAGGTTGCTGGTTTGATTCCCTGGACTAGTAGGAATGGCTGGCGTACTCTTGAGTAAGGCACTGAAAGCCCCAGGTTGCTCTGAATAAGAGTGTTTGTTAAATGCATGGAATATAAAAAATTGGAGATGTGTATCTTTATTTTGGTAGATACCTATAAAAATTAGACATTCGGTAAGCCAGAAATACAAGCAAACTTTTGTGACAATGGCGAAATATTGCCTATGTATCCTCAAATCCTTGGACTCCAAGGGGTGCCGGTTCGATTCCCGGGACCAGCAGGAAAAATGTGAGGGGAGTAGAGTGAATGAACAGCACTTTGTCCTCCCTCTGTATCATGTCTGAAGTGCCCTTGAGCAAGGAACTGAACCCCCAGCTGCTCCCCAGGCGCTGTAGCATTGGTGCCTCATGCTCTGGGTATGTACGGTATGTGTGTTCATGGCTCCCTTAAGTGTGTTCACTGCTTCAGGTAGGTGAAATGCAGAGGAGGAATTTCACTGCGCTTGAGTGTACATGTGACAAAGGCTTCTTCTTCTAGAAATGTCGTGATTAGTCCAGTACAAGTACATTATTAGCAGTGTATTCTTAGCTTGTGTGCGAGTCCATCAGCGAGCACCTTTGACATCATCCTTCCCAGCCATTTTCCATCTGAGCGCGCAAAGGCGCTTTGCACTTTCCACCCTGATCTTAATGTCATGTTCTCCCTGCTGATTTCCCCTTTAATCTGACGGCAGAGAAATGAAAATGGTCGTGGTGTGGAAAACAGAGCGGTGCTCTGGACATGCTTAAGTGAGCCAGCGGTGCTCTGAAACACTCCCACTCAGCCGGCCTTAAAAATCTGTACGACCACAGCGGTGCTCACCGAGCAGGAGCGGGATCGCTTCATCTGTTTATCTCTTGACCTCTGTTTATTCGTGCGTAGTTGAAGCTCTTTTTTTTTCCTTTCTGAACAAATGTCTGTCTCTTACTTTTTGCAGCCCTTCCAGAAATGCGAACTCTGAAGATGAATAATCCGTACTCTGATGGTGTCGTAAAATCTGAAAGAAAAAAAAAACGAACGTACTACAGGACATTTTTGATTTGGTCCTTTTCCCAATCACTTGTCCAGTGATGTTTCGAGAAAAACAGTATGAAATATTTCACTGTTGATTTGCTGCGCAAATGGGCTCAAAGGTTTCCGTGCTGAGCGGCGGAAAAGAGCAAACCGCGTTCGTCAGCGCCTTCACAATCAAGTGAGGTGTGAGATTTGATACTTCGTCGCAGGTCGATTTTATCTTTGTGTTTTGTCCTTTTGTTCGATTTGGTCAAAAACTAAGCTGTCAGTGACATTTTTAGCGCCTCCCGAATCTTAACGATATAATTGTCGAACGCGATTTTATTTCACATGAATGAACTCGAAACCTTCTCTTGATAAAAATCGAGTCGCGCCAGTCAAATGTGAGATGGAGGAAAGGGGGCGGGGCTTCCAGTGAGTCAGTTCATGTCAGTGTTGAAAAAAATTACACAACAATCAATCATCTGTGATTGATAATTTGATTGGCAGATCTGTCACTTTTCGCTGAGTGATCAGTCATCGCAGCGTACGCCGAGGGTCATTCGCAAAACGCATATTTCCCCACGTGCTTTCTCTCTCATCGCTCCACAGAAAACTCTCACCTGCTCACGATCCAGCCGGACCTGACCACGCCCGGTTACCAGGGCTCGTTGCGTACGCGTCACGACCCGACTCCGAAATTCTCTCTGAGCGACGGGCCGCTGCTGGAGCCTCTAGCGAACGGGTCGCACACCATGGCCAACGGCAAAGTGACCGGAGACAGCGGACACCTCACCAGCCGCCTCACCGCACAGAGCTACTTCAAAACTCTGCCGCGCGACGCCGTCCACACCTCCTACGGCACCTTCAACTTCCTCGGAGGACGCCTTACCATCCCCAACACAGGTGAGTCACACGACCTTCCCAGTCACTATCACTTTCTCGCTTTCTCTTCCACGCAATATCACACAGCTCGAGATCGATAACGTGAAAACGAACAAAGTAGGAGTCGTCCCAAGAGGAAAGAAAATGGAGTTGTTCTTTTTGGATCCTTGAGAACTTCGTTCATGTCGAGAGCGACATGACCGTTATTGTGCCTTGTTTTGTTTTATTTGAAATTTTATTTTAATATTCAGTCATCACAAATAGCTAGCCATGAGGGTAGCTAGCTGTTACGTCTGCAAATAAACTCGTAGGCCTTGGTGGAGCAATATTTATCGAAATGTTATGTTTAAAAGTACCTCAATTTATGGTGCTGGTACCAGCGAGCTCTTTATGATGGTTGCTCAGCTAGCCATCTGATTTCACGTAATACTAAAAATACGTTCCGTTTACTTGCCTGATGCAAACAGTTTCGCGAACCACATGGGAAATTTTAACCTGTGGAACAGAGACCGGTCGACTCAGAGGTTTAATTTAAATAATCAAATAGCAGTCATAAAAGTATACCCACTTGAACAGAAGACGTCTCGGAGAAGCTGATATCGCTGTTGATCGGTGTTGAAAAGAACACGAAGGTTAAACTGTAGTGATTTTACATTGATTGTACGTCAGAGGTGATCAAATTACATGACAGATCATTCAGGCATCATAGAGCTCGACTAAACACTGGTCTCCATCAACAAAAGACTTGGAAAGCACACTCCCGTCGACACCGTAACGATCGCGTCACAACAATAAAAGCCTTTCAGAAAAGCAAAGTGAATCATTTTGCTTCCCTGGACTGAAATTGCTCTAATTAGGTGACATTAGCGAGTCCTGAGCTTGTTTTACGGAACAAAACGTGGCCAAGGAAGAGCGTCGCGAAACCGATCGGTGCCTGAACGCTGCCTGTAACCTTATCCACTACCAAGGGCGCGAGTGGAGTCTATTTGAAACAATTAGCTTTCTCAATAAAAGACCGAGCCCTCATCAATCTGCCATGTTCGAATTTAGTGCGAGGAGGCACAGGAGAGGAAACAAGGAAGAGATTTCCAATTTTGCTGAGAAATCCATCCTGTTTGAAAAGATGCAGAAGGAAGCAGTGCCTTCGGTCGGGGAACAGACCGATCCTCGATCGCTGTGAGAATTTTATCTACGAGCCTGTGTTTTGGATTTGTGTTCTCGGTCCATTATAATTTTCCTGCCTTCTGTCTCCAGACAGCTTGATTTGCTCTGAGCAGACTTCTTGATCTCGCAGAAGAACCGAAGGTGTGGTGTGGTGCGGTGTGAGTGGAATTCAAACACCGATAATCGACCTCCGAAGAGTGGAATCCAAAGGAGATGGAAATGCACAGTGATCTTTTGCCTGGAATGGTGGGACAGAATTCCGACTTCAAGAGCCCAGTGAAAGATCTCCCCCGGAATCGGATTAGACAATATTTTTGTCTTTCACGACGGTCACCATGTCAGATCAGACAGTCGTAGTGCCATAAATTCTTGCTGTGTCTTAGTCAGGAGACTTGCGAGCCCAATTAATCATCGTTCATATCCAGGGTTGCTCATGGCGACAGAAGGAACGTCAAGGAACATGTTGGAGGAGATGTCAAACCAAGTAAAAAATACAAAAAAATTCTGACATCCTCCATATTTCATCGGGGTGTCGTGGGGAGTCCGAGACGCCACATTGCTGTTTGAATATTATGTCGCACGACAAGACCACAACAAAATTGGGACCAGCGAGTTTGCAAGTGTGGTATTTAGGGGCAGGATGTCAGGGAAGGACAAGGAAGCAGGCAATCTGTAAAGATGAAGTGCGAGGGAAGAAGAAATATTTTTTATGATTATGATTATTAACGCTGATGTAAATGCTTAGCGATCAGGTCTTCAGCCTTCATTTAAAGACAGTTAGGGAAAGTTCATTAAACCCTCTCAGTGGAACAGATCTGAAGAGCCTTGAAGCATTTTCTTCCAATGTTATCATTTCCATAGTAACTGCATATTCAGAGGGACATTAAAACACATAATTGGTACATTGTTGTGGTTTAAGATGAATAAAATTCTCAGGATATGCTGTTTCAGGGAAATAATCAACCTCTGGGTGGTGATAGTCACGGTTTCATTACAACATATTCACTTTGATATGAAAGACTGTTTTAGTCATGGAGCAGCCTGCTGTTGTGTCATAAGAGTGGCACAAACATGTCTATGAAAGTGTGATATGAATGAAATAAGGCTACTATAAGAGTGGCATAAGACTGTCATTAGAGTTACATCACGGTGACATTGGACTGACAATCATAAGAGTGACAGAAGAGTGTCATAACAGCATCATAAGCATGACAGAAGACTGCCATAAGAGTGACACAAAAGCATCATCAGACTGTCATAAGAGCAACATAAAAGCATCATAAGAGTGAAATAAGAGCGACATAAGACTGTCATAAGAGCATCATAAGCATGACATAAGACTGTCAAGAGTAACACAAAAGTGTCATAAGAGCCTCATAAAAGTTACTCATAAGACTTATGAGTGACATAAAAGTATCATTAAACTTTCATGAGAGTGACATAAGAGCATCATAAGTGTGACAAGATTGTCATAAGTGACATAAAAGCATCATAAATCTGTCCTAAGAGTGACATAAGACTGTCAAAAGAGTGACATAAGAGCATCATAAGAGTGACAAACGCATCATGAAACTGTCATGAGTGACATAAGAGTGACATAAGAGCATCATAAGAGTTACATAAAAGCATCATAAAACTTTCAAAAGCATGACATAAACTGTCAGAAGAGTGACAAAAGAGCATCATAAAACTTTCATAAGCATGACATAAGAGTGGCATAAGAGCATTATAAGAGTGACATAAGACTGTTATAAGTGACATAAAAGCATCATAAAACTTTCATAAGCATGACATAAGACTGTCATAAGAGTGACATAAAAGCATCATAAAACTTTCATAAGAGTGACAGAAACATGACAGAAGAGCATTATAAGAGTTTCATAAGACTGTTAGAAGAATGACATAAAAGCATCATATAACTTTCATAAGCGTGACATAAGACTGTCAGAAGAGTGACAAAAGAGCATCATAAGAGTGACATAAGACTGTCAAAAGAGTGACATAAAAGAATCATAAAACTGTCATAACAGTGACATAAGACTGTTATAACAGCATCATAAAAGGAACATAAGCGCATCATTGGAGTGGTAAGAGTAAGAGTGACATGGTATCCATGAGGGACGGTGGATACAGAACAAGCATTGATCATTGCCCTCAGGTCCATTTCTGTCTCTGTAGGCGAGCATCAGTGTTTGAAAACATTGTCTTTTAGACGACTTTTCACATTACATTTTTGGACCGATTTTGCAGGCCCAGAAAAAGAAAATTTCATTCCATCATTAAGAAAAAGTATTTTTGGTCAGCAGTCTTGGAACACATAATATGCCAATTTCATGGCAGTGTGAAGAAAGTTCGAGCAGTGTGACACATTTTAAATTAAAATCAAATAATCTTGAAAAGCCTTCGAGAAGACGACGCTGTCGGACGACGCAAAGCCCATGTCCCAGTGACAAATACAGTATTTTTGGCATCCATCAAAACATGATCTGCATCACTGGTTTGTTGGAGGTGTGTTTGTTTTCCTTTTTCCGAACGTGACCATGAATCTGTGTGAAAGTCCTCTCCAGACTTGGTGACGTCAGAAATTTCACTCTGGTGGCATCTCCACCAGGCGCTTCTGTGCCTGTGATCCATTAACGCGTTCATTGTTCTCATAGACATCAAGAGAAAGCAGTGTGTTTTCGACAGACACCAGAAAGTCCTTGCGGACGCAACGCTGATCTTTTCTAGTCATGATCGTAAAAAGAGTTTGTTTTGAAAGCACGAGAGAGAGAGAGAGAGAGAGAGAGAGAGAGAGAGAATGTCAGTGCTGTGGGAATTTCTAAAAAAGGACTTCTTTGACCTTGCCGGTCTTTCTTTGGGCGTCTATAAAACGCAAAGTGTGTATGAAGGTCGCATTTCCTCTGCATGTGAATAAAACCAAGTTCTCCTGCTTCTTCCTGTCTCTACACTTATTTGCATTAGGGATCAGCCTGCTCATTCCTCCCGAGGCCATCCCCCGAGGCAAGATCTATGAGATTTACCTCACCGTGCAGAGGAAGGACGATGTGAGGTAGGTCCCTCCGCACTCGCTGCCAAAAAAGTTTCACAGAGAATAGAAGTGAGAGAGGAAGCAGAAGGATGGGGGGAGCTGGGAGGCAGTGCAGAAAGTGATTGAAGTCAGTTTTCTTGCACTGGATCGTGTGTGTGTGTGTGTGTGTGTGTGTGTGTGTGTGTGTGTGTGTGTGCATGGTCAGATGTCTGACTAACACCGGCTGCAGGCTCGAAGTGGTCCGATCGACTCAAATAAACCAGAGAAACATTGCAGGCTCTGCACCAGGAAGTGATTCATGAAGGTTCTGCCGTATTCAGCGTGATGACCTTAATGCATACATTGAAATTATACGGTGCTGAGCGTAAATGAGTGCACCCCCTTTGAAAAGTAACATTTTAAACAATATCTCAATGAACACAAACAATTTCCAAAATGTTGACAAGACACAGTTTAATATAACATCTGTTTAACTTATAACGTGAAAGTAAGGTTAATAATATAAACTTAGATTACACATTTTTCAGTTTTACTCAAATTAGGGTGGTGCAAAAATGAGTACACCCCACAACAAAAACTACTACATCTAGTATTTTGTATGGCCTCCATGACTTTTAATGACAGCACCAAGTCTTCTAGGCATGGAATGAACAAGTTGGCGACATTTTGCAACATCAATCTTTTTCCATTCTTCAACAACGACCTCTTTTAGTGACTGGATGCTGGATGGAGAGTGATGCTCAACTTGTCTCTTCAGAATTCCCCAAAGAAAATAATTTCTTTACACCACAAAGGTGAAGGCGACAAGAAGATCAGCAAAGCTTTACTTATCAGTCAGAATACTGTAGCAAAAGTGGTACAAAAATTTAAGAAAGGTGGAACTGCAACCATCTCACAGAGACGTCAAGGTCGTCCACGGAAGTTAACACCTCGACAGGAGCGTCTTCTGATGAGAAGGGTTGAAGAAAATCGGCATGCAAGTTCACTGCAGTTATCTAAAGAAGTAGAAAGCCAAACTGGGGTGACTATTTCACGTGACACAATACAGTGTCGTCCACGAAAGAAGCCTCTCCTAAAGCCCAGGCACAAAAAAGCCCACCTAGAGTTTGCCAGGGCCCATGCTGACAAAGATGAAGACTACTGGGACTCTATACTCTGGAGTGATGAGACCAAGATAGATGTTTTTGGAACTGATGGCTTCAAAACTGTATGGCGTCGCAAAGGTGAGGAATACAAAGAAAAATGCCTGGTGCCTACAGTGAAACATGGTGGTGGCAGTGTCCTTATGTGGGGCTGCATGAGTGCTGCTGGTGTCGGGGAGCTGCATTTCATTGATGGCATCATGAATTCACAGATGTATTGCTCTATACTGAAAGAGAAGATGCTACCATCACTCCGTGCCCTTGGTCGTCGTGCACTTTTCCAACATGACTAAATACACATCTAAGGCCACTGTTGGATTTCTGAAGAAGAACAGGGTGAAAGTGATTCAGTGGCCAAGTATGTCTCCTGATCTGAACCCAATCGAACACCTATGGGGAATTCTGAAGAGACAAGTTGAGCATCACTCTCCATCCAGCATCCAGTCACTAAAAGAGGTCACTGTTGAAGAATGGAAAAAGATTGATGTTGCAAAATGTCGCCAACTTGTTCATTCCATGCCTAGAAGACTTGATGCTGTCATTAAAAATCATGGAGGCCATACAAAGTACTAGATGTAGTCGTTTTTGTTGTGGGGTGTACTCATTTTTGCACCACCCTAATTTGAGTAAAACTGAAAAATGTGTAATCTAAGTTATATTATTAACCTTACTTTCACGTTATAAGTTAAACAGATGTTATATTAAACTGTGTCTTGTCAACATTTTGAAAATCGTTTGTGTTCACTGAGATATTGTTTAAAATGTTACTTTTCAAAGGGGGTGCACTCATTTACGCTCAGCACTGTATAGAAGTGGAGAGAGAGAGAGACGTACCGTAGCTTCTGTTCATGTTAGCTTCAGTGAAAGAGGTGTGGCCTTTGCGCCTGCTGGTTCCTGTGAAGGAGGCGTGGCCAATGCATAAAATTAAAACATCAGCCGCTTTCAATGTAATTTTAATTTACCAGATCGTTGATGACATCGAAGAGAGCCGTACTGTTTCTCAGAAAGAGAAATACACTCCTCCTCAACCGTGCAACTGAAAGTGCTTCCAGAACAACGCAAGCAATCAGACAACCTCCTGTTTATCTTTGTGCTGAGTTCCAAAAACAGAAGCAACATAAATCAAATATAGAAGAAAATAAACCCCCCCCAAAAAAAATGAAGCAATACATTTACAATTCGCACTCGCACCACTCGATGCATGATTAAATATTTAAAATGGCCCAGTGTAATAACAGTATCAATTTTCAAGCTGCTTTGACGTGGAGTGCAAGAGAAAATCACAGACCTCATCGAGAAGTCAAGATATATTCAGTGTAAGGTATCGAGCTGGAACGCTGGCTGGATGCCACGTCAGCTCGAGCTCTGCCTCCGACCTTTGACACAGCATGTCGAACATGACTCCGGAGTGTAGACTGACCCTGTGACCCCGTGCCAACATTTCTGCCTCCTCAGACTGCCCCTGGCTGGGTGCCAGACGTCGCTGAGTCCGGTGGTGAGCTGCGGCCCGCCGGGCGTCGTTCTGACTCGGCCCGTCATCATCAGCATGGAGCACTGCTCCGATTCCTGCACGGATCACTGGGCCATCAGGCTAAAGAAACAAACCTACGAGGGCACCTGGGAGGTGAGTCCATGATAAAGCAAGAACATACGTGTGTGTGTGTGTGTGTTTATGAACCTGGTCTCACGGAAGAATTTCAACAGAGTGTTGTCGAGTTATCAGTAGTTCAGGATGGAGTGGTCCGTGATTCCAGCATCCAATCAAATTGGATCATTTCTGCATGAAATCAGAAAAAGGTTCTCGTTTCGGTCCATCGGCTCCAATTCCAGTGGATATAAAAAGTGTACACACTCCATTAAAATGATCGGTTTTTCTGATGTAAAAAGAGAGCCCACGATAAATCATTTCGAAACTTTTCCCACCTTTAATGTGACCTATAAACTGAAAAACAAACAAATCTGTTTGGGGGGAAAAACATAAAAAATAAAAAACGTACAGTCAGCTGGTTGTGTAAGTGTGCACACCCTTAAACTACAACCCCGATTCCAAAAAAGTTGGGACAAAGTACAAATTGTAAATAAAAACGGAATGCAATGCTGTGGAAGTTTCAAAATTCCATATTTTATTCAGAATAGAACATAGATGACATATCAAATGTTTAAACTGAGAAAATGTATCATTTAAAGAGAAAAATTAGGTGATTTTAAATTTCATGACAACACCACATCTCAAAAAAGTTGGGACAAGGCCATGTTTCCCACTGTGAGACATCCCCTTTTCTCTTTACAACAGTCTGTAAACGTCTGGACGGGAGCATATGTTGCTCTAGAACCTGGATATACCTTTCAGCATTGATGGCGTCTTTCCAGACGTGTAAGCTGCCCATGCCACATGCACTAATGCAACCCCATACCATCAGAGATGCAGGCTTCTGAACTGAGCGCTGATGACAACTCGGGTCGTCCTTCTCCTCTTTAGTCCGAATGACACGGCGGCCCTGATTTCCATAAAGAACTTCAAATTTTGATTCGTCTGACCACAGAACAGTTTTCCACTTTGCCACAGTCCATTTTAAATGAGCCTTGGCCCAGAGAAGACGTCTGCGCTTCTGGATCATGTTTAGATACGGCTTCTTCTTTGAACTATAGAGTTTTAGCTGGCAACGGCAGATGGCACGGTGAATTGTGTTCACAGATAATGTTCTCTGGAAATATTCCTGAGCCCATTTTGTGATTTCCAATACAGAAGCATGCCTGTATGTGATGCAGTGCCGTCTAAGGGCCCGAAGATCACGGGCACCCAGTATGGTTTTCCGGCCTTGACCCTTACGCACAGAGATTCTTCCAGATTCTCTGAATCTTTTGATGATATTATGCACTGTAGATGATGATATGTTCAAACTCTTTGCAATTTTACACTGTCGAACTCCTTTCTGATATTGCTCCACTATTTGTTGGCGCAGAATTAGGGGGATTGGTGATCCTCTTCCCATCTTTACTTCTGAGAGCCGCTGCCACTCCAAGATGCTCTTTTTATACCCAGTCATGTTAATGACCTATTGCCAATTGACCTAATGAGTTGCAATTTGGTCCTCCAGCTGTTCCTTTTTTGTACCTTTAACTTTTCCAGCCTCTTATTGCCCCTGTCCCGACTTTTTTGAGATGTGTTGCTGTCATGAAATTTCAAATGAGCCAATATTTGGCATGAAATTTCAAAATGTCTCACTTTCGACATTTGATATGTTGTCTGTGTTCTATTGTAAATACAATATCAGTTTTTGAGATTTGTAAATTATTGCATTCCGTTTTTATTTACAATTTGTACTTTGTCCCAACTTTTTTTGGAATCGGGGTTGTAATACGTCGTTGAAGCGCCTTTTGATTTAATTACAGCGTTCAGTCTTTTTTGGGTCGGAGTCTATCAGCCTGCCACATCTAGACTTGGCAATATTTGCCCATTCTTCCTTGCAAAAGCGCTCCAAATCTGTCAGATTGCGAGGGCGTGTCTCTTGCACAGCCCTCTTCAGGTCACCCCACAGATTTTCAATTGGGTTTCGGTCTGGGCGCTGGCTGGGCTTTTCCAAAACTTGAATTTTTTTTCTGGTGAAGCCGTTCTTTTGTTGATTTCGATGTATGCTTGAGGTCATTGTCATGCTGAAAGATGAAATTCCTCTTCATCTTCAGCTTTCTAGCAGACACCTGAAGGTTTTGGGCCAAAATTGACTGGTCTTTAGGGCTGTTCATAATTCCCTCCACCTCGACTAAAGCCCCTGTTCCAGCAACAACCCCAAAACGTGATGCTGCCACCACCATGCTTCACCGTGGGTATGGTGTTCTTTTGGTGGTGCGCAGTGTTGATTTTTGCGCCAAACATACCTTTTGGAATTGTGGCCAAAAAGTTCAAGCTTGGTTTCCGAACACATTTTCCCACATGCTTTTGGGAAAGTTGATGTATTTTTTTTTTTTGCAAAATTTAGCCGGGACTGGATGTTTTTCTTTGACCCTACCTCATAGTCCAGACGTTTGGAGAATACGGGAGATTGTTGTCACATGTAGTACACAACCAGTACTTGCCAGAAATTCCTGCAGCTCCTTCAGTGTTGCTGTAGGCCTCTCGACAGCCTCCCTGACCAGTTTTCGTCTTGTCTTTTCATCAATTTTGGAGGGACATCCAGTTCTCGGTAATGTCACTATTGTCACATTCCCATATTTTCTCCACTTCTTGATGACTGTCTTCACTGTGCTCCATGGTCTATCTAATGCTGTGGAAATGTTTTTGTACCCTTCTCCTGACTGATACCTTTCAACAACGAGAGCCCTCTGATGCTTTGTAAGCTCTCTGTGAACGCTGGCTTTTGCTGGAGGATGCAACTGAGTAAATGTCTGAACTTTATTTGGGGTTAATCAGAGTCATTTTAATTGATGGCAGGTGTGAACCCAAAAAGACTGAATGCTGTGATTAAATCAAAAGCCGCTTCAACAAAGTATTAGTTTAAAGGTGTTCACACTTATGCAACCAGCTTATTGTACACTTTTTTTTATTTTTTATGTTTTTACCCCGAACAGATTTGTTTGGTTTTTCAGTTGAATTGTACAGGTTATAGGTCACATTAAAGGTGGGAAAAGTTTTGAAATTATTTATCGTGGTTTGTGATTTTTTTTTTTTTACATCACAAAAACCCATCATTTTAACGAGGTGTGTACACTTTTTATGTCCACTGTACGTATTAAATTGTCAACATTTCGAAATTGATTCTTTTGGTTTCGTGGTTCAAATCTCCACGACACATGGCATTTCCTCAACACGACAACTCTGTAAATAAATAAATAAATAAATAAACAAACAAACAAACAAACAAACAAACAAAAATGCTGCAACCCAAAACACACGGCATGTTTGGATCACTTCCAGCAGTTGAATCGATTCAAATTCAGAGTCAAATCGCATTCTCGCTGCGAACGAACACTCATGCTAACGCTAACTCTGTTGTACGGGTTGTTTTTGGTCTGAGTGTGACGTGTCCTTGTTCCCTTGAATAACAGTAGAAAGGACGTACTCTTGTCACCAAAATGACAAGCTTTTGTGACGTTTTCTCATCTCATCTCATTATCTCTAGCCGCTTTATCCTGTTCTACAGGGTCGCAGGCAAGCTGGAGCCTATCCCAGCTGACTACGGGCGAAAGGCGGGGTACACCCTGGACAAGTCGCCAGGTCATCACAGGGCTGACACATAGACACAGACAACCATTCACACTCACATTCACACCTACGCTCAATTTAGAGTCACCAGTTAACCTAACCTGCATGTCTTTGGACTGTGGGGGAAACCGGAGCACCCGGAGGAAACCCACGCGGACACGGGGAGAACATGCAAACTCCGCACAGAAAGGCCCTCGCCGGCCACGGGGCTCGAACCCAGACCTTCTTGCTGTGAGGCGACAGCGCTAACCACTACACCACCGTGCCGCCCTCTTTTGTGATTTTTTTTTTTTGCCTGTGTGTGGGTTCTGTAGACGGAGCCATTCTCCGTCCATCCGTTTATAACGCGTCCCGATTTCTTTCCTTTTTCATGACTGAACTGCGATGGGTTTCCCAAAAGCCTCTTAATACGAAGAGCATCTTAACTCAGAGAGAGAGTGTTTATTGTGATGCTCGCTCGACCATTTAACGATGATCTTTGTGCTATGATGCTTTTGGGAAACCCTTCCCTGAATCGTATCTCCATCGTCGGCTCCTCAAACAAACGCGTCGTGTAATCCTGCAAAGAGCATTCCCAGGAAGGAGACTGAAGAAGAGGGGAGAGAGAAAGGATGGAGAAGCAGAGCAGGGGGGTGGCAGTGCGAGTGAAGGTCCTCTTTCATGTTCGATATTGTGCATAAATTATTCAGGCCGCCCGGTGTGGCAGCGGCGGGGCGTCTGCAGAATGAATTGGCCTGTCTCTGGCTGAGGTTAGACGAGGACTTTTAATCATCCTTTGGCACAAATATAGTCCAGGTACCCCAGACTCAGGCAGGAAAGCGGGGAACTTCGTCCTCAGCTGAGTGTTCGCAGACTGACTCGGAGCAATTAATTTCTCCAGAGAGCGTCTGAAGCGACAGGAAGAAAGGCTGAAATATAGTCCCTCGTCGATATCGAACCATCTGAATGGGAACGTTCAAGAAAAAGAATAAGGATGGGATAAAAAGGAAAACGCTCAGGTTGGAAAAAATACGTCTTCGTGGCGGGTGGATGTGAAAACGGCTCACGTCGATGGCAATTTTATTGATGAACACAACGGCTCGTTTCATCGATCAGCAGGAGGTCATTTCCTGGCCGGAGGTCCTGAGGTGTGCGAGGTTGATGAGATCAAGAAAGCCGGGTGCGATCGTCACCGAGTCTCCCTTTCGCCTTTTCGTCTAATTAAAGCCGCTCTGGGAAGCCGTAAGAAGATCGTATTGGACCACAGGTTACAAACGAACACCATGTTTCATCCGGAAATTGCGACTCTGTAGATTTCTCCTCATTTGAACCGCATGCTGGACATCTGTCACACTGTATATTTACATCTGGCTTCAAGGCGTTTTGTTATTGTTTGTGAAATATTGGAGTTTGCAGTTTTCAGCTCGAACAGATATTTCACTCACACGTTATGAGCTCGTATCTGTGGGCCGGCCTTAATTAATGCGTTTTCGCAGCCGTTAAAGAAGAGCACATCTAACTGTCAAAACGGCGAATTGATTAACGGACGGGGCCGAGCGTAAAACGGTGAGGGATTGGTCACGGTGTTGCCACGGAGACACTAATGAGCGAGGTCAACTCGTTCTGACCGTGATGGCGTCACCGGAGCTGTCTGGAGCGAAATGTTCACAATGACACAGCGAGCAGCTTGCCTTTTTTTTTTTTCCATTTAATGGCTGTAATCAAAAAGATAAGGAGGAAATTGCTGAAGGAAAATGAATCGGATTTGTTTGATGTGATGAATTCATCCGAGGCCTTTCATTTTTCTTCTGTAAACACCTCCGCTTCAGAGACAAGCGTGGCTGTTTTTGTGTCTCAAATATCAAAAGTAATGAATGCCAAACAAGGCACGAACAAGAAGAATATGAACATAGGTAATTGCAAATTAGCACAGCAATTCAGATGAATGAATTCAACGTGATCAAAATGTGATATTAATTACTCTCGCAACCAAAATGCAACCGATCTTCAGCGTTTCTCGACAAGCCCACTATGACACCTGCCCTGCCCTGCCCTGCGTGAGCTGTGCCCTTACCCATTTCCTTGTGTGTGTTAGGACGTACTGCTGCTTGGCGAGGAGTCGGTGTCCGAGCCGTTTTACTGCCAACTGGAGGCCGAGACGTGCCGCGTATTCACCGAGCAGCTCGGACGCTTCGCTCTGGTCGGAGAGTCCCTCAGCATGGCCGCAGCCAAGCGCCTCAAACTGCTGCTGTTTGCCCCGGCCTACTGCTCCACGCTCGAATACACCATCCGTGTCTACTGCACCGATGACACACACGACCTCATCCAGGTGAGTCACCTTGACTTTGACTGATATCAAATAAGTTTTGTACGATTTATGAGATAAACAGTATCGCATGTTCGTCAATACTTCGGGTCATTCCATGCCAAATCAACAAATATCTGACAAATTTATGCTCGACCATCTCAGATTTCAATGAAATTTGGAGGGCCCAGAGATACTATTAAAAAAAGTTAATCCCCAAAATTTGAGCTTCCTATCTCCAACGGTTTCAGAGATACAGGCATTTGAATTTTTAGATTTTTTTGCATTTTGCTCAAAACATACATATTTCAAAGTGTAATACAATCTTTATTATGCAAGATAGAAACCTAAAATTTTGCACAGAGAGACTCAATGTCTTGTACGACAAGCTTCAACTTAGAATTTCAATGGTCATTGTATATTAGATGGTGATTTTAACAAGGAAATTAAAAAGACAAATTTGCATTTTTTGCATTTTTAATTCATTCTGGAAGCTTGCCTGTGGCAGTAACGCTTAAACTAAGAATGTTATTCAAAGGTCACCTATTGTGCTGTGTTGATATTGATAAGGCTGGCTGTTGACTGGTACACAATAGCTGGTCATTGATTGCTAATGTTACACAGTCTTAGATTAAAATCAATTTACAAATCATTAATACTGAGCATTAATTGAAATTTTATTTAAAATTGAGGAAGAAACATGTCTCCTAACCTACTTGAGCCTTATTGAAGCATTTATTAACCCTCAAATATCAGTTATATGAAAATATATCAAAAATTCTAATTTGGTGAAAATGGATTTTTTAAACCCCTGTAGTTTAAAAATACTTGAGAGACACAGAACAAAAATTTGGAAATATAAAATATGGGTCTTGGGGATTACTGAAAAAAATTTACAAGTTCCTAACTGCTATCCCACATTGGATTTCTTGCTACTGAAAATGGCATGTTTTAGAAATCGGCGAATTTCAAAACCCTATTACAGACAAACTAGGAATAGTGGAGACTTGGTAACACTGAAATTGGTCGATATTTCTGTGTAGATTTGAATAATATTCTTAGTTTAAGCGTTACTGCCACAGGCAAGCTTCCAGAATGAGTTAAAAATGCAAAAAATGCAAATTTGTCTTTTTAATTTCCTTGTTAAAATCACCATCTAATATACAATGACCATTGAAATTCTAAGTTGAAGCTTGTAGTACAAGACACTGAGTCTCTCTGTGCAAAATTTTAGGTTTCTATCTTGCATAATAAAGATTATATTACACTTTGAAATATGTATGTTTTGAGCAAAAAACAAAAAAATCGAAAAATTCAAATGCCTGTATCTCTGAAACTATTGGTGATAGGAAGCTCAAGTTTTGGGGATTAACTTCTTTTAATAGTATCTCTGAGCCCTCCAAATTTCATTGAAATCTGAGATGGTCGAGCATAACCTCTTGTTGATTTGGCATGGAATGACCCCTTCGCTACACCATGTTGAATCTATATGAACCAATAATGTCATGTCAAAATCACCAACCAGTCTGTTTCCATGTTAATAATATGAGTGACTGCTGAATGGTCATCTTTTTGAGAAGCGAGTCTTGATTGCTTGCTGTGCTTATCCCAACCAACGGGTGGCTCATAATTTTGGGCCCTGAATGCTGACTGGTCCGTATTTTTTTTTTTAGAATGATTGATAATTGGTTGGAAGAATGGCGGAGTGGCTGGTTCATATTTTTTGTCGTGAATGTTAACCTTATGATGGTGATTGAAGACTGTGTTGATGTACCAACGGGTAATTGGGTCCATGTTGTCGTCGAGAATGTATTTGGTCACTAAGTCGGTGTAATGAACGGTAATCAGTTGCCATGGTATCAATTTTGTCGAGAATTGTAATCGGTTGCTGTTTTAGTACAGTGAACAGGGATTGGTGTGGTGATGTATGATGTTCATTGTCAGTGTTCATTAGCGGCTACATTGCAGTAGCGAGCGCTAATTAGTGGATATGTTGACAGGGTGAGACGTAATTGGATAGCACGTTCGTACGGAGTGTTAATCTCTTGAAACGTCGGTGGAGATTTGTTGCGATGTTGGAGTGGATGGGCTCGTCTTTTGGTTCGTATTTTTGAATGGCGATTTGTCGATATTGATTGACAGTCGGTTGATACATTACACTGAAGGAGTTGCAGTCGGTCGGTGAGGTGGCTGCGACTTAGCACATACACTCACCGGACACTTTATTAGGAACACCCATCCATCCACCTGCTGTTTGATGCAATTCTCGAATCAGCCGATCCCTTGACAGCAGCGCAATGCATCAAACCACGCAGATACAAATCAAGAGCTTCGGTTCATTAACGTTCAAACATCAGAACGGGAAAAATTGCGATCTCAAAGTGTGACGTTCTTTCACTGTGGCATGGGTGTTGGTTCGAGTATTTCAGATGGACTGGTTTAAGTATTTCAGAAACTGCCGATCTCCTAGGGTTTTCAGACACACACACACACACACACACGGTCTCGATACACAGAATGGTGCGAAAAAACATTGAGTGAGTGAGTGAGCGACAGTTCTGTGGGTGGAAACAAAAGCCTTGTTGATAAAAAAGGTCAGAGGAAATGGACAAATTGGTTCGAGCTTTTTTGCCAGGAAGGACATAGTAACTCTTCACTCTTTACAACCATGGTGAGCAGAAAAGCATCTCAGCATGCAACAGCAGAAGAACACATTAGGTTCTAGTCCTGCCAGCCAAGAACAGGAGTCTTAGAATCAAGAACAAGTTCCTATTAAGTGGCCAATGAGTATGTAGCATACTTTAGCCAGTATCATCATCTTCTTTTGGCTGCTCCCGATTCGGGGTCTCCACAGCAGAGCTTTCGTCTCCATTGCTCCCTGTCTTCGGCATCCTTCTCTACCACACCTGCCACTTTCATGTCCTCTCTCACCACATCCATGTATCTCCTCTTTGGCCTTCCTCGTTTTTGTTTGCCTGGCAGCTCCATCCTCAACATTCTCCTTCCCACATGCTCTGCATCTCTTCTCAGGATGTGCCTGTACCATCTCAGTCTCATCTCTCTTAGCTTCATTCCCAAGCTCTCCACATGTGCGGTCCTTCTGATGTGCTCGTTCCTTCTCCTGTCCAACCTCCCATCGCAAACCTTAACATCCTCAACTCCGCCACCTCCAACTTTGCCTCCTGTCTCTTCATTAAGGGTACGGTCTCCAATCCGTACATCACAGCTGGTCTCACTACTGTCTTATACATCTTACCTTTCACTTTTGCTGGGTCTTTCCGATCACAAATGACTCCTGAGATCCTTCTCCACCCTGCCTGCACTCTCTTTCTCACCTCACTATCGCAGCCCCCATTTTCCTGCACAGTTGACCCCAGGTACTTGAATTCATCAACTTTAAGCTTTAGCCAGTATGTCGGTGTACTGTAATTAAAGGTGATTGCATGGTATATTGAGGTCAGGAGAAAGTATTAGTTGATAGCATGGTGTCGTGACCGATGATTGGTCGCCACAGTGATGAGTGATGAAATACGTTGATGTCATCTGGAGAAATCGGTGCGTTTGGGTAATGAGTGGTCATCGGTTGGTGGGACTTGTTAACGGTTCATATTTTGAGATTTCTGTGTGGTGACTGGTCAATCTGTTAATACAGTATGATGACTGAGAATGGGTTGCTATGTTTGTGTCCTGAGTAATGATTGGTGGTATTCTGGGCTGAAGAGATCCGATCATTTTCTTGTTGAAGTATGCTGACGTCATGGTGTAAATCAGGATCATCAGGATTAGCCGATCAGAACGGTATGCTGAGATGGAAACTGAGCATTGGGGGATTTGATAGTGTCCTGACTGGTGATTGTTGCTGTTTTTGTGTGATGAACAATAATAGGTCCTATTTCGCTTCTGTTTTGTTCTGCTTGCCATCCGGCTGCTTACGTCTGTCTTTCTTTGGCGCCGTTCCCTTTTCCTTTTTTTTCCTCACGAACGGATCAAGAATAATCACGAGCTAATGCCAACGCTGGCTCCCTGGAGAAGCACGTTTGAGTAGCCTTTAAGATTTCATTTGCATGGTTAATTAGTAAATGAAAAAGAGAAGCAGTGTGGCTGCCATCACGAGTTCGCCACGAGAGGGAAGAGTGTAGTAATCACCACTCCAACCTCACACAGCCTGCCAGAGAGGAGAAAAAAAAAAAGGAGAGAGAAAGTGCATGTGAAACGACATAAGGAGATTGGCTGATGGAAATGGGAAAGTCATGTGAAAGAGTGATAGACGGATGGATGGAAAGCGCGCCAGAACAGCCACGTATGGCTCAGAGGATTGTGAGCAGCGCACTTTGGATCCAAAGCCTCAATCAGGCCACATGAAGGAAGTTCTCAGGAACACGAGGTCCTCTGGAGCTTCACGAGAAATTCTGCAGCTACTGATCTCCAGCCAAACTGCGGCCTCAGCACCCACACTCGTTATCAACTCATTAGGAGCTCGTTATGGCTAATTCTGCGAGACGCAAGCTGTTGATGTGCGATGAGAAGGTTTTTTGGTGTATTATTATTAATATTATATACAGTGGTGCTTGAAAGTTTGTGAACCCTTTAGAATTTTCTATATTTTTGCATAAATATGACCTAAAACATCAGATTTTCACACGAGTCCTAAAAGTAGATAAAGAGAACCCAGTTAAACAAATGAGACAAAAATATTATACTTGGTCATTTATTTATTGAGGAAAATGATCCAATGTTACATATCTGTGAGTGGCAAAAGTATGTGAACCTCTAGAATTAGCAGTTAATTTGAAGGTGAAATTAGAGTCAGGTGTTTTCAATCAATGGGATGACAATCAGGTGTGAGTGGGCACCCTGTTTTATTTAAAGAACAGGGATCTATCAAAGTCTGATCTTCACAACACATGTTTGTGGAAGTGTATCATGGCACGAACAAAGGAGATTTCTGAGGACCTCAGAAAAAGTATTGTTGATGCTCATCAGGCTGGAAAAGGTTACAAAACCATCTCTAAAGAGTTTGGACTCCACCAATCCACAGTCAGACAGATTGTGTACAAATGAAGGAAATTCAAAACCATTGTTACCCTCCCCAGGAGTGGTCGACCAGCAAAGATCACTCTGAGAGCAAGGTGTGTAACAGTCGGCGAGGTCGCAAATGACCGCAGGGTAACTTCTAAGCCACTGAAGGCCTCTCTCACATTGGCTAATGTTAATGTTCATGAGTCCACCATCAGGAGAACACTGAACAACAATGGTGTGCATGGAAGGGTTGTGAGGAGAAAGCCACTGCTCTCCAAAAAGAACATTGCTGCTCGTCTGCAGTTTGCTAAAGATCACGTGGACAAGCCAGAAGGCTGTTGGAAAAATGTTTTGTGGACGGATGAGACCAAAATAGAACTTTTTGATTTAAATGAGAAGCGTTATGTTTGGAGAAAGGAAAACACTGCATTCCAGCATCAGAACCTTATCCCATCACTGAAACATGGTGGTGGTAGTATCATGGTTTGGGCCCATTTTGCTGCATCTGGGCCAGGACGGCTTGCCGTCATCGATGGAACAATGAATTCTGAATTATACCAGCGAATTCTAAGGGAAAATGTCAGGACATCTGTCCATGAACTGAATCTCAAGAGAAGGTGGGTCATGCAGCAAGACAACGACCCTAAGCACACAAGTCGTTCTACCAAAGAATGGTTAAAGAAGAATAAAGTTAATGTTTTGGAATGGCCAAGTCAGAGTCCTGACCTTAATCCAATCGAAATGTTGTGGAAGGACCTGAAGCAAGCAGTTCATGTGAGGAAACCCACCAACATCCCAGAGTTGAAGCTGTTCTGTACGGAGGAACGGGCTAAAATTCCTCCAAGCCAGTGTGCAGGACTGATCAACAGTTACCGCAAACGTTGAGTTGCAGTTATTGCTGCACAAGGGGGTCGCACCAGATACTGAAAGCAAAGGTTCACATACTTTTGCCACTCATAGCTATGTAATATTGGATCGTTCTCCTCAATAAATAAATGACCGAGTATAATATTTTTGTCTCATTTGTTTAACTGCATTCTCTTTATCTACTTGTAGGACTTGTGTGAAAATCTGATGAGGTTTTAGGTCATATCCAGAAAGATAGAAAATTCTAAAGGGTTCACAAACTTTCAAGCACCACTGTATATCACATCTGTAAACACAGGAAAACAGTGTCGCGTGAAATAAATAGGTGTAGGATGAATAAAAGAGAGGAAAAATAAACACCTGCAGCTGCTGACCTTGACCATTACCAAACACTGGAGATGTGTGGATGTGTGTGTGTTCATGCAACGCTCTTGTTTTCCTGCTCTCATACACTCCCAGTCTGTGGTCAGCCACAGTGGCCTCGTGGGATGTGTAGCCTTTCGGGCCGATTCAGAAATATCGTGAGAGAGTTAGTTTGCAGTTCTGGTCGACACCAGACTGAGATCGCTGTTTTGTTGAAAACAGGACACACCTAACAGGTGCAGTGAGCTCCTTCTGGAAAATTTACCCCCCTCCAGAGTGACTGATTGGCTTCCTGTACAGTCACAGGTCTTCGTTTATTGTGATTGTCTTTGGATTATGAGGCTAATCAGCACCAGTCAGAAAAGAACGTTGTCGAAATTGCGTGGCGTCGAGGTAGCAGACGATCTCATGCCAGAGACGGATATTTATCTCTGATGACGTGTTAATTGTGTTGTGTTATGGACTGTAATGATTGCCACAGGGTATGGCACACATCAACACACACACACACACACACACTTCTGAGCACAAAAACAGATGAACAGCATCAGTGTTATTTTTAAAACCGAACGCTCCCGACGTCGCTCAGCCAAACGCAAAATTAAACACGAACTTTCCAAGCAAAAGGATTGCACTGGCACAGAATTCATTCCAGACAGATTTTGCACATCAGTATGTCCAGATTCTCTTTAAAACAGACAGATGGAAGGTCCCGCTCTCTCCCTCACGTCACTCGGCCCGACAGCAGGGCAGGAAGGGCGTCTTTTCATCTCCCAATTAAACCCGATTAGAAACAGCATAATTGCATTTGATCGTTAAGTGTCGTCATGACACCCGGGAGTCAGCGACATTTCACTTCACAGGCTCTCCATAAGCGAGTGGCCCGACGGGACCAATTAGATCAATATTTAACACGCAGCTCGCTCTTCTCCAGCGCCACCACCGCCGTGCCTGTAGACTAGAATAATATGGAAGGTTATGAGTTCAAATCCCAAGGCTGCATCAGAGACACTTTTGGACTCCTTCATCCTCAACTACTTTGATGCAAGTTTTGAGTGGGTTGTGTTGCGACAGCTCTGTGCCGGGGTTGGAGACGAATACGTATAAAAGTCCCGACATACAGCAGAGTCACCGTGACCACACTGAAGCTACTGAATTTATTTTACAATCCCACCATGTCCTGAAGTGTTTTATTCCTCTTCTACCACAGCAGTTTGTCAGCAATCACAACACTTCTTTTTTTTTTTGAATCACATCGCCCTTTTTTGTTTATAGTTACATTTAATGTTGTGGAACATCCCCAAAAATGATGTCCTATTCTCACAAGTCTTTTGACGTATCACTATTCAAAAGATTTCTCTGATAATTCAAGATATCGATCAGTAAATTTCAAATATAAACACTGCCTATTCACACCTACGGTCAATTTAGAGTCACCAGTTAACCTAACCTGCATGTCTTTGGACCGTGGGGGAAACCGGAGCACCCAGAGGAAACCCACGCGGACACGGGGAGAACATGCAAACTCCACACAGAAAGGCCCTCGCCGGCCACGGGGCTCGAACCCGGACCTTCTTGCTGTGAGGCTACACCACCGTGCCGTCTGTGTCTATGTGTCAGCCCTGTGATGACCTGGCGACTTGTCCAGGGTGTACCCCGCCTTTCGCCCATAGTCAGCTGGGATAGGCTCCAGCTTGCCTGCGACCCTGTAGAACAGGATAAAGCGGCTAGAGATAATGAGATGAGAATGAGATAAACACTGCCTACTGCAACACAACCTTAAATCGTCGCGTCAGTCTTCAGGTACACTGTTAAGACCACACAGATACTGTCATATCAGGAACAGCCACTAGATGGAGCCGTGTTACGTGTCAAAGGAGTGATGGAGGTCGACGAGACTGTATCTCCAGGATCTCTTACGGTATATCTCCCCTCTGTGGTCTCCCAAAGCAATCCACCAAGCAATATTAAACATTAGTCTAATACGCTACAATATCCATGTTTCCATGAACCTGCTCAATCCGCAGTTTGAAACTGCGAACTAAAAGACGAGGAATGTAAACATGTGAAATTTTGAAAAAACTCTCAAATATCGCAAAAACGTTTTTGCGCTCGCACGAGCCGATTTCCAGACGATTCGATAAAGCAGTGTTTCGCAAAATAGAAACGGAAACGACATGACATGAAGAGCAAATGGAAACGTGACCTTTCAGAAAAAAGAACGCTCTGTAAGAGCTATCGCGAAAGGAGAAAACCCATCATAAAAGAATTCGTAAACATCACTCAAAAGAAACGCACACAATTCGCAATTATGTTTTATCGCAATTTTTTGAACGTCACTTCTATTTTGCGCAAAACTGCAACGGAAAACGGAGTGCGGAACAGCTAGCAAACACAAATTACCGATATATAGATATATTAGTCACTGAGATGCAGATGTTTTCGGGACATCCCTTACGTTATCGCAGCAGGAAACAGTCGTTCTATCTGAAGGATGTTGAAAAAAAGAATATTTTTCATTTCGGTACAGCTTGGGAGTATTGAGCATCACAGAAATTGTCTCTGGGAAGATTTCGAATTAAATTTATAGATATGAACAGTTCCATTAAATGTATAAACATATCAGCATAACATTTATTTAAAAATGAAATCGCAGTGCTGAAAGTAGCTATTTAAAGATGTGGCACCTGTGTACAAAAATAAAAACTATTGTCATAATCGCTAGCTTTTGTTAGCTATTTATATGTGAGTATTGCAGCTTGAAGTAAAGGTCAGAAACCAAACATGAAGAAGCTGTAGTTTATATCGGTCTTTCTCAACCACTGGGCCACGAAGCGCCATCTAGTGGGCCGCAAATGTTTTTCAAGTTTGAAGCCAAATACTAAACAGTTCAGGAGTGTGTTGTAGTGTCGCAAATCCAGTGGCTGGTTTGCTGAGCGCTTTTCAAGTGGAATAAAAACATTTGTGGGTAAATTAAGAAGAACAAGCCTTTATTTTTGTCACATTCTTCCTCTGCATTTAACCTGCACGTGTGCACAGAGAGAGAGAGAGAGAGAGAGCACAGTGGGCAGAATAAATAAATACATTTGTGGGTAAATTCTATGGATCTGTGATGCCTGCTGAAAGAGAAGAGCAGGGAGGATTGAGAATTGAGCGGCTGTGGTTTGTTTACACCCGAAAGTAAAACTTGTAGCGTCCTAGCAACCATCTCGAAAACGCGTACAGAAAGCCCAGAAATTCCTCCTTACCCGGGCAAAAACGATACAGGATTTATCTTGTCGTGTCCTGATCCCCAGATCTTTAACCCAGCCACATATAAAAAGTTCCACGCCTCCGTGCTCTTCCAGGTTTTCATCTGTTTGTCCATGTAGAACGATGTCTGCAGCACCAGGTAGTTTGAGATGTCGGGGAACTCAACGGACGGATAATTTTCCAACTCGTAATGAATGAATGACTTGATTTAAACACGATAAGTTGATCAGCAGAGCTGGTGGGGTCGTACATGTACAGATCCAAATAATTACAAATATCGTTAATCCCTTTTGATTGAGAACACCCTGGCTTCTGGCACATCCATACTGTTTTAAATACAATACCTACAATGATAAACACTTTGTTTTAATTGTATTTATTGAATTCCTGGACTCCCATCTGTAACAGGGAGTGATGTTGCGTCCCATGAATTCACTTTACGGTCGATTATTAGATTCGAATCGAATCGATGAGCCAAAATAATTGGGGATCTTGGTTAATGGGCCCCGAGTCATGAGAAGGATGAATGAATAGGTGGGCCTTAAAGGAGAAAAGGTTGAGAACCCCTGGTTTTTAATCGCCGTTGTTCATTTAACGCCTGAAAAGTTCCTCCTGCCCTTTGTTTTTTTCAGCGTATTAGTTCTGGATGATGGTTGAAAACATAAATGGATGAAATTTTGCTTGTTTCGTCTGACACGTCTCGGTGGATGATTCGCTTTCGGACTCGACGATGAAGGTTTTGATGGTTTTATGAAGTTTGATGTCTTATTTGGAGCTCACTTATTAAACTCGCCGTGCTGACGTGACGTCCCTGAAATTCAGCTCACGGTGTGTCTAGACTGCAGATGAGACCCTGGCTGCTGAGACTGGGGTTTTGGGTTTTTTTTCCCTTCCTTGCCAAATCTGTGCGTAACGTGTAACGCGTGATGTTTCAGGTGCTGACTCGGCTGAGCAAGAGAGAGAGAGAAAGAGAGAGAGAGATCGACCTTTGTCTCAAAGCAGAGGATAATTGCATGTGTGTGTTGGGTGGAAAGTGCATCGTCAGCTCCGTGACGTAAAGTTTAATGTGACACTTGGCTTCATCGAGAGGAGACAGACGGAGAGTGAGAGAAATGACATGTCGCAGTGTTGCACTTACTTTTTCACGATGATTTATCAAGAGCAAAGTGCATCTTCTCCCTGTGTGTGTGTGTGTATATATATATATATATATATATATATATATATATATATATATATATATATAATATCTGTGTGTGTGTGTGGAGTGCAGCTGCCTCAATGCTCACCCTCGAAGTTATTAATCAGAGATGAGGGAGGCTGTGGAAGAGGCACTGATGGGCCCAATCCATCAGAGAGAGAGAAAGACAGGAAGAGAGGGTGACATAGACGGAGAGAGGCTGTTATAGATGAAGAGAGAAAGACAATAAAACCAGCTCAGCTCGAGGGAATGCTTAACTATATGCAGATACGTCTTTATAATGAACATCTGCACGTCATCATTCAAAAAATCCCCGTCTCACATGCTGAATTGTTTGTCGACTCAATGCAAAGGCATCGTTCATCTTCCGAGTCGTTTTATTTCCATCACTGTACCTTCAATCTCTTTCAATCACTTTCGGAAAAAAAAAAAAGCGCCACGTATCCAAAAACGCTGCCGCAATTGAAATCCTGTTGTTATTTAATATTGCACAGGAATTGCAGGAGTTATAATTAATTCATCGCTTCGTCGTGTACGGTTCGTGTCACATGGCATCTTTGTTTGGTTTTTTTGTTTTGTTTTGTTTTGTTTTTTTACTTTGCATATCCATGTGTTATTGCTTCCACTTTATTTATTTAAAGTCAGTCTAGTGCACTAACAAACATCATAAATCATTACTGCTGAGCACAGAGACTCTCACACACTCAGATTCTCAGATATTAGCAACAGCTTGCCTTAAATCACACAGACATTTACATTTATTTCTTTTTCATTCACTGATTTCCCAGACATCTCTTTTCTTTCTTGCTTTCTTTTTTTCATCCCAGATTCAAAAAAGCGGATTCGGATCACCCGAGCACAGAGACCGAGCAGTTCGACGCGTAAATGAGTTGCTTGATTAACAATGTACGATCAGAAAATAAATCATAACCGTTTTACGGCAACGTAACGAATAATTGCGACCAAATCTGGCTCTTGACAGACGAACACAGCGATGTGGATGAATTGTCGATTGCGAATACTCATCTCATCTCATTATCTCTAGCCGCTTTATCCTGTTCTACAGGGTCGCAGGCAAGCCGGAGCCTATCCCAGCTGACTACGGGCGAAAGGCGGGGTACACCCTGGACAAGTCGCCAGGTCATCACAGGGCTGACACATAGACACAGACAACCATTCACACTCACATTCACACCTACGCTCAATTTAGAGTCACCAGTTAACCTAACCTGCATGTCTTTGGACTGTGGGGGAAACCGGAGCACCCGGAGGAAACCCACGCGGACACGGGGAGAACATGCAAACTCCGCACAGAAAGGCCCTCGCCGGCCACGGGGCTCGAACCCGGACCTTCTTGCTGTGAGGCGACAGCGCTAACCACTACACCACCGTGCCACCGATTGCGAATACTGTTAATCATAAATTATTGATGAAACACTGGATCCATTTTGGGTGACGTAGTGGTTAGCGCTGTCGCCTCACAGCAAGAAGGTTCTGGGTTTGAGCCCAGTGGTTGACGAGAGCCTTTCTGTGTGGGTTTCCTCCGGGTGCTCTGGTTTCCCCCAAAGACATGCAGGTTAGGCTCATTGGTGGCTCTAAATTGACCGTAGGTGTGAGTGTGAATGGTTGTCTGTTCCCCCTTTTCCACTAAATCAGTTCCAGGGCTGGTTCAGGGCCAGTGCTGGTGCTGGTTCACAACTCTTTCAACTTGCGAGCCAGCTGAGAACCAGTTTGCTTTTCCATAGCTCAGGGTGCTAAGGGGAGCCACGTCATTACGTCACTGTATGCGTCAGTTACGTCGCTGTGTTTGCATAAACCTTGGCACGAACATCAAAGCAACAACAACATGGAGAAGAAGAAGAAGCAGCAAAAACAACAATAATGGATGACTGCTGCTTTACTGCATCCATGATATCTCATCGCTTATTTAAAAATTGTGACCTTTCACGGTCTTGCTATTGTTGTTGGTCTTAACAACTCCGCCCCCCCCCCTCCCCTCCCCCCCGCTGACGTAAGTGGTTCTTTCCTCTGGCCCAGCAAAGAGCTGGTGCTAGCCTGGAACCGGTTTTTCTGGCCCCAGAACCAGTTCTTTGTCAGTGGAAACAGAAAACTAAGTACTGGCCCCGAACCAGCCCTGGAACTGATTTAGTGGAAAAGGGGCATGTGTCTATGTGTCAGCCCTGTGATGACCTGGCGACTTGTCCAGGGTGTACCCCGCCTCTCGCCCATAGTCAGCTGGGAAAGGCTTATCCTGCACAGGATAAGCAGTTACGGATAATGGATGGATCCATTTTATAAAAGCAGTACGCCACTCTGCTTCACGTCATACCGTGTAACACTCTTACACGTGATCCGATCTCTGGAACATCCACCTACGTTTGGCTTTTTGCTTTAATATCCAGTACCAGTCAAAAATTTGGACGCACCTGTGATTCGTTGGTTATTCTTAATTTTGACAATTTTCCCCATCGTTGAACAAGACTGAAGACATCACAAGTATGAAATAACATCTGGAATGATGTGGTAAACCAAAACAACATGTTCCATTTTCCGTTTCCAGTTCACAGCTTTTTATTTTTATTTTTATTCCTCCCCCGGCTTGTCTTTCTTTTTGTGTTTGTATAGTTTGACGTTTGCTCTTTGGTTGAATGTTTTGTCCGCCGGTTGTGGCGTAGCTCCAGACCCAGTTTTGGGTGTCGGTTTCCTTCAGGCCTTGGTCCACCGTGGGTGATGCCTGTGCTCCTCGCTGTGGACTGCAGTGAGCTCGTTGCTCTTTTGACATCAGGGTTGTCCAGCGCTCTGTGCGGCGGTGCTTCTGTGCTTGATGCGGTGTTCCAAGTGATGTTGCCTGGTGGCATCACGGCAGCAATGCAGGCAGTGTTGGACATACTTTCGTACACCTTTTGGTGGGACTGTGGGTAGCTACGCCACTGGAATGACATCCTGACTGTCTTTTGGTGGACTTGTAAATTGTATAGGAAATTGAATTATAAAGCGACCTTAGGTGTGAGAAAGGCGCGATACAAGTTGAGCTAATTATTATTCATATTAATGATCATATTGATGATTCTGCCGGCACGGTGGTGTAGTGGTTAGCACTGTCGCCTCACAGCAAGAAGGTCTGGGTTCGAGCCCTGTGGCCGGCGAGGGCCTTTCTGTGTGGCGTTTGCATGTTGTCTGTGTGGGTTTCCTCCGGTTTCCCCCAAAGACATGCAGGTTAGGTTAACTGGTGACTCTAAATTGAGTGTGAATGGTTGTCTATGTTTCAGCCCTGTGAAGTCCAGGGTGTACCCCACCTTTTGCCCGTCGTCAGCTGGGATAGGCTCCAGCTTGCCTGCGACCCTATCGAACAGGATAAAGCAGCTAGAGATGATGAGATATTGACGATTCTTCAAAGGAGCCAGGATTTCCCTTGAAATTTCTCGCCTTCTTCATGTGTTTGAAGTCATCAGTTGTGTTGTGTTTTGAGGGAGTGTTGGGAGACAGGAAGTAGCCCAATTTGACAATTTGCAGTCATCCATATTCTGTCAAGAACCGTTCAGCAAAGTCAAGACAAACGACAGTCCATCATTACCTTCAGACAAGAGCGTGAGTCAATCCAGAAAAATACAAGAACTTTGAATGGATCTTCAAGCACAGCTGGAAAAACTATCAAACACGATAATGAAACTGGCTCTCGTGAGGAACGTCCCAGGAAAGGAAGACCAAGACTTGCTGCAGAGGATATGTTCATTAGAGATCCCAGGCTCGGAAATCAGCACTGAACATCACCTCAGATTAAAGCTGACATGAACACTGGACAGAGTTTGAGGAGCGTACATGAACTGAATCAGGCCTTCACGGTCGAATTGCTGCACAGAAACCATCACTGAGGGAGGACAAGAAGAGAATTACTTGGGCCAAGAAACACAACGGACATGAAACCAGTGGAAATCTGTCCTTTGGTCTGATGAGTCCAACTTTGAGATTTTTGGTTCCAACCGGTGTGTCTTTGTGAGACGCAGAAAAGTTGAACGGAGGGGACCTGCACACGTGGTTCCCATCGTGAAGATGGTGTGAGGGCGCTTTGCACTTCACGCTTCACCAGCATCACGACCACAGCGTTCTGCAGCAACGTACCATCTCATCTGGTTGACGCTCAGTCGGATCACGATTTGTTTTTCAGCAGGACAGGAACCCAAAACACGCCTCCAGGCGACGTTCCATGAGCTCGAGGCGGTTTGGGATGAGTTGGACCGCAGAGTCAAAGAAAAGCAGCCAACGAGGGTTCGAAATATCTGGGAACTCTTTCAAGACTGTTGGCAAACCATTCCATTCTCATGAAGCTGATTGAGAGAGCACCAAGAGTGTCGAAAGCGTCATTGAAGCAAAAGGTCCGGTGGTGACTTTGAAGAATCAAAAAGATCGAATATTTTGCTTGGTTTACACTCTCTTTTTTTCCGACTACATAATTCCATTTGTTATTTCATCGTTTTGATGCCTTCAGTATCGTTCTACAATGGAGAAAATAATAAAAATAAGGAAAAATCTTTGAATTCGAAGCCGTGTCCAAACTTTTGTCTGGTTGTGCATGTTTACAGCTAGTTGAAAGATGCTAACGGTCACCAGGTTGATTGCTAATTCTTTTTCCCGACGCAAATATTTCCGTCTGTGAAGATAATCTCGACTGAATTTCAGAAATTTCAAGGCCGCAGGAAGGATAGTTCTGTTCAATGTGAAATGTTTCGCCATTGTGTTAACGGATTTGCTGCTTCCATGGGCACCAACGGAAACTGAATTTTGAACCCCTTTCCTCGACATGTGACGTCTGTATTTTTCGAAGAAAATACCTTTTTCTTTTGCTTTCGAGTAATCAGTTGCTTCATTTCTGTCCCGTCTCATGTGAATGTTAAAGATGAGCTCACACGCAAGAACGATGGATTATTATTCTGTACTAATCCTCGGTATTATCCAAAGATTCTATCACTTCTGTTCTGGCGTGAGTTGTTTGCGAAATGCAGTGTTCGCTTGTTGGAACATATCAATTTCTTTCCTGGCAGGTTTTTTTTAAATTCCAGCAAACATTGTGCAAAGTATTTTTGTGGCACAAAGTCAATATGCCGGAGCAAGCTGCTCGGAAAAAAAACCTGGAATGTTTTTTCAGGCATTTGCATGTTTTTGTGTCTTGCATCATCGCAAAGCAAAGCAATCGGATTTCTATGGAGAGGTTGTCATGCAGGAACGTTCTGGAAAGCTTGATTTTTCTTCGTAATGTCTCGATACGTATTTATCGACCGAGTTTTGCTTCGATTTTGTGCATCAAACCGAAAATGGGAACCGGTAAGAAGTGACAGTGTGTGAGCGGGGAATTGAGAAAAAGTCGGACCACGCACAACGTTGGATCGGTCAGAGGAATCGTTTAAGCCAGTCGATGAAAACTCGGATTCAGGCGTCGCTCGTCATGGGAAATGGATGATCATTTGTCGCTCGCTTGTGTGAACATCAGGTTTTCTGTGCATTAACGCATTGACGTGCTTTCCCTTTTCGTGACACAGTTCCGAGTTTATTTTGATTGGTCGACGCTGTCAGAGAGCGTCTTCTTTCCGAATCGCCTTTCAACCTTTTTTTTTACTTCTCCACTTGAGGACGGTTTGTCGTCTCAGAGTTAGCGCTGGAACTAACCTCCTTCTGTCACAGGCAGACAGGGAAGATAAACTATACGAGAGTCTCGTCTATTCCCGGATGGACCGAGTCTATCAGACGCCGCAGCGAGTGAGCCGAGGCGGCCGGAAAGACGAGGCCGAAAAGCTGGAGAGCTTCGTCCAGGCCTCCGATAATCCGGTTATCTGTCTCTCTGAAGCTTCACACACTTCTGACCTCAAGGCAAAAAACGTTAAGCTGCTTCTCCATCCTTTCTCGCTCGCTGACTCACTCACTCACTCTGACTTTCCCTCAGCATTCTTTGTCGCCGCTCTCGACGTTTTCTCTCTCGAACGTCTTTCTATCTCGCTTTTTATATCTCGCCTCTTAAAAATAAACAAAACGACGGAAGAAGCGCACGTGCTGGGCTTTTTTCTCCCCCCGAGCCGCTTCTCGAAACTCGGCTTCGACCGTCGCCACGCGACATTTTCTCTCAGCCGGGGCGCTTTTCTTTCACTCCTCGTTGGATTGAATTTGTCTTCCTCTGCATCTGTTATGTAAATAAACAAGAAATCTTTTTTGATCTGCCGAAAGAGGTGTCAAGCGCTTTCCCCTCACTCAACTAAATAAAGTTTTAGGGAGTTCTCTCGGCTTCTTTTTTTCCTCCGCAGTAAACGTGCCGTCGCACAAAGCAATTTATTACGAAGACAATGAGGCGTACGGGAGGCCATTACTCTCTCTGTCGAAACCACATGTGGAAAACAAACACACAAACTGAGAGTGCATATTTTTTACGTTCGGGGCGTGATGTTGTAAAAACGGCACGCTGAGACTGACAGATTTATGCGCGCTTGTTAATCCGAAGCTCTCGGGACACTGGCAGTACGTCTGCGTTGGTATTCAGGGTGCCAGGGCATCATAATGGGATAATTGGCAGGCTCTCGCCTCGATCTGCTGACGGGTCAGTATCTGGATCAAAGTCCACGAGCCGCCATTTGCAATGCTAATTTCCGCCCAAAGAGTCATTGTGCTTCGAAGAGGACAGCACTAAACGAGGACCTTTGGAGCTGCTCGACAGAGCCTTTTGTGTGAGCAAAAGCCACACGGCGAGAGATTATATGGCGCTCCAGATCCGATTGGCCCCCGCTATTGACTCGCACGACCCTGGACGACTGCAGAGATAACCCTTGACCTTTGGTTCCCACGACGCGAGGGATAAAGACCACGAGGACGTGAACGCAGTTTGAAAGACAGCAACTCGAGGCACGGCTTGAAGACCAAACGAGCAGTTCAAAAGTGTCTCTGTGAAGGGACACATTAAAACGGAGCTCGTTCTGTCCTCATTAGGAAGCGGAGAGACCGGACGATCTGATATCCGCGTTACAGCTCGGCCTGAAAGAGTTTGCAGCAGTCAGACGAAAGCGAGTAACCGTGTTTCGAATCGATAATTACCGGCTTCCTTACCCTTTCATAATCGAAGCCGGTCTCGCCTGAAGTGAGCGGTGAAGGAAACGGTGGCGCAGATAAGCAGAGCAGAGATTCTCCATCTTAATTAGATTCGCTCTCCGAATTCAATCCGTGTGCATCGGCGTTCACGCAGTAAAGCCGCCACGCCATAAGGCCACATCCATCTGCCCTTCCAAAGCATGTTCCTTCCAGCACATTAGCTTCATATTCGCTCCTCCAGAATCTGTCGAATGCGAGCGCACTGCCAGCATGAATCAGAGATCGAGTGGTGCTCAAGTGGGACTCGTCCATTCTTTATTTTCGGCCGCGAGTCTTTCGCTCTGTTGGACACAAAGTCGACGTGTGAGCTTGGTCACCACATTAGACACGAGAATAAAACAGGGATATATAACGCAATGAGTTGCGAGACTGATTTTTCCCCCACTCATGAAGTCATTCTTATTTTTCTTTGTATTTTTCTGTCTGTGAGATTTTTCAAGATGCCAGCTAACCTTACTGAAACCAGCGCAACCCTGATCAGGCAGGGACGAAAGGTGACCGAATGACCTCTCACGCCTGCGCAAAAGGAAGAAACCCCCTACTTGGGCAACGTGTTTGTTGGGATCAGTCTTGATGCCACACGCCCCGTGAACATTCCCGGCAAGATTTCTTTTGTTTTTTAAATAAAGCTTCCTCCCGTCTCTGTATTTGTATCTGTTTCGAATCACAGGGTTCCAAATAATGGATTTGTATTCGGGCAAGAAACTTTTTCCTTGATATTTTCCCTGTAATTGAAGCCTCGGGGCAGTTGTCGATTTCTGATGAGAAGTTTTAACCAGTGTAGATTTTTGGATGATGCAGACATGAGAAAATGTTGACCACTGTTCTGATAGTCTTGTTCAACTTTCTAAAATTCCAGTTCCGGTTCTTTCCCCAAAAGGTTTTGTGGTGTCCATGCACAGACAATCGGAAAGTCACGTCTCATGACGCGTTCCTCCCTCTGAAAAGAATGAACTCCACCCAGAATGATGACATCATCAATCATTTTGCATCTTGAAAAGTTTGTGGCTTTTTTTTTTTTTTTTGTGGATCTCAGTTTTAAAGACAAAGGTCCTGCAACAGCATCAGTCCTCTGTGGGAGTTGGTGGCTTTTGTGTAAAGAGCGCCACCTTGCCTTTAATGGTTGTGGGTTCGAATCTGAGAGTTAATGTAAACAGTGTTTTTCGAGTCTGGCTTTTGACCCAAAGCAAAATGAAGATGATAATTAAAAGACAAAAGTCCAATAAGCAATTGTGGTCTCTGTCCTTCCATGGTGTAGTGGGTAATGTCATGGTTTGTGGGGCTTCAAGTCTTTGGTTTGATTCTGCATGTGTGCTTAAATTTAGCGCGGGATTTAAGTATACACAAATGAAAAGTTAAATTAAAGAACTGATTAGTAAGAGATCTTGTGGCTCAATTAGATGAGCTTTGCCTCTGGATGGAGAGGTTGCTGGTTCAAACCCCAGACAGGTCTCCAGGATATGTCTGGAAAAGGTTCAGGAGTGATTGGCAGGACAAGAGTGGTGGAAGGTGCAGGTAGGTTGGAGGGCGTTCCTGTGGGGGGGTAATATCCGGGCAGCTGCCCCCCCAGTCTCACAACACAAAAACAGAAGGGGTTATGGTCCTCCAAGAGAGGTGTTCGACTTAGTTTTGCATATATAGGGAGTGCTGTGAAAAAACTATCACTTCACTTTTTTTGGAAGGTTTTTAAGCCTCTTTTTTTCAGGCAATTTTCCACACACACTCTCTCTCTCTCTCTCTCCCCCCTACTACTACCCATCACACACTCCATTCACTTAGACCACTGTAAGGACAAGCCAGATTTGAACCAGCAACCTCTGAGTTCAGAGGCATAGCTTTTACGACAAAGCCAAAGTCCTACACAACCCAACTCATGTTTATAGCACTTTTGTCTTTTAAAATGAGCCCCCCCCCCCCAAAAAACCTGCTCGATATTGCCCCCTAGTGGACAAACAAAGATGAGCTCTTACCCCCCCCCCCCCCCCCCCGAATCTTAATTCAATTTGGGTCCAAATTCATCTGTTAATTTGGTGGTCTGGAGCCTGAATGTTTGACTTCTCTGATTCAAATAAAATTAGCTATTTGGGACAGACGAGGTTCAACCTCTTCCGAGTCTGTCCTGTCTCCTGTTTGATTACAAGTTTGGAGCAAGACACAAACGAGACATACAGTTGTCAGGTTCTGAAGTTTACTTATCAAGGATGAGCATTCATCCATCCATCCGTTATCTGGAGCCGTTTATCCTGTTCTACAGGGTCGCAGGCAAGCTGGAGCCTATCCCAGCTGACTATGGGTGAGAGGTGGGGGACACCCTGGACAAGTCGCCAGGTTATCGCAGGGCTGACCGCATGGGCGTTTGTAAATGTATCTTGAAAGAGAAGGTGAGGTCAGTCCACACTGGTATACAGAGAACGTCAGAGAGCACAATTTAGCAACAGCAGCTCCTTAAAGCTCGTCAGCGATGGAAGATTCAGAGAACATGATGTTCTGTGAATAAGACGACATTATTGTAACAGTGACTTGCTCTCCTGATTTGCTGCAGCTGCGACTGGGAACCGGACTTCTTTCCTGCCTTGGGTTGTGAGGTTTGATGCACGAACGCAAATCCCCAAACGGTTTCTGACAATTGGCAGAACACGGACTGTGAGTTTGTATTCCAGGCCCATTGATGACTCAGGGCAGCTCGGGAACGTCAGATTGTCGAGGATTTCCTTCCTTCCGTCGTGTTTTAACAAAAAGTGATGATTGACTGACTCATGTAAATGTGGTGGATTGGGTTTTTTTCCCCATACAAACATCTACTTTATTTCCTTCAAGCATTTCTCACACAGTGCCACGACGCAGTTATGTTTCAGTGGCGGACCGGATCAGAAACTCGGCTGTGTTTGCTGTTGTGTCGTGTCTGTAGGAGGTGATGCAGATGGAGGCACAGCTTGGAGGTCGCCTCATTGACGAGCCACACGTTCTCCTGTTTAAAGACAGCTACCATAACCTACGCCTCTCCATCCACGACCTGCCCCAGGCCCAGTGGAGGAGCAAGCTGCTCACCGCCTACCAGGTAAGAATAATGTGTGGAATGGAACTCAAAGCTGAAACATTCCCAATTTCGTTGGATAGATCGCATGTGTGTTCAAGTATTTTTGAGTTCTTAACCATTAATAAGATGGGAGGATGTGTTTTGTTTCAAAGTGGTGCTGCTTCATGTGATCACGTTACGAGAGCTGGAGACTCTGAACAGACAAGATGCATGAGATTATCTTTAACGTTCATTCACTTAAAAATAAATACAATCACAGCCTGTCACCAGTTTTCTAATCAGACCACAGAGAGTCAGTCAGATCAGGAAATCTGAAATCTTGCCACTTTCCGAGCTGGGGTCTGTCTCAGGCCTTTCGGAGAAACCGCTCCAGAAGACACTCAGAGTCAGAAAACGAGAGTCGTTGAACTATGATCAGGGTTTTTTTCTTTTCCCTCAACAGTATTTATCAGCTCAACTGCAGTATTTGTTGAAGCGCTCCACATTCCTCCAGTTGACAACCCCTTGGACACACACACACGACCTCAAACCAATACATTTTTGAAAGAAGCACGTGATGGATTTCCTGCGTCAGGGATCTCTGTAACTCCAGAGCGTAAAAACGGTACCTGTCGTACTTTTACGTTTTATCTGAGGGTCTCGATCATTCATGGCTGTCCAAAGCAGGACTCGGAACCTTTTTCTTCCTCTCTCGCTCTCATTATAGCTCTCCTTCTCTCACTTTTATTCTCCTCATCTCGCCAAATCTGACTCCGACCCTCACCCCACTATTACACTTATTTATCCTTCAAATGGCTCCTAGCTATTCTCTGCCTCTTTTTTTTTACATCACTCTGCATGCGTGTTCCACTGCCTGAGTTTGATCATGGGCTCTGCGAGCAGGAGTTTAGCAGATTTCCCCACAGGCGCCACATTGAAAAGGGCTCTTGATACGTTGCTCCAGCCAGCATCAGGTTTTTAATGCTGCGCCGTTCTGCATTGGCGAACATTCTAATGGGATATTTCTTTGGTTTGGCCTCATTAGGATCGTTTCTGAACGTGCAGCGATGGAGCCCGACTCCATTACAGAGCGAGCAGCCGAGCCACAAATCTCACCGTAGTGGAGCTGCAATAAGTGCTACCTGAGGACTTGGAATTTACATAATGAGACAAGAGAATGATCCAGAGATCGATGAAACAGTAGAACCATGGATAGACAGATAGATAGATAAGAATTTGGCAGAGAAACAGGTATGATGTTTCAGGAGGAGACACTGGATGGGCAGATGTCCATCGCTCATTATTTAGGCAGATGGATGGACAGATACACAAACGAATATCCAGAGAGGTGGGCAGATAATTTGAACAGATAAACAAGCAGCAGACAGATGGGTTGATGGACAGACAGATGGATGTGTGCAGATTTCGTGGGATGGATGGATGGATGGATGGATGGATGGATGGGTGGAGAAAGAAACTGAGAGACAAACAGATGGACCGATGGATGAACAAAATACAACCAGCTACAAGTGCAACGAAGCAACACATGAATGGGTGGATGGATGGAGAAACAGTTTGCGAGGAAAACAGGTCAGACAGACAGACTGATGGATGGATGGATGGATGGATGGACAGACAAAAATTTACAGACAAACAACCAGCAGACTAATGAATATCTGGATGTATGGATGGACAGACAGTTAGATGAAAAGACAGACTGGTAGACAAACAGACAGAGAGAGTGAGACAGAGATCATGACAGAGACAGACAACAACAACAGGTAAAGAAACAGCTCGATAGACAGCAAGAGAGAGAGAGAGACAGATGTTTCGACAGACAGATAAACAATGAGACAGACAGAGAGCTCGATCAAAAGACGGGCAGAAATACAACTGGACAGAAAAGGAAGTAGATATTTATGTTGACGAACAGACAGATACAGTAGATAGGCAGAAATACAACTAGACAGAAACAGAGATACATCCAAATAGACAGGTAGATAAAGAGACAGACAGGCTGAAAAACAAATACAGAGGTAGACGGACAGACAGACGGATGGATAAAAACAGAGACCCAGGCAGGAGAGTCTCAATGAATGGACAGAGAGACAGATCAGGCAATAGACACCGAGGTAGATAGATAAACAGACAGACAGCGAGATAGAGAGAGACGGAAAAACAGGGAGAAATACAGCTGCACAAAAAAGGAAGGAGATATTTATACAGACAGACAGAAATACAACTCGGCAGAAACAGATACACATGCAGATAAAGAGACAGACAGATGGATGGATAAAGACAAAGACCCAGGCAGTAGAGTCTCGATGGATGGACAGCTCTATGGAGGTAGACAGATAAACAGCGAGACAGACAGCCATCATAAACAGGTGAGCGAGAGAGTGAGAAGAAGTCAGAGTGAAGGAGAGGAAGTGGATGTGTGGCAGATTTACTGCTCACTTCCTGCAGATTTCAGTGCAGGGCAGTTTGAAGTTCTTGGCTGTGGAGGAAGTTAAATATAGAGCTGCATGGAAATACTTTCCTCCCTCCTTCCCTCCTTCTGTCGTTTGTGCGTGTGTATTTTAGTGAGGTGGAGGAGAGATGGAGCACAGATTCTCGTGGGAGACTGATAGAGTAGAAAGCACAGTGCAGGGGTGTAGGAGTGCTCTGGACACACACTCCATCTCTTATCTCACGAATACTCATCGTAGCAAGGGTTGTTTTGTTTTGTTGTTTGTTTCTGTGTGTGTGTGCACGCATCACACTGAGCAACAGCTCCCCCTATGGGCACAAAACACCCTGAGCGAGGTTCGGGAGAGGGACGAGGAGTCTCGAGGTGGCTTCCTGCAGTCAGGACCTGATTTTATAACACTGAATCAAATTTGCTGCAAAGGGAATAAACAAGAGGACCGTGTGTGTGTGTGTGTGTGTGTGTGTGTGTCAAAGTTATTACTGCGTCATCATAAAAGCATCAGTGTGTTTGCTCCTGTGATTCATTATGTGTAATGTTCTCACATGATGGCGATAATGGGGTCGCTTTTATTTCAGATTAGTACTTAGTGCCTGGTGGATAAGTGCAGGCTGCGCTGACCTCTGCCTCGTAAATCTTTTTTTTTTTATTAGACTTGGGCTGATCCGCAAAAACAGTAAACACAGTGCTGTTTGCTCCTCAAACACTTCCATAAATAGAGAGAGAGAGAGAGAGAGAGAGAGAGAGAGAGAGGTCAGGCAGGTATGAATATAGAGTTCATGTGTTACTGCTCCGTCTTTATTAACATGTGCATCGTCCACATGTGTCCAGGAGATCCCGTTCTATCACATCTGGAGCGGCACACAGCGGAGTTTGCATTGCGCCTTCACGCTGGAGCGGATGAGCGTGAGCACGTGCGAGCTCTCCTGCACGCTGTGTGTGTGGCAGGTGGAGGGTGAAGGCCAGAGCTTCAGCCTCGACTTCAACATCTCCAAGGTAACACAGCTGGCTGTTCACACTCGCGGCGCATCACGCAGCGGTGGCGCCGAACCCGAGTCATGAGCCAGCCAGCGCTCTTCCTTTACATTTACAGAAAGCGCTTCAGAAAAGTGACGCTCAGTCATGAATCCGCCGAGACTCAGGAATTCAATCCGAACCCATTTGCGGCGACACTCCCGTTAGGACGAATAGCTGGTTATGGATTCGCAAATAAACCTGTCGTAAATAAACATTTACTGATCATAACCGAGTGGGTTTATGATTTGCATCCATCCGCTTGTCGAAAATAGAAAAACATCTCCTCCAGTGTTTAAGAAACTGCCTCAGGTCTCTGTTCCGGAAAGATATTTTCTCTCAGGATCGAGAGCTGATAACGGAACTGCTGCTAACGTTAGCTCGTTGCTCAGGGTTTCAGTAACAGCTCAGACAAATCAGGATTATTTCTGAAATGAAAAAAAAATGTCGTGGTCGAGGATCGAACCATTCGCCTTGCTAATGAGCGAAGAAGCCAAATTCCAAGTTGGAGATGTTTGCATTCACTTGCTAGCTCAGCTATAGACATCATGAGCGTCCGCTGTGATGGTGGATAGACAAAGCAACTCGGACGGCAGCCGCCGAGAGCGCGTCTGGAAATAAACAATGCTGAATTTTCTCACTATTACCACGATTTGAACGCTCGAGCAAAGATTTGATACAAACAGAAGATAGATATGTGTGGTTTTGACCCATATTATTGAAAAAAGTCAGACTTTTCTGCAGATAAGACGCTTCTACGGACCATCGAGTACCCAGATATCGCGTCCTGTCTGGTTCGACTGCCGAAGAATCGAGTCCGACCTCGGACGAAACATAGCCCGTTTTCTGACTGGGTGCCCAGTCTGGATTGTTTCTATCGTATAATTTTCCTGGCGCTCCAAGAAGCGAAATGGTAATCCACATGTTAAAATTATAACGACCGAGTGAACCATGACAAGAGAGAACGCTCATTTTATAGCAAAATTCTAGCAACACGAAATAAAATTCTTCCAGGATATTATCGAGAAAGCTTTCAAAACTCACCCGAGATAAAACGATTCCTGCAAACACGAGCTGCTTTGGTTTGAGCCTCTGTTAGATCAGCCCTGCCGACGTTGTTCAGCCGCGCTCGTCTCCTCTCCGGACTAAACCTCAGAGTTTCCTCGAATCACGGACGGAATTCTAAAAAATCGGAACGTGCCACGGTCACGAGTACTGTTGTGACCACAGCTACAGTTGTGTTCAAAATAATAGCAGTGTGTTTAAAAACGTGAGTAAAGCTCAAAATCCTTATAATAGTTTTTATTTCCATGCATTGGGAACACTGCACATTATATTCTACATCAAAACATGAAGAAAAATGTATGAATATTTTAATTACTTTACAGAAAATGAAGAAAAATGAACATTGGGCTGTTCAAAAAAATAGCAGTGTCTGCATTTTTCATTACAAACTCCAAATATTTACTGTATACACTGAAAAAATCTTAAGGATTTAGTATTCCTGTGAATCACTAAACTAATATTTAGTTGTATAACCACGGTTTCTGAGAACTTCTGGCACCTGTGAACAGGTATTCCAGCCCAGGATGATTTGACAACATTCCACAATTCCTCTGCATTTCTTGGTTTTGCCTCAGAAACAGCATTTTTGATGTCACCCCACAAGTTTTCTATCGGATTAAGGTCCGGGGATTGGGCTGGCCACTCCATAACTTTCATTTTGTTGGTCTTGAACCCTGATGCTGCTCCCTTACTGGTGTATTTGGGGTCGTTGTCTTGTTGAAACACCCATTTCAAGGGCATTTCCTCTTCAGCATAAGGCAACATGACCTCCTCAAGTATTTTGATATATGCAAACTGATCCATGATCCCTGGTATGCGATAAATGGGCCCAACACCACAGTAAGAGAAACATTCCCATATCATGATGCTTGCACCACCATGCTTCACTGTCTTCAGAGTGGACTGTGGCTTGAATTCAGTGTCTGGGGGTCGTCTGAAAAACTGTCTGTGGCTCTTGGACCCAAAAAGAACGATTTTACTTTCATCAGTCCACAAAATGTTTTTCCATTTCTCTTTAGGCCAGTCGATGTGTTCTTTGGCAAATTGTATCCTCTTCAGCACGTCTTTTTTTTAACAGTGGAACTTTGCGGGAGCTTCTTGCCGATAGATTAGCTTCACACAGGCATCTTCTAATTGTCACAGTACTCACAGGTAACTTCAGACCGTCTTTGATCACCCTGGAGCTGATCATTGGCTGAGTCTTTGCCATTCTGGCTATTCTTCGATCCATTCGAATGGTAGTCTTCTGTTTTCTTCCACATCTCTCTGGCTTTGCTGTCCATTTTAAAGCACTGGAGATCATTTTAGCCGAGCAGCCCATCATTTTCTGCACTTCTTTACAGTATACGTTTTACCTCTCCAATCAACGTTTTAATCAAAGCACGCTGTTCTTCTGAACAATGTCTGGAACGACCCATGTTTCTCAGGTTTTCAGAGAGAAATGGATGTACAACATGTGCTGGCTTCATCCTTAAATCAGGGCCACCTGACTGACATCTGTTTTTTCACAGAATGAATGATCTCACTAATTAAACTCCACACTGCTATTATTTTGAACACGTCCCTTTCACTTAATTATTCGATTACACAGACTCAGGAGCATGCATATCATGAATGTTGGGTCTGTTGGTTTTCTATGACTCTACTACACCTACTGGTAAATTATTTGCCATGTAGTCATATAATTTCCACCAAAAACAGTGATTGATCTGGTTAGTCGTGTTGGACTGCTATTATTTTGAACACAAGTGTATATACAGCGAAAAGATATGGCAGAGCTAAAAGAACGCTTAAAGCAGCGGAAAAACAAAGTCAGGCGTGCGCAACTTTCTACGCTTTGTATGGAATGTCGCTTGACCCCGCATTTGGAAATCCATTCCACATGGCCGACATCCAGGTTTCTATTTTGCTTTGACGTCAAGGATACCTGGTTACGCTGCTAATTCAGCATCAGCGGTCATTTCTGGAGCGCTAGATTAACGCCGGATCGTCTCAGTCGCTGTATGGGGCACTCGCTAAAGCTGCTACTTGTCCGTTTTTAGTTAAGATGTACACTCGGAAGGTTTAAAAGAACCCTGACTTTTTTCCTATTGGAGGGAAAAAAAAAAAAGACAGAAAACTAATTACAAAGAAAACCCAAACACTCTGTGTACGTTTACGCCGTAACTATGAATTCAAGCAAAATAGACAAAGTTGAGGCAAGAGATTACTCATGGAAGAATGAAGGGGGGGGGGGACCCTGAACAGTTCATAGACCTGATTTTTATATCTTATATTTAAAGCGAGACGGCCTTTCGATTTCATAAAATCGGTGAAATTTAGTTCGCTCTGAAATGTGGTCTTTGTGATATATGTTTATTTCTGTAATATCTCACAAAATATCAGGCCATTCTGTGGCTGGGAAGTTATTTAATTTGAGAGGATTAAAGCAAATAATGTGCATGAAATCGTTTCCCTTTGAGTGTGCACTGACAGTTCCATCATTCTGTCGCTAAATGAACAGCTGATCACACCGAGGTGCTCGCTGAGCGCCGATATTTATTAGTTTGGTCCTGCGTTTCCTTTCCTTCGGATATAACATCATGTCTTTTCTTCTCGCTTTCTTTCCGTTACTGTAGTCGGTCTTTCACGTTTCATTCGCACACTCGCGTCCTCCGTTTTTCTCTCCTGTTTCAAATTTGTATCCCACAATGCCTTGCGCGAACAGGGAAAGCCCACCACGTGATGCGTGGCATAGTATCTTGTATTGGGTCAGGGTGAAGCAGGAAAAAAAATAGCGGAGAATTTCAGGCCATGTGGCCCTAAATTCATTAATTATGTTTTTAAAAAACTGAATTAAACTGCAAGTCTATGATTCGAATTCAGTCGCTTTCGGGCCACTAAACAAAAACAATTGGGTGTTGGGAAAATTCTTTTCACGTCCTCCACTTGAAAAATCCGAAAGGCGGTCTAGCTTTAAAGTGCTGCAGAAGTTTGTTTGGCTCTTCACTGGAGTGCCGTTACTTTTAGTCCATCCAGTTTTGATCTGTTCATGTATTTCTTGGTATATCAAGCTCTCTTGTTGAATCTTGTTTCTTTTCATAGACTAGAAAATGGATATTAAGGTAAATAATGGAAGAATGGAAGTCAGTCCCGGCTCACTGTGTTCTGTGCTCGCGCTGATGCAGGACACCAGGCCACTCGACGCTGATCTCCTGCTGGTGGACAAGAGCAGCCCAGCTCTGGCCGGTCCGAGCGCCTTTCAGATCCCCTACCTCATCCGGCAGAAGATCTGCAGCAGCCTGGACGCGCCGTGCCCCAACGGAGCCGACTGGAGACTCCTCGCCCAGAGACTCAAACTCGACAGGTGCGACTTTCACCATCTCGTAACTGCAATCAGTCGTGTTTCATTGCCACAGAATGGAATTACAGGTCTCACCGGATCGACTTCATGTCCATCTCACCATAAAGGACGCTGATCAAAACGGAGATCCAGGAGCCGTTCGGTTCCATTAAATATCACCAGATCTCTGACGATTCCTGTGTAGGTCGTGTGATCATTTCGTTTCAGTTGGCATTTTCCTTTTTGTAAAATCTCCTGGATGTCGATTTGAACCAGTCGTGCCACAAACTGTCTTGATATCTTTTGGACACTTTTCTGGCGACAAGCTTCAGAATCCTTCCGGACGCGATCCGATTGGCTCTCCGCGTTTCAGCGGGCGGCGAAAATATCCCGAGGTGACTTAATGACGCAAACGACACAAAACGTAGCAAATTTTCTTCAATCGCGAGTCTATTGTTCGATTCGCGTTTGAGAACATCATCACATTGCGGAACCTCGTTCAGCGCGATAAATGACGTTTAAAAAAAAAAAAAACATTTCATGAGAAACATTAGCATGGGTTTAGTTTGAGTGAACACTGTTGGACATGAGCTCTTGAACACTACAGTCGTCCACAGCTTATTGAACACGGGCTGAATCCACAGGCGGCGATTTAATTAGACTCCTAGTTAACTTCCTCGAGCTAATGAAGCATAATGCGTAGACTTCATTTGTCCAATCAGCTTTACCTGGTCCAATTAATTGCCCATTTGAAGTGGCAGCGCTTTGCTTCAATTAGCGTGTGGGTGCAAAACAATCCATTTTCATTTGCTGACTTCTTCCCCACACACACACACACACACACATTTAAGAACAAATCCGCTTTGCAAAACATGTTTGAGAGGAAAAATCCAGCGGCTTTTCAGCTGCATTTTCCCTCAAGACAAAGTGCACAGAGGGGACAATACTTCAATCCCCTTAGGTATTTCGGCACCACGGAAAGGGCACTGGATCGAACTCGGACTCGCCTTTAGAGGCGTCTCCCTCCAGGATGGACCAACAAGAGCCTCAGCTTTGTTGTCATCGATCGGCTTTGATCCAAAAGGTTCTGGCCGGTCAATAGGAAAGGTCACGGCTACCTGAATATCAGCACGGCAACAAACATGGTGGTTCATGCTAAACTATTCATCAAACAAGGTTTGAAAGCAACACGGGCATGAGGAGGAATTCGGTTCAACAGCACTGTGTTTATTATTCAGAAAAAGACCGTCACTTCAGAGTCCACAGGCCCGAGACAAGGCACAATTTCTGCTTTCGTCCGATACTCAAAAAAAAGTCTTCTCTTTATGAACCGAAAGATACGAACGCAAGGATCGAGAAATCTCAAAATGACCTCCTGCTAGAACAAATCGTGAGCCGGTGAGATAACGGATGGTAAAACAGGTTGTAAGCAGACACCAGTGGGGTTTTATTCTCATAAGGTTTACTAAAAAGCAGCCAAATTATCAACCACGCAGTAAACCGGATTCGTCGACGTCGAGAAGCCGTCCTTCAGTCGTGTTTTATTCCTGACAAAAAATGAGCCTCAATGAGGCTGGAGCTCATATCGGCCACTCTTGCCGTGTGCGAGTTTGAAATCCGATCAATCCTGTGCGAGGAGCAGTGTTGTAGTCGAGTCACGAAACCTCGAGTCCAAGTCCCGTCTCGAATCCCCAGTGTTCAAGTCCGAGTCATTAAAAAGAATTTCGAGTCGAGTCTGAGAACAAAACTCCAACCGCACCACGCGACGGTGTCCGTTTCAGCGCCATTAACATTAGTTTGTTCCTGAACATGGCGTATGAACAGGTGAATGCGCTTCTCTTTATCAGGGAGTGTGAAGTATTCTGTCAGAGATGGTTGGGAGACGGATGGAAGTGCAGAAGGTGTGTTTATTAATACAAGTGAAGACGGTAAACGATCCAGAACGGCAGGCAAAATCGCCTGAAACAGGCGACAGGTCAAGCGAGGCACAAACAGGCTATCGTAGACTCGGCGGTATCAAAGACGAGAAACAGGAAATCAGGGATCAGGAAACCAAACAAGGAAATAAGGCTCGGTCATGTGTCAGCAAGGCAACTCAATACTTCGCAAACTAAGTATGTTTTCACAGTTTTTATAATCGGCGCGCTGATCGCGCCTTAATCCCGTGCAGGTGTGAGCTGTTTACGGCGCATGCGCTGTCCGGAGCGCGCCCGAGAGTTTATCCGATGCACGCTCCAAGGCGCACAGGTGTGACGCACTTGCATGAAATTAGGACAAAATGAATATAGATATAAATATTTTATGCCAAATTATTATGGCATGTTCCAAAAAATAAAGAAAAAAAAATCCGAGTCCTCGTCTCCACTTTACGAGTCCGAATGCAGTGAACGCACGAGTCCGAGTCCAAATCCGAGTCACGAGTCGGACTCGAGTACGACAAGCCTGGTGAGAAGGAGAAGCGAAATTGCATACGACCCCCTGTGGAGCCGCACCCATGGCAGGTGGCGCCACCTGGTGAACACCTCTTGTTGGAATACGTCTTGAGAGTCTTCTGGGTGAGTTTCAGTGAAAACAGCTTCGCAGTTTAGGAACAGTCGTGTTTGATATGACGAGTCACCCAAAATTTTCAAACGCCCGAAAATTTTGACCACTTTTTCGGCACACCCGCCCGGACAAGATCAGATGAGAGTTTGATCGAAATCCGATCGATCCTGTAGGACAAGGAGCAATTTGTGGAAATTGTGGACGGACAATGCGCGATCGCGGAACCTCCTACGGGCTGGCCTTCAGCTCCATCAGCTAAAAATGACCAAAGAACCAAGAGTGAGGATCGTCAGCTCAATTTCTCATTTCAGCTACAAATCAGAGAACCATCATTCCAGTTATTTTTCCACAATCCTGAAAAAAAAAGCCTCGGTTTTAAACAGATAAATACTTCAACATCACTTTTTTGAGTTCGGTTGGATTCGAACAGCGTCCAGTAAACGAGTAAACAGCCAGAGCACAAAGCTGATTTTGACCAGCATGCTGATGTTCTCGCTCGCTTCTCATGAGCTTGAGGCAGTTTATTACACAAACACCGACTCCTCTACCTCAACCAGGCATAAAATCTGTGATTTATTCGTTCACTTTTCATTTTGATTTTATGTGCAGTTTCCACATAAACATCAAAACAGGCTCGCTTCATCTGGAGCAACAAAGTCAAATCAAATCCAAGTTTTAAACAAGTGTTGACGTTTACAGCAGCCCACTTTTCTGCTTTCCATCTTTACACTCTCACGCTGGGCGTATCGTCGAAAGCCCTTAGGACAAAGTCAGTGTTCTTAATCGCAACAAGACAGGAGTTTACCTCCTCACACCTCGTTACTTCATTACCACAAGGAATCAAGATGGATAAAACTTTCGTGTCAACATTGCACACTGTTCCTGATTCTTCCTCATGAGATCTCAGACACTGCAGAGTCTCATCTCATCTCATTATCTCTAGCCGCTTTATCCTGTTCTGCAGGGTCGCAGGCGAGCTGGAGCCTATCCCAGCTGACTACGGGCGAAAGGCGGGGTACACCCTGGACAAGTCGCCAGGTCATCACAGGGCTGACACATAGATACAGACAACCATTCACACTCACATTCACACCTACGCTCAATTTAGAGTCACCAGTTAACCTAACCTGCATGTCTTTGGACTGTGGGGGAAACCGGAGCACCCGGAGGAAACCCACGCGGACACGGGGAGAACATGCAAACTCCGCACAGAAAGGCCCTCGCCGGCCACAGGGCTCGAACCATCACGGGAAAAAATATTTTTACCCCATTATCTCACAATCTGGTCATTCTTGGAAATACTGGGGTTTTTTTTAATTAGCTTCGCCAGATAACTTCTTAGACGAGAAAACACTGGAAGGCGGGGTAACAGCACCAACCTTGGTCGGTCAATTACTGCAGACTCGTAACCCAAGTAAGAAAAAATAAAATCAATAGCAGCAGGTTAAAGGCGGTAGAAGGCTACCCGAGGTATTGCACTTGAGGCATATAGTCTGAGAAATTCAACTTTTCAGGGTCATAAATATCTTAGAATGATCTAAAATCCTAATTGAACAAATCACAGCTTTGAATGAGCTCAAGTTCAGCAGATGGAGCGTTCCAGATTCGAACGGTTCTTACAGGAAACAAACGTTAAAAAGTTTATTATGAGGTGTTACATACTGAATGACACACTTTACGACCTCGCTCTTTCCATCACAAAACAGAGTGAAGGTGAGACGAGCTTCCTCTGACATTCATGAATGCTTTCTTTCTTTCTTTCTTTTTTTTTTTTTTTACACAGTCTGTCATCTTTTTTACACATCATGGTTCTGACTGACTGGGGGGGGGAAAAAAGCCTTGCATAGTCACTAATTTTGCTGTCTTGGACTCGCAACACGGACAAACAGACCTCAGGGCAGAACCGGGAGTTCAGGGGGTCAAGTCGGGGGGGGGGGGGGGGTCAGTCCCCTATGGGTCCATGTGGCGACTGCTTATAAATATTGTTTTCTGATCCCATGTCCATACAGTAAATATCACATATAAACATGTTATCAGTGAGACTCGCCTCATCTCTTGCAAGCGTCACCAAGCTGTGAGCAGCATCAGGGCTTGGAGGATTTTGGTTCCCAATTTTGTTTCCTGTCTTTTGCTCAAAATACAGCGCTGTGAACTCGATCTGTTTTCAAAATAGTCAGAAAGAAAGCACTGGTTCATGAATTAATAATAATACTAGGTGGCACGGTGGTGTAGTGGTTAGCGCTGTCGCCTCACAGCAAGAAGGTCCTGGGTTCGAGCCCCGTGGCCAGCGAGGGCCTTTCTGTGCGGAGTTTGCATGTTCTCCCCGTGTCCACGTGGGTTTCCTCCGGGTGCTCCGGTTTCCCCCACAGTCCAAAGACATGCAGGTTAGGGTAACTGGTGACTCTAAATTGACCGTAGGTGTGAGTGTGAATGGGTGTCTATGTGTCAGCCCTGTGATGACCTGGCGACTTGTCCAGGGTGTACCCCGCCTTTCGCCCGTAGTCAGCTGGGATAGGCTCCAGCTTGCCAGCGACCCTGTAGAACAGGATAAAGCGGCTACAGATAATGAGATGAGATAAAACAGAAATAAAAAGTGCAATGGTGGAGTCATTCCAGACCCAGACGAAAGGGAATATGCTTGTCGGAAAAGGTGGGTTTTGAGGAGAGATTTGAAGGAGATGATGGAATCAGAGTGTTGTATGTCCTGTGGCAGGGAGTTCCAAAGGCGGGGGGCCGAGCGGCTGAAGGCTCTCGACCCCACGGTGGACAAGCGAGCAGGTGGGAGGGTGAGGTGGATGGAGGAAGAGTACCTGAGAGTACGGCTGGGTATGTTATGTTGGTGTGGAGGAGCTCAGTAAGGTACTGGGTGGCGAGGCTGTTGATGGCCTTGAAGGTAAAAAGGAGGATTTTATAGATGACGCGAAATTTGACAGGAAGCCAATGGAGTTGCTGTAGGACAGGTGTGATATAACTGTAGGAGGGGATTCTGGAAATAATTCGGGCGGCAGAGTTTTGAACCAGTTGCAGTTTATGGATGGACTTGTCAGGTAAGCCAAAAAGAAGAGAGTTACAATAGTCAGGGCGGGATGTAACCAGGGTGTGAGCCAGGATAGCGGTACTGTTGGGTGTGAGGGACGGGCGCAGGCGTGAGATATTACGTAGATGAAAGTAAGCTGACCGAGTGACATTGTTCATGTGGGACTGGAATGAGAGAGTGCTGTCAAGGAGGACACCCAGACTCTTAACCTGGGGGGAGGGGGAAACTGAGGAGTTGTCAGAGGAAATGGAGAAACTGTTTATTTTTGAAAGGGTGGATTTAGTGCCAATGAGAAGGACCTCGGTTTTATCACTGTTAAGTTTAAGGAAGTTATGGGAGAACCAGGATCTGAGTTCCTGTTGACTGTTGGACAGAGAGGTGGGTGGGAGTGAGGCGGTGGGTTTGGTAGACAGGTAGAGCTGGGTGTCATCTGCATAGCAATGGAACTGGATGTTAAATTTACGGAAAAATACTGCCAAAAGGGAGGAGGTAGATCTCATCTCATCTCATTATCTCGAGCCGCTTTATCCTGTTCTACAGGGTCGCAGGCAAGCTGGAGCCTATCCCAGCTGACTACGGGCGAAAGGCGGGGTACACCCTGGACAAGTCGCCAGGTCATCACAGGGCTGACACATAGACACAGACAACCATTCACACTCACATTCACACCTACGGCCAATTTAGAGTCACCAGTTAACCTAACCTGCATGTCTTTGGACTGTGGGGGAAACCGGAGCACCCGGAGGAAACCCACGCGGACACGGGGAGAACATGCAAACTCCACACAGAAAGGCCCTCGCCGGCCACGGGGCTCGAACCCAGGACCTTCTTGCTGTGAGGCGACAGCGCTAACCACTACACCACCGTGCCGCCGAGGAGGTAGATAATGAATAAAAGAGGTCCAAGCACAGAACCTTGGGGTATACCAGAAGAGAGGGGGAATGGTTAGGATGTGAATGTTTTCAGCTTTGAATAGTCTTCAAAGCGTTATTTAGTCCTAATGAGCACATTTTGTTTCGCAAGTGTAGTGTCAAGATTCGAAAATAAAATTAAAATATTAAAGCAAACAGCACAAGTTTGATATCAGTTTTTTGATATATCTGCCAAAAAGCTTTAAAAAAAAAAGTACAAAACCTTGAATTTGACCTTTCAGAAGGACCAAACAAAAACTGTGATAATCAAAAGGTCAGTTTTCTTCAAATAAACACCACTTACTTGAGATCGAATCAGTCGCCTCGGCGAACCACGAGGTGAATTTCGTTCATCTTTTTATCTGCCGATTATCTTCCGATACTACAAAGTTACAATAAGAGAAACCTCATTTCATTTCCGGTTCTGATTGGTTCCGAAGTTTATCAAGAAGGGGAACGAGTAATCGAACTCCATCAGGATGAGTGTTGATTGGTTACGAAGTTTCGCGATTGTTCCACTCATTCTTACATCACGATGACATAGTGGCTCCGCGTCAGTGAGGCAGTAGCCACAAAAAAAAAAATTAATGTAGCAGGGACAAGTCAACGTATTGTGCAGCATGTCTTGTGTTCGAGTTAGGCCATGTACACACGTAGCCGGGTATTTTTAAAACCGAACATTCCCCCCCCCCGTTTATAAAAATATGTTTTATCCACACCACCTCGTCTTCGAAAAAAATCCCTTCCACACATAACCGAACATCTGCGTTTTCAATCACATTCATAAGCATTCCAAACCTGTAGATGGCATTATTTCCCCAAATCCCACCCCCTAATCACATCAGAATAGCCCTCTGTTGGCGTCACTTCCGCCTAAACATAAAACATGGCGCCAAGCTCGTTCGTCTGGACAGACTCGGAGACAGAATTGCTTCTAAACACGATTTTGGAGTATAAACTTCAAAAGATGCAAGAAAACGTTGATTGGGAATCTTGTCAAAGCAAATATGTGGACATATTGACCCTGTTTTTGGAGCAGTAGTCGGGCTTCTAAAATTAAACATGTAAATAGCACCTGCACAATAATTAACGCTTTCAAGGCACTACTCCGATCCATTACTCTTTGTCCATGCTTAATCTGGCTTCTGCAGTAAACAAAGGTCGCACGTTTGACGTCAGGGCAGATTTGTTGTCATTTTTTTGGCGCAGATTGTGACGTTCTAAAACGCAAAACTCCGGTTATCTCTGTCTACACGAAAAGGCATACACGGAGTTTTCAAAAATCTTCACTTTGCCCGGAGTTTTTTTAAATATTCGTTTTTGATGTGTTTTCATGTGGATGACAGGCCAAAACGTAGAAAAACATCTTCGATTTAGCAGATACCCGGCTACGTGTGGACGGGGTCTTAGGCTGACAGTAGGAGTTGGATCAGGTCCAGGTCTTGCACATTTATTCCGTTTTTGAAGAGTTTGGGGCACAAACTTTTGCACTCAGACTGGAAAATCTTTCAGAGCTCCACTTGCATGAAGTAAATATTCGGGGAAAAAAAACGAAAAAAAAAAAGTCACTTCTGAGTAACAAAGATGAAATTAAACCGAACGGAAACGGTTTTACATTCAGGAGGTCTTCGGGTCGAGAGCACACGAGTGTTGGAGAGGTCGACGTAAACAAAACAAGAGCGCATCACACTCCTGTTCACACTAACAATGGTGTCAAACGAACGCTTTCCTGCACACAAATCTCAAAACTTGTTTCTGTCTCCCTGCACGCAGACACATGAGCTTCTTCGCGTCCAAGGCGAGTCCGACCTCCACCATCCTGGACCTCTGGGAAGCTCAGCACTTCCACAGCGGCAACCTGAACCAGCTCGCCGCCATCATGGCCGAGATCGGCAAACAGGAGGCCATGATATTCCTGGTGTCCGACGGGGAGTGCTAACACACACACACACACACACACACACACACACGAGTGAAGGCCGGTGAAAAGGTCTAACAGGAGGAAGGACAAATCTAACAGGGTTTAGCCACCAGTGAGGTGTGCTGTGACTATAAATACACTAAACACACACACACACACAAAGTACATTTACGTCCAGCAATGATGTATAGAACACTCACAGATGTTGTTCCGGCTCTGTCTTAAATCACACCTTTTTAATTCATCGTCGTGTTCGCCACACTCCTGTCTGGTGGGGTTTTTTGAAAAATAAAGTACAGGACTGAAATTTTGTTCGAACTCAAAAGCTGGAATAAAGCGAGAACGGGGTGGACAAATCAGTCACATGGACACGCAGGAGAAGCAGATTTTGTGTGAGCCTTGTTTCACCCGAAACAATCCGTACTCCTTCTAGACATTCGCAAAACGTTTTTATTTGCTTTCTCGTCATGTTTCGCCTCGATCCTTTCACTCGAGTCTGTGCTGCTTGTTCCGAATCTCGATCCGACCGACACGTCAGCTCACAGGGAAGCACGCCACGTGCTCGCCGGACTCGATTCACAGGTTTTACGTGCGATCCGAGGACAGAACGCCACGGCAACAACTTGCTGACGTTTCGTCAAGGCACCGAACATGGCGTATGTTTAAAAATTGACAATTACGGTCGAATCTTTTCATTTCCTTGAACTAGCAAGCTCGCGCACGGATCGTATCATGTCACGTTAGCATCCATTTCCTAACTTGGTCGGTTTCCAGGCAGACCGGACAGCGCTTTACAACTTTCGCTTGCGAGCTCACGGATTTGTGATTTGTCCACCCTGACAGGATTCAGAAAATCAGACGAGACTGAGGTTACAGCTTGGCCATAGAAACACGAATTCACATTTTAGCAACATGCGGCACGTAGCAATATGCAAACAGAGAAGTCAAGAGCGACGTGAAAAGGAGGTCCGAAGGCAGCCTGCTTTAATACAACCACCAGCGTGTCAGGCACATGAGAACGAAATAGCAAAAAATAAATAAACTACATCAGTCATCACAACCAGCCGAAACGGATCAAACAGAGACGAACGTGACTTTGCGTGCGAGCCGTCAGCTTTTCTTTCCCCCTTGACCCACTTCAGGCACCGTAACACAGCGGCACTGCTTCTCCAAAGCCATAAACACAAATTCCCAAATACATCGATGAGAAATCCTGTTGGGGAATCAAGCAAACATCTCTCATAGGAGCTTTACAAGACATCGCTGATAGGGAATGAAAAAAATTATTATAATATAATATTGATAAATATTTTCAGGGATTTTTTTTTTTGTGAAAACAAAAAAAAAAACAAAGAAAAAAAAAAAACACATTTCACTTTTTTTTTCCCCCAAACGCGTCTAATTTTGATCATTTTCATCAAGACTCCTCTGAAAAAAAAAAGAGAAAGAAAGAGGGGAATTTGGTATAAAATGCAATACTATACTTTTGTGGTTTTTATTCTTCTTATTATTATTAATTTTATAAATTCTCTCCAAACAAATGTTGATTGTATTTGGTAGCTCGTATCTTTTAGAGCTCTTTGAACTTTCGGCCATTCTGGAAGACACTGAGTCTGAAAACTCATTTTGAAATTTCTCCACGAGACACAAAAAGAGAGCCGGAAAGCCACGTAGCATCGAAAAGAACAAAAGTGAAAAATCCTGTCAGAAATCTGTCACATGACCAATTCATACTGTAATAATATACCAGGAGTTATCGAGCAAGACGTTCTCCTCTCGGGCTGCTTTCACACTTTCAGAAACGACTGGGTTTTACTTACACAATCCTGATACTATTGGAAATGTATTCACTAACCAATAAAGCTAGGTTTTTTGTCGTTGTTTTTTTTACTTTCGATACATCCGACTTTTTAAAGGGTCCCACATTTTAAAAAATAAATAAATATATGAGTGCTCCGAGAGCACAATATCCCCTGTTGGCAACTCGGCCATAACTCTGGAAAAATGCGACTGAATTGAACGCAATTGCAATATGCGTATTACCGACATATAATGAAGAATCCTGCCAAGTTTGGTGAAATTCCTCAAAAAATTGTGAGAGGAGTTGATTTCAGAATGAGAGTACCCTTCCTGGGACGGACGTCGCCATGACATAATCCCCCTTCGGGCCTTTCAGCCAGCGTGGGATTAAAAATTGTGAGGGAAGTTGATTTCAGAAAGCAGGCACACCTTGATGAAATTGCCGAAGTTTGTAAATAATCATCAAGAGCATAACTCTGAGAAAATTTGCCCAAATTAAATGAAATTTCAATCTGCGTATAACTGTCAAAGCCTTTTGCCAAGTTTGGTGAAATTCCTCCACAAATTGTGAGAGGAGTTGATTTCAGAAGAACGTACACCTTCATGAAATTGTCAAAGTTATTTAATCAAGGGTCAAAACTCAAAATTAAATCACAACATGCGTATTACTGTCATATAACAAGGCCTTTTGCCAAGCTTCGAGAAATTCGTCCAAAAATCGTGAGAGGAGTTGATGTCAGAAGGTAAGCACACCTTCATGAAATTGTGAAGGTACGAGGTTGTTAATCAAGGGCTGGAACTCTGGTAAAATGCGACCGAATTGAACAAAACAACAATATGCGTCCGACCGACATACAACCCCGATTCCAAAAAAGTTGGGACAAAGTACAAATTGTAAATAAAAATGGAATGCAATAATTTACAAATCTCAAAAACTGATATTGTATTCACAATAGAACATAGACAACATATCAAATGTCGAAAGTGAGACATTTTGAAATTTCATGCCAAATATTGGCTCATTTGAAATTTCATGACAGCAACACATCTCAAAAAAGTTGGGACAGGGGCAATAAGAGGCTGGAAAAGTTAAAGGTACAAAAATGAACAGCTGGAAGACCAAATTGCAACTCATTAGGTCAATTGGCAATATCGTCATTAACATGACTGGGGATAAAAAGAGCATCTTGGAGTGGCAGCGGCTCTCAGAAGTAAAGATGGGAAGAGGATCACCAATCCCCCTAATTCTGCGCCGACAAATAGTGGAGCAATATCAGAAAGGAGTTCGACAGTGTAAAATTGCAAAGAGTTTGAACACATCATCATCTACAGTGCATAATATCATCAAAAGATTCAGAGAATCTGGAAGAATCTCTTTGCGTAAGGGTCAAGGCCGGAAAACCATACTGGGTGCCCGTGATCTTCAGGCCCTTAGACGCCACTGCATCACATACAGGCGTGCTTCTGTATTGGAAATCACAAAATGGGCTCAGGAATATTTCCAGAGAACATTATCTGTGAACACAATTCACCGTGCCATCCGCCGTTGCCAGCTAAAACTCTATAGTTCAAAGAAGAAGCCGTATCTAAACACGATCCAGAAGCGCAGACGTCTTCTCTGGGCCAAGGCTCATTTAAAATGGACTGTGGCAAAGTGGAAAACTGTTCTGTGGTCAGACGAATCAAAATATGAAGTTCTTTATGGAAATCAGGGACGCCGTGTCATTCGGACTAAAGAGGAGAAGGACGACCCAAGTTGTTATCAGCGCTCAGTTCAGAAGCCTGCATCTCTGATGGTATGGGGTTGCATTAGTACATGTGGCATGGGCAGCTTACACATCTGGAAAGACGCCATCAATGCTGAAAGGTATATCCAGGTTCTAGAGCAACATATGCTCCCATCCAGGCGACGTCTCTTTCAGGGAAGACCTTGCATTTTCCAACATGACAATGCCAAACCACATACTGCATCAATTACAGCATCATGGCTGCGTAGAAGAAGGGTCCGGGTACTGAACTGGCCAGCCTGCAGTCCAGATCTTTCACCCATAGAAAACATTTGGCGCATCATAAAACGGAAGATACGACAAAAAAGACCTAAGACAGTTGAGCAACTAGAATCCTACATTAGACAAGAATGGGTTAACATTCCTATCCCTAAACTTGAGCAACTTGTCTCCTCAGTCCCCAGACGTTTACAGACTGTTGTAAAGAGAAAAGGGGATGTCTCACAGTGGTAAACATGGCCTTGTCCCAACTTTTTTGAGATGTGTTGTTGTCATGAAATTTAAAATCACCTAATTTTTCTCTTTAAATGATACATTTTCTCAGTTTAAACATTTGATATGTCATCTATGTTCTATTCTGAATAAAATATGGAATTTTGAAACTTCCACATCATTGCATTCCGTTTTTATTTACAGTTTGTACTTTGTCCCAACTTTTTTGGAATCGGGGTTGTATAACAAAGAATCCTGCCAAGTTTGGTGAAATTCCTCCAAAATCTGTGAGAGGAGTTGATGTCAGAAAGAAAACACATTCTGATGAAATTGTCAAAGTATAATTTTGATAATCAAGGGCTGGAACTCTGGTAAAATGTGACTGAATTTAACGAAATTACAATCTGTGTATTACTGGCATATTACAAAGAATCCTGCCAAGTTTCATGAAATTCCTCCACAAATCGTGAGAGGAGTTGATTTCACAAGGTGAGCACTTTTCCCGGGACATATGGACATCTCTACGACATAATCCCCATTCAGGCCTTTCAGCCAGCGGGGGATTAAAAAAAAAAAATTGTGCACCGGAGTGTCAAAGTGTGAAAGCAGCCCCAGTGACAACACGTTCACGTCAGTGTTTCGTCAGCTGTTGTGAATCAGAACGGATTTATTTGCAGCATTCGTTTCAAAAGAGCAGTTTGTGGACGAAATCAAGAATGTCATCATCAGTCAGAGCTCGTTCGAGGTTTATTCGCTTTCGCAGGACAAACACGCGGCTGCTTCGTGAACACCAGTTCGCATGCTAACGTTGGACACATCAGCAAGATTATTTGTTCAGGTCCAGCTTCAGGAAATGATCTACCGAGTGCGAGAGGAAACATAAATCACCACCTTTTTTTTTTTGCATGATGAATACAGCAGGAATGTTTGACAGCTCTCGAACGTTGTGTTATTTGTTCATGATGTTAGACTTTTGAGAAAAATTCTGAACAAATCAATCGGCGACATTTGGAAAGGGATTTCTTCCCAAACTGCTCCTTTAATCCGTAATTAAGGAACCGTTCAAGAAAGTGCGTCATTATATTCAGCTGGATGTCAAACACGGTGTCGAGTTTTTACTGAAACCTCACGGGTTTGAGTTTCTTTTAAAACACGTTCATCTCTACAATTCATGTTGTATACACACACACACACACACACACACACACACGAATCTTTTCGATTCCAGTTCTGATGCAGGCGCTACACGTACACATCTCTGGAAGTCGGTAACCAAAGTTTATGAGCCATTCGAGACGAGTTTGTTTCCTTTAACGTCGTCTGAACATCGTGCAGAAAACGTTCCTCCGACCGTCAGTATGAACCGTCCGATCGGATCGATGTAAATTTCAAACTGTGCAGCATTTTAACAGCCAACAGTTCGCCAGGAACACAACTGAACTATTTGTCATCTCACACTTAGGAAGCCAGTGTAAATGATATTTTTAATATCAAGCCAAAAAAAAAAAAAAGTGTTACATTTGTCCAAGTTTGACCTGTGAAGTGTTCGGCGCCTTGTTCATCCAATAACAGCGTTCAGTTTTTCAGAATTTGTGTGTTTTGGTTCATTTTTGGGTTGTTTTTTTTTCCCTTCGTCTTGAAGATGTTTGTAAAATTGATGGGTTGGTTTTTTTTTTTTGAGTATTTAAAAAAAAAAAAAAAAAAACAGTAAAAATTGTATTTTCTAAATCTAAACAGGTCATTCTGTGTCCCTGTCATGAACGTGCGTTTAAATGTTAACATTTTGTCCTCATTTCACAAATGTAAAAATGTTTAAAAAAAAAAAATATTTAAAACAAGAAAATTAAAAAAAGGCACTTTTTTTTTTGCCAAAAAAAAGGCAACTTGGGACGTCACGTTGAAGCCAACCTAGCGATCTTTTTCCCACGATTGTACATTGAGTCGAGCTCACTGATAGCTGTTCTGTATAAAAGAATGTGTGAGTGTACTGTTACTTTTACCCGGCTCTTTATTTTCCACCTGAAAACAGTAGACTTGTGTACCTGTGAATGTTGTTCGATTTCTTAATTCTCAATGTTTCTTGCCTTTCTGCAAGTCAGAATGCTGTATTTAACACGCCACAGCGCTTATGCAATTGTACAATTCTTTTTTTAGACCATATTTTGAAGGAATTTGGTTTTTGTATTTTTCGTTTGTTACTTCTCCCCCTCCCCCACCCCACCCCTCTCCTTTCCCCTCCCCCGTCCCTCTCCCCTGTCGGTGTAAATCGTCGTCGATGACTTTGTGCTAACAGGAAGCCCTGTGATCGAGGGGTTTTCTCTACTTTTGGACAACGATCTGGATTTGTGGGTAGAATTTTGGAAATTCGTTTCTAAGTGCTTTCAAGTATTTACTTGGCCTTATGTATATATATATCTATGAAATTTCAGAAAGGTATGTATAGTAATTCAACCTGAAATGTATGTAAATAAATTATATATTGTTAAAAACAGGAGTTGAGTCTTGATTTTGGAGATTTTTTTTTTTAAACACTTTATTCATATACAATACCGTGACTTTTTCTTCTTCTTTCAATTCAACGTATAATGACTTCTGGATAAAAATTCTTAACGTGAAACAGAATACAGCAGTTGTTCATTTTCAATATAAAAACGCATCAGGATGATATTTAGAGGTGCAAAGCGGTTAAAGAGGCACTTAATACATCAAATGGTTTCTATATAAGGGGAGGGGAAAAAAAAAAAAAACACAAAACAAAAACACAACGACAGACAGAAAAACATGGAGTCAAGGAGAAGTTCTGCTTTTAATCTGACCTTTATCTGATCCATACATGTAAACAATGATCTCAAAAGAACGACAGCTGGAGCGCAGGAGGAAGATAACAGGGCTTTGAAAATTAATTAATACTAAACCTGATAGAATTTTAAGAATTTGTCCAGCTGTGGAGTCCAGCCGGCCTGATAAAGCAGCAGCAGCTGCAGCACTGAATCCACACATCTCTTCCTTACACACGTGTAAGCTCGGAATGAGCCGATTCGGAAGCGTGTTCGATAACAGACTCTGCTAGCACGATGACGGTTCTCATCAAGAGACGAGAACGTCGCTGAGGGTCTTCGACTGCCTGTGATGGGATAAAGATCTGGATGCACACAAAAATCTGAGTTAGGGCTTGACGATGATCAAGCGTGACCAGAAAAAGGGAAGAAAAATCCACCCTGAACAATGTGCAGATTTCGGACATGACCCTGATTTGGCTGGAACGCGTTCTGGAACACCGACGTTAATATGATATTTAACGTCGCGGCAAAGTTTTTCCCGCTGTAAAAACAATCAATCACGGTGTCATGGGACGAATGAAAATTCGGCGCCAACATCATGACCATGTCACAATGACTGCAGTCTGAACGATGTGTTTCAGGGTGGAGTCTTTCTTCCAATCTTTCAAAAAAAAAAAAAAAAAAATTGCACGCATTTTTTCTTTATCACTGGAGTCTGCATGCAGAGATAAAAACCGTGACTAATTTTGGGTTGTCCAGCCAGCCAGCCAGCTCTCGCACTTGTACGATAGATACTGACTCGAGAGGGTGAAGGCCAATAGGTGCTTCGTGCGAGACTCTGAAGCCGCTCACGCTGCATCACAGGATGGCTATCCGCCCTCTTCCGCATACGTGAGCTTATAGATATGAGACACTGGTTTTTGACAGTACGGTCCTCCCAAAATTTCGTTTTCCTCCCTTGGCTCCGGTCTAAAGATGGCTGTGGTGTGAAGTCAAAGTCTCGATCGTTAGACGAACGCTTTTTATCCCTCATTTACACCTAACGTAATGCAATTGTCATATTTCAAACAATGACATTTCCGAATTCATTTACAACGGAATGAGACTTTCATTTAATAAACTGTCGATACGGACAATTTTCTTTGTGCAGGTTGGTGTGTAACGGTCTCGGAAACCCAATCAGACGTCGGCAAATTCCGGCAAGACGGCCAAAATACAAATATCAGACGTTAGCCAAATAATCTTTCGGTCTAAAATATATATATATCCGCCATCGCGTCTTCAATGAATTCGGATTTACTTTCTCACCTTGCCTGGGCTATCGTTCTATTCAGGTCATGTTCATTAAGGAGCCACCCAGTAGGCAGATATCGATATGCTGTCACAAAAAGGACTGAAGGTGAGCGATTCCTTCGATCCTGGCTGACAAAAATGGCTGTGAAGATATTCATCTTCTTTGCGTGGGACGGTTGTAATTCTTGCCGATTTCATCTTTCTCTGCGTGTTGAAATTCTCATTTTTCATCATCACACATACATGACAAAAACGAGGTGGCTGGACATCAAGTTCGGGGACAAAAAAAAAAAAGATGCAGATTTCCTGTAACGACCTTGTAATTAGTCGAATCAGGTGGTGGAACTGAGGAGAAGCCGTGAGGACCGAGACGGAGCGCCACGACGACGGCACTCAGGACTCGCCTGTCCGCTAAAACGGTCATGGAAGATACAGTCTCAAGATCTGGCTTCACAGAGAGATGCTGATGTTAAAAGATAGCGAGAAATGGCTAAATTCTTATGATCATCATTGCACCAAATGCTCTTTGACGGAGGCAATATCGTGTCTTTGATCAGAAGGAGGCTTTTGGCTGAAAGGAGGGGGAAGAAAAAAAAAAAAAAAAAAAGACGACGCAAATTCATGCTCAGAAAACGAGCTTGGCTCACGCAGGCCCCAAGCTTTTTGTTAATTAGAGGTACCTGTCGGATTCCAACAGACAGTCGTGCCACGCTCGGTATGGGAGGCACGTAAAGACCGTCGCTCGGGTCAATATGAACCTCTCGCAATCAGCGCTAATGCAGTGCTGTTCGGCTGCCAGAGGCTCATTTTTCTTCCTCGGTGGGTTTGTCATTACTTTAAGTACCGCGGCACATGGGCACAGGGGACTGCGGGTTGTCTGGGGACGTGCAGGGCTACACTGATGTCGCGTTAGGATGACTCAACACCTCGAGCCAGGGTTTCTATTTCGACGATAAACGCATTCCAGATTTAATTTGACCAGGTAGTTGTGCAGTTAATCTGCGACTTCGATATTGTGTGACGAATCACTCTCGAGTGACTGTTGCAAAAAAGTTCTCAACCGAAGTAATGTGAGAGAGGAAAAACTGTCAAGTGTGGTAGGCATGCGCGTTTAAGCAAAGGCGAGCGCTAGGAGACACACAAGACAGATTGAGCTATTCTTAATGAGCATTATCAAGGCCCGTCATTTGCATCTATATCCAGTACTTATTTAATACCAAAAAGGATCCTGCTCATCTCAAGATAAATCATTACCTGTGTGGAAAAAGTGGCCTGTCTCATAAACACCGACAGGGATGAATTGTTAACCTGTGCTGGCGGGGATGGTGAAGGCGAGAACGGCTGACGTTTCCTGGTTACACAGCTCACGACTGGTCTAATCGTGTCTATCGAGAGAAAACCCACGGGCGTGGTTTCATACTGTATATTTAACGACAAGATCAAGACCATTGAAACGCACCGAGTGCTTTTCTCTCAGCAGTCAGATGATACCAGATATAAAAAAAAAAAAAGAAAAGAAGAGGGTGGGTGGGTGGGGTGTTTGGTTTGTGTGTGTGTTTATCGACACATAAATCAGAATTCCAAAACTTCAGTCCGTTTCTACACAGAAATTTTGAGCCGTCATAACCCATGCCATGGGATTCACTCCGCGTCTTGCGTTGGTCTGTCCTGCCTCGATTCCACTGGCACGCTAGACCTCAGCTCCTCAAAGCGGAGAGAAGGCATGACCTTTGCACAAAGGCTTATCCTTCTTCGAGTAGAACGTCTTGCCCTCCAGGTTGACGTGGCAAAGCTGTGAAGATGGAGAAAGAAGGGGGGGGGGGGAGGAGAAAGTAGAGTGAGGTGGAATGAATAGGAATTCTAATCAATCTCAGAAAGGGGACACAAAAGGGCGTATTCAATTGCTGTGCTGGTCGAGGGACAGGGGGTGACTCCATTCGAGTCCGTTCAGCCGAAAAACATGGCTGCGAGAAAAAAAAAAAAAAAACCGTCCGAGGTCAGAAGGCAGCGAAGAGAGGCATTGTGAGGGACAGGCAGCCTCAGCCGAGGCTACAAGCTGAGAATGAGTGGGGAAAAAAAAAAAAGAAAGGCTTACCGCACAGACAAAGCACGTGTCGTGCCAGCTGTAGCCGAGAGCTTCCAGGAAGCGGTCGCCGGCATCGATCTTAAAGTCACAGCCGTGACATTTAGTACCAAACATCTTTTCATAGTCTGTGGGGAAACAAACAACAACAAAAGCTGATTAGTTCATTAGCATGTAAGAGGCACAAGCTGAGTCAGAGAGAGAGAGAGAGAGAGAGAGAGAGAGAGAGAGAGAGAGAGAGAGGTTGAGCTGGACCACAGAACAGACAGAAAACCTTATCAAACCTGTGAGATTCAATTAGCCGTGTCCGTGCTTAGTGGTCCAGAGGCTTTTGAGAACACAAACAGCTCCAGATGCTTAAATGCACTTTCTCTGATTTTCCATTACATTTATAGTCAGGGTTGAAAGTGGCTGGCTGAGTGAACGCTCGAGCCCTTTTTGACTTATTTATTTTTAAGCCCATGCTGAGACTGCAGCTATTTGATCAACACTCAAATCCTGGTTTCTAACCGAATGCTGACACAAGAACACTTGAGTCGCAAAACGCACTGACCGCATGCTTCATTTCCATCATAAAAGCCTTCGCTACGTATGCACACGCAATTTAAACGTCTGGACGTGTTAGATAGGACGGAAAGCTACATCCGCACAAATTTCTAATTACAGCCACGAAAAAGGAAGCAAGAAAAAAAAAAGAGCTTTTCATCAAGAACTAAAAAAAAAAAAAAAAAAAATGATCAAATCAAGCTCTTTATTAAAAGCTCAAGGCAATCAATCAAAATCACCCAGGAGGATCTGACCACGAGCAGAAAGCAGTTCGATGGTCAGGGTTTTTAACGTGTGCAGCCGAGCGGCGGCGTGCGAGTGATTAAAAAGGCCAGGGCTCTGCAGGGAACGTCTCTCGGCTCTCACCTCTCTCGCAGTAAGGCTCGCCCTCTTCCATGTAGAAGGCCTGGTTTCTGATGGGCCTCTTGCAGGCGGCGCACACGAAGCACTGCACGTGGTAGGTCATCTTCAGGGCGTGCATGATCTCCTGGCGAGAGAAACAACAGAGTGTTCGAGATCTCGGAAGCGAGGCCATCGCTTTCGCATCCATGCATGAAAATCAATCGACTCCAAGTGCTCGAGTTGCCATGCTAACGGAGTATTTTCTGAAAGAAAAGTACACAAAGAACAGCTGATTTAAAAAAAAACAAAAAACATGCTCACTCCGGTGATGATCTTCTTGCACTTGGCACAGTTGGGGGCGTAACGATTATCGTAGCATTTCGTGCAATAAACGGAGCCTTTTTCCTCAAAGAAGCCGCCTTCGTCGAGCAGGCCGCGGCACTGACAGCACGTGAACTCCTCCGGGTGCCAGGAGCGGCCCAGAGCCACCACGTATCGACCTCTGAAACACACGCAAACATTCTCCGTTCGTCAAAAGGTCTCTCGGGGAATCCACAGCACTGCTAGAACAGAAATCAGAGGTTGCTTAAACGACTGTTCACATTGGTAAGTCGAAAAAGGGTTCTCAGAAACGCAACTTTTTTTTTTTTTTTTGAAGTTGAACCTTTTCCCTTTCCGCCTGCTCTCTACTGATTTTCAAAAAACGGTCAATAGGTGGAACCCAAAACCAGCGACAGTACCTGATGATCTTGTTGCATGCGGCGCAGAGCGGCGTGCGTCCGGAGTCGGACTCTGGGTTCTGCTGCGCGGCCTGCAGGATGGAGCTGCGGTTTTGCTCGGGCGTGGGCTGCGCCGGCTGCCTGTGCTGCGTCACCACCGTGCTTGTCTTGTCTGGCCGATAGCGTTCGGCAAAATTCGGGTCCGTCACCCAAGGTGGGCGGCTCGAAGGTCCAGACTTGGTGGAAGACTGAAGAGTTGGAGCTGCATGTCGAGGTGACAAACAGAGACACAATATAGAGGAAAGATCGCCAAAATGGCCGTCAAACCCTATTCTAGATGACAAATTGAAATCTCTGGAGAGAATTTACAGGAGCGGGAGTCTTCCGACAGCTATCTTTTTGCCGTCTCCCAACGCCACCAATATATGCTTGGCACATCATGATATCCTGTGCGACAATCAATACAAATCTGTGATGATTTGAATCGATGAAGTTTATTCTCAGGCTGCTTCATCTTCTTTATTCCGAGTTGTAATTGCGTTGTTTAGACAGCAGAAGGCGCGATAATGTACAGGGGGAATGCGTGACTTCACCTTGGGTGAAAGTAACACAGCTCTAATGCCATGAAAATGCACAAAAAAAAGGTATAAAATGGGAAAAAGTTGTGTGACTGTACAAATGGATTTCACAAGAAATCCGAGTTCGTTTTTTTTTTTTTTTAACAGACCGCTGAAAGCTAAAAGAAAAGCAAATGGAGCAAGTACAAACGTTCATCAAAGTGTGATTAACTTTTCGTTTTGCATAAAAGGAGTATTTTTAAAGCTGGTTTAAAAGACATTACTTTCTGAACAATACTAATTATGAACATTATTGCATTCTTACCATTTGAATACTTCGTTTTGATCAATTTCCTTTCATAATTTTTCATACATGTAAACACTAATATTGTTAGAATTTATTATTTGTTCATATCATTAATATTTTTTATCGTTCGAGCACCGAGACTCTGAAATAAATTATTATTTTAGTGAATCGGCCATTATATTTTACTCCAACCTTTGCAAAAAAGGGCAAATAATTATTGTTGGTTCTTCAGAAAATTAAATAGTTGTGGGGTTTTTTCAATTAAAAAAAAAGAATAAATTGATAAAGAGGAAAATAAATAAATAAATAAATAAATAAATAAATAAATACATTTTTATTCATTCATTCATTTCATTCCCCCCCCCCCAAAAAAAAATATCAAGAGAAAATCAAACCATGAATCCAACATCATAAAATTGTGAAATGGGCAATTTGTTATACGCTTAACATATGCAGATTAATTAAAAAAAAAAAATCATAAAAGCAATAAAACAGTGCTCGGAGGAAGCCATCCTGGCGAAAGGAAAGGCAGACAGAGTCCAAGTACAAACTTATTCCTCAAAAACTAACTAACTGAATTCATTTTAAGGGCATTTTCTCATCTATGCTGTGAAAGCAACCATATTCAACTGAACTCGATTGTAAAAATGACATGATTTTGAATGAAAGATGAGAAAGGAAATTCATCGAGGTGTGATGTGAGAACGGCAAGGCTTTACCTCGACCTCCCTCTGGCTTTGCTGCAGGTTTGCTGGGGCACAGAGTCACTCCATGACTGTGGAGAGAAAAACAAGCCTCTTCAGAATCGGGATTAACCAGGAAAACAACAGCGTCGGTCCAGACCAATAAAAACGTTACAGGCCGATATCAGGTCTGACACGAACATCCTGCTCAGAAGGCCCGTGTACAGCAGAGTCGGCAGGTTAAATCATTTTATAATGAACACACAGTGGCCTGCTCGAGAGGACCCGAGATAGAGCTCGAAGGTTAATGATGTTCACATGCGGCCTGGTATAGCGCTCGGCGTTCATGTTCTACGGATAGAAAAAGGATGCGATGCCTGTTACGTTGAATTTCCGACCCTTGTTCCATAAATAATCCGAATGATCGCGATATACATGGGAAAAAAAAAAAAACTGCAAGTCTAACAGCCAGACGTTCTTCTTTGAACACCTCACGCAACTGCTACTGCCGCAAAGAGCCAAGAATTCTCAAAACGTGTGCTTTTCCCCCCTGTTCCGAATGAAATTGCCGGTCATTGGAAGTCAGAGGGTCTCTCTGTCTCCTGAATCGCGATCCAGGGCTTCCCACAGGTGCTGGAAGGGCCGAGATTGCTTCCTCAGCGTCCTCTCGAGTGTGCCAGCGGTTTAGTCAGGGGCTGAAACGATTTCACAGAAGCACCCGTGTGACGGGGTCACTTCAGGACGAGCAGATGGTGACCGTTCATCTGTCGTGCCGAAACCTCGTCTGCAGACTGGACGCAGCAGAGAAGCTTTACTCCATGGTGCCTGGCAACGTTCACGCATCCATCTGCAATTCGCCAACGTGGCTTTTCATGACGTGATGGGAGACGGAGCAGAGTGTGGCCTGAGCTTGGAAGTAAAGAACGGTTTGAGTCATGGTGTCCAGAATATCTCTCAGCAATTCAGCTTCTGACCTTGTCCTGCAAGTTCAGTGAAACCGTGTTCCCACTGCTGAAGAGCCAAACTTTAGGCACTTTGTTTCATTCCATAAAGCGACAAAGAAGAAAGCCTGTTCATTCCTGACTTTCACCAAACAAACAAATGGAAAAAAACAATTTCATTTAGTGTACACGCAGCCATGTGCAAGCTGAAGAGTCTGACTTTACCATGGTGTTGTTCTGATTCCTTTGATCGTGGCATCGGAGACGAGTCAACATCTAAAATTGAATCTCCCAGCCTGTCTACTTCACACTAAAACTCTTTGTTCTGTACCCAGTACAACCTTTTGCTTTGTACAGAGTCAGTGGAGCCGTCAGCCCAACACACTCTGTCTCATTGTAAAGAAACCCGATCTACTACAAAGAGATGTGCTGCTGATATTTACTGCAAAAGTTCCTGGGGAATCTCTGCAGCGAAAACTCTGCCATCGAAATTAATGATGCTTGCTTTTAACTAAGCATTCATGGAAAGGAGGTGGTTCAGACATCTCATCAGGACGCCTCCTGAGCGCCTTCCTTTGGAGGTTTTCCAGGCACATCCAACTGGGAGGAGACCTCGGGGTAGACCCAGAACACACTGGAGAGATTATATTTCTCATCTGGCCTGGGAGCGCCTTGGGATCCCCCAGGAAGAACTGGAAAGCATTACTGGGGAGACGGACGCCTGGGATACCCTGCTGCCACCGCAACCCAACTCCGGATAAGTGGAAGAAAATGGATGGATTCATGGAAGCGACATGGCTGCCATGAATATCTTGCCATCATTTGGAGCAAAGCTTGGGGGTGGCACAGTGGCTAGCACTGTCGCCTCACGGCAAGAAGGTTCTGGGTTCAAACCCCATGGCCAACGGAGGCCTTTCTGTGTGGAGTTTGTATGTTCTCCCCGTGCCTCATAGGTTTCCTCCACACTCCAAAGACATGTAGATTAGGTAAAATATCCAGCCACTGGGGTTGCACAAGACGGTGCGAACTCAGTGCCGGTCCCAAGCCCGGATAGATTAGGGAGGGTTGTGTCAGAAAGAGCATCTGGTGTAAAACCTATGCCAAATCAAATATGCGGAGCAGATCCACTATGGCGGTCCCAAACAAACGGGAGCAGACAAAAGACAATGATTTGGAGCCAAGATTAGGCACATCCTCAACGGAACGTCAAGGACAGAGTGGCATCAAAACAACCATGACTACCAAAACATCAAAGAGAACTGAAATGTGACGATGTGAGAACCTCCACAACAAATCGTTTCCAATAGGAAACTCAACAAAGGACAAAATTTTGTTCCCAGAAGGAAGATCGACCCAAAACAGGAATCGGATGAGAAATACGAGAGGAGATACAATTCTCGTGAGAGGCCTGGAAAATTCGTTAATTTGGCCTAATTACTTACTCGCGAGCAAAAAATTTGACAAAACAATGACCAGAGCGATGAGCTCTTTCAAACAAAACAATCGGAACGAAAATCCGTGGAGAACTGATGGAGGAGACACGATTTAACTGAATCGTGGACGACGGATGGATGACGGACGCCACGCCATGGTAACAGCTCATGAGCTAAATAAATGATCACGGCGCATTTGCGTAGTGCAACACCAACGTAAATAGTTCGGAATGCAAAGCACCAGCGTTGAGTGCGACACTCGCCACAAGTCCGACAAGAGTGTTTTTGAGAATCGACACCGTTTTATATTCTGTTGATTCTTGGTGAAATTTAGTTTCCTCTGAAATGGTCATTGTGATAGATGTTTATTTCTGTAACCGCTCAAAAAACATCAGGCCGTTCTGTTCTGCGGCTGGGAAGTTATTTAATTTGAGGGGATTAAAGCAAATAATGTGCATGAAATCGCTCGCTTTGCGCAGTCAAGCAGACAGAGGAAGTCCGTGTGTGCGCGCATGCGCAGATTTCCCTTTGAGCGTGCACTGACAGTTCCATCATTCTGTCGCTAAACGAACAGCTGATCACACCGAGGTGCTCGCTGAGCGCCGATATTTATTAGTTCGGTCCTGCGTTTCCTTTCCTTCGGATATAACAACGTCTTTTCTTCTCGCTTTCTTTCCGTTACCGTAATCGGTCTTTCACGTTTCATTCGCACACTCACGTCCTCCATTTTTCTCTCCCGTTTCAAATTTGTATCCCACAATGCCTTGCGTGAACGAGGAAAGCCCACCACGTCATGCGTGACGTAGTATCTTGTATTAGGTCATGGTGAAGCAGGAAAAAATAGCGGAGAATTTAAGGCCAGATGTCTCTAAATGTATTAACTGTTCATGTTTTTAAAAAAATGAATTAAACTGGAAGTCTATGATTCGAATTCAGTTGCTTTCAGTCCACTCAACAAAAATAATTGGGTGTCGGGGAAAATTCTTTTTATGACCTACACTACGCAGTCGACCTTGAAAAGCTCGCAAAAGGTCTGTTTTGCATCCTGAATTTCCAGATTGGGAAATATAACTCTCTGAATGCAAAGTCGGAGTTTTTGATCTAAAACACAACTCCATCGTGACGAGAGCGGAAATCGTTTGTATTTGTGTCATGGACATAAACACTACGTTCAGACTGCAACCTGAAACGACCCATATCCGATTTGTTGTGAAATGCGATTTTTTTGTTAGGCTGTTCACATTACCAATTATATGAGACTTGTATGCGATCTCCAATATGAACGGAAAACGACCCAAAAGTGTCCCGCATGCGCAAATTGACACGTAATAAGCACATCTACGTAATACGTAAACAAAAAAAAAAAAAGCGCACTCTTCATGTTTAATGATTTTTTGTTTGTTTGTTTGTTTAATTATCTGGTTAGTGTTAAAGTGTGAGGTCTCGTGTGTGTTTTTGTTTCTGAACTGAAATGAAAACATGTAGCCTGGTAACGAGGGTTGACTCCTAAATGTCTCTCTAATTTCTATATAAGTGCACTACATGTTACTAGGAAGTAATGGATTTTTAAATTCTATATAGTGCACTCGAGCTTCAGTAGGCAGTCATTTGGGATACGGCCGCTGTATTACCAAACTCTTAATTCAGGCTTAATCATTTGCACATATTTATTTCGTCATATTAATAAACTTTTTCTACATTTTTATAAATATTTATTTAGATTGTTTATAGCCAGCTGAATTCTGCAACTTCTCTCAGCGCTGGCTCAAGGTGCAGAAACATCAGTGCAGTTTGCGATGGAGATGAGGTGAGACCTGGCGATGTGGTTTTTGTGGCGGCGGTGGAACTCGCACAATAATCTGATTAATGTGGGCAGCAGACTAACGAGACCGAAGGGTTGTAGATGTCTGATAAAAAAGAAAAAACTAACAATATTCAATATAAGACATAATGAACGTAATCGAAAGAGACCGAAGGTGTCAAATTACCGGAAATTTCCAGAACAATCTTATAATCTTGTAATACAGGATGGTTTAAGTTATAAATCAGTTATAGAAACTGTTTTATTTAATCAGGCTAACAGATCAACATCCAGGTCCCTACCAAATCCACCATTAGCTTGATCAGTTCTATAAAAGTCTATTTAAATTCTGAAAACTGTACAAATGTTGTTGTTTTCCACCAAAGAGGCAGGATTAGCCAACGCAGAATAGTGACGTTTGTCTATTGTTGATGACGTGTAGGTCGCATGAATGCGACCTGTCGGGTCAGACTGCAGTCGCATGTGAAAATAACGGATATGCATCGGAATTAGGACCACATATCCAAGCGGCCTGGGTCGCATGTGAAAAAAATCAGATCCGTGTCGTTCAGATTGTCAATAACAAATCGGATACAGGTCACATATGGGCAAAAAAATCGGATATGGGTCGTTTCAGGGTGCAGTCTGAACGCAGTCAATGAGCTGTTTAACCACACCGTCTTGTATTCTGTCAGCCGTCAGCCATTTTTTAATTTTTCGCGTCAATCAAAACAAGAAACTGGGCAACTCTGTAAATCTTTCGGTGGCTTCGCTCAAAAAAGCAATTTATGATTTCTTCCACCAAACCAGGTTTTTCTCGCTTCGAGTTCCAAGCGCACAGCTGCTCAAATTAATTTATCACAACAGCTCATATTCAGTTCAGTCAAGTGGTCATTTCTTTCTCAGAACGTTCATCCAGCCATCATTGCTGTTGTTTCTTTCCTCGACACTAAATCAATCCCAAGTAATCCACGCCCACTCCGTTGTGCCAACTGCCGCATGGCAATAAAACGATACCATACTGCTCGCCCATGAACAAGCTTGTTATGGTGAAAACACTAACTGGGGGAGGAAACAAATAAGAGTTCGTAAGTATTCCAAACACGCCAAGACTCGCTGGATTGAAGGAGCTCCAAAATGAAGAAATGTTAATGTTCCACCTGGACCTCATTAGTTATGTGTTGCAATACTTCACCGCGTAAATCGGCTCATAAAGTCTGGAACTAACTTTCAACACTACCTTGCAGAAAATGCTGCGTTTGTTTCATCACTATATTTTCACCCTCCACACTGAAAGCTTAGGTCAGATAAATATTTTATCAATGTTCCCGAAGCAGGATTATTGATATCTTGTTGCTATTATTCATGCACCGTGACTGAAATGCGAAATGATCCTCACCCTTAATAGAAAGCCTCATACATCACTTTTACTTTGCAGGTTCCTTCTTTTTTCCGGTGTGTCTCTCTCTCTCTGTGTGTGTGTGTGTGTGTGTGAGAAAGAGAGAGAGACCATTTCTTGTACTTGATGACAACAGTCAGGCTTGATGAATGTTCCATGGATTACCGTTAATCAGCTCATGCTCGTGAAACCAGTCGGTACCACTCGGGCGTGACTCGGCTCCTTGTTTCTTTTCCAAATCCTTGCAGAATTCAGAGGCGCCGATACGGACCAAAGAGGGCGAGGAAAGAAACCTCACACGTGGCATAACGAGGGAGGGGTGTGTTCAAAAGGATGCGTTACGTCATCCAGTTATTCCAGTACAAATGAAGCTTTTCGCTTTGTGATCAATCCAAAAAAAAAAAAAGAGCTGAAATTACAATTCATTATTTATCGCAAGCACAGACTTAATTACAGCAAATCGCTTCTTCTCAGTCTGTGATCTGGAACAAGATGTCTTGCTCTCAGACTCTGAAACTGAGCAAACTGTTTAAGTCGCTGGAATGTCAGTGACGAAAACGAACAATTTTCCAACAAGAGTACTCCCACCCCAACCACCAAGTGTTTTATTCCCAATTTCCTGATTTATAGTCGGCATATCAGGAGAAAATTCGAATTCAGTCCCAATTGTTTGAATCTGCCCTCACTGAATTCAAAACCACATACTTTTTACAGATTTAAAACATCCGTTCTTGAGATATTACAAATCAAAGACTGAAAAAACGCTCAATTTTTCGACAACTGCCGTAATATTCTGGATGAGGATCACATGGTCCAAAATGAGCCTCGTTCACTAATGAGATCAAATGGGTTTTTTTTCTTCTTCTTCTGAATAACTTGTCTATTTTTCAAGATATTTACATGGAAATTGGCAGGAACGGAGATGGTTGGATACTGAAGAAAAAAACTTTGAAAAATTAGTAAAAACAAACTCTGCAAATTAGTAGTATTAATGATTAGCCTAGTAAACTAGACCCACCCGCCTAGCGGCCAAAAATATTTTTTGCCTGCGAGTGGGTCTAGCCTCGCACCATATCAACAAAACACCCGGGCATCAAATCGTGCCCGCCAATCACAACGCAAGGTTTTTGTTTGGATTCTTTGGGCGGGCTTTTGCAGGAGTGACGACAAAGCTGCGCGACGCTGGAGAAAGCACAACAGGAAAGATGGCTACCGCTAGTGAACAGCACGCGTTTGACTCCGCTTTGGAATCAGTTTTAGAAGAATTAGACTTGGAGTTTTCGTTGAAACATGAGCAGGAAGAGGCTCTCCGCTCATTCCTTTTCAAGAAGGACGTTTTCGCTGTTTTGCCGGCCGGCTATGGCAAAAGTCTGATCTACCAGCTGGCTCCGCTCGTAGCCAAAAGGATGGGGCTAGTTTGTGCAGTACGAAGAATTAATAAACAGCTTTGAAACATTACTTTTTGATTGTTTCTTATTTTCCCGTTATTTTAAATTTAAGGGAAATTATTTCACCAAACACCACTAAATAAAAACTCTCAAAAACAGTTTAAGCAAACCCTTGAAAAACACTTGAAAAAAATAAAAAAAGAGTGTATGTTAAGTATGTGGTACAGACTCCAAACTTGTGGTCATTATCTCCAAACTTCTAATAATTTTGAAAAATTATTTATTTCAAGGCCTCCCCCACTGCGCGCTCTGACTACGTCACAGTCACTGTTGCGCTGATTGGTCAGAGCGTTGGCCTATACGCACAGAGACAGTTTGAAAGACAGCGGGTTGTTCCACCCCCACCCTTCGGAAATGTCTACGAGCGAGGCCAGACTAAATATTCACATTTAGTCTGGCTTGCCAGGCTAATTAATGATGCTAATTCAGTAAAAATGTTAAATTGGTACACTCTTTAAAAAAAAAAAGGAAGAAAAGATCATTTCTAACCCGCTCTTTGTGCTCGGTCGGCCTTTGTATTTCTCAAAAGTAAGGCCGACTCGTGTTTATATTCAAGAACATCAATGATAATATTCACGGCTTTCAAGGCGAACCTCAAAAAAAACTGTCCGATCCAAATCCAATCAACAATTCGCATTAACTGAACTGAAATTGACACTCACGTTTCTGACTTCCTTTTTTTTTTTTTTTAAATATCATTCGGACCACTAAGACCTAAATATTTTTCATCAAAACAACTCCAGTTATATTTGAAAACGGTTATTTATTTACACAAAGCTGTTTGATTTGAAAAAATAAGTAGGTAAAGCTCTGAAAACTCACTTCAGAGTCTCCCGTGAATCAGAACATCAAAACTAGCAGACGGAAAAGTTTGCTGAATCCTTCATCAGAAACAGTGAGAGCGAGAGAACATTTCTATAAAAGTGATCTGATTGATATTGACGAGTAATCCAGTGCGAAACCGATCAGAAGAGAGAGAGAGAGAGAGACTGAGCGCTTTCCCGTGACTCAAAAAGAAAAGCACCGGCAGTTTCCCGACGTCGCGCGAGCAGAGTTTTTACTCCGTTGTTCCGACTTCAACCTGCCGTTCCTCCCAAAGTACTGAACAGATCTTAACCAGGTACATTTCTTTGGAAAGCAGACATTATAAGCTTTTTAATGACCGTATTCACGACATAAAATATTCAAGAGTTAAGCAATGACGGGTTTGGAAACTTCGATGAGCGTCTGCATGGGCAGTTTTCACAGCGCCTGATACGCCTATTTAAAGCACAAAAGATTGAGTTTCGGAAAGTTCTTCGGGAAGCGCTTTTCGCTCCACATCAAAGCCGAGCGTGAACGTGCGGTTGTGGTCGGTGAAGCAGACTTTGCCGCGGTGGAGTAAACGGAGAGGTAAGATTTCAGGGATGAAGAAAAAAAAAAGAAAGAAGACAAAGTTGGAAGGAAGCCAAGTTTTAATGTTTGATGAAATCAGAAAAAGCAGAGAAGTGAAAGGTCGTTTCAGGACAGCTTTGCTCTTTTATGAGACAGAAAAGAAAAGAAAAAAAAAAACAGTGATGAAATCAAATACAGTGAGGAGGAGCAGGAGAAAGACAATCTGAGAAATAAAGCTGAAAGATCAACACACTGAGGAGCTACGCTATACAGTCGAGTGAGAACAGTCCAAGACCTGGCAATTCCCTCAGACGAGCACAAGTACAGCTTCCTGTGGAGAAACATGGAGAGCAGTGTGTGTGTGTGTGTGTGTGTGTGCTAACTCTACAGCAGACTGCACTCAGTCTGTATTTCAGGACTTGAGCTTTGCACTGAGGTTGCTTTCTTCTTATGGCTATACGATTTTTTTTAATTTATTTATATATATATATATATATATATATATATATATATATATATATATATATATATATATATATATATATTTTTTTTTTTTTTTCATTATAATCTTCCCTAGACATCCCACACATCATCGTGGTCAGCGACTGGCACGCAGTGTTGCCCTGATATGATGTGACGCAAGGCTCAGGCTGGGTGTAGCTCGACGCCCAGGTGTTCAGGACTTGATGTTGAGGGAGTGGGCGGATCTTTCATGGTGCCAGTCCCTCAGCCTGGCATAGCGAGGGCTCTGAATCTCCGTGAGGAACTTTTCCCTGCCAGGGCCAGCACACAGACAGAAAAGGAGGGAAGAAACAAGAGAAAAATCCCACACACACACACACACACAAAATCAGAGAGAGGAAAACAGAACGAGCTTGGGAAAAGATTTAAAACGTGAAAACGCATGCGAGAGCACACCGTGCGGTGGATTTTAAAATGTCATGTCATTTCACGTGACCGTTAATGACAGTCGAGCTGTAATGAAGGATCACAGCTGGGGAGAGATGAAGCGAGATCTCACGCTGGACTTCATCACAGCTCGTCACGCAACACTCTAAACGAGCGGGTTAGCAGCACTGCGCTTCATTCCAGCCACACGTTTCCACTCCTGATATTTACCTGGACCTTTTCATGGTCTCGTCATCCGGGTCCTGCACTGAGGAAAGCAACACACACACACAAATCAGGTTCTCCGTCATTCAGCTTAGACGCACGCACAGCATTCAAATCACCAATTAATCACTAAACGCCATCAGATACACTCCCAATCAGTTTCTCGCGCACAAAAACAGGAACTTTTTGAGCCGTCCTGTTGATCTACAGCAGAGATTCAATGACAAAGTGCTCTTTCTGATGCAATACAGGACTGAGTCGCTTTCCAGAGGCCAGATTAGAGTCAGAGTCATTCAAGTCCTGCTGATCAATCAGATCCCTGAGATTAGGCTACGTTCACACTGCAGGCTGAAGTGACTCAAATCCGATCTTTTCGCCCATATGTGACCTGTATCCGATCTTTTATTGACAATATGAACGACACAGATCCGATTTTTTCAAATCCGACCCAGGCCATTTGGATATGTGGCCCTAATTCCGATTCCTATCCGCTCTTTTCATATGCGACTTCAGTCTGAACCGCCAGGTCGCATTCATCCGACTTACACGTCATCAACAAGCCACAAACGTCACTATTCTGCGCTGAAGTAGGCGGCGGGTCTCTCAAAAAAAGTTACAACAACATGGCGCATAATCACGGGCGCAGATAGAGGGTGGGACTCGTCCCACCCAGATTTAAATTCACCTCGTTCGGTCCCCCCCACTTATAGGGAGGAAAAAACGTCTATGCTGTCTTTCTTTGCATAAGGCAAACCTCACGGAAAAATCAAAAGACTGATTACCATTCGGTTTATTGAGGTGCACAGCAGTACAGACATAGTTGCAACAACTCGCATAAAACAAAACAAAGACTGATATTCGGTTGGTTGAGCTGCGCAGACTGCACAGGTTGTGAGTTCGAGCTTGGTTGCTATGGTAACCCACAACAAGTCTGACAGGCATATCGGGGTTGGGGTTGGTTTGCTGGCAGCTTTGTCCCCCCCAGTTTTTTGTCCCCCCCAGTTCAAAAAACGTATCTGCGCCCCTGCGCATGACATCAATGCGAGGGACGCTTCGGGCTGTGAAGGTTCTGAATCTTCTCAATGGAAGGACGCAGAGGTTAGGGAGCTGATTTCCATTTGGGGGGATGCAGCTATTCAAGCTAGATTGGATGGGTCATACCGCAACCGGGCGGTTTTACTTCCATAAACACTGGCCATGCTCACTGCGTGTGACGTCGTCGTACCCTGCAATGCGCATGCGGAACACTTTTAGGTCGCTTTTCGTTCATACTGAGGATCACATACAAGTCGCATATATTTGTTAATGTGGACGACCTCACAAAAAAAAATCGGATTTCACAAAAAAATCGGAATTGAGCATTAAGCCTTGCAGTGTGAACGTAGCGTTAGACGTGGCTTTAGGCTCCTAAACAGTTAAAACCCCCAAAATCAGATCAGATCCGGTTGCCTCGGGACAACGCTCAACAAAGCGGCAGGATTTCGGTCCTCAGTGAAACCTTTCGTTAAGGCAGGTTAATGCGGTTAGTTCCTGCCGAGTGGGCGCTGGTGTGAGCGTCTTACTGTAGTCCGTTCCCGTAACCTGGGCGAGGATGCGGAAGGAGCGGGACTGCGTGGTGCCGGTGCGAGGCTGCCAGTCCTCCGTGTCCTGGATCAGACGCTTCTTACTGCGATCGTTCGGGATAAAGCACGGGACGTTCTCCACCCGCAGACCGTGCCTACGTGGAGGAGGCAGACGCGTTAACAGCAGCTCTTTTACCACAAAACACACACACACACACACACACTACGACATGCTGCCTGGCGTCAACCCCCACTGCCAGTTTTCATCCTTCATCCGTTTCAACAGCGGTCCGGCTTTCACGACACGGCTCCTGCAGCTCGACGTCAGAGCGGAGTCTGGAACTGGATTTTATTCCAATATTTTTGAGCAGTTATGACCTGAACAACCCTTTACCACCTCACCACAAGCTCAGGGGCCAAGCAGATTAAAGGAGAACTGAAGGGCAATTTTTTTTATACTCAAAATTCTCTCATTTTATTCAATATCGGAAGGCAGTTTTGATCGCTATTTTGTCGCTGCGATCGCAAGTTATGAGTGTTTGAAATACGCTCTGTAATACATCAGTCCGTATGTCAAAGCAATGGCCGTAAACGAGATTCGTCGAGACCTGCGCGAGACATCGTAGGACGGAAGTAAAACGTTCAGCGGAAATCCAAGTGACTGACATGTACCGACGTTGCCAAAAGACGCGCGCGCCCTCTTTCGAATGCTGACGTCATCAAGCCGGAAGTTTTGTTTGTTTTCATAGCAATCAGGAAAGTTTGAAAAAGTAGTCAGTAATCGTCATTTAAACTCGTTTTTGTGCAATACTTCGTTTGGAAAACAGTTTTCAAAATGGCGGCACGGACACCTGGCTGACGCGTCACGTTTCGAAGTCTCGCGCAAGTCTCGTGAAGATCGCGCGGATAAGCGACGCCTGCCGTGGACCAAACGAACTACATTCAACACGGCTAAAAAACGAACAGGCCGATAAGTATAATATTTAATTGCAATTAGTTGCCGATACGAGTCGTGATATAAGGTTACTAAAACCCAAAACGTAATTGAATAACATGTTAATTAAGAAATAAAGCAAGTTTAAAAAAGACTTCAGTTCTCCTTGAAACAAACATGGAGGACAGGATTAACACTGTGAGTGAGGGAACACTGACAGATTTCCAGAAAATATTTCACGGCCAAAATTCCAGAGTTTAAAACTCAAAACGATGACTGTTTTTGAGACGTTCACCAGAAAACAAACAAACAAATCTCACTATGTCAGTAGGAGGTTGCTACCAAGTGTGAACGCATCAGAAACCATGAAGTTTGAAGTTTTTTTTTTTTTTTTTTAAACTTTTCCTGATTTGTCAGAGCTTGGTCATGTGACATGAACAAAAACAGTCCCTTGATGCTCGTGACGCGCTCAAACAACACTCTGTTCTCATTTCAGGAGAACCCATGAGAGCCGCATGCTCCTCACTTACTTGCTGTCGTGGTACAAATCTTCAAAGAACGTCTCTCCTCGACTGAAAAAGGGAAAGAGAAAGGGGGGGGGGGCAACAGAGTGATGAGAATGAATATCGCCATCGCTGATAATTGAAATTGAGCGCAAATCAATCGTCAGAGAAGGAAGGAATAGAAAAATGGATGCTACTAACTTGTCAATAACCTCCAGCTGCTGGATTTGGGAGAGCAATTAAGAAAAGAGAGAGATTAATTTTTTTTGACATAAAACACAAAATCAAGATGCAGGAAAGTGAAACGGGGTCACGCGATTTGCCGTGTCTGATGCAGAATGCGTGCACGCTGTGAGAAGCTGAAAGCAGCCACAAGCTGTCCGTTCTGAAGACCACGCCTTTATTACGCTCCGGAGTCTGATCCTAAAACCTTCACGGTGTCTGAATGAGGGTGGAGCAGGAGGAAGACACTGGAGCTCTGGGGTAGTTCTGAGTTTATTGCTTGGCTGTTCAGAGGTGAGAACAAACACACACTAAAAAACAGTATTTTACCCAGAAGTCCCTTTTCCGCCCCGTCCCCCACCCAGCCTTTACTATCCATCCTTGTCCGAGCGAGTTTTACTTTATTTCTCGTCCCTGCGTTTGCGTCTCCTTACCTTCTGACTTTCAAGCTTGACATCGTCAACAGCTTTTTTTTTCCCTGCCAAAAAAAGCACAATGACTTGATCAGGGATGAGAATGAAAAATATTTAAAAAGCCTGAAAAAACCAGGGCGGGGCCCAGGGGTTCCAGGGGCTAATGATTTTTGGCTAATTTTTTATTTATTTATTTATTTTCTTTATTATTAGACAGGGATATTATTAGACAGGGATATTATTATTATTATTAGACAGGGAGATTATTATTATTAGACAGGGATATTATTATTATTAGACAGGGAGATTATTAGACAGGGATATTATTATTATTAGACAGGGAGATTATTAGACAGGGATATTATTATTATTATTAGACAGGGAGATTATTAGACAGGGATATTATTATTATTATTAGACAGGGAGATTATTAGACAGGGATATTATTATTATTATTAGACAGGGAGATTATTATTATTAGACAGGGATATTATTATTATTAGACAGGGAGATTATTAGACAGGGATATTATTATTATTAGACAGGGAGATTATTAGACAGGGAGATTATTAGACAGGGATATTATTATTATTAGACAGGGAGATTATTAGACAGGGATATTATTATTATTATTAGACAGGGAGATTATTAGACAGGGAGATTATTAGACAGGGATATTATTATTATTAGACAGGGAGATTATTAGACAGGGATATTATTATTATTATTAGACAGGGAGATTATTAGACAGGGATATTATTATTATTATTATTATTATTAGACAGGGAGATTATTAGACGGAGATTATTAGACAGGGATATTATTAGACAGGGATATTATTATTATTAGACAGGGAGATTATTAGACAGGGATATTATTATTATTATTAGACAGGGAGATTATTAGATAGGGAGGAGATTATTAGATAGGGAGGAGATTATTAGACAGGGATATTATTAGACAGGGATATTATTATTATTAGACAGGGAGATTATTAGATAGGGAGGAGATTATTAGATAGGGAGGAGATTATTAGACAGGGAGATTCTTTTGTGTAATCTGAGCTGAAGTGGGTTTTGTGCTTTGGTTTTTTGGGGCGAACGCGCGCTCTCTCTGCCATGCCGATCCTGTAGGCTGCACTGACTCAGCTGAAAACTCCGGTCCTCGAGAAAAGAGATAAAAGCCCGCCCACACTGAAAGCTGATTGGCTTATTTTGCTAAGTAACCCAATCAGGATGCTCTTTGTCTGGCATGCGCTACATGAACAAGCACACAGGCAGTGTTGCCACATTGGGCGGTTTTAAGTGCATTTTGGCGGGTTTGGAACATATTTTGGGATGGAAAACGTTAGCAGTATCTGGCAACACTGCACAGTCTCCCTCGCGCGCGCACATTCTAAGATGCGTGATGCAGACCTTAATGTTGCGCGCGCACGCTAAAAAACGATCATTTTGGTCTGAAAAAGTCGGAAATCCGCCGATCGGCGGAAAATTCTCATCCCTGCTTAATAATAAAAGTAGCTTCTATAAGAACGTCACTTCGTGCAAAAACTGCCATCAGGTCAGGTGGGTTTTTCCCCCCTCCGCTTTGGAAAAGATTTAAAAAAAAAATAAAATAAATATCTCACAAAAGAACACTTATTCAGTTCAGTATCTAAATAATTCCTGCCATTTGCATCACTGTCTCTCTCTTATTTTTTTTTTTTTTATAACCCCACAAATCATCCGAAATCATCTAATATGTAAGGAGTTCCTGGGTTTCAATCATGTGACTTTTCTTAGCGATTTCACTTCCGGTAAAACGGCTGCTGGAGTGCAAACAACTTCGATAACTTCTCGTCATCTAGAAGCCACTGCTGGCTTTAGATATATTCAGAAGATTGCTCTGTGCAACAGAATCAACCCCGACAGTCTGGGAAAGAAGGATGTGTCATACGATCTCGAAAACTACCCTTCAGTCGAGTTCCCCGACATCTCGAACTATCTGGTGTTGCAGACGTCCTCCTACACCGCAAAACAGATGAAAGCGTGGAAGAGTACAGAGGCTTACAACTTTTTTTTTTTTTTTTGTACGTGGCTGGGTAAAGGACCTCGCTATCAAGTCGCTGCCCAATGAATCCTGGATTGTTTTTGCCCGTATCAGTAAATTTTTTTTTTTAGCTTTCTGTTCATGTCTTTATAACGCAGCGCTGCAAATTGAAGTGTAAATGAACAACAGTTGGCTTGACTCTCACTTGTGTTGGCTCTTATCTCTCAGCTAAATCATTCACAAAGATCATCAGAAACCCCTTTAAAGGAACAGTCCACCGTACTTCCATAATGAAATATGCTCTTATCTGAATTGAGACGAGCTGCTCCGTACCTCTCCGAGCTTTGCGCGACCTCCCAGTCAGTCAGACGCAGTCAGACGCGCTGTCACTCCTGTTAGCAATGTAGCTAGGCTCAGCATGGCCAATGGTATTTTTTGGGGCTGTAGTTAGATGCGACCAAACTCTTCCGTGTTTTTCCTGTTTACATAGGTTTATATGAGCAGTGATATGAAACAAGTTCAGTTACACAAATTGAAATGTAGCTATTTTCTATGCTATGGAAAGTGCGCACTATAATGACAGGCGTACTAACACCTTCTGCGCGCTTCGGCAGCGCATTGATACGGAGCTCAGATATCAATGCGCTGCCGAAGCGCGCAGAAGGTGTTAGTACGCCTGTCATTATAGTGCGCACTTTCCATAGCATAGTAAATCGCTACGTTTCAATTTGTGTAACTGAACTTGTTTCATATCACTGCTCATATAAACCTATGTAAACAGGAAAAACACGGAAGAGTTTGGTCGCATCTAACTACAGCCCCAAAAAATACCATTGGCCATACTGAGCCTAGCTACATTGCTAACAGGAGTGACAGCGCGTCTGACTGACTGGGAGGTCGCGCAAAGCTCGGAGAGGTACGGATCAGCTCGTCTCAATTCAGATAAGAGCATATTTCATTATGGAAGTACGGTGGACTGTTCCTTTAAAGACCTGGATCTTCGTTAAACAAGACGGAGAAGTGATCACGGCGCATTGTAACTGTGCGGCTGGGGAAGAATTTTGTCACGACCTTCATGCATTTGGACTTTGTGAGGAGGAAACAGCTGGAGAATCGGCTTTCGCGCTTCGTGACGAAAAAAAGGACCGTAAAATAACGACACATAGCAAGAAAAGTACTTGGAAAACACTAAGGCCAGAGCTGAGATGGAAATACAAACCTTTCACCAAGTGATCACTGCAAACTCGAGCGCGCTTCGACTCGTCTCGCTTCGATTTCAGTCAGAGGTTCAAAACCCACCTTTCTCGACGTCTTTTTGTGAAATCCTGTCTTCGTTCACCCATTTTTTATTAGCTCACGGGGAACCCTGAAGAAACTTTGATCAGTTTCACGGTTTGATCGATTTGAACAACCTAAAGCAGCACAAGTGTCAGGCATTTTTCATGCAAGCAATGCACCTTCTCCGTACAAACGCTTTGTCAGCTGAGCTTTGGTAGACCACCAGCTAAAGTTTTGAATAACTAATGAGGCGGATGTGACGTCACGTCACGTGAAACCCAGCAATTTAAAAAATTTAAAAAAAATTAAAAACTCCAGGGTGTCCTGTGACAGGAAACTAATCAGCGTTTCGGTTACCTCCCTGAAGTTGATTATTTTGTTTTATTTCCCTTATCCGACAGAAATTTACCAACAATTTGAATTTTCAGAATTATTCCAAAATTGCGTTTTATCCAGCGTGAAACAAATCGGTCCTTCACCAGCCTCTCGTTTTTCCCTTCGCCCTGATGACTTTCCTGTTACGGAAAACACATTACAGCTTTACCTATGACTTCAGAAATTCTGACGCTGGAGACTCTTCTTCTCTTCTTTCACAATGGGCTACTTTTAATCCATTTATATCTCGTCTCACCATCCGCCATACTCCTTGTGCGATGTCAGCCAGAGAAACGATCACATATTCGAACAAGTGCATGTGCATTATTAAAAATCGCTCCCCTATGGGTCCATGTGGCGACTGCTTATAAATAAAACAGTTTTCTGATCCCATGTCCATACAGTAAATATCGCATATAAACATGTTATCAGTGAGACTCGCCTCATCTCGTACAAGCGTCACCAAGCTGTGAGCAGCATCAGGGCTTGGAGGATTTTGGTTCCCAATTTTGTTTCCTGTCTTTTGCTCAAAATACAGCGCTGTGAACTCGATCTGTTTTCAAAACAGTCAGAAAGAAAGCACTTGTTCGTGAATCGTCTTCAAAGCGTTATTTAGTACTAATGAGCACATTCTGTTCCACAAGTGTAGCGTCAAGACTCGAAAATAAAATTCAAATATTCAAGCGAACAGCACAAGGCTTTTCGACATATCTGCCAAAAAAAAAAAAAAAACTTTCATTTGACCTTTCAGAAGGACCAAACAAAAGCTGTGATGATCAAAAGGTGCATTTTCTTCAAATCAACACAGCTTACTTGATATCGAATCAGTAGCCTCGGCGAACCACGAGGTGAATTTCATTTCTCTTTTTATCTGCTGAGTATCTTCCGATACGACGAAGTTATAACAAGGTTTCTCTGATTTTGTTTCCGGTACTGATTGGTTCCAAAACTCAATCAGGATAAAGTGCTGATTGGTTACGAAGTTTTACTACTGTTGCACTCATTCTTACAACACGATGACGTATACCCCTTTTCCACCAAATCAGTTCCAGGGCTGGTTCGGGGCCAGTGCTGGTGCTGGTTCACAACTCGTTCAACTTGCGAGCCAGCTGAGAACCAGTTTGCTTTTCCATAGCTCGCGGTGCTAAGAGAAGACACATCATTACGTCGCTGTATACATCAGTTACGTCGCTACGTTTGCATAAACCTTGGCGCGAATATCGAAGCAAAAACAACACAGAAGAAGCAGCAGCAACAACAGCAGCAATAATAATAATAATAATGGCTGACTTCGCGTTTGTACAGCTGCTGCTTCTCGTCGCTTAAAAATGGCGATCTTTCGCGGTCTTGTTATTGTTGTCGGTCTTAACAACTCCGCCCCTCCGCTGACGTAAGCGGTTCTTTCCTCTGGCCCAGCAGAGAGTTGGTGCTAGCCTGGAACCGTTTTTTCTGGCCCCAGAGCCAGTTCTTTGTCAGTGGAAACAGAAAACCCGGTTCCAAACTAAGCACTGGCCCCGAACCAGCCCTGGAACTGCTTTGGTGGAAAAGGGGCAATTGTGGCTTCACCACTCGTTCTGGTTTACCTTTGATAACGCAAGATCGACTGTTTGTATCGCGAGATCACCATTCTGGTGATTATAATGCTTATTATGCATCTGCGTATCCGCAGTGCGCTATTGCTCCATTTATTCTTACAACACGATAACATACTGGCTACTGCCTCACTTCGCCTCGAGCCACAAAAATCATAACCCTGGGATTCTTATTATTATTATTATTTTTATTATCTCATCTCATTATCTCTAGCCGCTTTATCCTTCTACAGGGTCACAGGCAAGCTGGAGCCTATCCCAGCTGACTACGGGCGAAAGGCGGGGTACACCCTGGACAAGTCGCCAGGTCATCACAGGGCTGACACATAGACACAGACAACCATTCACACTCACATTCACACCTACGCTCAATTTAGAGTCACCAGTTAACCTAACCTGCATGTCTTTGGACTGTGGGGGAAACCAGAGCACCCGGAGGAAACCCACGCGGACACGGGGAGAACATGCAAACTCCGCACAGAAAGGCCCTCGCCGGCCAGGGGGCTCGAACCCAGGACCTTCTTGCTGTGAGGCGACAGCGCTAACCACTACACCACCATGCCGCCCTATTTTTATTATAATAATAATAATAATAATAATAATACACACACACTTCAGGACAAAGTTCTAAACTTTTTCTTGCAAAACGTCTCGAAAGGCGAGTCCCAGAAAGCGCCGTGTCGACTGCTTTTCCTTTCCAAAGCAACTATTTTTGTCCTTCCAGCTACAGCAGGTCCTGTTTTCTGTAACTTGAATACAGGCAATAAACTTAAGTCCACACCCACTCACCCACCCATGTGACCACTCCGATCATAAAAAACGTCTTGCTGGTATTTTTCTCCTTTTAAAGCAGAAATCAATTCTCTCAAAGGGAAGAAAAAAAAAAAAACAACCCACACACAATTATTGTTTTTCCCTCCATTTAAACACTCTGCGCTGACGCAAACAAACAATCTGTGTTAAGTGCCTGATGGAAAAAGATCCTCCGGTATGGATCTCCGTCCAAGTACGGCTGGTTGAGTAACTCGGCACCACGGCAGCAGAAGCACTCCGTGAGCTCAGCGGATTTTACAGGGAGAGGCCGGGCTCTATAAACAGCACCCAACATCAAACTTAGTCTTTCTCTCTCTCTCTCACACACCTCGCCCCAATCTCACAGCTCCGAGCAGCCCCACTCGACTTGCTCCCTAAAGTTGAAGAACTCCTCGATTCCAGTTCTGGCTCACTTGACCAGCAACATCTGTTGTTCTGAGTGTTTCAATAAAAAGGGCTCGTTAAAATTCATGCTCTCTCGCCGTCTTTGGCAGAGGAGAGACGAGGACGAGCGAGGGTCCCCTGTACAGGGACGATAAAGAGGAGGCGAAAGGAAAACAGATTGAGGATTGCATGAGACGGCGGTGTGTGTGTGTGTGGGGGGGAATAAAGGAGAGAGAGAGAGAGAGAGAGAGAGAGAGAGAGAGAGAGAGAGAGAGAGAGAGAGAGAGAGACCGACCAAGTCTGGACACCTGGATTGCTTTATGATGATGGGGATGAATAATTATAAACAAGAACAAAGCACTTCATCTTTTTGACACACACAGAGAGAGAGAGAGAGAGAGAGAGAGAGAGAGAGAGCACAAATGGCATCCGTCCTCTTCAAGACCCACTGTAGCCTTGTGTCACTTTTCAAACCACTGTTGTGAAAAGAAACACGAGGAACACACACACACACACACACACACACACGATCCAGAAAGCTGATCTGACCGCCGTTTCACCTTTTCAAGACTCCAGCAGTGTTACAGCAGGGACGGGTTCTTTCTCTGGTCCACGAGCGAACGCAAATCCACACTGATCAAGTCAGTATGAAGCAAAAGTAACCCCGCCCCAAAGATAAATATGTCGGCTTAATCCCGAAACGACGGATTAAAATAAAAAGGGAGCGCTCTGTGACCTCCTTGCTGTGCGTCGTGAATCACCTACCCGTTCTGAGAGGGGGACATGCTGCCTGACAGCGGCGTGCTGGCGTTAGAGGCGTTGGCGTTAAGCTTGGGAGTGTACGCCACCGGTTTGATGACAGGCCCTGTGCTGCGGTTATTAGTGAAGGCGGAGAAGGGCCGCGCCATCTTGTTTATGGTCGTGCTGGGCGTGAAGGAGTACTTAGGCTGACTGGGTGCAGCAGCGAGCGATCCCTGAGGGTCACACAGTGAAAACACACACCAAAGACAATACCATGCACATCAAACCAAGCACACGCGCGCACGCACACACAGGATGGACAGTCCCAGAACTGGATTTTATAATGGACACGGCAGAGAAAGCCATCAACGGGTGGCGTCCTTGCTGCATTTTAATTCAACACCACCATGTTTACATCTTTGCAAACAAACTCAAACAGTTATTCCAAGTTAGGAAGTAAATCTGCCGTCACCTATTCAGCCTGAGAGAAAGAGAGAGGGCCCTGTGAACACGCCCAATTGTCTGAGTAATATTTCTCTTGGACGGCCGCCAAATCGCACCCTGTGTGTTCTGCTCCCTTGGCACTCAGCGCCTGAGCTTCTTCTGAGTCAAGCTGAGCATTTTAGCTGGCACTGAAATCATAAAACGGTCTTTTTGTGTCTGGATGCGTGCACTGCCCGAAAGCGGCCACACGGTGTCACTGTTTCACCCACACAAAAATCAATGTTTGTCCATGGTTTATATTGAAGTATTTTGAGAAAACATGACCAGATCAAGGCTTTAAATGATTTCTGGGACTGTGCATTCTGTTCCAAAGCAATTCAGATGCAAGAACAAACTTCACAAAATAATAATAATAATAATAAAAATAAATAAAAGCATGTGGCAATTACAACATACCGTGAACAAAACATGACATTCCTGCAGTGTAGTGCAGCAAAAAAAAGTACAAAGCCTCTTGACAATCACAGAATGTCAAATAAACGAGGCTTAAACTATTGATCCTTGGATGATGACATAGATGTGGAAAAAGCATCGAGTGGGCATGTTTGTGTCAACAACTCCAATCATGGATGAATGTTTTAGTCAATACAAGGCTGCGTGACACTGCAGAAGCACTGAGCAGAAATGACAGTTTACCTTTTGTTCACCTCCAGACTGGAAAGCTCTGTTTGAGAGAGAGAGAGAGAGAGAGAGAGAGAGAGAGAGAGAGAGAGAGAGAGAGAGAGAGGTTAACGCAATCGTAAAACTGATAACACGTTGGCATTTCTCTCATAACCAATACTTCATTTCATTAACAGGGACTTGGACAGCAAATGCTCGACATCATCCAATTCGAAGAATAACCAGAAAAAATGTTGTTGCTCAAGAAAATAAACCTCTAATTAATCACTGATAGGGTGAAGTTTTATGATAAACCTTTAAGATTTATCGCGGCGACTCCTTCCATAATCATTTCATATTTCACAAGCTGTCCTTAAAACGTACATGACACAGAGCAACGTGTACAACAGTGATCTCAGAACATTTAATCTTTCCTGATGCACACGTCCGCTTCGTTCCGAGTTGTTTTTTTTTTTTTTATTTTAGATATAAAAATCATGTTACAACTTTTCCGCTTTGCCAGAAACACGAACAAACATTGGCTCTATTTTCAGTGAAAACGTACGTGACTTGCATGATGTTACGTGGGAAACCTATCCTTGAAAATCAGTGCTGGGGAACAAACAAGGTGACGGCTCTATTTGGTCACCCCGACTGCAAATCTGACGCTTCTGTGCATATTTAACAACCAGAACATTCATCCAGAAATGAAGTGTAACTTGATCTAGTACCGGTATTCGACTGCTTCAGCTCCTTCAGGCAAGATTTAAAAGATAAATGAGGAACAATGGAAGGTTTGTTGCAGGGTTTTGTCACCACTCTGTTCAAGTTTGATACTGGAAAAAAATGAATCATTCGTTTCACAAAAAAAATTAAAAAATTAAAAAAAGCTTTCTGTGGTATCAGCGAGCGATCAGAGTTCAGACTCCAAGATGGAAATTATGCAGCCATTCTCCACTGGTGAACCGTTGCGGTTCGAGCTGGGACTTGAGCTCAGCCAAAACTGAGCCAGACATCAAAAAAGCAACAGGGCGAAGGATTTTGTGAGGGATTCGCAGCAGGGTGCCAGGTTGCACCGTTGTGTAAAGTTGTCGATGTTGATTTTAAAACTAACGAAGTAAATACTGAAGACTTAAGTGCATGGAAGAAGAACGTGGAGACAGAAATCTTAGTTTCTCGGTCGTTCGCCTGTGCTACTTACTCTCGATAGATAGCACTGTCTGTGAAGATTCTCAAATCATCCAGGTCATAGTAAACTGTGGGTGGTAGAAATGGGCAACTGGACTTGCTTGAAGATTCTTGAAAACGTTTCACCTCTCATCCAAAAGGCTTCCTCAGTTCTGTCTGACTAATAGGGAGTATCAGATGTTTTCCTCAGACAGAACTGAGGAAGCCTTTTGGATGAGAGGTGAAACGTTTTCAAGAATCTTCAAGCAAGTCCAGTTGCCCATTTCTACCACCCACAGTTTATAGATAGCACTGGCTTGACTGCTAACACTGATGAACGCTACACTGGCTGGAAGGTGACTTCCTTGCCACACCGAGTCGGGGTTAAGCTCACACTGGCCTTCGAGAAGGCCGAGGGCGATACATTTTTGGTCCTTCCCACTATAAATCAAAATCTAATTGGTCACTTCATCCGTCACTTCCTACATAAACATACACTGTCATGGCCTTCTGTCCTGGCAATGAAGTCCTGACCGATGAGTGAGCCGGATCTAAACTCTTCTCAGCTGAGACACAAACAAAACAAAAAAAATCTCATTGGATAACTCGATTTTAATGTTTTCAAAACAGTAATTTCGGTCCTTTCATTCCTGAAGCAAATTTGACAGAAAAGGAGGCCAAATTAGAATTCGAAGGGAATAATTATCATGAAATTATCAAAGAATGAAAGAAAATCAATATAAAATATTTGAAATGCTGATATGTTTGGGCCTCTCTGAAGGACGACAAGGCCTTGACACTTCCCCTCCACCATTCTCCAATTCCTTGGATTTTCATTTCACCCACCATCACACTCGCGACTATTCGATGATCGGAATCTTTATCTTCTGTCCATTTCATCGTCATTCCTGCATAAGCCAAAACTTGCCATCTCCTGCTTTGACATTTCAATGTCGGCAGGCGAGGTAACAAAACGTCATCCGGCTGTGGTCCTCTCGGACCTGGACTTTGCTGACGACAGCTGTCTTCTCGAAGACACGGTCAGTGCTGCCCGAGACTTCCTACACAGAGTCGAGTCTGCCACCCAGGAAACTGGTCTCTACTTCAATTCCTCCAAGACCAAGGTCATGCACATCAACCCTCCTGCTGATTCCCAGGATCTACTAGCTAGCCATGGTTCTGCCACCGAACTAGTCAGCGACTTTATATATCTAGGCAGCTACAGCAACACTGCCTCTGATGTTAAAATACCGAACTTGTCAAGCTTGGGGTGCCTCTCATGCCCTAACAAAAGTATGGAAGGCCCCCATCCAAAAAGCCACGAAGCTCGAAATCTTCAAGTCGCGTGTCGAGTCTATCTTGCTCTATGGGTCCGAATCGTGGACGTTAACCAAAACCCGGAGTGAAAAGCTTGACGCAAACTACACTCTCCTCGTTCGTGCTGCCCTGAATGTTTCTTGCAAGAGCCACACCACCAACAAACGACTCTCTGAAGGCCTACCGCAGATCTCACTGGTCATTCATAACCGCTGTCTGGCCCTTGCTGGCCAAGTGATGACACTGGCCACCAAGGTCCTTCTATGGCAACCAGATAACGAACAAAGACGCGATCGACCATCACTGACCCTGAAGAAACTGATCGAAGAGAACATTGGCCTGGAAAATGATCTCCTGTCTGCCATGTTTGACCAAACTATCTGGAAAGACTTCATAGCGTCACCAACAGGTCTTGGATGACACGGAATGGAATGGAAAACAAAACTCAACACCACATGCCTTTCTTTTACCGTCTCAGTTTTTCTGTGGATGGAATGTAAAAACAGGAATCTTGCAATATATTGTTAATACGTATTGCGATACACAACAAAGTCTTGCAAAACGAAAATTCTCTGCAATACCCAACCCTCATTCTTGAACTCTGACTCTCGTGACCTTCTAGTGAGCTGTAAAGCCGGTTTTCACAAAGTACTCCAAACAAACGACGAATGTCCCGGAGGTGCAAAATTTCAGCACACAAATTCAGACCTGCCAAATCTTCAAGAGGAATAATCAGTCGGGAAATAAACATCTCTCAAATTGACATCGCACCAAGGAACACGGAGCGAGTGATGAATTTTCGATGGAATCTTCGTTTTGCACGCGAATATGGTCAGCGGTCCGAGAGCTGAGCGGAAATACAAACCACATAATCATCGTAATACGAGAAATGAATACGTCAAAGACCCGTCATTATGGTCAAGTTACGAGAGAAGTAGTCACAAAAAGCAAGTGGAACATGTCAAAATCTAGATCTTTCTGTCGCTGTCAAAAAAAAAGCGCAAGAAAAACCACAAACGATATTCTCGTGCAGGACTCTCCATGAGTCTGCATTTCCCGTGACTGTGCATGACTTCCTCGGGGCGCGTCAGGAGCTCTCTGGCCTTTACGAGTCCTGCAACGCGGACGAGGTTATCTGAGCAGAGCACGGCTGCAGGAAACAGGATGGAAGAACAATGTGGGGTGAAGCCATCTCAGTGGACCATAAAGCCATCAAAACACCAGATGTTAAGCGGGAGATGAACCGAAATGAGTCGTTCAGTGGGATTCGACAAATGGCTGTCTCCCTGGGACACTCTATAATCAAACGACTTCTTTATTGAATTAGAATGAATCATGTTTGACTTGGAATTAGATAAAAACTGACAAAGGCAGCAGTCTTTATTCCCGATTCTGGCAGAACTGACAACTACATACCGTGTGTTTTTAATTCATCCGACACGCTAAAACGCAAACAGTAACTGCTTTTGGCTTGTAAAGAGTTCATGAAAACAAGCCACAGTCATGCTGGAAATTTCCACGTTCAAGTCGACCTGTTAAATAGGTTTCACCAAAGTAAGTAATAAATTTGCTAAAGTTACCGATCAAGTTGCTACGCGACTTAGTAAGTAGGTTCTTCCAGGTAGACTGCCTTTCAGATTTTAAGCGTAGGTCAGAAAAAGAATTTTCCCCGAGACCAAATTATTTTTGTTTAGTGGACAGAAAGCTACTGAATTCGAATGACAGACTTCCAATTTTTAGTTTGTTTTGTTTTCTAATAGAACAAATGAACTAATTTAGATCTACGTGGCCCAATATTCCCCGCTATTTTTTCCTGCTTCACCATGACCCAATACAAGATACTACACCACGGGACACATGATGGGCTTTCCCCGTTCATGCAAGGCATTGTGGGATACAAATTTGAAACGGAAGGCAAAAAAAAAAAAAAAGGCAGACGCGAATGTGAGAATGAAAGGAAACGCAGGACCAAACTAATAAATATCGGCGCTCAGCGAGCACCTCGGTGTGATCAGCTGTTCGTTTAGCGACAGAACGATGGAAGTCAGTGCACGGTCAAAGGTAAACCTGCGCATGCGCGCGCACACACACACACACGGACTTCCTCTGTCTGCTTGACTGCGCGAAGCGAGCGATTTCATGCACGTTATTTGCTTTAATCCCCTCAAATTAAATAACTTCCCAGCCACATCACAGAACGGCCTGATATTTTGTGAGATGTTACAGAAATAAACGTATATCACAATGACCACATTTCAGAGGGAACCAAATTTCACTGATTTTCTGAAATTGAAAGGCCGTACAGCTTTAAGTAGGCAAGAAACTAAGTTACTAAGAAAGTAAGAAACTTCTGAAGTAAATTTCAAAAGTTACCAAGTGAAATACAAAGTACGTCAGCAAGTACTAAACCCAAGTTTGACACAAATCAGGCTAAGTCACCAGAGTTCCAAAGTCCATCATGGAGTGAGATAAAAAATAAAAAAAAATATTTGAGTAAATAAGGTACTAAGCAAGTGCAGAACCTACTTCGACAATTAAATCCACAAGAAAGTTATCAAGTTACGAATTTACCAAGTTAGTTGCGAAATTAGATCAGCAAGCAACCAAGCTAATCACGTTGTCAAATAAGATGGTAAACAAGTTGGTTCTTTTCCATGTTATTCAAGTTTCTCAGTAAGTCATTATGCTACCAAGCAAGGACCAAGTGAAATATTACATCAGAAAGTTACAAAGCACGCAAGTGATGAATAAACTGACTTTGGAACTTTCTTCATCAGGAAATTACTCAGGAAGAAAAAGTTTCCAATGAGTTACGAAGATACTAATTAAGTTCCTCAGCACCAAAGTCAGGATGTACCAAATAGGTGCTAATCAAGTCAGCTCCAAAGTCAAGTAAATAAATGCTTCGAAACAACTAAGTACATAAACTAAGTAACCAGGCTATCAAGTAACTAAGTAAGTTCAGAAAGTTGTCTATGTTCGGAAGTAAGATAAGACAATAAGTAACTCAGATACAGAGTTAATAAGAAGGAAAGTTCCTTGTTACACTAACCCTGTATCTGAAATCACTCACTCGTTCACTCCTCCCTGCTCACTATATAGGAAATTACTCTCTTGACGTCTACGTATACAGCGAGCTCGTTGGTAAAATGAAAAAAACGTTTTCGGACACTACTCTGTCATGCCATTATTTACGTCATTACTGTCGCATGATTAAAACGTGCCAGGTCAGTCGGCTGATGGGTTTTCAGAATAAAATACACGCGTGTGTTTTTGTGATAATTATACTGAGCGTATTTCATACATGAATAAGCACAAAGTACTTTGTGTCTGTTGCATCTTTCAGGTCATTTAAATCAAGGCTGAATATCTACTTTCTTTCCCGCTGCCTTTTATTAAATCAGATTTGATTTGCTTCAGCGCGGCCGCAATGCACGATGAGATATATTGCTTGGTTCGTGACCATCGGTTGTACGGTACACTACTTTTCGTGATGCGTTGTTCGATACTCTGTGTGCGCTAAATCGGGTGTGATAATTCTCACTGTACGTTCGGACAGCGCGACAAAACGTGGGGGTCGCCTCTATCTTGAGTAGGGAGTGATTTCGGACACGGGGTTAAAGGGGAACTGAAGTCATTTTTAAACTTGTTTTATTTTTTCTTCATTAACGTGTTATTCAATTACGTTTTGGGTTTTAGTAACCTTATATCGCGACTCGTATCGGCAACTAATTGCAATTAAATATGATACTTATCGGCCTGTTCGGTTTTTAGCCGTGTTGAATTTAGTTCGTTTGGTCCACGGCAGGCGTCGCTTATCCGCACGATCTTCACGAGACTTGTGCGAGACTTCGAAACGTGAAGCGTCAGCCAGGTGTCAGTGCCGCCATTTTGAAAACTGTTTTCCAAACGAAGTATTGCACAAAAACGAGTTTAAATGACGATTACTGCCTACTTTTTTCAAACTTTCCTGATTGCTATCAAAACAAACAAAACTTCCGGCTTGATTACGTCAGCATTCGAAAGAGGGCGCGCGCGTCTTTTGACAACGTCGGCAGATGTTGGTCACTTTGATTTCCGCTGTACGTTTACTTCCGTCCTACGATGTCTCACACAGGTCTCGACGAATCTCGTTTACGGCCATCGCTTTGACATATGGACTGATATATTACAGAGCGTATTTCAAACACTCATAACTCTATACAGCAGCGACAAAATGGCTAAATAAACAGAATTTTGAGAAAAAAAAAATTGCCTTCAGTTCACTTTTAAGTAAATAAGAAAAATCATCAATTGAGGAAAGTATCGGCAAAGTTCGCAAATAAACATGCTTTCGAGCCCTGCTTTGGAAATGCAATTGAGTTTTCCTCAGTAAAAATTCATCTTATATCTTCAACACTTTTTTTTGTAAAGCGACGTCGTTTCTTCAAACTCGAGCATTTTTTCCCAGTGCAAGATAACCAACCAAATTTCTTCAACAGTAAAAACCACAAAAAAGCCATTTCACGCCAACTGTGACCGAACCTGCTTCCTCTTTTTCGGGAGGAATGTCGAGTAGGACTCAGAAGTGCTCGATAAAAATCTCACTGCTAAAATAAGTACTTCCTCCATTTTGGATTTTTTTGCACTGCGGCATGAAGAACCGCCTCTTCAGGTCTCTTGAGACAGCTTAGTGGCCACGTTATCGGTTATAGATCCACTGATGCCCCTTTTCCACCAAAGCAGTTCCAGGGCCGGTTCGGGGCCAGTGCTTCGTTTGGAACCGGGTTTTCTGTTTCCACTGACAAAGAACTGACTCTGGGGCCAGAAAAACCGGTTCCAGGCTAGTACCAACTCTCTGCTGGGCCAGAGGAAAGAACCGCTTACGTCGGGGGGGCGGGGGGGGGGGGGGGGGGGGGGGGGGCGGAGTTGTTAAGACCAACAACAATAAGACTGCGAAAGATCGCCATTTTTAAGCGACGAGAAGCAGCAGCTGTACAAACGCAAAGTCATCCATTATTATTATTATTGCTGCTGCTGCTTCTTCCGTATTGTTTTTGCTTCGATATTCGCGCCAAGGTTTATGCAAACGTAGCGACGTAACTGACGTATACAGCGACGTAACTGACATATACAGTGACGTAATGATGTGGCTTCCCTTAGCACCACGAGCTATGGAAAAGCAAACTGGTTCTCAGCTGGCTCGCAAGTTGAACGTGTTGTGAACCAGCACCAGCCCCGAACCAGCCCTGGAACTGATTTGGTGGAAAAGGGGTAAGATTTCCACGACAAAACCTTTGTTTGTCCCGATTGTCATGGAAAAACGTAGTTACATCAGCAGACAAAAGGCGAGCGGGACAGCCGTTTGAGAGACAGAGAGAGAGAGAGAGACACTGAGTACTGTGCCGAGATTTCAGGATCAGAGATGCCAAGAATGCCTCCAAATATATAACGTCATTCCACGCATGATCCTTCACTTCCACGCACAGTCCACAAGAAAAACGGTGTACGACAGGATCTATCCAAATTGAGAAAAAACAGCCACATACGGACGACCTGTGCACTAGAAGATATCTCAAGATCATCATACTGTATGAAGCTGAACAAAGCCAGTCATCTCCACTGCACTGAAATTAAAATGAATCACGTGCAGGAACGTCCAGGCTGAACGGTTTCCAGAATAAGCCTGTGTGACTCGTTCGAAAGAGACGCTGAATCAAACCGGAAAGGTCGTCGGCTTCGCTAAAGAAAACCTCTCGAGTAACCACACGGACAAGTTCTGACTCACACCTTCAATTACACCCACTCGCACACAATGAACGTGGCAATTTTACTGCAACCGGCTACAACACGACAAAGTGCTGCAACAAAGAGAGCGGAAAAACCACAGCGGACAGGGTTACGGCTTCAATAAACTGCGCTTTTACAGAGTTAGCGGGAGGAGCGTCCGAGTAGACGCAGTCCTGAAGTAGAGACGAGATCGTGTGACTGTTCGAACCATCATCTTTCAGCGAGTTTTGTTACGTTCAAACAAACATCCCAGTTTTCATTGGAGCCGTCTGACATTTCGCCAAATAAGGAATCGTGATAACTCAAGGGCACCGAGATGATATTCGTGGTGACATTCCGTGGAAAAACCTCAAGGAGATTTCAATACAAAAAAGCAACAAAAAGTGGACTGAAAGGATATGATGGAAAGAACATCTTTTTTTTTTTTTTCACAAATTGCTCCTGTCATTTCGCCGGTTTGTTTACCTTCTTCATCTTTAAGCGTTCAAATTTGTTGCATTTTTTTGACACCGCTTCAAAAGCTCACAGATGTTTGGAAATTACAGAACTGACATGTCCAAGGAAGAACGAAAAGAAGTGTCGAAAGCTATTCTATACTTCGGCACGATCGTCAGATGTTTCGTATGAAGGCTTTATTTATCGGATTTGCAAAAAACAAAAACGCTCCATTTCTCAAAATCCAGTGAATGTGGATCGAATAAAAGAGTTATTCTGCTCAAGCTCGTCATACACGGCTGCTACACGATCAGCTCATGTGAAATATACAAAAATCAAAATCAGCTGCTTCCAAAAACCAGACATAAATGTCTTGTCCAAAAAAACAAGACGACAGAGTCATGTATATCCCCCGCCCTGTAAACCAACTATATACCAAGTTTCAAGATATTATTTGTCACAGTTTTCAAGTTGTCCGACCTCTTGACACTGACCTCAGCAACCCACGGCATAAACCCACCGGACCTTTGGTCCAGCTGAGCTAAAAATTTTAATTTCTCTCATTTCTTAGGATCAAAAGGCACATATACATTACTTAAAGGGGAACTAAAGGCAAATTTTTTTATCATCAAAATTCTATTTCTCTCATTTTATTAAATATCGGAATGCATTTCTGATCGCTATTTTGTCGCTGCTATAGCAAGTTATGAGTGTTTGAAATACGCTCTGTAATATATCAGTCCGTATGTCAAAGCAACGGCCGTAAACGAGTAGCCGGGGCCCGCCCATCCTAAGTGTGACGCAACACGAGGGCCTGTTGCGAGCTTAGTCTGGCCAGGCAAGCTATCTCCAGCTCTTCCAAGCTCCCGAAAAATCGGGAGCCAATCAACTTTGAGCATCTCCAACGGCCCTGGGTAGAGGCGTGTTCAAGGCAGTGACGTAGTAGAACTGCGACCGGAAGCCATAGATTGTTTACAGAATCTATGCCGGAAGTGCTTCATTCACTAGAAACATTACGAACATGGAGCAGCGGCAAGCCTTTGACACAGCGGTAGATGCTGTATTGAAAGCATTCAACGGGAAGTTCTCATTGAAAACGGAGCAAAGAGCAGCCCTGGAGGTATTCATCTTCTTCCTGTTACTCAAGCAGTTTCCGTCGCGTCACATACGTCAGAGGAAAGAGTGATGTGATTGGTTTAAGCTTCGTCACAGCCTTTTCTGGCTTCGACCAGTAGCAAACTGAGGCATTTCAGGGAGGCGGGTCAACCATGCCTTTGGGAAACGGTTGGGCTTAATATCTTTGCCAGACCAAATGCTCGCAGAGCTTTGAAGTCGCATTAGCCAGACTAGTAAACGAGATTCATCGAGACCTGTGCGAGACATCGTAGGACAGAAGTAAAAGTGACCAATACCTGCCGACGTTGTCAAAAGACGCGCGTGCCCTCTTTTGAACACTGACGTAATCGAGCTGGAAGTTTTGTTTGTTTTGATAGCAATCAGGAAAGTTTGAAAAAAGTAGGCAGTAATCGTCATTTAAACTCGTTTTTGTGCAATACTTCGTTTGGAAAACAGTTTTCAAAATGACAGCAAAATTTCAAAAATTTCATCAAGATCGCGCGGATAAGCGACGCCTGCCGTGGACCAAACGAACTAAATTCAACACGGCTAAAAACTGAACAGGCCGATAAGTATAATATTTAATTGCAATTAGTTGCCGATACGAGTCACGATATAAGGTTACTAAAACCCAAAACGTAATTGAATAACACGTTAGTTAAGAAATAAAGCAAGTTTAAAAATGACTTCAGTTCTCCTTTAACCCCGTGTCCGAAATCACTCCCTACTCACGATAGAGGCGACCTCATCCACATTTTGTCGCGCTGTCCGAACGTACAGTGAGAATTATCACACCCGATTTAGCGCACGCAGAGTATCCAACAATGCATCACGAAAAGTAGTGTACCGTACAACCGATGGTCACGAACCAAGCAATAGATCTCATCGTGCATTGCGGCCACGCTGAAAGAAATCAAATCAAAAGCCTCAAATCTGATTTAATAAAAGGCAGCGGGAAAGAAAGTAGATATTCAGCCTTGATTTAAAAGACCTGAAAGACGCAACAGACAAGTTTAAAAATGACTTCAGTTCTCCTTTAGACAGGGATGAGAGTGGGCGGTCACCAAAAAAGCACAAAACAAGATGGCGCCCGAAGCCGGGGGTCTGGGAGGGATAACCCCCCCCCCCCAGGAAAATTTTGAAAAATAAGGCCTTACAAACCACTTCTCCTGCAATCGGAGCTGTAGTAGATAAAAAATCTCTTGTCTTTTTTATATATTTACATGAAAATGTGTTTCAAATCAATAGGAGTATTGTTTGAATTCAAAATAAAATCACATTCTACATTCAAGGCTATGGTTATAATTTATGATCAACAAAAATGACAAACTAAATTCACATTAAACGCAAGTTTTATTAATTATCAAAATGTTCATATATTAAATAAAATTTCTTAGGGAGAAAAGGTCAGTCTCCCTATGTCCTCATTAGTTGCATATGATTTCAAAAAGTCTTTTGAAATATTTAAAGTTTTCAAAACTGTCAGCATTAATTCAGATTTCCTGACCATCATATACATGTTCAATGTATTAAATCAAACGAATGCTAAGTCAGGGTTCCCACAGTTTTTCAGGCTTCTTTTTTAATGACTTTTAATGACCAATTTTCATTTTTTTTAAGGACCCAATGACCAAAACTGAATATCACTGGTGTGAAATTGCCTATTGTAACAATCACTTGCTTGTTTTCCCCACACTTCGTCTGCTTGTTTTCTTTATGACTCTTAAAGGACTTTTCTTGACCAAATCTTGCAACAAGTGCAGCAATTCCTGATATGTCTCATATTTAAAACGATTTTAAGAAAACCTCAACGGTGGGTGAGGAAATGGTTAGTGGCTAAAAATAAAAAATATAAAGAATATTCCATTTAGAGTAAAATTTATTTCACAAGATTTTCATTTTGTTCAGGAACAATTGAAACTAAAAAGTATTAAATTGACACAGGCAGCGGTCTCAAAAGTAGCCGGTCACCGGCGGCAAATCGCCGGCTATGGCTTGTTATGCCGCCAGCTATTGTCAGTCGAGTCACAAAATTTAATATTAAATATTTCTGACAAAAAAAGCAAAAAAAGTTGTGAACGTAAATTACATCCACTATGTCATGCATGTCCGTTGCCGCGTCAACTGTGTTTACATCCTCGACACGAGTGCAGCCATTACTGCCACCTGTGTTGCCAGATTACGCGGTTTCCCGCCCAATTTGGGCGGTCTTAAGTGCATTTTGGCGGGTTTTGAACATATTTTGGGCTGTAAAACGTCAGCAACATATTTTTTTACTTAATACAAGAAATTAATGGATGCCAACATTTTTGCCAAAATGGTATTTTATTTTCCATTGTTTAGGCAGCTTCAGCATCATACTGTGAGATTCTGTTCAAATTGTTTTTTTTCTTCTATGAAGTCTGAGCCATTTATTTTATTAGTTTATAATTATTGTTTAATTTAGTCTTCAGGAGAGACTGCCTGCACACAGTACTAGTATTACCGTATTTTCTGGACTATAAGCCGCTACTTTTTTCCTAGGTTTTGAACCATGCGGCTTATACAAAGGTGCGGCTATTCTGTGGATTTTTCTTCCACCGCTAGGGGCGCTCTAACCGGAAGTAGAATCAAAAATAAGATAGACGAAAAATCAATGCAAAGAAGAATTAGCAGATCTTTAGCAGATAGAACACGCACGACAAATTACTAACTGGTAATTATTTTCAAATCCAGCAAAGATGATTAAAGTGACTTGTGGTTTCAAACACAGGAGAAATGAAGGTAAATAAATACCGGTTATTTTCTCTTGGTTCTGTTCCGTTTTAATCAGCAAAGCTGCTGCCGTGTTAAAAGGCACTGTTCGGAAAGAATCTGTTCAGGTACATACATGTACATTTACAGTACAAAATCGTTCTGTACATGCAGTAAATATCTAATTTTTCAACATAGATATCTGCGGCTTATAGCCCGGTGCGGCTTGTATATCTTTTTTTTTTTATTTTTTTTTAAAAATAGAGCGGATGCGGCTTATATACAGGTGCGCTCTATAGTCCAGAAAATACGGTAATAGTTTTTTTCTTACATGAAAGCTGAGGCATTTATATTATATTTTAAGGTACCTTCATGTCATGCTGTGAGGTTCTCTGCACTTTAACTTTTGAACCAAGAGGTGCATTTGGATAAGTAAAGCCTATTTTTCTGCATTTTTGTAGTCCTGGTCATCTTTTATATTGGTAAAGTTGTTTATAGGACCATTTCTCAGTGTCTGTTTTTTTAATCAATAGTTTTTCAGTAATAACTTAATAATTAACATATCACTCAATTTTAAACAACCCCCGCGCCTCCCCCATAGTCTCCAAAATTTCTGTGGGAAACACTGGCGTGCGTAACAACGCTAATCAAGCTTAAGCTAGACGACCCGCCTCAAATACCCGTCCCGGGTAAATGTTATCCCAATTTTAGATGGCCTGTTCCAAACCATCCCGCCCCATGAAAAATTCGTACTTGCATCTCTCTCTCTCTCTCTCTCTCTAGCTATATATATATATATATATATATATATATATATATATATATATATATATATATATATATATCCCTGCACGCTTTGCGTGCATTATGTCTGCCGCTGGCAGACATTTTACCATTTTGCACCCTGCTGTAAATTATTTGTACCCTGCTATTCTCCCAAACTTTAAAGCCCCTGCACAGGGTGGCCCAGAACCCCTTGCTATTCTTATGTTATGGAATACATTTTCTAATGAGTCTGCATGTTTCTATACATGTTATAGACAGATTGAAAGTCGTATGTTTTGTTAATCCATGTGTCCATTAATACACATCAATGGCGGGCGACCGAGCTGATACGAAGTAGTCACGTGACCCTGTTCGGGACTGATCCCGAACAGCGCCACGTGGTTCTGGGCTATTCTCAAAAGCAGACACCAGGGGTCGCCACTATACACTTTGTTCAGCCCCTGACCGCTAGTGCAGTTCACCTGTGAAACAGGGTCGTTTGCGCGAATCGGGGCAGCGGGAACAGCGTTTTCGGAAATTAAAAATGTGTTATTAGAAGGGAGACGAAAAAAAACCCTGATTTTTAAGGACTTTTATTGACTTTAACAGATTTTCATCAATTTTATGGATAATTAAGTACTTAATTTTACAAATTCATTTTTTAGGACTTTTATGGACTTTAAGGACCTGTACGAACACTAAGTTTATGGGATAATGTCTGTGTACACTTTATACAATTATTTATAGTTCACAGTCACTTCTCATTTTCATTTAATCATTTCGACGACTTCTTCAGCCTTTTGGCCAAAGACAAAAGCTTGACAACTTGTCTCTGTTTTTTATACCAGCATCAATTTCACGTACCTTCGCTTTGTCTCGCTTGTCAATTGTATTCGGCATTTTGAGTAAAAAAGCCGATACGAAAGAGAAACGTATTTTTGAAGCACAGCGACGATGAACATGTGCAAGTTTCGATAAAATAGAACAGATGCGGGGACTTTTGTAAGAACTGTTATGATTGGCTTTTGTTCTCTCCCACACTCTTGTAAGAACTGTTATGATTGGCTATCATGCTCTCGCCAGCGATGTTTTGGCCAATTACATTGTAGAAAACACGTATTCTACCGTGAGACTTAGCGAGACTAAAGATGGCGAAACTGTAAACATGTAACATCGTCGTACGCTTGAGTATCACGAAGGAACATACCCCAACCCCCCTCAATGAAAAAAAAAAAAATCTCAACGGATTTGGCATAATATCGATTTTTGCTCAGAAAAAGCGGAAATCCGCCGAACAGCGGAAAACTCTCATTCCTGTTTAGATCAACATATACCAACTTTCAAGACCATACCGCTCATAGTTTTCAAGTTCTGCTCCGGAAACAAAACCTACCCCGAAGACTAACCTGAGACCAAGCCTGAAATTGTTTCCATGGAAACATGAAAAATGACAATTTCTTAGTCTGAAAAGACACATCTGCATCACCTTGTTAACATGTATACCGAGTTTCAAATCCGTATCATGAAGAGTTTTGGATATACGCTCCGGAAACAAACGTTGCTCTTAGAAACTAAGTCAAAATCTATTTTTAGGTTAAAATTTAAAAAAATACTACTGTTTCTTTTTACCCAAAAAATCCAAAATAGCAAAAGGCACCAGTTCACATGTTGCTTGATAACATATACAAAAGTTTTAGGAAGATATCTTCAGTAGTTTAAAAAAAAAAAAAAAAGATATGGCCTGGAAACAAAAACGTGACCGGACAGACAGCCGGACAGACACCATTTCTATTTACAGGGTTTTTTCTAGAAAAATTTAGTATGAGGGCGCTCACTATGGCGAGGAAGCGAAGCAACCGGGGGGGGGGTATGGTGCCGGTCGTCCGTCCCCCCCTCCGCCGTGCAAAGCCTTTGAGGCTACAATGGGGCATTCTGAGGCTATCTGAGAGGGAAATTGTAACAAATTGTCAACATTCAGCGCGTTTACATGCACATAGAGAGAATCGAATTTCTGCCGTTGCTCGACTGAAATCGAAGTTCAAAATGCCATGTATACACCTTAATTCGGCCGAAATTGAACCGAACTTGATTTCTCGGAATCGAGCTACACGACCTAGATTATGCGATTTCTGCCGAGCTACTTACTGCATGTAAACCCTATCGAGCTACATAGTCGAGCTACTTACTTCAGCACTGCCCCTTCCGGAAGTGACGAGTGACGAGACCACAAGCAGGAAACACAACAGCCTCGGTCGGCATGACAACGGCATGAATCTTTTCTTTTTGTGGCATGGTTTGCACCGTTAAAATTTAGCTCACTTACTGTATCACCAAATACATCTGTACAGCTGTTGCATAACTGTGAACTGTGTACATAAACAAGTCATTGTATGTGTGTGTGTGTGTGTGTGTGTGTGTGTGTATATATAGATGTCCAACATCTGAAGAATGTCAATAAAAACAAAACAATTGAACTTTTTGTGTGTTTAAGACATGTTAAATTGTAAACAAAAAATGGACTTTAGAAAAAATTTTTTGTAAGCAAAAAATGGACTTTAGAAAAATACACAATTGTGCAAAATAAGTTGTCTTACAAAACATTGGTCTGTGCAGGACAGCTTATAGCCATACAGTCTGTTAGAGCAAGCCTAACAGCTTGAGCACGGAACTTGTGAACACAGAACTGCCAGTGTTGCCAGATTGGGCGGTTTTAAGTGCATTTTGGCGGATTTGAACATGTTTTGGGCTGGAAAACGTCAGCAGTATCTGGCAACACTGCTGATAACTTTGTTTATACTCTTGAATAGCTCTTCTTCATGACGACAACCGGAAGTGTACCAACACGATGGGGCGTGTAGCGCCACCTGTGGCTCGGGTGCACAATGTACCTCACACAATAACTCGATTAACTTGTGTGCATGTAGGATTGGATTTCTCTGGCACCCCTGCTGGGACCCTTAGCTCGATTACCGACAGTAGCTCGATTTGGATGTGCATGTAAACGCACTGATTGAAAAAGAAAAGTAAAGTAATCTTCTTCTGACCCGGACAGTCTTTGGCTTTCTTCCGTTTCGTGCCGCGGGATGACATCTTTAAATGCCCAAGTGTCAACAAAAACAACTCGTGAACTACTTCTATCAAAAGCTCCCGCGCCGGTGGGTGAAAGGTCATTCAGTCTCGAGAAATCTCGCTCTACAAGTCAGCTGACCTTGTATGTAACCCATGTCAAATCTCGCGAGAGCAGCCGCGACAAGTAAACAACATGGCGCCTCAGTCTGGAAAACGCCAATTCGGATTGTTTTTGCACCGTCTGGCGGTGTATCTACTATGATTGGAATATTTTTGGAGTAATTATAACGTATTTGATGATCAGACACATTGTCACGTGGTGTTGCTGGGATGTTTTCACGGAGAAAAGATCGTTTTGAGAAAGACTGCATGTTTTGCAGTAGCATATAAGTGCATGGCCTAAGTGTGACTTGGGGTTCAGTTGGCATTTCGGTAAGGGGGCGCAGCGCCCCTGTTCCCCGGTTTAGACAAAAGCCTGATTTATTAAAAAAAAAAAAAAGGTGTTTAAATTGCGACACAGTTTATCACACCGTCAATATTACATCATCATCATCGTATCGCCTGGCCTGAACACAAACACAACAAACACTTCAAATGAAACTGTGTGTTCAATTCAGTGAGTCACTTTTTTTTTTTTAGGTGAAAATTATGAATTTATCTCTGACGAACACTGGCGCCTGTTATCATATGAACTGATGAACAACGTGTCAGCATGGAACACAAACACTTTCTCAGAGGCGTGCTCTTTTTGGAAACTCCTCGACCGAGTGTGCAGTGTTGAAGCGGCGTCACTGTTCCAACCCTGAAGTCGGTTATTTTCCTTCAACAGCATGTCCTGGAGTGCGTTATTCCTCTTCCACCAACCGCCATTCAACTTGCCAACAATTACAATTTCTACTTCTAAACAAACACCACCACCACCACGATGCCCGCTTATCATTTCATGCTCATCAAAGAACCAAGTTCCTGTTCTCACTGGTCATGTGACAGAGGAGCCATACAGTGCAAACGCCTCAAGAAGGAAGCAGAAATTGCTGATCGTCCTTCCATCCATGTTAATCATTCCCAAATAATAATGATGACGATGCAACTGTTAGCAGTGACGACAAGAGAAATAAGAACACATCAGAACGAGAGCGTTAATAGAAACCTCGTCGCTGCCGGGACAGAAAACTGACCAATCAGATTCCAGAATTCAAAAGCGCTGTTGTGTCCCGGTTGCTTCCTGACGTCTTTTTGTCCCTCCAAGGGGAAAAAAAAAAAAACAGCCAGAGCCTCATCCCCAGAACGAGCTGGTTTTGGAGTCGAGCGAATCCTCTGGGTCTGGACTCAAGTGGAAAAAAAATTAAAAATATGCCACGCCGTGACGGGTGCGGCAGGTCACGACCCAGAACGACATCGCTCTCGGCGACATCGAGTCACTGCACTCGCTCTGGCCTTCGCTCGCTGCCGCTGCCTGGGTTTACTGAGTAATTCACAAAGCGGCCTTTTCCTCTCGTACCTAAAAAGGAGAAGCATGTGGCTTGGCCCGTTCTGGAGGCTTTTCATCATGCGCGTGTTGATACAACAGCGGCGGCCTAATGACAGATCTCCGGGATGAAGAGCACAGAGAGACGCCGCCTGCCTGCGTGCGCGTGTGTGTGTGTTTGAGAGAGACTACCCAGGCAAGCCTGTCTGCTCCCATTACTCATCCCGTAACCACAGAACTGCTCAGGACTTTGAGCTCACAATTATAACCTCGCTCTCCTTCAAACGCCTGGATTGCTTTTTCTCAAAAAGTCACTCCTGTGGCCCACGTATCCGAGAAGATCGTCAGATCCGACTCATTCATTTATTTATTTAAACTCCATCCATAGGCCAGCGCGGCAAAAGTTCACGCCATCGAGCCCATCAGATAAAGGCGAATGCGTGTGGAGTTTTTCATTTTTATCTCACCTGGACCATCGGCTTTAATCTTGGAAGAATTTGGGCTTTAAAGGAACAGTCCACCGTACTTCCATAATGAAATATGCTCTTATCTGGATTGAGACGAGCTGCTCCGTACCTGTCCGAGCTTTGTGCGACCTCCCAGTCGGTCAGACGTGCTGTCACTCCTGTTAGCAATGTAGCTAGGCTCAGTATGGCCAATGGTATTTTTCGGGGCTGTAGTTAGATGCGACCAAACTCTTCCGCGTTTTTCCTGTTTACATAGGTTTATATGACCAGTGATATAAAACAAGTTCAGTTACACAAATTGAAACGTGGCGATTTTCTATGCTATGGAAAGTGCGCACTATAATGACCGGCGTACTAACACCTTCTGCGCGCTTCGGCAGCGCATTGATACGGAGCTCAGATATCAATACGCTGTTGAAGCACGCAGAAGGTGTTAGTACGCCTGTCATTATAGTGCGCACTTTCCATAGCATAGAAAATCGCCACGTTTCAATTTGTGTAACTGAACTTGTTTCATATCACTGGTCATATAAACCTATGTAAACAGGAAAAACGCGGAAGAGTTTGGTCGCATCTAACTACAGCCCCGAAAAATACCATTGGCCATACTGAGCCTAGCTACATTGCTAACAGGAGTGACAGCGCGTCTGACTGACTGGGAGGTCGCGCAAAGCTCGGACAGGTACGGAGCAGCTCGTCTCAATTCAGATGAGAGCATATTTCATTATGGAAGTACGGTGGACTGTTCCTTTAAAAAAAACGCTTTCTTTAAATAAACGTGTTAATCATCATGGAAGCAATGGTAAAGGAGGAGGAGGAGTGTTAGGGTGAGGAAAAAAAGTTTACTTCTTCTGGAAAAAAAAAAAAGAACCAAAATGAGACAAAGTACCTCTGGAGTACCGTAGTTTCCACTCACAAATGGTGTCTTCAAACAAGGAAATGTTGACTCAAGAGACAAACGTCGCTTCAGCGCGAGTATTACTCAGCGTCTGTGTGTGTATTTGAGGTGAGAAGTGTGCGAGTACCTGCCGAGTGTCAGAGAGAGGGAGTTGGTTGCTGCTCTGATCTGGTTTTGTGCCTCAACGTGTGTCATCTCCTCAGCGTTGGCGTCTCCAATGGACACCACACTGTCTCCCACTCCAACTCCGGCCTGAGCTGCCTTTCCTCCCGGAGTCAGCTACACACACACACACACACACACACACACGATTAGCACGAATCATCATGTTAACAACCCACCAAGCCCATCATTTTTGCAGTCGCCACTGCATACGCAAATACACTGGTGTTTAGAATTCTTCCCAGAGCAAAGGTTTGCATATTTAAATCGCACTTACTGTTTCGCCACTTGCTGCTTTCTGACCGTCTGACGAGTTTGTTTTCAGTTGACAAAACCGGCTCAACCAAGAAACCGGTTAAGCACTAAACGAGTTAATCAAGTTGTCAAATTAACTCTGACTTTGTACTACTATGGAATCAATTTTGTGCCAAAATGTTCATAGAATACTTTTGAAATATCAGACAAAAACGACAAATCAAAATACAAAAAAAAAAAAAAGTCAATTTTTTTAGACTGGCAAACAAATTATTCATTTAATCGTGCAAAATCTCAGTCTATTACTCTTCAGAAACCTTTTATTTTTGTTCCGCGTCTTTCTCAGTTTTGTTTGACGTAATTTACTTTGGTTGCGATTCCAGCTCTCATTTGCGCTCCCTGACTTTTTGCTTGTGTTTGACTGACAGCCAGCGCTCGAAACTAACGGTGTCCCGACGTCCCGGGGACCATAAAAAATGTCATCGGGACACAAAATTATCATATCTGGGACAATCCCGGGACAATGGAAAAAAATAGATCTAGAAAAAAAGTTCTACATTAATATTATTTACAAAGCCGTAACACATACGTAGACTTTCACTTAATTTGTCAATTTTAATTTTAAAACGTTAACAGCGAAAAATACATAGTAGCTACACTTTCGATGCACCTGCATCAGTAGGCTACAGAGCAGCGCATTCTGTTCTAGAATCTTCGGCCGGAGTCCGCATTATATGGACTTGGAATGGAATTGCTACCGCACACGCTGCGCCGACTCTTGCCAGAACAAAAATGCTTAAGTGGTTGAAGCGGACCGACCGCGGGGAAGAAACTGAAAGCCCAGACATAACGTCTCCGGGACCTTCAGGATCCAAAGTGTCATCGCCTGGTCTGCAGGCAACGCTAGCAACTGAACGAACTGAATGAACACTGTTAGACACGTTATAAAATACAACAGGAATGATGTGGATGATATTGACGGAAGATGCCGTTCAACAGAATAAGTGAGTTTTCTTGGTGTCTTTCTAGTTCAGAAAGTTTAGTCAGTCAGCAGCACAACTAGGCTCGGACCTGCCACTATGCTGATGTTGCTAACATTTGCACCCACGTTTCGGCAGCGAAAGTTCATAAAATGGATAACGGAAAGTCCATAAAAATGGATAACAGTAATGGTGAAAATTATAAGTTGGCCTTATGAGTGCCAACAGATATTCAAGGTATAAGTAGATGAAATGAACATAAAAGGGGTCTTATTTTCAACTAAAGTGCACTGCAGATGTAGGGAGTTGAAACATTTTCTGAATGAGCTAGTTGGCCCCTTTAAATACCATATTTTCTGGACTATAAGCCGCTACTTTTTTCCTAGGTTTTGAACCATGCGGCTTATACAAAGGTGCGGCTATTCTGTGGATTTTTCTTCCACCGCTAGGGGCGCTCTAACCGGAAGTAGAATCAAAAATAAGATAGACGAAAAATCAATGCAAAGAAGAATTAGCAGATCTTTAGCAGATAGAACACGCACGACAAATTACTAACTGGTAATTATTTTCAAATCCAGCGAAGATGATTAAAGTGACTTGTGGTTTCAAACAGGAGAAATGAAGGTAAATAAATACCGGTTATTTTCTCTTGGTTCTGTTCCGTTTTAATCAGCAAAGTTGCTGCCGTGTTAAAAGGCACTGTTCGGAAAGAATCTGTTCAGGTACATACATGTACATTTACAGTACAAAATCGTTCTGTACATGCAGTAAATATCTAATTTTTCAACATAGATATCTGCGGCTTATAGCCCGGTGCGGCTTGTATATCTTTTTTTTAATTTTTTTTTAAAAATAGAGCAGATGCGGCTTATATACAGGTGCGCTCTATAGTCCAGAAAATACGGTAAACGGGTATCTATTCATACAGTGAGATCGCCAAAGTTTAATAAACTGAAAATGCAATAACTGTAATTTTGAAGTAGATGATGTATAGGACATGTGTCGCTTGTGTCTTGTGACTTATTGTAAAAATGATATAAAGGGTTCAAAATCGCATAGTTACAAATATAATAGTAACTTCATATGATAATATTAACCACTGGTTATTTCAGAGAGGAAAAAAATGGGGACACTATTGCTTCCATTCGGGACAATACAACACAGAATTCGGGACCACTGGGGGACACAAAGAAAAAAAGTTCATTTCGAGCCCTGCTGACAGCTACGCTCAGCGATTCCCCCGGAGGCTGTTGCGGCCATTTCCTACTCGGATTCTGGCGGACTGTTTGACGAGTGACCGATCCATTGACGGTAAACAAGGATCGAGTGGACTTCAGTGGCGACTATAAGACTGAATTAATTCAACAAAGTGTAAGTACGGGACAAACGTGTTGTACGTGTTGCAGTAGTACACATTATACAGGCGTGTTTAACTCGTCAAACAGTCCGTCAGAATCCAATAGGAAATGGCCGCAACAGCCTCTGGGGGAATGGCTGAGCGTAGCTGTCAGTCAAACACAAGTTAGCCAATGGGAATGCATTCCTGGACAGCCCACCCACACGTGAAGTTTGTGCCAAAACTGAAGGCAAAAAGTCAGGGAGCGCAAACGAGAAAGCTGGAATCGCAACCAAAATAAATTACGTCAAACAAAACTGAGAAAGACGCGGAACAAAAATAAAAGGTTTCTGAAGAGTAATAGACTGATATTTTGCACGATTACACGAATAATTTGTTTGCCAGTCTAAAAAAATTTTTTTTTTGTATTTTGATTTGTCGTTTTTGTTTGATATTTCAAAAGTATTGTATGAACATTTTGGCACAAAATTGATTCCATATACTACAAGATATAGATAAAAGCATGAGCCGGACATTTTCAGTGTTGAAACTTGGCGGTTGCACAGTCGCCGGCGGTGATGGAAAAACCGACCAGGGCCACTCGAAAGTTGACGTTTGATCGCCCAAAGGGTGACTACGATTTGAGAAAAGTACAAAAACAAGAGTGCTCGGAGAGCACAAACATCCCCCGCTGGCAACTCGGCCACAACTCTGGTAAATTGTGACTGAATTGAACAAAACCGCAAGATGCGTATTACCGACATAACACAAAGAATCCTGCCAAGTTTCGTGAAATTCCTCCAAAAATTGTAAGAGGAGTTGATGTCAGAAGGCGAGTACTGGGGTGCATCAGTTGCCCTCACTTTCATAAAATCTGATGCATTTTTGTTCGGGTGTTCCTTTTCACCAATAAAGACATCCTGTAAAATGTTTTGACCGTATTCAAAAGTCTAATGGTGGCACCACGAGGTTCATTTTTTGCCAAAAAACGCTTATTTTATGTTTTCGCGTAAGGTTTGAATCACAATGTTGGACTCCATTTATTGATTTCTTGTGAGCCAAAGATCATGTTAAGAACCTTTGCGAGGGATTGAGAAGCATTAATGTGATTCATAATACATCTGTATTGTTTAAAAGTAGTTGAACAAATGATTCAATGAACAGCTAAAACTCAAACTGTGCTTGAGAATATATTTAGAATATGTACTAAAAATGTGTATCTAAGATATTTGGTATACTCTATAAGGTGCCATAAATGTTTCATGAAAAGTGATCGAAATTTTGTCATAAAAGTCATAAAATAGCAGCTTTTTCCATAACTTTGAGCTCCTGGTGCCACCATTAAACTTTTGAATTTAGTCAAAATATTTCACCCAGTGGGTTTTCTTACCAAAAGGAACATAAAAACAAAAATGCATCATGATCGGAGGAACTTTTCATTTTTAGGGGGCAACTGATGCACCCTAGTGAGTACCCTTTCAGGGATGGACGGACAGCGCGATGACGATCCCACTTCGGGCCTTTCAGCCAGCGTGGGATTAAAAATTGTGAAGTTGATTTCAGAAAGCAAGCACACCTTGATGAAATTGACAAAGTACAAGTTTGTTAATAATCAAGGGCATAACTCTGGGAAAATTTGCCCAAATTAAACAAAATTTCGATATGCGTATAACTGTCATATAACAAAGCCTTTTGCCAAGTTTGGAGAAATTCCTCCACAAATTGTGAGAGGAGTTGATTTCAGAAGAACGTACACCCTCGTGAAATTGTCCAAGTATGATTTGGTTAATCGAGGGCTGTAACTGGGAAAATGCGACTGAATTGAACATGCGTATTACCGACATGACACATAAAGAATCCTGCCAAGTTCCGTGAAATTCCAACAAAAATTGTAAGACGAGTTGATTTCAGAAGGTGAGAACCCTTCCCGGGACAGACGGCGAGACGGACGGGCGGAAATCGCCACGATGATCCCTCTTCAGGCCTTTCGGCCAGCAGAGGATAAAAATTACAATAAAAAGTAAATAAAACGGTCTTTCCTTGGAGTACCTTTCTTTTCTTCGCTTTCCTTTCCTCAACTCTAAATTCGTGAATTCTCGTACAAGTTCTAAAGTGCAAAACTCAAAGCCGTTCCCGAGTTTTCAGATCGCTCCATGATATCTACAACTTTCCCGAACTCTGGCCTTTCCCATGATTCACTGCTGCGTCTTCTGCTCCACTGTTAGCGAACGCTAACTGCCGTAAGCTCAAAGATGACTAAAAGATGGTTCCACTGGACCGATTTTCTGACTTGCTCTGGGGATAATACGATCAAAGCGCTCCGTCCCTGTCCCCTCACGGAACGGATAGACGACGTGAAGTTGTGGTCCGATGTCAGCTACGTTGACGTTGTCAATTATTTTATTCTTAGCGAGGGCGTTGATGGCGAGGCGCTCAGGAGCGACAAAAGCACGGAGGCGTACGATTATCTCCACAGTAATAAAACTGGTAAAATTGCGTGTGAAAGAGAGAGAGAGAGAGAGAGAGAGAGAAGGCGAGTTTGTTTGCTGAAAGGCTGAGGCTGAACCTGGCCAGAGCAAATAAAGGAAATCCTGCAGTCACGCAGCAGCTATCATCTGGAAGGTCGGCGATTGTCAGAGTGGAGTAGAGCGATTGGATTCTTGTATCGGTTTACGAATAATGTACTGTTTATATCTTCCAAGTCTCTTTGGACAAAAACGTTTGCCAAATACCGTAACGATAATCGTATTAACCACAAACACCGAGCTCGAGTCTAATAGAACTCTACCAGCCTACTGTACCGTAACGTCTCTTGGATAGGCTCAAGAAGTAAAAGCTTGGAGAGATGCATAGGCAAACTGTGGAAACAATAAACACACCATACTTTAACGATTCCTTGTCTGTATATTTATCCAAGCTTCTTCAACTTCTGAACTCCCCTGATCATTCCAGAGACTGGATGGATGGGATTTGTAGGCGATTTGTTTACGCGAGTACTTCAGCACTGGTTGCTCTTGGATTCTCTCGGCGACATGCACTTACTGTTCGTCACTTTGAATAAAAACGTCAGCAAAGTGACTTATGTAGTGTCATGTTAGAATAATGTACATTTTTTTTTTTTAGCGGTCAGGTGTCCATCAAATCCTGCGCTCTGATTGGCTGGCGAGCGGGTCCGTATCCTACGATACAGACCCCGGTTATGGACTTCTGGCGAGTCACTCGTTCACAACAAACAAACAAACATGGTAGCAATTTTTGTCAACTTTTTTTTTTTTTAGAAGATTTATTTATAAGGTTATCAAAAATCTTATAAATGTTTGCCAGCATTTCTCAGGAGAATAGCATTAATTTTACAGCATGGATAGCGATAACGACAGTCTTCACAGCGAAAGTGAGTTTTACCACCCTGAGGAAGACGAAATAAAAGAAAACATTTCAGGAGAAAGCTAAAAACCTTTAACTGCTGCTAACGCCGAGCAAAAACATGGCTGACTCCTGAATGACTCAGTTTTGTATAAATAGGGGACTACATAGGCGGCAAAATGTAGTTTTTTTCCTGCCATGGAAGTGCACCTGTATACCGAGGAGGAAGCCATTTGCATTACAGCAGTGAATGAGGATTCAAAATAGCATTAATTTTACAGCATGGATAGCGATAACGACAGTGTTCACAGTGAAAGCGAGTTTTACTACCCTGAGGAAGAAGAAATAAAAGAAAATATTTCAGGAGAAAGCTAAAAACCTCTAACTTGCTAACGCCGAGCAAAAACATGGCTGAATCCTGAATGACTCCGATTTGTATAAATAGGGGACTACATAGGCGGCAAAATGTAGTTTTTCCCCTGCCATGGAAGTGCACTTGTATACTGAGGAGGAAGCAATTTGCATCACAGCCATGAATGAGGATTCAAAATGGCGGCTCGGCTCGGTTTTCCCTTTCGAGTGCTCTCGTTTTCTGTTAGAATTTGGTAAAGAAAAAAATTAATATATTATTTACCAGCTTGAGGTCGGAGGGCGGCACGGTGGTGTAGTGGTTAGCGCTGTCGCCTCACAGCAAGAAGGTCCGGGTTCGAGCCCCGGGGCCGCCCAGGGCCTTTCTGTGTGGAGTTTGCATGTTCTCCCCGTGTCCGCGTGGGTTTCCTCCGGGTGCTCCGGTTTCCCCCACAGTCCAAAGACATGCAGGTTAGGTTAACTGGTGACTCTAAATTGAGCGTAGGTGTGAATGTGAGTGTGAATGGTTGTCTGTGTCTATGTGTCAGCCCTGTGATGACCTGGCGACTTGTCCAGGGTGAACCCCGCCTTTCGCCCGTAGTCAGCTGGGATAGGCTCCAGCTCGCCTGCGACCCTGTAGAACAGGATAAAGCGGCTACAGATGAGAATGAGATGAGCTTAAGGTCGGTCTGTATGGTGAAATACCGTGACCTCGGCCTTAAATACTGACCTCAGCCCAGAGGGCCTCGCTCAGTACTTTCAAGACCTCGGTCACGGTGTTTCACCATACAGACCTCCCAGCTGGTAAATAACATGTATGCATCTAAACAATTACAGAGAATTAACATTGTTGATTAATCCATTTCTGGGGGCATACGTTCAATACCATGGTGTGTTATTCGGGTAAAAATGGTTTCATTACCTCGCCTGCTCCGGAGTAAGCGGGGCGAAGTATTGTTTTCTTTGTTAACAAGATTACGGGAAAACGGCTGGATCAATCTTCATGAAACTTTCAGGATAGATGGGCATCGGTCTCAAATAGAACCTCCAACATTTTGAGGGTCATCCGGTCAAGGTCACCCAAAAAAGTCAAAATCGTTTTTTTTGTGTCTACGGACTCGTATCGAGGCACTAGCCACTACGTCATCGTGCTCTAAGAATCGAAGAGTGTAAAGGCCTCTGCATGCTCTTGCGACAAGGCTTTCGCAGATAGCTTTTCGCAGACAGTTGTAATTTATCGTTCAGCGGGGAGTAATAGACGTGCGCGATGTTATTCACCGGCACAACGCAAGGGGGCGCGAAGTCGCTAGGAGTAGTTGGTGGGTGTGGTTAGTGGAGTGTTTATCCTCCGGTTACTTATAATGACTAGAACTTTTTTTTTTTATAATGACTAGAACTGGAGTCGTATAGATGTACGTACTTCCTCGATCAACCGCTCTTCATGCTGCTCCATCTTCGCTCGTGTTTTTAAAAATGGCGGTCGTGAAAACAAACCAAACCGGGAAAGTAGGGAAGCGGAAGTGCGTGTACAGCGGATGTAGAGTGGACCAATCAGAGCCCTCTTGTCTGCGATGCTGTCTGCGAGGCTTCTGCGGTGGACACAATTTTTGGGAGGTGCGCGCAGAGCGTCTGCGAAGGTGGGGGGGCTACGCAGACACTGTCTGCGACGCTATCTGCGAGGACTGGGTTGTCAGCATAAATTGGCCTTAACAATCACGCACTACGCATGCGCGTACACGTGTTCAGATTAAAATGGCCGGAGAGTGTGTACAATTCGGTTCACCGTTCGCAAAAAAATGGACTCGGCTAAAGAAAATCGCTTTCAGACATGTTTCTGCTTCTGATAGAGGGAAAGCGCGTTCCGCTGAGCTCTAGCGCCGGGCCGTTTCCGGTCATGGCGACAGCGTGTGTTTGTCAGCCTCGGTTCCGAGGTTTCAGTTTCGAAAACTGTAAGAGGTAAAAGGACAATAATATAAAAAAGTACAGACACTTGGTATATTTTACTTCTCTGATTTTTAAATTGCTCACTTTTAGATTACGCTTCATTACTGCCTCAAAGTAAATATATATGCTATATTTACTGTATGAACATGGGATCAGAAAACTATTTTATTTATCAGCAGGAGCCACATGGACCCATAGGGGACCGATTTTTTTTTTCCGCAATATCTTCCTTCATATTCATCGTAAGTGCTTCCGGGCGAGATTTGTTTTGCCTGGCAACAAAACAAACTTTCTGCTCCTCAGACCTGCCTGATCCATCCTGGTGCCCTACGTCTGGTTGGAGTCTCATCACATCGCTCCTGAGGACAGCCCCATACGGACAGCTGAAAGCCGCACTTGGAAGACGCTCTGGACGCTGACCGGAATGCTTTTATGGCTGAGGACTATAGTTAACTTGTTAACCTTAGGACTGCAGTTGTCATGAACAGTTTTGCACTCAAGTTTCCATCAATGAAGAGTTTATAACATCAACAAAACAGACTTCATGTTAAAACTGTTATAAGCTGTTAGGTATGTTTTAGGGCATACCTAACAACGTGTTTTCTTTCTCTCTCTCTTCCCCCCCCCCCAATCTGTCCCTCTGAGTTACATGTTGATCCTGCGATTGAGATGCTGGCCTCTTCTGCCCCTCGGACCTGCTTGATCCATCCTGGTGCCCTGTGTCTGGTCGGAATTTTATCGCACCGCTCCTGTGAAGGACGGCCCCATGAGGACAGTTGAGGGTTATACCTGTTAAAACTGTTAATATTATAGTCAGGCTGTCTGTTGTTGCCCAAATGAGGATGGGTTCCCTTTTGAGTCTGGTTCCTCTCGAGGTTTCTTCCTCATGTCGTCTGAGGGAGTTTTTCCTTGCCACCGCCGCCACAGGCGTGCTCATTGGGGATAGATTAGGGATAAAATTAGCTCATGTTTTAAGTCGTTCAAATTCTGTAAAGCTGCTTTGCGACAATGTTTATTGTTAAAAGCGCTATACAAATAAACTTGATTTGATTTTGATTTGATAAGCATGTTGTCTGTTATCACCCAAACGAGGATGGGTTCCCTTTTGAGTCTGGTTCCTCTTGAGGTTTCTTCCTCACATTGTCTGAGGGTTTTTTTTTTCCTTGCCACCGTCGCCACAGGCTTGAGCATTGGGGATAGACTCGGGATAAAATTAGCTCACGTTTAAAGTCACTAAAATTCTGTCAAGCTGCTTTGCGGCAATGTCTATTGTTAAAAGCGCGATAAAAAATAAACTTGACTTGGCAACACTTTTTGTGTGTGTTCTCAACTCAAGGAAATTTAAGGGTCACTCTATTTTTGCCTGAGCCACTAAGAATTCAGGGATACTGGCCCGGGTGGCGACCCAGCACCGAAGCTAATTTTTAGCCCTGCATTTTGCATGTAAATGCTGCATTTGTATCATTGTGGTGCACATGGTTCGATGCTCAAGTGTGCAATTATATGGTCAAAGCCAGAAATAAAACTTCGACCGAGCAATTTCAGCAAAGGCCACGACCCGACACGGCTCTCGTGATGGTGTCGTCTTGCGCCGGGGAATCCCCATGACTGGTGGGGACGCACTCGTCGTCCTGCTGAAGAGCTCGACCATCGTTCATTATCTGCGATGGTGTTTTAATCCTGACAAAGCGATCCATGTGACTTTCAACTGCATCCAAGACTTATGGCTGACCTCGTCAACATTACCCACAATACCATATGACTTCCTGTTAACGGTGTGGATGTGATTCGGATTCATCCCTCCTTAAAGAAAGCGAGAGAGAGCGAGAGTGATGCAGCGGCGCTTTAGTCCTTCAGGTCTGTCCAGCTCTTTCACCTCGTCTCTGCTGTAACTCAGCACAACTGTCCTTTATTGATGCATTGCATTCTGGGACTGTCCCCCCAACACTTGCACCAACGAAGAAGACAAGAACGCTGAGAGAAGCGGATCTCGTAAGCCTTTAATTGATGAGAGTCTCTAAAGAAACCGTCTGAATGATTACAGTTGTTTCTCAGTGTGTGTGTATTTTGCTCGCCAAGAGCGCGAGATAAGACACGGCTTATCACCAGTTCATAATCACACCCTCGGGATCCCTCGAGAAGAACGAGTGGATTTTTGCACCAAGGCAACATCAAGGACAAGAGGAGAAGACCGAATCAACAGCAGGATGGCGATGTTCAGAGAGGACAGAGCAGGCCTTGCATCGCCTGTTGATCGAAGGCCATGGCATCGAGAGATAATTTCGCACATACAGGAGGTGTATGACTCACTAAATGCTGACTCACTGTCGAGGTGTATCGTATTACTCTCATGAACATGAAGAAGCCAAAAAAACACCCTCAGAGAAAACAAAGACCAGAACGAGGTCAATCCTGGTAAGGCGGAGGAGCTCAGAGCGCTCATGGACGAGAGGAATTTCGCCGTGTTTCTGTGAGACCTGGGTCATGGAGAACATCGGTCCAAATCGGTATACGTCACATGTTTAAATCAGAATGCACCGTTTGCACTCGCTGCACTCATGCACTTCATGTAAAATTTGTCATCCTGTGACGTTCAATGTAGCACCGTGGTCCTGGAGAAACGGTTCGTTTTAACTGTATATGGTCGAAATGACAATTTTTAAAAAAAAAGCCTTGACCTTGAAATTAAAAGCTTGACTTTCCAAAACACGAATACATACAAGCGAAGGATGAGTGATACGATAAACAAAGGAAGAAAAAAAAAAGTCACCATACACACTGAGATTACACAGGTGCCATTACTTTTACTAAAAATATTTGCAGAGGAGGTTTTTCGTTGGTTTTTTTTTTCTTCCTGGAAGAAGTCTCCAGTTTCAGAGTCAGTCACAAAAAGTTTGACAAAAAAAAAAAAGACAACTCCAGGGCTCGACATTAACAGTAGCCTGATTGCCCGGGGCAACCATTCAATAGATTCGGACAACCAGACTCTCACAAATGCTTGCCCGATCGGGCAACTACCCACATATGTCAACTTACGTGAAAAACGATGTTTATTCATTCATATTACGATGAAATTCCATCACGATTTGCGATTGTCTGACTTGGAAAGACCGCGTCCATGTTATCATTACAGGATGTTCAACAACTAGCGGAATTCACATTTGCACATCGCGGGCTCGCAATGCAGTTTCCCATTGCTAATAATTATCGCGTAGTGCATATTCAGCGTTCTATTCAGACCCTCCAGGATTTCGCGATGTTGCGATTTGCAACTTCAATGCAAATTCAACCAATCCCCGCGAATTCAGGGCGGTGTTGCAATTATATCCAATCACCGCAACTCATCTCATCTCATTATCTCTAGCCGCTTTATCCTGTTCTACAGGGTCACAGGCGAGCTGGAGCCTATCCCAGCTGACTACGGGCGAAAGGCGGGGTACACCCTGGACAAGTCGCCAGGTCATCACAGGGCTGACACATAGACACAGACAACCATTCACACTCACATTCACACCTACGCTCAATTTAGAGTCACCAGTTAACCTAACCTGCATGTCTTTGGACTGTGGGGGAAACCGGAGCACCCGGAGGAAACCCACGCGGACACGGGGAGAACATGCAAACTCCGCACAGAAAGGCCCTCGCCGGCCCCGGGGCTCGAACCCGGACCTTCTTGCTGTGAGGCGACAGTGCTAACCACTACACCACCGTGCCGCCCCTAATCACCGCAACTTTCCCGCAAATTTGACCAATCGTTGGCGTCGTCTTGAGGTAACATCGACAAACTACCTTTCGCCTTACTTCCGTGTATATGTTCAAGAGAAGCAGCATGTGCGCAGTGTTGCCAGATTGGGCGGTTTTAAGTGCATTTTGGCAGGTTTTGAACATATTTTGGGCTGGAAAACGTCAGCAGTATCTGGCAACACTGCATGTGTGAGTCAGTGTTTATGTAGGCTTAAATTCTGTGACTGAAAGTGTGTTATGTTTACAGTGAACGACTGTGCGCACTTTATTTTTTTTTTACTTAGTACAAGAAATTAATGGATGCCAACATTTTTGCCAAAATGGTATTTTATTTTCCATTGTTTAGGCAGCTTCAGCATCATACTGTGAGATTCTGTTCAAATTGTTTTTTTTCCTTCTATGAAGCCTGAGCCATTTATTTTATTAGTTTATAATTATTGTTTAATTTAGTCTTCAGGAGAGACTGCCTGCACACAGTACTAGTATTAATAGTTTTTTTTCTTACATGAAAGCTGAGGCATTTATATTATATTTTAAGGTAACTTCATGTTGTGCTGCGAGGTTCTCTGCACTTTAACTTTTGAACCAACAGGTGCATTTGGATAAGTAAAGCCTATTTTTCTGCATTTTTGTAGTCCTGGTAATCTTTTATATTGGTAAAGTTGTTTATAGGACCATTTCTCAGTGTCCTTCTTCTTTTAATCAATAGTTTTCAGTAATAACTTAATATTTAACATATCACTCAATTTTAAATCACAAAAAGAGAAAATCGCAACAATTTCTCGCAACTTTCACTTCCTCCCGCAATGTAATCGCAACAAAAACCTAAAAAAACACCGCAACTTTCATCGCAATTTTTTGGAAAAACCCCGCAACATCAGACATTTTAGCCCGCAACAATCACAAAAAAGGCCCGCGAAATCCTGGGGGGACTGATTATTGGTATGTCCTTCACTACATTACTAATTACCACATTACTCGCACGGGGCGCTAGTGTCAATGCTTGTTGATACAGACAGCGTCTGAGAAGGTTGAATAATAAATAAAAAAATATGTAATATTTGGGCAACCATGTTCTGAGTTCAGGCAACCAGATTTCTACAAATGGTTGCCCGAATGGCCAACCATGTCTCAAAGTTAACGTAGAGCCCTGAACTCGCATGTTTTGTGGACATTACATGTGACTAGAAATGGACCAAAAAAAAAAAAAACCCCACACACAATCAACTAACATGAAAAATTGTCATTTTTGGCAAACTGCTGAGTCTTGGCGCCAACAACATCTCAACACCTTCATCACACCACCTTGTCGTTCATTATTTATCTTTAACAGCACACCATGAAGATGTTCCACTGTTTTCCATCACAGCATTTGAACGTACAAGCTGTACGGCCTTTCGACTTCATAAAACCCGTGAAATTTAGTTTGCTCTGCAACGTGGTCATTGTGATACAAGTTTATTTCTGTAAAATCTCACAAAAATATCAGGCCGTTCTGTTCTGAGGCTGGGAAGTTATTTAATTTGAGGGGATTAAAGCAAATAACGTGCATGAAATGGCTCGCTTTGCGCAGTCAAGCAGATGGAGGAAGTCCGTGTATGTGCGCGCAGGTGCATGCGCAGGTTTCCCTTTGAGCGTGCACTGACAGTTCCATCATTCTGTCGCTAAACGAACAGCTGATCACACCGAGGTGCTCGCTGGGCGCCGATATTTATTAGTTTGGTCCTGCGTTTCCTTTCCTTCGTATATTACATCACGTCTTTTCTTCTCGCTTTCTTTCCGTTACTGTAGTCGGCCTTTCACGTTTCATTCGCACACTCACGTCCTCCATTCTTCTCTCCCGTTTCAAATTTGTATCCCACAATGCCTTGCGCGAACGGGGAAAGCCCACCACGTGACTCATGATGGAGTATCTTGTATCGCGTCATGGTGAAGCAGGAAACAATAGCGAAGAATTTTGGGCCGCGTGGCTGGAAATACATTAATTTAAACATTGTTGCATTTAAAAAATTATATATAATAATTATAACAACTGGAAGTCTGCGATTCGAATTCAGTCGCTTTCAGTCCACTAAACAAAAATAACCAGATGTTGGGAAAATTCTTTTTATGACCTACGCTTGAAAAATCGGAAAGGCCGTTTGCCTTGAATACTATCTCGACGACCGAGATGAGGGTTCGTCCTGTTGAATCCCGAATGCCAGCAAAGTCTGACGAGTCCTCCGTTCCGTGAACTCTCCGAAACTAACGCCATGCTGGATGAAGGCGGGACGTCAGGACTCCTGTCCCAAAGGGAAATTATTCCCAGCGAGGAATTTATTCCAAGTCCGAAAAAGGTGACAATTCTTGATACCAAACGTCCATTAAAAGTTCCGCAAATTTCACTCCAGAGGGAAACATCCGGTTTAACGTGAGACACTGCTTCAACATCGAATGAAGAACCTGAATCATCGTTTCCAGGATGGACAAACCTCGCACAAGAACAGAGATTTGGCGCCGAAGACCTTGTTAACAAACAGATCAAGATTAAAAACACGACGAGACAAAGAGCCACTCGTGGAACCGTATTACGAGGCAGCTTTATTCCAAATTAATCCTCGTTTCAGCAACTAGACATGTTTTGTGGAAAAACGTTTGCGTCAACGAGGTTTCTTTTGGCGATTTTTTATCTGTACCTACATCATGGTCGAATTCTTCTGCTCATTTCGACACGTTCTTCTTTTATTCTCAGAAAACACTGGTTTATCGATCTTAACCAGAGACAAATATACATTTTCTTTCTCTTTCGGAGGACAGGACTGCTGTATTCATCACTTTCAGCAATCGTGTTCTGTCTCAAAAAGCCTGAGGGCTTCAAAGTTGTTGGTTCGTACATGGCAAGCTTTGGAAACACACAGGTTTTCATCTGTTGTCCAGCCGAGTTTTGGTTTATTTTGCGAACTTGTGGACGTCATGCGGAAAAGAAAAGCTGGAGATGATTCTGCTCGACAGGCATCCAAGTGATTTATTGTGAAACTTCGCCGTGAGTTTTCACGGATCCAGCCTTCAGTCTCTCAGCAGTGCTTCTGTTGTCGCTGGTGATCTGGTTTCATTTTGACGACGTGTGCGTGTGCACGCAATGCCTCAACGCGACCTTTGCCTCCTCGTAAAGCAGCAGCAAAGCCTTCAGCATCTGTCGCACACGTGCTTCGCGGCATTCGGTCATTTCCTGTCCTCTATCCTTCCCTCGACACTCCACCCAGAGTTTTACAGCTTCACAAGGTCACAATCCTCTCAGACCTCCGTCTGGAATCCAGTCCGGCGCATCACCGCTTCAAAAAAATTATTTTACCAGCATTCAATTCATCTCCAGTCCCTTGCGCAGTTAGTTCAAGTTCAACTAATCAACAACGCTGTGAAGAAGTGGACTTATTGTTCCCACACCAAGTGTTTTATTCCTCTGTTACCATAGCCAAGGATTACGTTTTTCCTTTTTATTTACGACGCAACGTCGTAGATTTTATCTGTTTATAGCTACATTTGATGCTCCAAGACATCCAGGAAATATGAATAATAGCTAGAAAACAGTTAAAGACACAAAAGCAGTTGAATAAAATCGATACTCCGACGTGAAACCAGTTGTGTCACTCTGACGTGAGCGAGTACGCACTTCCAAGACTTAGCGGCACTCCGCTTGCACGTTGTGCCCCATCACACCCACCTGGTGGGCAACGTTTTCATATCCCAACACGGTCTGTCATGTTTTTTGCTCCTTATTTTCTAGTTCGTATCGAGTTGAGGAATCTTCCCTGTTTATTATGGAATCCATTTTGTGCAAAAGCCTTCACTGGCTTCCAGTAAGCTACAGAATTGACTTTAAAGCATTGCTGCTGGTGTACAAATCTCTAAATGGTACAGGGCCCAATTACCTCTCTCATATGTTGCAGCGGCCTAACCCAATCAGATCTACCAGATCGCAGCAGCAAAATTTACTGGTAAAACCAAAGTGTGGTGAAGCAGCTTTTAGCTACTATGCAGTACAGCTATGGAACCGACTCCCAGAGGACATCAAAAATGCTCCTGCTGTTGGCAGCTTCAAATCGAGACTAAAGACCAAGCTGTTCTCAGATGCTTTCTGCTAAATTATTAATATTGTCATCTCTACATGTTTTAAACTCTTAACTTTTACAGTCTCTGCATGTTTTAAATTTTACTTAACTTTTATTCTATTTTATTCTGCTGGTTTTTTTTTCCTTTACTGAACTTTTACTTCATTTTATTATTTTATTTCTACTATTGTTTAATTCTTATTTTTCTTCCCCATTTATTTTATGTAATTTTATTTTCTATTGTTTACTGTTTTGCTTTTACTTCTGTAAAGCACATTGAACTGCCACTGTGTATGAAATGCGCTATATAAATAAACTTGCCTTGCCAAAAATGTTCATACAATACTTTTGAAATATCAAACAAAAACGACAAATCAAAATACAAAATAAAAAAAAGTAAATTTTTTTAGACTGGCAAACAAATTATTCGTGTAATCGTGCAAAATATCAGTCTATTACTCTTCAGAAACCTTTTATTTTTGTTCCGCGTCTTTCTCAGTTTTGTTTGGCGTAATTTATTTTGTAGAGCTGTGGTCAAAAAATCGATCCACGATTCGATATCGATCCAACAACATGTGAATCGATTTCTTCCAGGTGCCTATAACACTATTTTCTCCAACGCGCAAGGAGCACTATAAAAGCGGGTGCCGGCAAAACGAAACTTATAAAGAAAACAAGAAGATGGACGAAGCTGCCCGGTTAAAAACACCGCCGGGGATGAAGTCGGATGTGTGGAAACACTTCGGCTTCAAACGGTATGAGGACAGAGACGAACTGGACAAAACGAATGCAGTTTGCAAGTTGTGCCAAATAGAAGTAAAATATCTGGGCAATACCACCAATCTAAAGAAACCATTTATCCAGGCACCACCCCGAGACAGCTAGTGCTAAACCTGACGCGAAGCAGGCGGCACTTGAAAATGCATTTGGTGTGAAATTTCCCCCACAGTCTAAGCGTGCTATGAGCCTTACAGAGGGAGTCGGGATCTTTATTTGTAAAGACCTCCGCCCCTACAGCGTAGTCGAAAATGCTGGGTTTAGGCTACTAGTAAAGAGGTTAGAGCCACGCTACGTCTTACCCAGCCGAAAACATCTAAGCGAGACAGTAATTTCTTGACTGATGAGCTATTTTTTTTTGTGTTCAGAAACCCAGACCTGGGTATGTTATTTAACTAGAAGAGGGCCACCAAATGTCATAGTTTGTTACACTCTGAGACTTATCAGTCAAACATAATTTCTTGACTGATGAGCTATTTTTTTTGTGGTCAGAAACCCAGACCTGGGTATGTTACTTAACTAAAAGAGGGCCACCAAATGTCATAATTTTGATTTAGACTTCAAATAAAACCTGGATATGTTTCATTCCAAAATAAATAAGCTTTCTTTCAAACTTGAACTCTTGTCTCTCTGTGTGTCCCTCTTACACATACACAGATACAAGCACAAACAGACATGGAGCTGTTTGTCAATAGGGTCAGTTTTTATTTAAAAGTTTTAAAGTGACAATACAGCAATATGTACATGAATCGATATCGAATCGGATCGAATCGTGGATCGAATCAGATCGTGACCTAATGAATCGAAATTGAATCGATCCAGGAAATCCGGATCGATTCCCAGCCCTATTATTTTGGTTGCGATTCCAGCTTTCTCGTTTGCGCTCCCTGACTTTTTGCTTGCAGTTTTGGCACAAACTTCACGTGTGGGTGGGCTGTCCAGGAATGCATTCCCATTGGGTAACTTGTGTTTGACTGACAGCTACGCTCAGCGATTCCCCCGGAAGCTGTTGCGGCCATTCCCTACTCGGATTCTGGCGGACTGTTTGACGAGTGACCGATCCATTGACGGTAAACAAGGATCGAGTGGACTTCAGTGGTGACTATGATATTACACTCGTCAAACAGTCCGCCAAAATCCGAGTAGGAAATGGCTGCAACAGCCTCCGGGGAATGGCTGAGCGTAGCTGTCAGTCAAACACAAGTCAGCCAATGGGAATGCGTTCCTGGACAGCCCACCCACACGTGAAATTTGTGCCAAAACTGCAAGCAAAAAGTCAGGGAGCGCAAACGAGAAAGCTGGAATCGCAACCAAAATAAATTACGTCAAACAAAACTGAGAAAGACGCGGAACAAAAATAAAAGGTTTCTGAAGAGTAATAGACTGATATTTTGCACGATTACACGAATAATTTGTTTGCCAGTCTAAAAAAATTGACCTTTTTTTGTATTTTGATTTGTCGTTTTTGTTTGATATTTCAAAAGTACTGTATGAACATTTTGGCACAAAATTGATTCCGTAGTTTATAAACATACGTTCTTTTTGTTTTCCCCTCATACAAAGAAAAGGATCCCCGTCTTAAAAAGAAATAAAATAAAAGCACTGTTTCCGAGAAACTCGAGCCTGAGAACATGAGAGTCAAAGTATAAAAAAAGCGAGCGCGAGTGGGAGTGCAGGATTTTGAGTAAACGAAAAAGATAAAGGAGGACACCGAGGAGAGTGATGAGGCTCTCAGGGCCGTCCTGACGGACAGAAACACCTGCGTCCTGGGCTCAGGTTCAGAGCAGCTGTTCCTCCGCTCAAAGCAGGACAGCAGCGAAGTGCTGAGCTCAGGCCTTTCATACGACACCGTCAACTCCTTCGGTACGGGCAAAAAAAAAAGTGTCCTTTCACACGTCGAGATCAATCCAGGACACATCTGCGCTTACGCACTGGACGAGAGACACCTTCAAGGAGGAAAAATGTGCGCACGCAACACGAATACCAGGGCTGATGAGGACATCAAGATACAGAGGAAGCCCTGAGCAACGTTCCAGGGCCTTTTAAATTTCACCCTGATCATCCGGAGACCGCCATTTCACCTTCACCACTTCATTTTAGTCACATTTCATTTTTATTATTATTTCTTCCGATGCCTTTTTCAGCCGTGGTGCGGTGGTGGGGGGATGGAGGGATAGAACATGCCATTGCGTCAGATCCATAAATACACAGCAGGGATGAGTTGTGTATAAGAGCACGGAGAGCTCTTACGTGAGAAACAAGACCCCCCCACACCACCCCACCCTACCTTCAGATCCTCGCTTCAAAAATTCGGCCGCAGAGCAGGCTTCGGTCCTGACACGGCTGAGAATCAGAACGCCACGAAACGACAAATTTTACCCGTGAAAGCGCTTCATGTGGAGCGCTTGTCAAATTTATGTCTCTCACAGATCATTAAGCGTCAGGAGTAATGTGGGCTCAGGGACGCAGACGAGGAGAACAGAGCCGTAAAAAGACACGAATCTCAACCCGACAAGGATGTGCAAAAGAGGTTACATCATGATTACAGCTCAGCTTGCGTTCAGACAAAACACGCTGATGCGAACCAGACGAATGATCCGTCACACAAGTCGAAACTAACCTTTCCAACTAACATCTGTCGGAAATGTTGCGGTAACTTTTTTTTGATCGGTCACAGGCGAGGACAAACATTTCCAAAGAATCTTTGCCTCGCTCCATGAGGACGGAGGGAAGACACAAGAGGCCATTGTGTGTTGTCAGGAGTGGGACAGCGGTGCTAAAAACGCCTGGAATGCTGGAAATTTGTGCCAATCACGGAGCTCCTGTAGACACCCGAGCTCCGAATGAAGAGCTGCGATCCAACCAAGACGAAGATGATCAGATTTCTTAACTCCTTCATTTCCAGCCGATAGATCGAGGAAGGATAAAAGCATGGACGCAAACAGAAAAGGAAGGAAGGAAAAGGAGGGTAAACATTGACCTGAAACGCCACTCTGGTCCAAGAAACCTCGCTCTTCGTTCTGAAGGACAGAAAAGGCAAGAGCAGTGCACCGAAACTGAGCGCCAAGTCTGTTCCGAGTCAGTGGATGAACCACGCCGACGAGAACAGTCACCTTCCTCGTCACGTCGACTCGAACACGGGTTCCTCGCAATCCCGCACTAATTCATTACCGTGTCACTCAAAAGGTCAAGCCAGAAGAGGCGCCGTTCTGTTTCAGTCTTCTAATCCGTCCGCAGGTCCCGCAACACGTCGCGTGAAGCGCAATCAGACGTCACGCGTTGGAAAAAAAAATTAAAAGGAAACTAAATCTACACGGAGCCACGATTCATTCCACCAAAGTGCTCTTGAATGGTCAAATCTGACTGGACAAAAGATTGAGTTTAACTTTACTCTATATCAACGGACTCGTTCTCATATTTTCATCTTTTCACTTGAACACAAAGGGTTCTGGGGTCAGGTCCTCGTTCTGCAGGCGATTTTGTTCCCATCCGAACCTGCCTTGTCGACGCTTTCCTCCGTGCTCCTTTCAGAAAACCATATGACCGCAGGATCGTCGAAAATGCAACCGCCGAGAAAATTATTCCATCAACGGTCATTATCTTGCGGTCCTGATGCGAGCGTTTTTACTAACGAGATGTAGAGAGATTTTTTAAAAATTATGACAAATTATGAGTCTGATCAATGATTTTTAAGCTCTTTTACAGAAAGTCAGGCTCTCAAACAACAGAAACCCAGAAAGAAAGCGCACGCGTCCGGACACGCTCGTGTTATTACGCAACCTTTGGCAGCATTACGAGCTGAACAGCAGGTTGTTACTCAGACACACGAGGTCATCGCAAAGCCGAAAGCAGACGCGTTGCGTGTCGTCTACCTCGCGATCAGGTGGTCCTGTCGGTCGCTGATCCCAACCGAAACTCCTGACTGGTGGCAAAACAGACGGAAGAGTCACCAGGTTGAGTCATCGTGAAAGGTCATAAATCCAATCGTAAAACGTGATGTCAGGGACAGGCAACAAGAAAACAGACGACTGACTTGATGCGTCATGTTCATATTATTATCGTATTTGTCACGACCCCGGCTATGAAAGAACAAGGATTTCCAATGAAGATCGGATTAAAAGTGACAGTGAACCGAGAGAGCAGCAAGTCTTGTTAGAACAAGCACAAATTCAAGCTAATGAATGATGAAAGCTTTAGGAGAGCTTTGCACTGAATTATTCACACTCCTCAAGCCAGAGTTGGCTGCCTCACACAATCACTTCGGCTTTGAACGAAGCGGTTTTCACGTCTGGTCCAAATACAACCCCGATTCCAACAAAGTTGGGGCAAAGTACAAATTGTAAATAAAAACGGAATGCAATAATTTACAAATCTCAAAAACTGATATTGTATTCACAATAGAACATAGACAACATATCAAATGTCGAAAGTGAGACATTTTGAAATTTCATGCCAAATATTGGCTCATTTGAAATTTCATGACAGCAACACATCTCAAAAAAGTTGGGACAGGGGCAATAAGAGGCTGGAAAAGTTAAAGGTACAAAAAAGGAACAGCTGGAGGACCAAATTGCAACTCATTAGGTCAATTGGCAATAGGTCATTAACATGACTGGGTATAAAAAGAGCATCTTGGAGTGGCAGCGGCTCTCAGAAGTAAAGATGGGAAGAGGATCACCAATCCCCCTAATTCTGCGCCGACAAATAGTGGAGCAATATCAGAAAGGAGTTCGACAGTGTAAAATTGCAAAGAGTTTGAACATATCATCATCTACAGTGCATAATATCATCAAAAGATTCAGAGAATCTGGAAGAATCTCTGTGCGTAAGGGTCAAGGCCGGAAAACCATACTGGGTGCCCGTGATCTTCGGGCCCTTAGACGGCACTGCATCACATACAGGCATGCTTCTGTATTGGAAATCACAAAATGGGCTCAGGAATATTTCCAGAGAACATTATCTGTGAACACAATTCACCGTGCCATCCGCCGTTGCCAGCTAAAACTCTATAGCTCAAAGAAGAAGCCGTATCCAAACATGATCCAGAAGCGCAGACGTCTTCTCTGGGCCAAGGCTCATTTAAAATGGACTGTGGCAAAGTGGAAAACTGTTCTGTGGTCAGACGAATCAAAATTTGAAGTTCTTTATGGAAATCAGGGACGCCGTGTCATTCGGACTAAAGAGGAGAAGGACGACCCGAGTTGTTATCGGCGCTCAGTTCAGAAGCCTGCATCTCTGATGGCATGGGGTTGCATTAGTGCGTGTGGCATGGGCAGCTTACACATCTGGAAAGACACCATCAATGCTGAAAGGTATATCCAGGTTCTAGAGCAACATATGCTCCCATCCAGACAACGTCTCTTTCAGGGAAGACCTTGCATTTTCCAACATGACAATGCCAAACCACATACTGCATCAATTACAGCATCATGGCTGCGTAGAAGAAGGGTCCGGGTACTGAACTGGCCAGCCTGCAGTCCAGATCTTTCACCCATAGAAAACGTTTGGCGCATCATAAAACGGAAGATACGACAAAAAAGACCTAAGACAGTTGAGCAACTAGAATCCTACATTAGACAAGAATGGGTTAACATTCCTCTCCCTAAACTTGAGCAACTTGTCTCCTCAGTCCCCAGACGTTTACAGACTGTTGTAAAGAGAAAAGGGGATGTCTCACAGTGGTAAACATGGCCTTGTCCCAACTTTTTTGAGATGTGTTGTTGTCATGAAATTTAAAATCACCTAATTTTTCTCTTTAAATGATACATTTTCTCAGTTTAAACATTTGATATGTCATCTATGTTCTATTCTGAATAAAATATGGAATTTTGAAACTTCCACATCATTGCATTCCGTTTTTATTTACAATTTGTACTTTGTCCCAACTTTTTTGGAATCAGGGTTGTACTCGAGTCAAGAACTTGAGACCAAATCTCAGCTTCGGATCGCAGGTTTGCGTTTTCGTTGCAAAATTATTTTGAGGTCATATTTTGTGCGTGCACAGGTTTACCGCCTTTTATTTCATGTAATATTATTTTCCTGTCGTTTCGACACTCATGCGACAAAGTAGAATCCTTTTTGGCCGTCATAGTGCAGGAACACCTGCAAAGCGACAAGATGAACCAATCGTGGACAACGTTGTCGTCGAGTCGCCGAACCGAGTCGAGTCCGCCCACTATCAACAGGGCAAATCACATGAGAGAGGGTTAACACACGCTAGTTCATCGGTCAGCAAGTAAGCCCCGTCCACTGTCAACAGAGCAATGAACAAAGCGCGTCACTTCATTCTCTGGGTGTGGTCTCGCCAAATGACGATTGAAGTTCGAGGTTGTCCCCGTCGTCTCCTCGATAGTTCTTCTACATCTGGAACACATAACGGTGCATTTTTCCCCACCGCACAACAAGTCTGTATAAGCAAAGCGGACAATCCTAGCGGCGTTCTTTAACGTTAGTTTGTTCCTGAACGTGACGTATGGACAGGCGAATGCGCATTCTCTTGCACGAAATTAGGATAAAAAATAATGGAGATAGAAATAGAAATATCTGATGCCAAATTATTATGACGTGTTGCAAAAAAAAAAAAAATCAGAGTCCTCGTCTCCAATTTACGAGTCCGAACGCAGTTAGTCATCGGTGCTCAAGTCCAAGTCACGAGTCCTTAAAATCAGGGCGCGAGTTGGACTCGAGTACGACAAGCCTGTTCATGGACAGCGCCACGGTGCATTTGAAGTGAAATCCAGACCATCGTTTTCAAGCAGACAGAGGACTGGGTATCTTTGGACCGCTCACTGCTTTACAAATGGTGTTCACGCCTCACTAAAAGTCCTGAACTTGGAGCTCATATGTCTCAGAGTCTTTTGAGGGGGTTTGGCCTGAAGCAATCCTGTTCGACGTAGAAATAACGACTCAAGTCGAGCACAAGTTCCTACCTGCAATTCCACCAACCAATCACAACGCAGCCTCTTTCCAAAATGGCAGTGTCACCAAAAAAGGAAGAATGCAGCTCAATTTATCGAAGCATTTCCATTTTGCTGTTTGCTTTGAGCCTTTCAGTGATTTAAGACACATGATTGATGAAAGTTTTCATTTAAAGACATGTTCGAGGTGGCACTCTGGTACCCCTGGCAAGCAGGTTGAGTTCCTCACGCTGCACAGAGAAGGGACGGAAAGTGCATCGTGTTCAATCCGGAGCTTTGGAACCAGCAATAAGCTGGGACTTGGTGACCTTTAACAGAAGACGAGGCATTTGAGAAACTAAACAAATCCTTCAATACATCCATTTGAGGCGAGAGAGAGAGAGAGAGAGAGTGTTACGCAGAGCCTTCTTTTATGCACTTGATATCAAGCAGTGACATGTTTGAGAAGGAATGCGAGTGTTGAAACGGCCCTCGCCGGGCTGGAAGCATACGGTTCTCGTTATTTCTCTCGTTGCATTTCCTTTTCAGGATTTGTTTGATGCGTTTGTGATTTCTGTTCAGCGGGGGGGAAAGGGCCCCACGGCCACAGGAGTGCAGTCAGAGTTCCATTTCGACGATCGTGGGAGACGGGCAAGGGATGGGGAAGAGGGGGGGAGGGGAGGACGTCTGTCCTGACGAGGACGGCTTTTAAGGAGACGTGCATCATCAGCAAACAGCTGTCCTTATTTAGCTTACATTAACTGGGAAAAAATCTTTCAGTAACACGGTCATTTGCCAGTTTAAGTCAAACGCGATTCCACCGTCTGTTTGGTGCGCCAATATTCAGTGGGCGTGGCCTAAACTGGAAGATTTTTTTTTTCCCGATGAATTAAATACGAGTTCTTTGCTTCCAGGAACAATGGGAAGTTCAGAATTGATTGGAAAATACAGACAGAGTGCACTAAACAAAAATATAAAAAGAGAGTGTTTGGAGAGCACGATAGATTGCAATATGCGTTTTACCGACATATAACAAAGCCTTTTGCCAAGTTTCGTGAAATTCCTCCAAAAATTGTGAGAGGAGCTGATTTCAGAAGGTGAGAACCCTTTCCGGGACAGACATCGCCACGACATAATCCCCCTTCGGGCCTTTCGGCTAGCGGGGGATAAAAACACAGGAGCCTGATTTCATTTGCGTGTATTCGTGCGTCAACTTGCGGCTTCATTAATTTATGACATGATTTCTAATAATCATATTAAACCTTGACACTCGTGCAACTTTTTTTAACGCTTCGCTGATTTAAATAGCCACCTCCTTCTGCATTTCATCTGAGAAGAGGCTCCCGAAGTAGTAACTATTATCTGAGCTCCATAGATGGAGAAGCCATGGCCTAAAGTCGAGAGGAGGTGAAAAAGAAGCAGATTTGGGACCAAAATCCCAAATTGCCGGTTTGAGTCCCTGGACCAGCAGGAATGGCTCAAGTGCCCTTGAGCAACGCACCTAACCCTGTGGGCATGCCAGGGTCCTGATGGACATGGCTCTGGGTCAGAGAGTCTGCTAAATGCCTGTAACACGAGCAGTGGGCAGGTCCCATCCTTGACCGCTATGCAATGGAGTAGGAAGGAGTCTTCTTCCCTCCATTAGCCTGGGCCTTGAGCAAGTACGAGCAACCCCTTGCTCCACCTGGTCAGGGTTATGAACGAAGACTGGACTCGGCAGACTGTGCAGAGAAAACCACCAACAGGCAGGAAGGCGGACCCAGCAAAGCATTCGTGGAGCAACACCTGGAACACTGCTGGACGAGACAGTGAAGCTGACGCCTGCACAACTCTCATCCAAGTCACATGCGAGTCCATCCATCCATCCATCCATCCATCCATCCATTATCCTGTTCTCCAGGGTCGCAGGCAAGCTGGAGCCTATCCCAGCTGACTACAGGTGAAAGGTGGGGTACACCCTGGACAAGTCGCCAGATCATTCACATTCACACCTACGGCCAATTTAGAGTCAGCAGTTAACCTAACCTGCATGTCTTTGGACTGTGGGGGAAACCGGAGCACCCGGAGGAAACCCACGCGGACACGGGGAGAACATGCAAACTCCGCACAGAAAGGCCCTCGCCAGCCACGGGGCTCGAACCCAGGACCTTCTTGCTGTGAGGTGACAGTACGAACCACTACGTTACCGTGCCGCCCCTCCATGCGCAAGTCATGACTTCAAATTCAAATCGAACTGAAGTCGACCCCAAAAGACAAACATCAACGTAATAACAGTCAAAGATGTGCACGAACACAAATTAAAAAATAAATAAATAAAAAACTGCGATGAAAACGACGCGTGAAATGAATACAAACACATTCCAGCTTCAGCTCGGTTCGCATCCAAATAACATTTATTCTCCGAGCGATCAAGAGAAGACGGAGTGGAAACGTTTTTGGAAAAACTGCTGAGTGTGTGCTTGTGTGCGTGTTCCTGCCTTCCCGCTCGGCTGGCGCTTCTTGGTGACATCTTCAAAAAAAATTCCACAGAGTAGGAGTTGGGAGAGAAGTCGAGTACTTTTTTTTTTGGGGGGGGGGGGGGGGGGGGGGGGGACAAGATGGAGTACACTCACCCTGGACACTGTAAGAGGCATGCTGAAATCCTTCCCTCCCTGGAGTCGGAAACCCCACGGCGCCGGCCCGCTGAGCGTCACGCTGTACACGTTCATGGCCTGTATATATGAGAGAGAGAGAGAGAGAGAGAGAGAGAGAGAGAGAGAGAGAGAGAGGACAGATGAGTGGAGGGACACAGAGGATTTTCTTCTTTCATCACATTATAATAACCACCAAAAAGGGAGTGAAAACAAAACACAGAAGAGCCTTCAGTCTTCAACAGTCTGATATTGTTGACTGGTTTTTGTGGTCCCCCCCCCCCCCCCAACAAGTTTTCTGGTAAATCGACTCATCCTGGACCACTGGCATTTCTCAGTGACCGCCCAAATAAATATTTCCAGCAATTTCGAGAACCAATTTCCCCAGACACACCTTACATCACAATACATTCAATAAAACCATCATGAAGAACTCTACAAACGTATGTCCAAGTCTAAGGCTACGTTTACATTAGACCGTATCTGTCTCGCTTTCTTCGCGGATGCACTGTCCGTTTACATTAAACCACCTGGAAACGCCAGGAAACGGGAATCTGCCAGCGTCCACGTATTCAGTCTAGATCGTATCTGGTCCGGTGCTGTGTAAACATTGAGATACGCGAATACGCTGTGCTGAGCTCTAGCTGGCGTCCTCATTGGACAACGTCACTGTGACATCCACCTTCCTGATTCGCTGGCGTTGGTCATGTGACGCGACTGCTGAAAAACGGCGCGGACTTCCGCCTTGTATCACCTTTCATTAAAGAGTATAAAAGTATGAAAATACTGCAAATACTGATGCAAATACTGCCCATTGTGTAGTTATGATTGTCTTTAGGCTTGCCATCCTTCCACTTGCAAGTGGTAAGTGATATGCGCTGGGATCACACACACAGCGGCTCAGTCCCGAAAACACTGCTAGTGTGCTTCACTCGCGCGCTCTGTGAGCTGCGCAAGGCCGGAGTGCGCACCCTCCAGAGGGCACTCGCTGTTCAGGGCGGAGTGATTTGGAGCGCAGGATGCCTGCAGAGCCGAGCGTATCCGCGTATTGGTGTTGCTGTGTGCACGCGAATCGTGTATTGGTGTTGCTGTGTGCACACTAATCATTTTAAAAACGTTAATCTGATGATCCGCTGATACAGTCTAATGTAAACATGGGCTAACGGCGTCGTATATCGGTGCGATACGAAACACGAAAGGACTTTGATCGGCTGCTCAAAACGAAGCCTGTTTGTTGACCCACATTCTGAGGGCGAATCCGACGTCAGAGAAATCATGCGTTCGGAATTAATTCGTCTGAAACGATGCTCAACTGATTTCAGGGTTTCGAAGATGAAATCTCAGGAACCGTCCTGAGAAACCCGAGGTCTCAAGTGATGTTCGTCAAACATCAAACAGAAGGAGCTTGGGGGGGGGGGGGGGGGGGGGGGGGGACGCAAATTGCTGAGCTGATCTGTGCCTCTAATCATCATCATCAGTAACACACTAGCGTTGGACTCGTCGCTGTGTTCGAACGTGCTCAGAGTTTTTCTCCGTTATTTAAAGCCGTGATGCACTCGCTTTGGGAAGTTGGCCAGCTTATTTTGAGCGTCAGACAAGCTCCAGTTGTCATTACACTTTGTAACGGAATTGTTACGATGCAGAATAAACAACTTCTCATGCTGATATTAGGAACCGCGACTCAAGGAGCGTCTTTATGTATGAAATAAACTCCACAGATCCACTTAGTATGAATCCAAGAGTATTTATTAGTGCCTTCGAGCTTTCTCAACTCCTGGAGCACGTCAGGTCCAAATGAACATTATTTGTATTTGGGCTGAACGGCTTCGGAACCCGAGATCGCTCCGAGACAGAGAAAGGTCCACTGGACAACAAAACCGTTCAAGACGAGACAAAGTCGACTACAAACCATCAGAGATCCGACACGCACAACACAGCCAAAGGATGACACTCGTCTCTCGCGAGACGTCTGACCCGCTTCACCGTCTGAGTCAACCGCATGAACATACCTCACAAAAAGGGCCAAATCAGCCGGTGGAAAGCCAGGAAAAAGTACAAGGAACGCTGGTTCTGGAAACGAGTGCAACCCTCCGACTCTTCGGCCTTGTGTCGGGGGTGAGGCTTGACGTCTCGTCCCCTCTCCACGGGGCTATATAAGGAATGTAAAACTACACCAAACTATTTCAGCCCAACACCCACATGAGTCATGCAGAGAGAGAGAGAGAGAGAGAGAGAGAGAGAGAGAGAGAGAGAGAGAGAGAAACCTCGCACACATTTTCTGGCTCCAGCGAGACCATTTAGACCAATGAATAAGCACAGAAAGGAGACGGCCAAAAACCCAAGAAGGAGGAGGAGGAGAGGGGTGCGGGAACATTCCATCAAGTGAGATTTACAAGGTATTTTACATCACCGCTGAAGAAGAAAAGAGACGTGCAGAGAACTGTTCCCAGCACAGAGCGGGTGATGAAACGGCGAGCCCGGGGGGGGGGGATGAGCTGTACATTAAAACACTTACGACACTGCAGTCTTGGATTCTGACTCTGGCTTTTAATTAGCAGAAAAAATTCCTGGTGTGAAACCGGGGTTTAAACTTCTGGCTTTACTGCATCGCTTATTATTTTCCTTTTTTTAAGGTGTAGCTTTCACCTTTGATCCAAGTCCGAGCCGATTAAAAGCGAACCTATGTCAAGGGTACTGACGATCCAGAAACGTCACCAAAGACACATCAGGCACATCATTAAGGTCAAATTTAACTGTTGAGCTCCAACTGGTCTGGTCTCTACACTGCATTTTTTTTTTTTTTAAAACAACCATTCTTTCAACCAACCACAAGCTTTTCATCATTTTCTCCAAAGTCGGACAACTATGGAATCAATTTTGTGCCAAAATGTTCATACAATACTTTTGAAATATCAAACAAAAACGACAAATCAAAATACAAAAAAAAAAAGTCAATTTTTTTAGACTGGCAAACAAATTATTCGTGTAATCGTGCAAAATATCAGTCTATTACTCTTCAGAAACCTTTTATTTTTGTTCCGCGTCTTTCTCGGTTTTGTTTGACGTAATTTATTTTGGTTGCGATTCCAGCTTTCTCGTTTGCGCTCCCTGACTTTTTGCTTGCAGTTTTGGCACAAACTTCACGTGTGGGTGGGCTGTCCAGGAATGCATTCCCATTGGCTAACTTGTGCTTGACTGACAGCTACGCTCAGCCATTCCCCCGGAAGCTGTTGTGGCCATTTCCTACTCGGATTTTGGCGGACTGTTTGACGAGTGTAATATCATAGTCGCCACTGAAGTCCACTCGATCCTTGTTTACCGTCAATGGATCGGTCACTCGTCAAACAGTCCGCCAGAATCCGAGTAGGGAATGGCTGAGCGTAGCTGTCAGTCAAACACAAGTTAGCCAATGGGAATGCGTTCCTGGACAGCCCACCCACACGTGAAGTTTGTGCCAAAACTGCAAGCAAAAAGTCAGGGAGCGCAAACGAGAAAGCTGGAATCGCAACCAAAATAAATTACGTCAAGCAAAACTGAGAAAGACGCGGAACAAAAATAAAAGGTTTCTGAAGAGTAATAGACTGATATTTTGCACGATTACACGAATAATTTGTTTGCCGGTCTAAAAAAATTGACTTTTTTTTGTATTTTGATTTGTCGTTTTTGTTTGATATTTCAGAAGTATTGTATGAACATTTTGGCACAAAATTGATTCCATAGACAACAGGACAAAAGAAAGAAACTTTTTGGCTTGGACGTTGTGGACTCGACAAATAAAAATGTGCTGATGGAGGCGACATGCAATTACAAACGTGCTTGAGCAGCGACTCATCAGGTGAGCACGCTGTCCGGAGAACGGCCCAGGACGCGCAGTTCAAAAGACAAAACGCTGGGCCTCGTTTATTTCCTAATATATTTTCAGAAAGTTTGCGTCCACCAAACCGGATGGAAAATTTCAGCCGGATATTCAAAAGTTTCGGAAAAGTTCATTTTTGATTTTCTTCATGTAGGAATGACGAACGCCAGTCGCTTGTAAATTCCCGGGCGCAGACATCACACGAGATGGCTGATTTGCATTTGGCGACACCCACAAACCTCCAGAGAAGGCAAAGCTCACACAGCTGAAGTCAGGTCTCAGGAAGGCAGACGTGAAAATCATTTTGACGAACATCCATGGCAATAAAAATGTTCGATTTGAGCAGAACTTTGATACAAGTGGATTGATGTAAAAATGGAATAAAAGATAGACATCGCACACGTGTATATATTCTATCCACATTCCAGTGTTGTAGTCGAGTCACTAAACCTCGAGTCCGAGTCATTTAAAAAAAATTTCGAGTCGAGTCTGAGAACAAGACTCCAAGCGCACCATTTGACGGTGTCCGTTTCAGCGCCGTGAACATTAGTTTGTTCCTGAACGTGACGTATGAACAGGTGAATGCGCTTCTCTTTGTCAGGGAGTGTGAAGTATTCTGTCAGACATGGTTGGGAGACGGTTGCAAGTGCAGAAGGTGCGTTTATTAACACAAGTGAAGACGGTAAACAATTCAGAATGGCAGGCAAAATCATAAAACGGTGAAACAGGCGATAGGTCGAGTGAGGAACAAAATAGGCTATCGTAGACTCGGCAGAACCAAAGACGAGAAACAGGAACTCAGGGATCAGGAAACCAAACAAGGAAATAACGCTCGGTAACATGTCAGCAATGCAACTCAATACTTTGCAAAGTAAGTGCGTTTTCACAGTTTTTATATCGGCGCGCCGATTGCACCTTAATCCTGTGCAGGTGCGAGTCGTTGACGACGCGTGCGCGAGAGTCCGCTTGGCTCACGCGCTGTCTGGAGCGCACCCGACAGTCTATCTGATAGACATGCCAAGGCGTGCAGGTGCGACACTTGCACAAAATTCGGATAAAAATTAATGTAGGTATCGATATCTTATGCCAAATTATTATGGCAGGTTACAAAAAATAAAGAAAAAAAATATCAGAGTCCCCGTCTGCAATTTACGAGTCCGAATGCCGTTAACACACGAGTCCAAGTCCGAGTCATCAGTGCTCACGTCGTTAAAATTAGGGCACGAGTTGGACTCGAGTTCTCCAAGCCTGCCACATTCACTGGAAATGAGCAATCGCACGCTCTGATTGGCTACTCTACAACTCTGCTATCAGCTCATATACCGCGAGTAGAGAAAAACAAAATGGCGGAGTGTTTAGCTGAACCAAGTGAGGACAAAATAAAAACTCTACTCGAAAACAAAACCCTAAAAATAGAACAAAAAAAAGCAACAAAATATGGAATAAAAGTATCTGATGGTAAGAACTTTTTTTTTTCCAAGAATTATCGCATTTTTCACAAATTGCTCCTGTTATTTCACCGGTTTGTTTACATTCTGAGCGGAAATTATTTTGCCGGACGTTTTGGAGAAAAAGTTTTTATTGATCGAATTTGCAAAAAGTAAAAACGCTGTTTCTCAAAATCCGGTGAATGTGGATAGAATAAAACAGTTATTCCACTCAATCTCATCGTACACGGCTTATCGCCGACTCTGTGCTCCGCGCCTCGTCAGCTATCAGCTCGTGTAGGACTCGATTTCGTGGAAAAACCATTAAATCTCTCCCTCTACTTCACCCAGACCATCTACGATGTTTATTTCCCCCCCATGCCAAGTGCCTGGCTGGAAATACTTTGCGCACTTCCCATGTCCCTGGCGACGTATCCGCAGGAAGCACTCATCGGCCACTTATGCCCCTTTTCCACCAAAGCAGTTCCAGGGCTGGTTCGGGGCCAGTGCTTAGTTTGGAACCGGGTTTTCTGTTTCCACTGACAAAGAACTGGCTCTGGGGCCAGAAAAAACCGGTTCCAGGCTAGCACCAACTCTCTGCTGGGCCAGAGGAAAGAACCGCTTACGTCAGCGGAGGGGCAGAGTTGTTAAGACCGACAACAATAACAAGACCGCAAAAGATCGCCATTTTTAAGCGACGAGAAGCAGCAGCTGTACAAACGCGAAGTCATCCATTATTATTATTATTATTATTATTGTTGTTGTTGCTGCTGCTTCCGTGTTGTTTTTGCTTCGATATTCGCGCCAAGGTTTATGCAAACGTAGCGACGTAACTGACGTATACAACGACGTAACTGATGTATACAGAGACGTAATGACGTGGCTTCCCTTAGCACCGCGAGCTATGGAAAAGCAAACTGGTTCTCAGCTGGCTCGCAAGTCGAACGAGTTATGAACCAGCACCAGCACTGGCCCCGAACCAGCCCTGGAACTGATTTGGTGGAAAAGGGGTATTAGTGGTACTCGAATAAAAAGTGTTGAACAGCATTGAAAGAAGATGCCATGACAGAACCGACTTGAACACCACCTGAGCTCGTCCTCCTTTTATACAACACCATTATTAAATGAAGGGTCGATCGTATTTGTCTTAATTTATGGATTTTTGGAAGCTTGCTTTCTTTTTTTTCCCCCGATAACATTTCTTCTTTAGTTAATCGTGTGAATGTGTGTACTGGGTTTCACAAAAGGTGCATTTTCTTGCGTGTCTCACAGGAAGCGCGTGCTCGCCGTCAACCTTCCCGTGTCGGTGGGTTGGGAACTTGGAAGTTGACCAAATTGGGGAGAAAATGGTGGAATAACGACAGCGAAACCACGAGGTCCCAGAGTTTGCTTGAGAGTCACCGTGTGAAATATATGATATAGCTGGTCAATGTTCCAGAAGCAAACTGAAAGCAACGTCCATTTCCGTGGAAAAGAGACGAACTCAAAACCCTCTCTGGCGCAGTAATACCCTCAGTGCTGCTCTGCCACTGTGGGTCACAAAAGTGGCACAGCTTCAACAGGAAATCATTAAAAATGTTTGAAAGAAGCACGCCCAGGTTAACCTTGAAAGAAATGCCTTCTTTCCGCTGCTGTTCGAAACCAGACCCAGATCGCAGTCGTTCCCTGAAACTGGCACAGTCAAGCTACGGTTCCTGACACGACATAAACAATGTGACGTTTATTAAAATCTGCATTTTCAAGTCAGAAACCCAAAACTTGATTCCAAACAACGTTCGTTCAGCAAACTCTTTCCTGCTGCTGGTTATTGTCTGGGAGTTTAGAAAAGTCAGAAGGCAAAGCATCTATGGTCTTCTGTCTAACCACAGAAATGTTCTCCATCCTGCCCTATTTTCCGTTTGTCTTGTACTGCCGTTTAAAACGCTGCACTTGAGTTTCACCCAACGTTTTTCACATCATCCTGCAAATTTGGAGTGCTTTTCAGATTTTATTTTTCCTCTCGACACCTCAAGATTATTACTGGAAGTCTTCCTGAGACTGTTTTAATAAGTAGGGGACAAAAGGTCAACCAAATAGATAGATAGATAGATAGATAGATAGATAGATAGATAGATAGATAGATAGATAGATAGATAGATAGATAATCATCAAAACAATAAATCATGGCTGAAGTACACACATGGTGCACTTCACATAGTGGTGCCAGTCGTGTGTTCACACTGGGAACTTCAACCAGGTGAAGCCGCCAATAAATATCCACAGAAAGAACATGATGTGCTGGATTTTTACCCGATTCTGTCACCAGAGAACCAGAACTGCTGTTCCCAACAACCAATCACTGATCGCCGCTGTTCCTCATAACCAATCACCCACTGATCACCTCTGTTCCAAGCAACCGACCAATCACCGATCGCTGCTGTTCCTAGCAACCAATCACTGATCGCCGCTGTTCCTAGCAACTGACTGATCACTGATTGCTGCTGTTCCTAGCAACTGACCAATCCATCACTGATCGCTGCTATTCCTAGTAGGGCTGTAACAATACACGTATCGAAATCGAAATACGCAGAGCCACGATCCGTGTCGCGATACAAGAAGGCAGAATCGCGGTACACCCTTTCAAACTTCTCCTCAGCCCAAAAACAGAGGCGCTTCCAAACTTCAATTTATGAATACTTTACTTTTTATTTAAATTACATTTTAAACTTACTTAAATTACTTTGATTTTTTATATCTATTAGTAAGTCGTTTTTTCGCCGACCTGCGACAATCTTCTGCGAGTCACGCAATGTCCACACTCGCCACTGGCAGAGCATTCATTTCTTTTAAGCGGTCGCCATTCTGGTTGCGACGCGGGGAGCGAATCTGTAAACAAGCAGCTCATTGGCTGGCTAGGTGTGCCACAAGCCAATCACAATCACTTGACCGGAAAGGCATGCAGTGTTGCCAGATTGGGCGGGTTTAGGTGCTTTTTGGCTGGTTTTGAACATATTTTGGGGTGGAAAACGTTAGCAGTACCTGGCAACACTGAAGGCATGTCTGCTTGGGCGGAAGCCTTCTGCGGCAGTTACATTTTGACACGCGAGCAATGTTTCACTATAAAAATTCCGTAATTTCCATCTGTTTTCCGCGATCACAGAAAATCATTGGCCCTATGAGAGTGAGACAGTGAGAGAGCCACCCCCCCCCAAAAAAAAAAAATCTTAACGGATTTACACGATTTGGAAAAATGACTTTTTCAGAACCGAAAAAAACAGAGCTTCCGGCTCAACAGTATTATTTTGAGAAATAAAACAGTCTTTGGATATACATTTGTTCATTTTTGCATACATATTACTCATTCTCTGCAGTGGTCTGAATTATTTGCTATTAAATAGTTAATGTAAGTAAGTAAATGTTAATAAGTCAAATTTACTACTTTAAAAATACATTTTAAAAAAATCGTGGGTGTATCAAATCGTGGGTCAAAAATCGCGATACGAATCGAATCGCGAGTTGGGTGTATCGTTACAGCCCTAATTCCTAGTAACTAATCAATCATTGATCACTGCTGTTCCTTGTAATCAATTACTCACTGATCGTCGCTGTTCCTAGAGACCGACCAATCGATCACTGATCGCCGCTGTTCCTAGAGACCGACCAATCGATCACTGATCGCTGCTGTTCCTAGTAACCAATCAATCTTTGATCGCTGCTGTTTCTTGTGACCAGTCACTGATCATCATTGTTCCGACTGACCAATCACTGCTGTTCCTAGTAACCAACCGCTGATCATTATTCTTCCTAACAACCCATCACTGATTATTTTTATCCCATTTGCACACTATCATTTACTTTAAAACTCTCCCCTCTCCCTATTTTTCAGCTTACTCCACTTGTACTCACTTTCCTCACAACAACAACTTGCCTTTAGCATAGGTCACAACCGGAAGTACGATTTTTTGGCCGTGCGATTTTCGGCGTTTCCCAAATCGCTGCAGTTTTTTTGTTCGTGGAGAAAGACGCACGTTGGCCGCAAGTTTGTCTTGCAACGTGAAAAAACCGTAAGCGCCCGTAGAGTTTGTTTGACATGACAAACAACCTCTGCGGCCGGTCTGCGGCCGGTCTACGGCTCGAAAATCAGCACGTCACACGCGCGCCCTCCGTGCGTTTCTTGCACGTAGACCGGCCGTAGGAGCACGTACGGCCGGTTGTGACCAAGGCTTTTCTTCGTTTCCTTGAAATTCAGGGATGCAAACGGCGCGCCTTTTGGCGGATGCCGCCTTTTTCACGGCTGAATCGTGCAGATCCGATTTTTTTTTTAGGGGGGGGGGCGTTGGAGTGTCTGATTATAATTTCAAAGTAAATTCTGTATTAAAATTACTAAATAAGCAAATGCCGTTACAGTCCATGAAACATATGGCCCTTTTCCACTACCCTTTTTCAGCTCACTTCAGCTCGCTTCAGCCCGACACGGCTTGCGTTTCGACTACCAAAGAACAGCACGACTCGGCTCGTTTCAGCCCTGCTTAGCCCCTAAAACTCGCACCGTTTTGGAGTGGGGCTGAAGCGAGCCAAAGCGAGCCGAGTGAGGCTGGGGGCGTGAGCAGGCACTCCCCTGTGCACTGATTGGTGAGGAGGAGTGTCCTCACATGCCCACACATGCCCCGCGAGCACGCTGGGATCTGTAAACACCGTAAACCCGGAAGAAGAAGAATTACGAATTACGAGAATTTCTGAAGCCTTATGCGCCTCGCCTCATCTATACGCTCTTGCCAGTATCTGTTGGCGTTGGCGGTGACAACAAGCCACAGCACCAAGACCAGCAACACTAACGACTCCATGTTTATTGTTTACTATCCGGGTCGTGAGACTACCGCTTAAAAGCTCACTGATGTCACTGTTTGCGCTGCTTAAAGACATCACGTGACGTCCACCCACTGTGTCCACCCACTTCCAGCCAGCACGGTTCAGCGCGGTTGTAGTCGAAATGCAACTCCAACAGCCCCACTCAGCTCGACTCAGCCCGGCACGGCTCAGCCCGACTCAGCCGCGTTTGTAGTGGAAAAGCGGCATTAGGAAGTATAAAAACAGCAAATCAGAAAGCTGCGCAGCTTTCTGATTTACTGTTTTCTTCTCATACTTATACTTCCTATGTTTCATGGACTGTAACGGCATTTGCTTATTTAGTAATTTTAATACCGAATTTACTTTGAAATTATAATCGGACACTCCAACGCCCCCCCCCCCCCCCCCAAAAAAAAAAATCGGATCTGCATGATTCAGCCGTGAAAAAGGCGGCATCCGCCAAAAGGCACGCCGTTTGCATCCCTGAAATTTCAGCGTTTCGGAAATCAACGAGTCGATCGTGGTGCCGTAACCAAAGACGACCGCTTTCCAGAAGACGTTCTTGACGAGCGATTATTTTCGAAAGGAACTCGTCCCCTCTGTTCTTCTGAAAACCTGCTTTCCGAGAGTCACAGTGTGAAATGCAAATGACATGCAGATTTGACTTGTGACGTCACGTGCAGCCTTGCAGCCCCTCGGTGAGCAGGCGGGCGGGCAGGCGCAGGCGCAGGCGGTCGCGCTGAAGTCTCAGTCAGACCCCGCAGTGTGTCACTGAACCCGAGTCGGAGAGAAAACTGAGGGAAAAGCGGGTCTCAGGACAGTTTCAGCCACATTTACACGACGAAAAACACAAGTTAGTCCAAGAAATGAACTTTGGCCGAAGTCCTGACTGACCTGAGAGAGAATTTTCTTCAACTTTTAACGGTTCAGGAAAATAAAAAAACAAAAAGCAGTAAATACAGCATCAGCTTGAGTCACTTCAAGCAGGTTCAAAACCAGTTAAAAGGCTGTGGATTTACCTGCTGGGTTCCTTTAGTGTCTCCAGACATCAGAAAAGTGTGAATGCAGCGAGCAGAGGAACCGGAAACACACCGGGGAAACTTCTCTGCAGCTCTGTGAGAGAACTCGCGTGCTCTCGGAGCTGCAGCGCCTCGCGCTCGCCCCGCCCCGCCCCCTGGAATTTTCGCAGCACTCGGACGGCACACGTCACAGATCACGTGGCCAGTGATGCACGCACCTTGACGTGAAATGGCCGCGTCTCAATTCGCAAAGCTGCCTTCTCTGGAGTGACCTGAGGAGCGACTTCTACCAAGTGTAGGCCGCCAGAGGATGGAAAAACTCATCTCATCTCATCATCTCCAGCCGCTTTATCCTGTTCTACAGGGTCGCAGGCAAGCTGGAGCCTATCCCAGCTGACTACGGGCGAAAGGCGGGGTACACCCTGGACAAGTCGCCAGGTCATCACAGGGCTGACACAGCACCCGGAGGAAACCCACGCGGACAACGTGCAAACTCCGCACAGAAAGGCCCTCGCCGGCCACGGGGCTCGAACCCGGACCTTCTTGCTGTGAGGTGACAGCGCTAACCACTACACCACCGTGCCGCCCAGGATGGAAAAATTTTGAAAGATATCGGGCATACCTAACAACTTGTGTTTTCTCTCTCTATCTTCCCCCTCAATCTGTCCCTCTGAGTCAGGGTAGTATCTCACTGGGCTGCGACAGCCTGGAGACACAACAACTACGATAAAATATGCAAATTAGTGACAATTTTCACTTGAATTGATATTCGCATATTTTACCGCGGCAGCACGGTGGCGTAGTGGTTAGCGCTGTCACCTCACAGCAAGAAGGTCCGGGTTCGAGCCCCGGGGCCGGCGAGGGCCTTTCTGTGCGGAGTTTGCATGTTCTCCCCGTGTCCGCGTGGGTTTCCTCCGGGTGCTCCGGTTTCCCCCACAGTCCAAAGACATGCAGGTTAGGTTAACTGGTGACTCTAAATTGACCGTAGGTGTGAATGTGAGTGTGAATGGTTGTCTGTGTCTATGTGTCAGCCCTGTGATGACCTGGCGACTTGTCCAGGGTGTACCCCGCCTTTCGCCCGTAGTCAGCTGGGATAGGCTCCAGCTTGCCTGCAACCCTGTAGAACAGGATAAAGCGGCTAGAGATAATGAGATGAGATGAAATGAGATATTTTACCGCAATTGTTGTGTTTCCAACTCGTCGCAGGCTGTCGCAGCCTGGCTTTCCCTCAGCAGGCAGGAAAGTAGAGGAAGCCTCACGGAAACTGACCTGAGAAGGGTTTGCGATGCATTTGCGGCTATTTTGAGAGAAATTTTGTCACGCGAATTTTTTGAACATGTTCAAAATTTCAGCGACGAAGGAGCGACTCATGCGAGGAAATTGAGAAGCCCTGCGAATGTTTTCTTTTGAAACTCTCTCGCGAATGACGTTCGCAATTTGTCACAAGCTGTTGCAGCCCAGTGAGATACTAGCTTAACATGTCGGTCCTGGGATCGAGACGCTGACCTCTTCTGCTCCTCGGACCTGCCTGATCCATCCTGGTGCCCTGTGTCTGGTTGGAGTCTCATCACGTCGCTCCTGTGGAGGACGGCCCTATGTGGACAGTTGAAAGTCGCACTTGGAGGACGCTCTGGACGCTTACAGTCATGCTTTTATGGCTGAGGACTACAGTTGACTTGCTAACTTTAGGACTGCAGTTGTCATGAACAGTTTTGCACTCAAGTTTTCATCAATGAAGAGTTTATAACATCAACGAAACTGACTTCATGTTAAAACCGTTCATGTTATAGTCATGTTGTCTGTTGTTGCCTAGATGAGGATGGGTCCCCTTTTGAGTCTGGTTCCTCTCAAGGTTTCTTCCTCATGTCATCTGAGCGAGTTTTTCCTTGCCACCGTCGCCACAGGCTTGCTCATTGGGGTTAGATTAGGGATAAAATTAGCTCATGTTTAAAGTCGTTCAAATTCTGTAAAGCTGCTTTGTGACAATGTTTATTGTTAAAAGTGCTAGACAAATAAACTTGACTTTTCTCAGTATTCCCATGATTTGAACGTTCGGGCGAAGATTCAATCCAAAGAGAAGATAAATATGTGTGGTTCTGACCCATATTATTTAACACGTTACAGCTTTACGTATGACTTCAGAAATTCTGACACTGGAGACTCCTTCCCTGAAAAATCATCACAATGGGCTATTTTTAATCCATTTATCTCTCATCTCACCATCTGCCATACTCCTTGTGTGATGTCAGCCAGAGGAACCATCACGTATTCGAACAAGTGCATGTGCATTATTAAAAATCGCTCCTGCTTATAAATAAATTTTTTTCTGATCCCATGTCCATAATGACCGAATGAGTTGCAATTTGGTCCTCCAGCTGTTCCTTTTTTGTACCTTTAACTTTTCCAGCCTCTTATTGCCCCGTCCCAACTTTTTTGAGATGTGTTGCTGTCATGAAATTTCAAATGAGCCAATATTTGGCATGAAATTTCAAAATGTCTCACTTTCGACATTTGATATGCTGTCTATGTTCTATTGTGAATACAATATCAGTTTTTGAGATTTGTAAATTATTGCATTCCGTTTTTATTTACAATTTGTACTTTGTCCCAACTTTTTTGGAATCGGGGTTGTAAAACACATTTTTGTAAAGCAAATGACTGCCATAGTTCGTGCACTTCGACACTTAAGAGCGTATTAAGGGGGGTAACAACGTCCGCCCGCACCACTTCCTGACCCTGGGATGAGTTTAACTCCCTTATCATTGCAGGCTGCTCGCTTGCATATCTAAGTTTTCAGCTGGATCGTATTAAATATTCAGGCACGGGGCAGAGCTCTCACAGGGGCTTCGTTCACGAATGCCGGGCCGAGGCGCGGTCCTACCGACCCGAGACCCTGCTCTTTCGAAGGGGGAGGCTTAGAGAGAGGTGCCTGTAAAATGTGGCTTCGCTGTGAGCTCCGTTGGCCGAGTTATTAATTTTTAAAGCCGGCTGGATCGTGTTAAATCTTTAGGCACGGAGCAGCGCTCTCGCAGGGGCTTCGTTCACGAATACCGGAATACCTGAAAGCGAAAATAATTGATAGTTCGTATGAAAAAGGCTTTGGATGAAATGTCTTAACTATTGGATAAAATGGTCATTGGATGAAGTGTCCTGTTCCCCTCGGTTCCTCTCCGCACTCAGCCTCAGAGTTTCCTCACCCTCTTTCTGAATCGTGGATAAAATTCTAAAAAATCGGAACATGCCACGGTCACGAGTACTGTTGGGACCACAACTGTATACAGCACAAAGATATGGCACAGCTCAAAGAATGCTTAAAGCAGTGGAAAAACAAAGAGAGTTGCGCACGCGTTACTGTGTTTTGTATGGAATGTCGCTTGACCCCGCATTTGTATATCCACCAACATGGCCGACATCCAGGTTTCTATTTTGCTTTGACGTCACTTGCAAGTCAAGGAGAGTCAGCTGGGATAGGCTCCAGCTTGCCCGTGACCCTGCACAGGATAAGCGATTCCAGCTAATGGATGGATGATGTGATAATAAGTATGTTATAATCATGAGAAAATATTTCCGAAGTGTGATTTATGATGTCATCATCATGACTTACGATTCAATAATAACGAGAACATTTTCTCACAAGTATGACTGATTATGAGAGAGTAAGTCATTGTTATGAGATAATATTTAAATAATATTGGCTGGCTTTTTTTCATGGTTTATCAGATACATTCCATTCAGCGAGGATGATACTGAACGAGTCAAAGACGAGTAGCTGGATGGAATGTATCTGATATACCATGAAAAAAGCTGTTATTATTATTATTAGCATTATTACGACCTCGCCCAGGACGGAGTCCACCAGGGGGCAAGGTATTGTTTTCGGTGGGGTTTGTTTGTTTGTGATGTTACAGTAAAATGGCTGGACCAATCTTCATGAAGCTGTCAGGATGGGCATTGGTCTCAAATCGAACCTCCAACATTTTGGGGGTCATCCGGTCAAGGTTTTTGTGGCTACTGCTTCAGATAGATGCGGTAGCCACTATGTCATCGTGCTGTAAGAGTGTAACAATCGTTCAGTACAGTGTGTTGTGATTGGCTGAGAGCTGCAGAGAATCAGAATCATGTTTATTGGCCCAGGATGTTCACACACAAGCTCAAAATCAAGGTCAAGGTTACCAAAAAGGTCAAAATCGTCTTTTTTTTCGGGATATCTTCCTTCATATTCATCATAAATGTTACTGGGTGAGGTTTGTGTTGCCTGGAAACACTTGTTGTTGTTGTTGTTGTTATTATTATACATACACATTCCTTTGGGGTGTTCAACGCATCTTTATTTCTCAAATTTCTCTCAAAATCTTACATACAGTATTTAACAAAGCAAACCTGGCGGCCATGTTTGTTTACGAATTGTCACAGTCACTTGCTAGTGCGGAAGTTTTACGTCTCCGAGGTGTGACGTCATGTTTTCTTGACAACCATGCAATATCGTAAACGGTCTTCAACACTCATTCTCTCTTGGGTAGAGTGATGGAATACATGTCGGATAAGCGATATGCTAACAGTATTGCATGCTATCAAACCAAATGAATGAAACCCCCGCAAAGGGAACAAAACATGTTTTTATTCCAGCAAAAAAGTGTCCTGTATGTATAATAATTTCTTGTATTTCATTATTATGAGATTGTATCTCAAATGATTCGGATTTGCTAACTCATCAGAATGAAATATACGAAAGTATCTCATAATCCTGACTTAGTATCTCAAGTTTGACTTGCCAAGTCATGATGAGATAGAATCTCCTTATTCTGAGATCGGAAATCATAATTATGAGAAAACTGACTCATTAGAATGAAAACTGAAGAGAAACTTTCTCACGATTCTGTGACTGAAACAGCCTTCACGAGAACATGCAGTGTACACAGAGAGCCAAGTCGGTGAACCCCAGACTGCTTTGCAAATCAGCTGTGGTTTGTCACGAGAAGTGTGGCCACACCTTTTACAGTGTCACACCCAGTGGCTTTCTTGGGATGGCAGTTGAAGGTGGGGCAAAATACTCACCCACACAAGATGAGTTCTTCTGTCCTTTTCGTGGACGGTTTGAAACAGGATCTCCATCAGACATCAAAGATTTGTTTGTCAGCGAGCAGAAAATTCGACAACATGTTACAAACAACACGATCATGGCAAAGTTAGAAAAGCAGCCTTGGGCCCAAAGGATCGCCAGTTTGATTCCTGGGACTGGCAAGAAAAATGGGGGAAGTTAAGGGAATGAACAGCATCTTGAGCAAAGTACCTGACCCCCAACTGCTACCCAGGCGCTGTAGCGTAGCTGCCCACTGCTCTGGGTATGTGTGCGCTAATTGCTCACTTGTGTGTACATGTGTGTGTTCATTGCTTCAGATGGGTTATATGTCAAGGAGGAATTTTGCTGTGTTTGAGTACATGTGACAAAAATAAAGGCTTCTTCTTCTCATTATGGATTCATTGTTGATACAAAAGTGAATAAAATCTCAATCTACCTCCCGCTCATAACAAACTGAAGAAATCCAATGGCGTGCCTCCAAATAATGAACATGTTCAGGAATAATTAATATCGTATAGCTCGTTTGTTTCTTGTGGTCGGCTGAGGAGAGGATTTTTTTTTCCTTTTTTTGCTTCTGTGTTAGCAAGCTAAACATGATACTCGCAGCTGGACAGTGACAAACTGAACTTTCCGATTTGTCACAGATGTTGGAGGAGAAAAAAAATCATCATAATAATAAAAAATCACCATCTTTATAAGTCTCACCATAATGTCTTACTGAGGTGACCAGAGAGGTGGTCAGGCTTCATGCTAGCCAAACCTGGTCTGACACTCCTACAAAGCACACGACAGTTATAACTGCAGATGAAATGCAGAACTGATTCAAACTGGTTGTATCATCAGCAGGCATACATGAACAACAACAAAAAAAAGTATGTGAGGAAAAAAATACTTCACAAACATATTACATTTTCACAATATTACTTCAGAGAAAATAATGATTCATTTTTAATTCTTAAAGAAAGAAAAAAAGGGATCGAATTTTATTTCGTACTTCACCGACATGTTTTTTCAATCATGTCAAAATTATTATGAAATCTGAAACAAACAATCCTGAAGAAATTATGAATATGGTGTGACTTTCAGTCTCTTTTTGTCGTGTGTTTCATCCATCCATCATCTGTAGCCGCTTATCCTGTCCTCCAGGGTCGCAGGCAAGGTGGATTCTGTCCAAGCTGACTATAGGCGAGAGGCGGGGTACACCCTGGACAAGTCGCCAGATCATCACAGGCCTGATACATAGAGACAAACAACCATTCACACCTACGGTCAATTTAGAGCCACCAATTAGCCTAGCCTGCATGTCTTTGAACTGTGGGAGAAACCAGAGAACCTGGAGGAAACCCACGCGAACACAGGGAGAACATGCAAACTCCAAACAGAAAGGCCCTCGTCAGCCACTGGGCTCGAACCCGGACCTTCTTGCTGTGAGGCGGCAGTGCTAACCACTCCACCACCGTGCCACCCTGGTGCGTTTCATACAACTTATGGCCCTTTTCCACTACCCTTTTTCAGCTCATTTCAGCTCGCTTCAGCTCGCTTCAGCCCGACACGGCTCGCGTTTCGACTACCTCAGAGCGGCGCGACTCAGCTCGCTTCAGCCCTGCTTAGCACCCAAAACTCGCACGGTTTTGGAGTGGGGCTGAAGCGAGCCAAACCGAGCTGAGTGGGGCTAGGGGCGTGAGGAGACACTCCCCTGTGCACTGATTGGTGAGGAGGAGTGTCCTCACATGCCCACACACACCCCACGAGCACGCTGGGATCTGTAAACACCGTAAACCCGGAAGAATTACGAATTACGAGAATTTCTGAAGCCTTATGCGCCTCGCCTCATCTATACGCTCTTGCCAGTATCTGTTTGCGTTGTCGGTGACAACAAGCCACAGCACCAAGACCAGCAACACTAACGACTCCATGTTTATTGTTTATTATCCACTTAAAAGGTCACTGATGTCACTGTTTGCGCCGCCTAATGACATCATGTGACTTCCACCCACTTTCGCTAACTCCACCCAATGTGTCCACCCACTTCCAGCCAGCACGGTTCAGCGCGGTTGTAGTCGAAATGCAACTCCAACAGCCCCACTCAGCTCGACTCAGCCCAACTCAGCACGGCACGGCTCAGCCCGACTCAGCCGCGTTGGTAGTGGAAAAGCGGCATTAGACAACCTTTATTGTCATTCGGTATGCAACAAGTGTACACCAAACGAAATTTCATTGCAAACTGGCTCAGCACAGAAATAAATATCTCATCTCATTATCTCTAGCCGCTTTATCCTGTTCTACAGGGTCGTAGGCAAGCTGGAGCCTATCCCAGCTGACTACGGGCAAAAGGCGGGGTACACCCTGGACAAGTCGCCAGGTTATCACAGGGCTGACACATAGACACAGACAACCATTCACACTCACATTCACACCTACGCTCAATTTAGAGTCACCAGTTAACCTAACCTGCATGTCTTTGGACTGTGGGGGAAACTGGAGCACCCGGAGGAAACCCACGCGGACACGGGGAGAACATGCAAACTCCACGCAGAAAGGCGTGCTGTGAGGCGACAGTGCTAACCACTACACCACCGTGCCGCCCAGAAATAAATATGTAGAGTATTAAATAAAATCATGCAGCAGCAGAAATATTATAAAGTGCAGGAGTAAAAAGTGACCTGTGGAATTTGGAATGTTCAAGTTATAAATAGAAGTTTAGAGTTTGGATTTGGAGTTCAGCAGTCTGGTGGCCTGGGGGAAAAAGCTGTTACAGAATCTGGTGGTCCTGCACCTAATGCTGCGGAACCTCTTTCCAGAGCCCAGAGGGGAGAACAGTCCATAATGAGGGTGTGAGGGGTCACTGATGATGTTAGTGGCTCAAGACATGCAACGCCTTGGTGCAATGTCCTGAATGGAGGGAAGAGAAGTCCCAATGATTTTCTCTGCGGTCCTCACCGCTCTCCTCACATTCTTCCAGTCAGAAGAGCTGCAGCCTCCACACCACACAGAGATGAAGCTGGTTAGAATGCTCTCTAGGGTGTTTCTGTAGAACATAGTAGGGATGGACAGGGGCAGGTGGGCTCTTTTCATCCTACGCAGGAAGTGCAGACGTTGCTGTGCCTTCTTGACAAGTGACGTGGTGATCACAGACCAGGTGAAGTGAACAAAAAATTATAAACACTTGCTTGATTTGGGTGTGCTGGAATGGGAAAATAATCAATCAGTGACAGATTAATTAATGTGATGAATCCAGAAGCTGAGTGCAGTCACTCTGACCACACTGAAGATGATTGAAGTTCTGGTGTCTGGTGTGTTCACTGTGACTCTGAAACTGAAGAAAGACTTTCAGTTCAGGGCGGCACGGTGGTGTCGTGGTTAGCACTGTCACCTCACAGCAAGAAGGTCCTGGGTTCGAGCCCAGCGGCCGACAAGGGCCTTTCCGTGTGGAGTTTGCATGTCCTCTCCGTGTCTGTGGGGGTGCTCCGGTTTCCCACACAGTCCAAAGGCATACGAATTAGGCTAATTGGTGCCTCTAAATTGACCGTAGGTGTTAATGTGAATGGTCATTTGTCTCTATGTGTCAGCCCTGCGATAACCTGGCGACTTGTCCAGGTTGTACCCCGCCTCTCGCCCATAAGCTAGCATCTCACTGGGCTGCAACAGCTTGCGACAAATTGCGAACATCATTCGCGAGAGAGTTTCAAAAGTGTCTTGAAACATTCGCAGGGCTTCTCAATTTTGTCGCAAAGTGTCGCTCCTTTGTCGCTGAAATTTTTAACATGTTCAAAAAATTAGTGCGACAAAATTTCTCAAAATAGCCGCAAATGTGTCGCAAAGCCGTCACTAACCCTTCTCAAGTCAGTTTCCGTGAGGCTTCCTGTACTTCCCTGCCTGCCGAGGGAAAGCCGGGCTGCGACTAGTTGGATTCACAACAATTGCGGGAAAATATGCGAATATCAATTCAGTGTGATTCCAAGTGAAAATTGTTGCCAATTCGCATATTTTATCGCAATTGTTGTGTTTCCAACTAGTCGCAGCCCAATGAGATACTGGCTATAGCATGGGCGTAGCGGACGCGGGGGACATGTCCCCCGCACTTCTTGTATTTGTGCCCTCTGTCCCCCGCACTTTTTACAGCCATTACAACCACTCAATTCATTTTTAACATGTGGAAACGCGTTTTTCCGAGCCGCCTCTAAACGCATCATGAGCAGGCGGAGCTAAGGCGGCAAACAAACACCGCTGTCGTGTGTGATCAGAGACGCTTTAGAAAATATTGTATGAGTATCTTTGGTATGATTCAGATCTGGGCAGTGCTTCTGTATGTTCAGCAAACCAGCCAAGAGGCTAAAGACTTTAGACAGTTTTCTCCAAACAAACCGTGTAAGTTGAGTAATGCTGTTAAATGTAGATAGTCTCATCTCATCTCATTATCTGTAGCCGCTTTATCCTGTTCTCCAGGGTCGCAGGCAAGCTGGAGCCTATCCCAGCTGACTACGGGCGAAAGGCGGGGTACACCCTGGACAAGTCGCTAGGTCATCACAGGGCTGACACAAGACACAGACAACCTGAATGTCGATAATGTTTAGCTAAAAGATGACAAATAGATGTCAATTTAGTTAGTTAAGCTAGCTAGCTAACTTAGAGGCGGTAGTAACTAGTTACATTTACTCCGTTACATTTACTTGAGTAACTTTTTGGATAAATTGTACTCTTAAGAGTTGTTTTGTTGCAAAATATGTTTTACTTTTACTTGAGTAATATTATTCTAAAGTAACAATCCTCTTACTTGAGTAACGTTACTATTTTGGCTACTCTCAGATTACTCACTTCTGGGTAGAAAATAAGAATATAAATGGATGTGTTCCTTTGACTGTTATTTTTGTAAAGATTTAATTTATTTTTTGTGGTAGTTCAAGTTTAAAGTACATGAATTTGCTGATTATTATGACTGTATTCCTAATTCTATTTCAAAATGTTGCTTTCCACATATTTTTTAATCTTTATTGCCACAATAGAAAGAGCAGGGTGAGAGAGGAGACAGTGGACCAGAGGCCAACAGGGATGATTATGCAGGGTCACAGGTGAGAAGAGAATATAACTAGCTATGTCACTACTACTATTCTTGATTCTATTTATAAATTTTACTTTATAGCTTTAGACTTTAGATTTTGATAGTATATCATTTTAAAGAACTAAAGTCGGTTCCCTGGTGCTGTGCTGTTTGTGGTTATGTGGTTCTTTAGCTGCTAAAGAGAGGTGCAACTGAATGCGAGAGGATGATAAATCACTCAATAGACCTCTGAACAATTTGTTCCCCTCACTTCTAAAATGATGGCTACGCCCCTGGGCTATAGTCAGCTGGGATAGGCTCCAGCTTGCCTGCGACCCTGTAGGACAGGATAATTGGCTACAGGGTTGTTTTACAATCAGGGTACAAAGTTTGTGTCACAGGGGTCCAAAATTCAAATTGATTCAAACTGGTTCTTGTACCAGTTTTTAAGTGAAGGACAAGTTAAAGAACAGATTTCAGGTAATTTTTTGGCATGTGTGTATGGTAGTTTTGTGTAATCTGCTTTAAGATGGGAGAAACAAATGAAGTGATTCTCGGAGAGGACTTTTTTTTTTTTTGACAATTCAGAATCCACTACTTCCATAGTGCTTTTAAATATAAGGCTGTAAGCTTTGTGTTGGTTGTCTCTAATATTTTTGTCCCAATATCTTGACCACATTTTAGGATGAAAATAACCATTTTAGATGTGTTATTTTATATTGAAAAATTAGCTGTCTCGGAGAGGACATTTTTTTGACACTAATTTGATCAAAATAGTCTGAAAATTTACTGGCATTCAACATTAAAACTTAACTATGTTTCCAATGATATGGAACCAAATATGTGTTTTATGGTATAAAGAATGATTTAAGTGCATCTCTTTTGGAGCTACCCGTGGTCAAAAAAGCACTTTTTCTAAATGACACGAGTAATTTTGCTAAATATGACATATATTGCCATACATTCACCAAAAATAACGTTATCACCAAAATTTTTTTTGCATGGTAAATAGTGCTATCACAGGGCTACAATAAACAACCAAGTTTATTTAGTCAAGCCTTTTGATATTGAAGATAATAAGTGTTAAATGTGATTTTTAGCTTGCGTACCCTGATTGTAAAACAACCCTTATAAATTTTACTTTATAGATTTAGACTTTAGATTTTGATAGTATATCATTTTAAAGACCTAAAGTCGGTTCCCTGGTGCTGTGCTGTTTGTGGTTATGTGGTTCTTTAGCTGCTAAGGAGAGGTGCAATTGAATGTGAGAGGATGATAAATCACTCAATAGACCTCTGAGCAATTTGTCCCCCTCACTTCTAAAATGGGGCGGCACGGTGGTGCAGTGGTTAGCGCTGTCGCCTCACAGCAAGAAGGTCCGGGTTCGAGCCCCGTGGCCGGCGAGGTCCTTTCTGTGTGGAGTTTGCATGTTCTCCCCGTGTCCGCGTGGGTTTCCCCCACAGTCCAAAGACATGCAGGTTAAGTTAACTGGTGACTCTAATACCCTGTCCACACTAGGGATTTTGTACCGATCCGATACTACTTTCGTACCGCAACACCTGTCCACACTAGCAACTATACCGGTACTGTAGCGGTATAACTGTATCGATACGAAACCCACAAATGTATGGGTTTCGTACCGGTACAGTATCAGTACTGTAGCGCTTCGCTGTAGTGTGGACAGATGAAGCGGTTCTGTATCGATACAAATATAATGCGCATGTGCAAAGTCACACACGTCAATCGATGTCTTCGCTGAATAAAATAGTGAAGAACGGAGATTCGTTTGTTTCTTTCTCAACTGCCTCGCGCGTTTTATACGATTCGACTGAATAAATGACCACCAGAAATACAGACTGTACATTAACAACAAAAAGCACACACACACATTGTTTCATCCGCCATATTCTCGGAAGGAAGTTACTCGGTAACTACGGAAACATTTCGCGCACGTGCATTTCAACAACCGTGAAAGAAAACCGCAAACATTTCTCGCTAGTGTGGACAGATGCACTAAATTGTACCGGTATACTTTGTATCGATACAGTTATACCACTATCGTACCGGTATAAGTGTGAACGCAGCATTAATTGACCGTAGGTGTGAATGTGAGTGTGAATGGTTGTCTGTGTCAGCCCTGTGATGACCTGGCGACTTGTCCAGGGTGTACCCCGCCTTTCGCCCGTAGTCAGCTGGGATAGGCTCCAGCTCACCTGCGACCTTGTAGAACAGGATAAAGCGGCTAGAGATAATGAGATGAGATGAGCTTGCGTACCCTGATTGTAAAACAACCCTACAGATCATGGCTGGACGGACTTTCAGTTCAGTTCCACAGACGGCCACTAGATGGAGACAGAACACAGTAAATCAGGTGCACAGCTTGTTTCCGGATTTTCATTCGGTTGGACGCGGAATCAGGAATTCTGCAGTGTCAGTCGTCGAGTGCACTTTGATGAGTGATTTGGGACGCGGCCGGTGAGGGTTTCGCACCTGCTGCTGAAGGACAGAGCGAAGAGAAATCAAGTGTTTCGTGTGGAAAGTGTGAGCTGTGTTTGTTTTTATAGAATAACAAACAGCGGAGAGAAAGAAAGAAAGAAAGAAAGAAAAGAGGGGAAAAGACAGACCGCACCACAGCTGGAGTGAGTGAGTGAGAGTCAGAGAGTGTGTAAAATGGCCGACGCGTTCGGAGTGCACGCGGAAGAAGACCCCGCGGCCGAGTTCCTCGCGCAGCAGCAGCACGAGATCGCCGGCCTCGAGGACGATGAGAACGGCTTCGGCTTCCAGTTCGCAGCGCGCGACCAACAGGAACCCCAACCGGCACATTCCAGCCCCAACTCTCTCCAAGGTAACGCTGTGCTAATCAGCCGGCTAGCTACCGCAGCTCAACAAACACCCGAATAAAGCTTTCATTTATTTATTTTTAAACAAATAATAACTTTCAACCAAGTTCTTATTAAATATTCGCGTCATATCTGTTCTAAATTCACACTTTCGACTCGAGCTAAATGGCTAACGCGAAGTAGCCTAGCATCCTTTACCTCAGATAGCTCGTTAGCTACGTAGCTATTCCTCCACAGAACCACCTTCTCCTCAGGACTCAAGCTCATTAGTCTAGTTAACTACTCATTAATTCTCACAAACGTGTGTTATTACATATACACTACCGTTCAAAAGTTTGGGGTCACTTTGAAATGTCCTTATTTATTTTTGAAAGAAAAGCACTGTTCTTTTCAATGCAGATCACTTTAAACTAATCAGAAATCCACTCTATACATTGCTAATGTGCTAAATGACTATTCTAGCTGCAAATGTCTGGTTTTTGGTGCAATATCTCCATAGGTGTATAGAGGCCCGTTTCTGGCCTCTATACATAACATAACATTGCCTCAAAGTATGTGGTGATATCACTGACAACATTAGCTCAAAGTAAGTCAATACATATAGAAACCCTGTCATTCCATTTGTAAAAGCTGATATCCCACCAAGCACCCACTTATCTTATCCTAGGGAGGGTCTAAAACTAAAGATTTCAGTCGTTATTCCATTTGTAAGAATCTGAATGACAAGGGACCATTTATTGTTCAAATTTACTCCCTGTCATTCGTCATTCCATTTCATGCGTCATTCACTTGAGGGAGTCCTCATTTCCAGCAACTCTCACTCCAGTGTTCTAATGGTACAATGTGTTTGCTCATTGCCTCAGAAGGCTAATGGATGATTAGAAAACCCTTGTACAATCATGTTAGCACAGCTGAAAACAGTTGAGCTCTTTAGAGAAGCTATAAAACTGACCTTCCTTTGAGCAGATTGAGTTTCTGGAGCATCACATTTGTGGGGTCGATTAAATGCTCAAAATGGCCAGAAAAATCTCATCTCATTATCTCCAGCCGCTTTATCCTGTTCTACAGGGTCGCAGGCAAGCTGGAGCCTATCCCAGCTGACTACGGGCGAAAGGCGGGGTACACCCTGGACAAGTTGCCAGGTCATCACAGGGCTGACACATAGACACAGACAACCATTCACACTTAGCCTGGCTAACGCGACTTCAAAGCTCTGCGAGAATTTGGTCTGGCCAAGCTATTAAGCCAAACCGTTTCCCAGAGCCCGTGGTTGACCCGCTTCCCTGAAATGCCTCAGTTTGCTACTGGTCGAAGCCAGAAAAGGCTGTGACGAAGCTTAAACCAATCACATCACTCTTTCCTCTGACGTATGCGACACAACGGGACTAACTGGTAGATTAAACTCTTACCGAAGCTGGTCGGGAGCAAGGCGAAAACGTCCTTCCTTTCAATAAATACCTCCAGGGCTGCTCTTTGCTCCGTTTTCAATGAGAACTTCCCGTTGAATGCTTTCAATACAGCATCTACCGCTGTGTCAAAGGCTTGCTGCTGCTCCTTGTTCGTGATGTGAATGAAGCGCTTCCGGCATAGATTCTGTAAACAATCTATGGCTTCCGGTCGCAGTTCTACTACGTCACTGCCTTGAACACGCCTCTACCCAGGGCCGTTGGAGATGCTCAAAGTTGATTGGTTCCCGATTTTTCGGGAGCTTGGAAATGCTGTAGATAGCCTGCCTGGCCAGACTAAGCTCGGAACAGGCCCTCGTGTTGCGTCACACTTAGGATGGGCGGGCCCAGGCTAATTCACACTCACATTCACACCTACGATCAATTTAGAGTCATCAGTTAACCTAACCTGCATGTCTTTGGACTGTGGGGGAAACCGGAGCACCCAGAGGAAACCCACGGGGACAACATGCAAACTCCGCACAGAAAGGCCCTCGCCGGCCACAGGGCTCGAACCCGGACCTTCTTGCTGTGAGGCGACAGTGCTAACCACTACACCACCGTGCCGCCCGGCCAGAAAAATGTCTTGACTATATTTTCTATTCATTTTACAACTTATGGTGGTAAATAAAAGTGTGACTTTTCATGGAAAACACAAAATTGTCTGGGTGACCCCAAACTTTTGAACGGTAGTGTATTATAATGAGCTCATACTGACTTGAAGCTAAAATGTTTCTTTGTCATTTGATGGACATTGAATCATATATCACCTGTTATAACTTAATTATTACAAGAACCAAGTCAGCAGTTATTTTTCAAACCAAGCTCAAAAGTTTGCACACCCCTTCTCACACTGTCCTTCCCAATAGTGTTGTTCCTCTGAAGCCCTATTCGGATTGATTAGGTTATCAGGCAGGACTAAGTCCTGTCCTCTGTGAGTTTATTCCCATACGGTTCGTCAGCGTCTTTCTTCTCATTGTCCCCAGTCATGAAACGGTCAGATCGGGACGAGGTTTCGTCTTGGTTGTATTTTTTTTCTCGCTCTGGATACCTGTGTCAAATATTAACGTTCGATATTTAAGGAACCGGCGAAGGTTCCACTGCTTTTGTTAATGGTTTCTTTCTCCTCCTGAAAATGCTTTCGGAGATCACGTGGAATTGAGGTATTCCTGCTCAGACCAAGTTTCTGGTTGAGTGCCTCTTTGAAAACATGCGCCTTTTGGTTTTGCGATTCAGGAACTGTTTAATACCTGCAGGAGGACCGCTGAGGCTCGTGGGACGACACGTGATTCAGGAAATGGCAGCACTCAAATATTTTCCACCAAGAGATGTTGTGTGTGAAGAAAACCACAGACTATCCAGACTAAAACTTTGAGACCAAACTGAATTTGGTGAAAAACAGGACGGAACTCCGCCTGTAATTCTCTCAGAGCCCTTTTACACCAACAGGGAACTGGTTCCGTTCTGGTTCGTGCACCAAATCTTGACCCACTTGGAGCATTTTGACCAAAAATAACCTGCTTCCCAACCTGAAGAGTTGGAACCAAAATATCGCTGGTTTTCCAGGGCGAATTGTGATGACGTCAGCGGGCATTGTTTGTTTGGAGAGGAAGTGGAGCGGAGCAATGGCGAAAGTAACTGGAGAGGGGAAAAGGGAACGAAAAGCAAATCTGCAATAACGGAACAAAATCTCGCTGATAGTTGGTGGACTCCGTGATCCTGCTCTGTCTGTTTACTTTCATTGTGAATTGTGCAGCACTGTCCGTTCACGGCACGCCCTCCTTGATTACAAGGGTTTCGCTCAAAACTGGTGAAAGCGTGGGCTGGTTTGCTATCCAGCACCAAGATTCCTAAATGGAACCTGTTCAAGAACCCGTTCCCTGTTGGATGAAAAGTAGCTTCGGGGGGCGGGGGACAGCGACAGGGCCGATCTGGATGGAAATAAAAAAATCGCAGAGGACCTAATTTCAAGTTAACCCCGTCCGAATAGGGCTTTTAACTGGAAAATAAATCCCTCAGACCTTCTCAGTCCTTGAACATTTTTGGAGCCAGACTGTTTCTGTTCCTGAACTTTCCATTGATGGTTCAAGATGTCTTTGGTGCTTGAACCTCTAAATATAATAATTTGTTCATGGTGTGTTGTGATTTCCATCACCGTGCTCAAATAAAAAAGTAAGCAATAATTATAAGAAAGTAAGACTGTGAAGTAAGTCAAGTGAAGACCGAAGACAAGAATCTACTGAATATCTCCAAGATCTTGTCGGACACAAAGACACAGCCTGAATGGACCTGAATCTTTAAGTCCACGTTTTTATCGCGTTTATCCCAGAAATGCCATTTTGAATCTTTCACACTTGAGATATTAACATTTTCAGGGTTTTTTTTTTGTATAATTGTGCTGGTTTATCATTTTGACACGTATGTAAAGATTCCTCAACTCCAGCTACCGTAAGCATCTTGACTAGCAGCCAAACAGGATTTTCAGGATACCAGTGACGCTCCTTTTGTCTTTTCCGAATCTTTAACAGTCAAACCATTGCTTGAGAAGAGCAAAAGCTGATCTGTAACTTTTTCTCCCCCCCCCCCCCCCCCCCAAAGCAGATGAGTTTGGAGGAGCAACTATGAATGGAGACCTGTTTCAGGTAAGGGTTGTGCATTTACTTTATCTGCAGAAGACACACTTTGAATATCTAATTTTTAACGATTTGACTTGGTCAACTCGATGAGGCTGGACTGTTGCTCGGTCTGTTTCCTCGTAAACCAGGACCATGTCCTTTTCCACCAGACGCAGACCGGTCGAATGGATCGTTTTGCCGTTACTCGTTCCTGGAAATGCTTTCTTAACCAGCGATGTTTTAAAGGATCAGTCAGCTCTGTGCTTGTGATTTCTCAGATTGTATTTTCTGACCAAGTGGCTGATATTAAAGAGGAGGATGTGCCCATACTGGGTTGAATTTGGTCTCCAAAATTCACCGAATCATGACTTATGGGTGGAGCTTGATATAATGCAGACCACAGAATGGCTGTTTGCAAAGATTGTTGGTTCCTATCCAAAGATCTTTAGTCATCTGCCAAAACGTCTCGTCTTTTTCCGCCGTCCAAAATTGACCGTAAAATGCAATTCTGTTTCATGATATTATTCCACCACAGAAATGTTTCTTGTTGCTGAAATTTAATGCCTTTTCTGTCAGTATATCCGCTCCCGACTTGCTGTTCTTCCCGTTCGCTATTCAGGGTCTAACATACCTTTCGCAAGTCGGCATGGAAGAACAGATCATGAGATTTAGAGAAGTAAACGTTTTTTTTTTCCATTAAACTGTATTTAAAGGTAGATTGCCTTTCAGATTTAAGTGTAGGTCATGAATAGAATTTTTCCCAACACCCGATTTGTTTTTATTTAATGGACTGAAAGCTACTGAATTCGAATCACACACTGCCAATTTTATTATTATTTTAAATAGAACAATGAATGAATTTAGAGCCACGTGGCCCTAAATTCTCCGCTGTTTTTTCCTGCTTCGCCGTGACCCGATTCAAGACACGACGTCATGCATGACATAGTGGGCTTTCCCCATTCGCGCAAGGCATTGTGGGATACAAATTTGAAACAAGAGAGAAAAATGGAGGACGTGAGCGTGCGAATGAAACGTGAAAGACCGACTACAGTAACGGGAAGTGAGAAAAAAAACCGTTATGTTCTATACGAAGGAAAGGAAACGCAGGACCAAACTAATAAATATCGGCGCTCAGCGAGCACCTCGGTGTGATCAGCTGTTCGTTTAGCAGCAGAATGATGGAACTGTCAGTGCATGCTCAAAGGTAAACCTGTGCACACACACAGACTTCCTCTGTCTGCTTGACTGCGCAAAGCGAGTGATTTCATGCACATTATTTGCTTTAATCCCCTCAAATTAAATAACTTCCCAGCCACAGAACAGAACGGCCTGATATTTTGAAAGATGTTACAGAAATAAACATCTATCACAATGACCACGTTTCACAGATTTTATGGGATTGAAAAGCCGTCTACTTTTAAACATAGTCGTACGATTTTTCTCTTTTTATTGGCACGCTTGTCTTGGATTTGGTAGTTTACTCAGTGAAGGAAGACAGCAAAGGCATCAATGTCAATCTTGTAAGCCAAAAAAAAAAAAAAAATCAGCTTTTTGTGTGAAAGAAAATCACACAGGTATGGTTACACGAGATGAATTTGATTCAGAGTCTCACCCGGGATACTGACCGTACCGTGGAAAAGTGCGATAAATATTGTTACTGATTTAAGAAAGGGATGTTTTGTGCAAACGTCATTTCTGGTTGAACTGTTCCTTCAGGAGTCCAACAACGGAGCGGACGGCTATGCGGCCATCGCCCAGGCTGACGTGCAGCGGCAGGAGCCTGAAAGTTTACGCAAGTGGAGAGAGGAACAGAAGACACGGCTGGAGCAGTTAGGTATGACCCAATAACACGGCCCGGTTCGTCCCGATTCTGGACCACGTAGCATGCAGGACACGCAAGGGATTTTATCCTGAGTTCAGATAATATTTTAGTTCGGTTTGAAATCTCCGACAGTTGGATAAAGAGCGAAGGCCGTTGACGGCACTGAACGTCGTTCTCCATGAAAATGTTTGCAGATACACTGAGCGTGACGTTGGATTTCGTCTGAGTCAAATCCAAACCAAGGAGACAAAGTCTCATTTCTTGTCTTTCTTTTTGAGCTGAATAACTTGTCCTGACAGTAAAGCTACTTTCTCTGCTGAGGGCAACTTATTTAAAGAAACGACTGTACCGGATTATTGGAGCGGTGTTTCCGAGTCGATACCTTTTTCAAAAATTTCGTCTCGATCTCAGCTTCAGAGATGCCTACTAGTACGGATTGGCCGTATTTTGTACGGAAAAGTTACGTAAATACGATGTTACGGCAAACAGTGTTATTCTGTACGGAATTATTATAAAGTCTTAAAAAATTCCACTGAGTTGTTTTTAAATGTCCAAGCGACTTTTTCAATCCATGCGCGATTCACGGCTATTTATTTTTACGACAACCACACATGCTGTGTGTGACATGCGCAGATTCCGCACATTTGTTCGCACTATTTTCGATACGGTAGAATGGCCGTGCATTACACCCAGTCAAAAGGGCAATGGATACGCGCACTGCAAACTGCGTAGAACTGACATTAACATCACTCACGGTGGTCGCGATGACTGCAGGCGGCATGTCAACTACAAAAAAAAACAAACATATGGAGCATGCTGAAATGGCGAGTCAGGCGGAAAGTAAATCTGGGGGTATCCAGCAGTTTTTACGAAATCTGTGGATGAAAAGACACGGAACGTGACCCGTGCTGAAGCGGTGATGGTTGACCTATGCTTGGAGTTGAACTTGCCGATTAGTGCCATGAAATGTGAGTTAAACTTATTCAGTTTCTTTTTACATGTCTGATTTTTATTCACTGAAATATCAAACACTGGCTGTACTTCTTTAATTCAAAGTCTTTTCAGTGTTGCAAGTGCAAATGTACATGTAGTATGATCAAAAACAGAATTTTATGATTAGTGCTGTTGGGATTGTGGCAAAAAATTGATCATTCCACTGTTTTAAATACAATTATAAATGTCATTTTATTCAATGTCTCTTCTGAAGCATTATGCTGAAGTATTTATATATTGGGACATTAAGATAACAATGTCGGACTCTCTTTGGCATGAAATAAGAAATTTTTTAAAAATGTTATTAGAATCCGTTAACAGGTAGAACATTTTGCCAGGCAATATAATATAATACTTTTGAGGAGTTACATTCAATACCAATGATTGGTAGTCAACCGTAATGTCTGCAAACAGGGAACACTATTGTATTTATAAAAATGTGATATATTGTATGCTCTAGAAATTTGTTGAGTGGAAATTCAGTTGAGATGGCTGCTCGCGTTTTGTTTATTCAATTCACACAAAACAGTTCTTTTTAATAATTTAAATGTTAAACATATTGGTATATATACCTCTTATAATGGAAATGCGCATAAATTAATGTTACTGAAAGTCATTCCAAAATACTGAAAAATGTTTTCAAGAATACTGAAATTCAAAATTTGGGGTAGGCATCTCTGCAGCTTGTGAGAAAATGAAACTCAAGAGACAGGAAGTGGAAATAAATATTCAGACACTTGTGCTTGTCCAAGTTTCATTCCGGCAGTCTAAATCGGTATTTCAATCGCTCTGGAACTCTTCCATTGTAGTAGACTGTCCGCTGAATTTGAACCGGCTGATTAAGGAGCGCACGAGGATTGATGGTGTTTGTTTTCCTCTGCAGATTCAGCATCCAAGGCCGCAGAAGCTGAGTGGAAGGAGAAGGCAAAGAAGGAGCTGGAGGACTGGCACGCTCACCAGCAGGAGCAAATGGAGAAGAATAAAGTCAACAACAGGTATTTCACCACACCGTCATTGTGAAACTGAAGCAGTGTCAGGAGTGGACGTCCTCTTCTGGTGACGTGGTTTCAACTAGATCTCGTGAGGTCTTACACAGAGTATTTACGGCTTAAGGTTAGTTTATCAATCAATCAGGTCTTGCTATATCTGCTGCATATTTATGACAAGAACTTCAACGAGACCGTCAATGAGGGCGTAGCTCACTCCGGCCCCGTCTAGTCCAGAAGGAAGGATCGAAAGCGGGCCACCTTGCACGGTTCTCTTCTCAACCAGTCCAGCTCAAATATTTGCCACAAAGAATCCAAAACGGCGAGGAATTGGAGTTTTTTTGAAATGCTCGTTAAAGGAACAGTCCACCGTACTTCCATAATGAAATATGCTCTTATCTGAATTGAGACGAGCTGCTCCGTACCTGTCCGAGCTTTGCGCGACCTCCCAATCAGTCAGACGCGCTGTCACGCCTGTTAGCAATGTAGCTAGGCTCAGTATGGCCAATGGTATTTTTTGGGGCTGTAGTTAGATGCGACCAAACTCTTCCGCGTTTTTCCTGTTTACATAGGTTTATATGACCAGTGATATGAAACAAGTTCAGTTACACAAATTGAAACGTGGCGATTTTCTATGCTATGGAAAGTGCGCACTATAATGACAGGCGTACTAACACCTTCTGCGCGCTTCGGCAGCACATTGACATCTGAGCTCCGTATCAATGCGCTGCCGAAGCGCGCAGAAGGTGTTAGTACGCCTGTCATTATAGTGCGCACTTTCCATAGCATAGAAAATCGCTACGTTTCAATTTGTGTAACTGAACTTGTTTCATATCACTGGTCATATAAACCTATGTAAACAGGAAAAACGCGGAAGAGTTTGATCGCATCTAACTACAGCCCCAAAAAATACCATTGGCCATGCTGAGCCTAGCTACATTGCTAACAGGAGTGACAGCGCGTCTGACTGACTGGGAGGTCGCGCAAAGCTCGGACAGGTACGGAGCAGCTCGTCTCAATTCAGCTAAGAGCATATTTCATTATGGAAGTACGGTGGACTGTTCCTTTAAGGCTTAATTAGTCGATAACTTGTAATGAAGCAACGCTGGGTAGAAGTTATACACCCGAGGTACTCCTCCCTTCATGCCGGAAAGAATCAAAATCGGTGAAGAGTTGAGGGAGAAGAAGCGATGCGTGTGGAAACTGCTCGTTAGGGATTGATTAATTACTCCATATCTTCATTATTAATTGCAGTGATGCAAATTTGGGTAGAAGCCATATATACACCTGACTTTCCTGCCAAAAATAATAAAAACTGATGAAGAACCGAGAGAGAAGAAGCGATTTTCGTGGAATGTGAAGGACGCCAAAGAACACAAGATGGCAGAAACTCATCACCTGTCGGCCGGATGAGCTCACATCATCAGAGTGGTGCAACCATCACCTGCTGCGTTACACACATCGTTAAAAACGTGTAATATTTTTAATCGCCTGTTTTCACCTAATAGTCCACAGTGCGTTATTCCTTCTTTAATCAATTCTATTCATTTTGTGTCCACGAGAAAAACAAACAAACAGTTTCAAGATGACAAGCCTCGAGCCTGGTCTTTATTTCGAAAAACGTGCTTCTGGAAGCACGTCGTTTCCACTGAACAGCTGGTTCAGGCAGCTTGCGCTTGAACACGTCATCACAAACTCGCCCTGAGGAGCCTGGTCAGGTTTTGTTCGTGTGCCGAAAAGCTTCAGTCACAACGATGGTTAAACAAAAGCAACCTGTAGAGCAGGTGGATTGATAAGTGTTGACAAGCCGCCATGTGGCTGAACAAAGCCCCGAGTCCTGAATGTGTTCCACGTGGCAGGTGGAATGAACGACGAAGAGGAGGAGAGGGGGGAAAAAAAACTGGCATTTGATTTTCAACTTAACTCGAGAAATCGTATCAGAACCAGATGATATTTGTTTCGGCAACAAAACAGGTTTCGCATCATCGAGAGCACTGAAAACGTGTTTTCAGCACCAGGTTACTCCAACGTTGATGAACTTTGAGACAAATTAGCAAGCCGTTAGTCAGACAGGATAGATTTCAGGAAGGTTCTGGCATATTTTCCCCCAAACCCGTCACTCATTCAAAGGAGAACTGCCGTTTAATTTTTCCTGAAGCAAGATTTCTTTTTCCTGAAATCGTGCATTGTTGTTATTCCAGAATGCTGTTTTGTTCACTGACCTCTGAAAGCTCTTTCATTAATATTAATCATAATCTAATCACTCTCTCCGCCTCTGTGTGTGTGTGTCTTTCTTCCTTTGTCTGCTTGCGCATTAGGATCGCTGATAAGGCTTTCTACAAACAGCCCAACTCTGATGTGATAGGCTTTGTGTACGTCTCCCGTCACATTCTTGTCAATTTCTGCCAAGGACAAATCAGCCAAGTGACCTCATCATTCTGCCCCGCCTTCATCAAATACATGCTGAAAGACTTGCGGAAAGCCACCGCCTTTTCTTTTTTATTCATTGCCAAAGTCATTTAAATGGAACCGAGATACTGAGCAAATCTAACGCTGCGTCCGAAATCGCTCACTCCTGTGGACTAGATAGTGAGTTCACCATTTTGTACCGCTGTCCGAATGTACAGTGAGATTTATTACACCGTTTATAGTGGACTCCTAGATCCGTCAGTGCATCGTGAAAAGTAGCGTACAACCGATGGTCACTAACCGAGCAGTATATCCCATCATGCATTGTGTTAGAACACGGGCACTTACAGATGTATGCGTGGAGAAGGGCGGAGCGCAGCCCGTCGTCAAAGCCAAATCGATAGACAGAAACCGGAGTCGGAAAAACAAGCAAGGGTGGGGCGATCGGCAAACAACTTGGAGAAGGAAAGACAAAGAGCGAAAACTGGAAACAAAAGGTCAGAAACACAAGAAGCAGTCAGAAAAGATACAAGGCTTGGGATGTACTGAGCAAGCAGGACAATACTTCGCAGGGTTGTGTGTGTTTGGGAGTTTAAGTTGAGGGACCAGTAATAGAGGAAATGGAAAGCAGCTGGAGATAGAGGGCGCTTTGTGTCTTGGGATTTGTAGTTCCGGGTGTCCATGTTTGTAGTCTCCTCAGCAGGTTTACTGATGCGTTGCGGTCACACTGAAAGAAAAAAAAGAAAGTGTTGGGGTGAATGGACGGAGGAAGAAACGCGTTAGAAACGGACATTCAAGTCCAATTAAAAATAGTAAGGGAAAAGGATAAAAGCCAAGACGGATAAAATACAAGAATAAAAGTTAGAGTGCAGAGCGAGGAATTAATCAAAAGCCTCAGATTTGATTTAATAAAAAGGCATCAGCGAAGAACAACGTATTCAGCCTTGATTTCAAAGAACTGATAGATACAGCAGACACAAAGTACTTTGTAGTTATTAATGTGGGAAATGCGCTCAGTTTAATATATACAACCCCTGGCAAAAAGTATGGAATCACCAGTCTTGGATGAGCACTCATTCAGACGTTTTATTCTGTAGAACACAAACATGATACAATAATAAAGTCCTTCCAAAGTGCAACTTCTTGGCCTTCAGAAACACTAAAATAAACGAAGAAAATACATTGTGATAATCAGCAAATGTTACTTTTATAGACCAAGCACAGGGAAAAAAATATGGAATCACTCAATTGTGAGGAAAAAAAAATATGGAATCACTCAATTTTCAGGTAGAAAATAAGGACTCACCCAGTCAATTTCCTTTCCCTAAATTGACACCTGCCTCAGATTAGATCTGCTCGTTAGAAACAGCGCAGTTATCACACCTTGGAGGGCTGCTGGACCAAGTGGATTGGCAAGAATCATGGCTCCAACAAGAGAGATGTCTCTTGAAACAAAAGAGAGGCTTGTCAAACTTCTTAAAGAAGGTAACTCTTCACGCATGGTTGCCAAAGATGTGGGCTGTTCACAGTCAGCTGTATCTAAAATACGGACCAAGTACAAACAGCATGGGAAGGTTTTTAAAGCCAAGCGTACTGGTAGACATCAAAGCGTCAAGACAAAAAACTTAAGGCCATATGTCTTGAAAACCGAAAAAGTACAACGAAACAAATGAAGCATAAATGGGAGGAAGCTGGAGTCAATGTACAAGTATGTGACCGAACCGTGAGAAATCGCCTCAAGGAAATGGGATTTTCATCTAGGAAAGCTAAAAGAAAACCATCATTGACACCTAAACAGAAAAGAACAAGACTACAATGGGCTAAGGAGAAGCAATCATGGACTGTGGATGACTGGATGAAAGTTATCTTCAGTGATGAATCACGAATCTGCATTGGACAAGGTGATGCTGGAACTTTTGTTTGGTGCCGTTCCAGTGAGATTTATGAAGACGACTGCCTGAAGAAAACATCCAAATTTCCACAATCCTTGATGATATGGGGCTGCATGTCAGGCAAAGGCACTGGGGAGACGGCTGTGGTTACTTCTTCAGTAAATGCACAGGATTACATTGACATTTTGGACAGTTTTCTTATCCCTTGATGTTTGGGGATGATGAAATAATTTTCCAAGATGACAATGCATCGTGCCATAGAGCAAAAACTGTGAAAGCATTCCTTGGTGAAAGACACATCCAGTCAATGTCATGGCCTGCAAATAGTCCAGATCTCAACCCAATAGAAAACTTGTGGTGGAAATTGAAAAAAATGGTCCACGACAAGGCTCCGGCCTGCAAAGCTGATCTGGCAACTGCAATCAAAGAGAGTTGGCACCAGATTGATGAAGAATACTGTTTGTCACTCAAGTCCATGCCTAAGAGACTGCAAGCCGTTATAAAAGCCAGAGGTGGTGCAACTAAGTACTAGTGATGTTTTGAATGTTCTTTTGTTTGTCTGTTTTTCATGATTCCATATTTTTTTTTCTCAGAATTGAGTGATTCCATATTTTTTTCCCTGTGCTTGGTCTATAAAAGTAACATTTACTGACCTCCACAATGCTTTTTCTTCATTTCTTTTAGTGTTTCTGAAGGCCAAGAAGGTGCACTTTGGAATGACTTTATTATTGTATCATGTTTGTGATCTGAGTTTGTTCTACAGAATAAAACGTGTGAATGAGTGCTCATTCAAGACTGCTGATTCCATACTTTTTGCCAGGGGTTGTATATCAAAAATGTGTGTCTTCTTTACCAGCTGGGAGGTCCGTATCGTGAAATACCATGACCTCGGCCTTGAATACTGACCTCGGCCATGGTATTTCACGATACGGACCGACCTTAAGCTGGTAAATGTATTTATTTTTTTCTTTACCAAATTCTAACAGAAAACGAGAGCATCCGAAAGGGAAAACCGAGCCGAGCCGCCATTTTGGATCTTCATTCACGGCTGTAATGCAAATGGCTTCCTCCTTGGTATACAAGTGCACTTCCATGGCAGGAAAAAAAAACTACATTTTGCCGCCTATGTAGTCCCCTATTTATACAAAACTGAGTCATTCCGGATTCAGCCATATTTTTGCTCTGCGTTAGCAACAGGTACAGGTTTTTAGCTTTCTCTTGAAATGTTTTTTTATTTCTTCTTCAGGGTAGTAAAACTCGCTTTCACTGTGAAGACTGTCGTTATCGCTATCCATGCTGTAAAATTAATGCGATTATGCTGAGAAATGCTGGCAAACATTTATAAGATTTTTTGATAATCTTATAAATAAATCTTATTAAAAAAGATAAATGTTGACAAATTGCTACGTTTGTTGTGAACGAGTGAGTCACCAGAGGTCCGTAACTGGAGTCCATACCGTAGGATACGGATCCGCTCGCCAGCCAATCAGAACGCAGGATTTGATGGAAACCGGACCGCGAAAAAAATATTTATTTTATAAACCCACCAGCTGACTGATCCGGCACGTTTTAATTGTGCGACGGTAACGATGTAAATAACGGCACGGCGGAGTAGTGTCCGAAAGCGTTTTTACATTTTACCAAACGGAGAAACACTTTCTAGTCCTCGATTTTGAATTCCCGAGATAGAGTCGGGAGAAGAAATGAACGAGCGAGTGATTTCGGGGACAGCTCAAGTCTCTTCTGCAACTTGGTCATACGTCGGACGTTAATGACGTCCTGTCACGAGTGTGAGGTCTTCTTGCTGATCGTCCTGAATAAAGTGGTTGTGATGATCTCTGTGGTCAAAGTGCATGTGTGAATGAATCGACAGGGTTGGTTGGTTAGAGTAAACAAATTAAAAATCCATTGTTTGTCGTGTGTGTAGATATCTCTATCGATATTTTTATAATTACGATATTAATTGCATGGCATGTGTTCCGTGTTGCGGAAAGGAAAGCAGCCTTTATGTCCATCCTAATTATTTTATTGTGTGTGTGTGTAGAGCGTCAGAGGACGCCTTTGTGAACGAGTGTAACGACGACACCCCAGGCACCGAGTGGGAGAGAGTGGCACGACTCTGCGACTTCAACCCCAAGACGAGCCGCCAGACGAAGGACGTGTCCCGAATGCGCTCTGTCCTCATTTCCCTGAAACAGACGCCGCTGGCTCGTTAAGACCTCGTCTCACTCCGCCTCACGTCTCGCCTTCGCTCCATCCCTGTCTCTTCCTTCGCGCACTTTATTTTAGCACACACTAAATGTTTGGGTTTTCTTTCTGTCTATCGTTTAAGGTGTTTAACGAGTTCAAACTTTTTTTTTCTTCCCTGTTACACATCTGTATCAACTGACAGAAAAGTATTTTTCTGTTTTTATGCAAGAATTGGAGAATTGTGCCTCTCGATTCGGCTAGTCGTTGAGGATCGAGTGCAGGAGCGTGATCCTCGGAGCAAAATCAAAAGCGGATCAAACCGACACGAGACTCTGGGTGGACAGAAAGATAGAAACGATGCCGCCACTGTATTTGAAGACATGTTGCGTATCAGAACCTTGAAGTAAGTTCATATTAAACAGCAAAAGCATTATGACCACCTCGACAGTCAGATGTTGACCAAAAAAAAAACTTGAAAAAGGACCAGAAGGGAAAATTTTGCGCAGTTTAAACTTGATTGGCTAAACGTTGACCTGGATCATGAGGAGGCTCCCTTATTCTGAGAATGTTCCACTTTTAAACACTCGGAACGTCACAACATGTTGGCTGAAGACAACAATTGATCATCTATCCAAAACGCCGACCCAAACTTCCGATACGGTTCACTTTTTTTTGGTGTCAGAGAATCATCCAGTATTTCAATCTCGCAGTGCGCCATAATACCCGTCGTGTTTGCTTTGATTCTCAAGCACACGTTCACTGAGAGAGCCAGCAACCTGAAAGTGACAGATTACTCACAGGAGGGGTTTTTTCAGCTCCTCCTTTTCATTTGATTCGGCTCACGAATCGGAGTCGACTCCCAAATGGCTCATTATCACTTTTTCGTCAGGTTTGCGATATTTTCATTGTTGATCCTTGTCTGAAATCTCAACATTCATTCGATATCACTAAAAAAAAAAAACGTTGCGTCAGAAATAATTGTTAAAAATAAAATCAGCAAAGCAGGGCTTCCCCAGAGGGAGAAAAAAAAAAAAAAAAAAACAGCAGAGCGGTGCAACTGATGCGGAGCCCGGCCCGTAAGGCTGCTGGGCCATAGAAGGTTCACGCTGCACGCTGCATGTTGCACGTTCACGTGAAGAACCGGACCCTGGGCCATTAAACTTCATGCTTGGATGTTCACGTGTTGCGTCTGTTCTACTTTGACCGAGTAACCAACAATATGGACTCTTCGGATGACGACGATTGCCTCATTCTGCTTTTACTGAGACAGAGGAAGAGAAAAAGGAACAGAATTTGGAGCCGAGAACACTTCCTTCTGAGAGAAACCCGTGGTGAATTTCACCGAACATTCTATAATCTGCTTGACAATCCCGATGAAGAACTATTTTTCAATTATACCATTCAATTATATTTTTTCTGAAGTTTTCCCCTGAAAGCATAGCGTTATCTCCCTAGACCCGTTCTGATTGGCTGGCGCGGCGGTGACCGCATGCATTGACTGGAATTTCCGTCTTCACGCCTAGAAAAAAGTGTGCATGTTCATTTCACGCTTCACGCGTGAAGTGTGCAGCGTGAACGCCGTTCTATGGCCCAGAGCAAGTCATGCTACGTTTGTCCACTTTTCTTTACACGCGTGTAGCGTGCAGCATGCAGCGTGCAGCGTGAACCTTCTATGGCCCAGCAGCCTAAGGGCTAGCCGCTAGCTCCCCCGGAAAATTTTGAATTTCAGACTTCAAATAGTGCCTTCTGATGGCATCTCGTGCTAATTTGGGCACAATTCAACATGATTTAAATTTGCTGTTCTTTTACCTTGTCAAATATGCAAGAGGCAAAATTAGATTTGAAATGAAAACACTGGAAACAGTCAATTCAGAGAAATATTTCATTTTATTGCACACACAAAAAAACCCGCATATTATTTAACGAGGTTAAATCGCACAACAGCGCCATCTAGCGATCAACACTGAACGTGGTTTTGTGTGTGGTTGCGAATGGCAGTCAGTGCACGCAGTGAAACCCTGTATTTTCACTTCTGGGTTGAGTCCCAGGATAGATTAGAATGATATATTACAAGAACTGACGATTTATATAGTTACTCATTTTCAGACGCTAGGAAGAGATATTTCGGTGCAGAAAGTACTCTGCATTCGGTTTATGGTACTAGGGGGGTTTATTTATTTATTTTTTTTGGTGTACGAGTGACAGCGCGGCGGAGCACCGCATCTCCACGTTTTGGGGAAAGCCCTGCGACAGCATGACAAACGTGCATACAATAAACACTCGTTTTAATTCATCGTGATCAGAATCGTCACTGTTCAACACTGACTCCATGGTCCAGTTGGTGAATTGAAGAGCTTTCCATGGGAACAAAGATTACACATTACCGGTTACCTCCTCACATGCGACTCGGTCAACGTTGACGGCAGAAAGGATTCACTGAATCGACACGTAAGGAACCGATTTCTCTCGTCACGCATTCGCTCTCCAGGCAGCACCTTCACACTGGGTTGTTTCAGACCAAAGAATTGAACTGTGTGCGTTTCTGCGAGTGCTGGACGAACCCATCTAACAGAGCGTACAGTGTTAAGTTGATATTCGTATTCATCCTCATTCATTCAGCTGCGTTCGATCATGAGAAACATCAAAAATGTAAACCGTCTGGGGAACCAAACCAAACCAGAATGACATGGGGATAATTTTAATCGCGCTAACCCGACAATTCCGACAAAGCTCCGATTTGAAAACTCGCAGATCGTCTTTGACAAAAACGAGGGCGTTTTTGAATTCCCTCTTCGTTCGAAGCGAACAACCTATTCGGAGATACTGTTGCTCATCATATTGCTTCGTGCACGTTTGGATAATTTTTGCCCAAGCTCAGGAAGGTTGGCAATACTTCGAGACTTGTATCCATCCTCAGTTTCCTATTTCCATCACACCTGTTGCATCAAGTTAAATCCCATTTCCCACAAATATTTCTGGAAAACTAAAATATTTAAGTAGGTCATTTGTTCAGTGGATTATTTATTGGTGGTTGTGTTTTTTCCCCATTCAGCCTCGCTTGCATCGATGATAAAATTTCAGATTTGAGCTGGAGGAGGCTTTGCTTTAATTAGGATTTCAGCTCAAACCAGTTCAGATATAATTAGTCGAGCATGTGTTCAAATGTTACAGATATTTATATTTACTATCATGTACATGTAAGCTTTGAGGCCTTTTCTCCAAGACAGAGATTAAAAAACGAGAAAAAAAACTGTTACTTGCCTTTCAGCGGACCAGATTGTGGCTGCCAAAGACTATGTTCATGCCTGACTAAACTATAAATAAAATTTTGGGACAGTTTTCCAGACACGACTCGATTTGGTTCTTGGATGTCAGAAACTGAGTGGGTTTACATGTGTTTTGTCTGGACCATCATCTCAGGTTTCGTTTATTTCATGATGTTCGACACTTGCCGCCAACGGTTAGACGTGGGAGAGGTTTACAGGTTTTTGAGCGGGGAATACTTTCAGAAATGTTTCCAAACTGTTAATTGTGCTTAGGTGAAAATGCAGACGCAATTCTGAAATGCACAACTCGATTAAAAAAAAACCCAAACAAACAGGTTTTCATTGTTGATTGTTTATTCCACTTTATCAACTGGCAACAGGGGAAAAAAATCAAGACTAACTTTTTAGTAATAAAAGTGCAGCGAAAAATGAAATTATTCCAGACGAGGAGTTCTCATACCTTTTAACAACCCCCCCCCCTTCCTTATGTTCACACTTGCATCAAAGCACTCATGGCGTTTGTAATTTGGACAGTTTATAATTTGTTTCGAATAGGGAAAAGATTTTCTTACGGATAAACGAGCATCTAGAAGTGATCAGGCTTGGTAGCGGAGGTATACCAGTAAATGATAAATATTTCGAGTTGCAGGTTATGAATGAGGAACTGACCAAACTTTGGACCATGCGCACCATGAGAACGGTCCAAAGGAATCGTTTCAGCCGAGAGTTTGGATCTGTTGCTTCACTCAAATCATACTTGCTGACAAAATCTCAATTCAGATTTGGCTTTTTTTTTTTCCCTCCCTGAAATCATGATTGCTTTGTTGCAAGATCATGTGAACTGCCAGTTAGTGTAATATCTCCAGTGTAAAACATTTTTTCAGCCTGTTCATTTACCCATGTTTGACATTCCCTGTTTCTCATCCTTTCACAAGAACTCTTCAATAAAAAAAATAATAAATATACTTGATGCAACAATGTCCAGAAAGAAAGGGGGAGGGGTGAATTAACACGCTTCTCTGCAGCAGGGTTCCCCACACTCAACACCGGACAATATAAAAGTCTACAACCTAAGACGACCAAAAAGCACTTTTTTTTTTTTTTGTTAAATCAGTTGGAGATCACATGAGCTGTGAGGGAAAGGTGCGGTCAGATTTGAACTCTGAACCTTCGTTTCACTGTCTGGGTTTTAGTGCCGCTGCAGCGACGCCCACTATAATGGCCACAACAGTGAATCCTTGTGCGAAGATGCGAGTGCGCATGAGCAACTGGGACTGGCGTGTCTTCCCCTGTTTGAAGGCTCGCAGGCCGTAGATCAGCGCTCCTGCGGTGCCCAGGCAACCTGAAGAGCCAGAAACAGTTTATTTATTTATTTTTAAACAAACATCAATGCATTCCAGTCCTTAAGATCACGCCCGGATACAAATTATCTGCACCCAAGATGCATTTAAAACAGAGAAATCCAACTGTACGACTGACCTTGTGCTGACCGAGGAACACAGAAAGCTACTGACAACACATCGAGCTGGTTTAGATATTAATTAACTAACAACAGAAATGAGATTTCAATCGAAAGCTCACGATTAAAAAAAAAAAAGCACGCATACAAAACAAAAAAAAAATCACCAGGTCTCTGTCAGTTCTACACATCAGAATCCTTTACAAATATGTTCTGTCAGATTAGACCGAGACTGGTTACTGTTAGTGAAGAGCAACTTGCAAGTCGCTTTGGCAGGATGATTAGGATCGGTATACCCTTTGAAGGTGATCCTCCGTCCCAGTCTCAAATCTCTTGTAGAATCTTCTGGATTAATCTCTCTCTCTCAAACCTGACCAGTTTCCAATTCTCCACATCATGATGCTCCCACCCCCATGCTTCACCGGACAGGGTGAGGCGCAGTGTTGGGTTTCTGCCAAACGTAATGCTTTGTATCAACACCATAAAAGTTCAACTTTGGTCTCAGAACCTTTTCCGATGTGTGATGCATCAAAACAGCACCCCACCCCGATTCCTTATGATGGCGTTCTTCTCATCGTTCTTCCATCAAGCCACAGAACTATGGTTGTCTTGGGAATAGATCATTTTTGCAAGCTATATCGATTCCCTATACACACACACACACACACACACACAAGTTGATATTTTGGGCTATTTATTTTGTGTCCGTTCATGTCCCAATCAATTTTGGGTAACATCGGGGTGGAGACACATGCAAAAGACCATGCCGATCTTGGAATTTCCATGCAGTCGCATCTGACAGACAGACTCATATTTGGGGTCTGAAAGACCATTTCCTGTTTTGGTTTGTTTATGCATGGGATGCTCAAGTGCATCACAAAATTCCCATGAGGAAGAGGAAAGGGAACAAATGTATTTGGACAAACTGTTCCCTCAAAGAGCGCACAAGTCTACAGTCACCAGGTTCAACCTTTTTTTTTTTTAAACAATCTGGTAACTTTGCCAAGGCACATTATTTTCATTTCATAACCCATCACTGAATGCTTTCCAAACATCTGTTTGATCAGAAGCATGTTGATTCGTTTTCTAAAACAGCAACTTTGGCTGTATTTCTAAATCACATGTTTAGATCATGAACAGTTGTCCTGTATCAACTTCTTCAACATTATTGATGGAAGGAGTCTCCAGTGTAACAAGTTCTCCAAAAACAGTCAAGTCCTCAGGATTGATTAGTTTGTGCCTGACTACTTTGAAGTTTCTTACCAAGATGCAAATTGTTTGAACTTCAGGTAAAAGAGAGAAATAAAGAAAGGCTACTGAAATAATGACGGTTTATATCATCGCTGTTAAAAAGTAAGTGATAACATGTTTCCCGGGCTTGCGAGAACACTGAATATACCTGGAACTAGAAATGGATAAAAAGTCAGTTTTGGTCTTTACCAAACAGAAAAATTTAATTCTTGGTTAACTGCTGTTGTATAAAACAAGATGTGCTATTATGAAGATTATTCACTGATTAGTTATGGGTTGCTTTACAATCAAGGTACAAAGTTTGTGTCACAGGGGGTCCAAAATTCAAATTGATTCAAACTGGTTCTTGTACCAGTTTTTAAGTGAAGGACAAGTTAAAGAACAGATTTCAGGTAATTTTTTGGCAATGTGTGTATGGTAGTTTTGTGTAATCTGCTATAAGATAAAGAAGATTAAGTGTAGCTTGAAGCAGGGCTGGGAGAAACAAATGAAGTGATTCTCGGAGAGGACATTTTTTTTTTGACAATTCAGAATCCACTACTTCCATAGGGCTTTTGGTTGTCTCTAATATTTATGTCCCAATATCTTGACCACATTTTAGGATGAAAATAATCATTTTAGATATGTTATTTTATATTGAAAAATTAGTGTCTCATTTTGTGACACTAATTTGATCAAAAGTCTGAAAACTTACTGGCATTCAACATTAAAACTTAACTATGTTTCCAATGATATGGAACCAAATATTTGTTTTATGGTATAAAGAATGATTTAAGTGCATCTATTTTGGAGCTACCTGTGGTCAAAAAAAAGCACTTTTTCTAAATGACACGAATAATTTTGCTAAATATGACATATATTGCCATACATTCACCAAAAATAACGTTATCACCAATTTTTTTTTTTTGCATGGGAAATAGAGCTATCACAGGGCTACAATAAACAACCAAGTTTATTTAGTCAAGCCTTTTGATATTGAAGATAAGTGTTAAATGTGATTTTTAGCTTGATTGTAAAACAACCCTTATCTTCAAGAGCACACCCGCTTGCAAATGTTTTTCAAGTGTCATGGATAAATTTGGTTTGTTTGTTTTTTCCAGAAAACAAACAATGATTTGTATTCAGTCAGATTAATAAGTTGAATAAATAACAACACAGAGTGAACTTAAACGAAATGGTACTGCAATGTCTGGTTTTGTCCACTGTCCTGAAGGTCAGAGGTCACCTCTGGTGAAGAACAAAGCTTCCAAACAAATCCTCAGCGAGAACTCTGCAGAAACTTTATCAACACAGTCCTGTTCATTACTGCTGACGTCATTGCTCAAAACTCACCAATAGGAACAAAAGGGTTTTCTTTGGTTTTCCGGATGAACTTGTCTTTAAAACCTTCTTCTCGAGGCCGGGGTTGAGGCGTAAAACCGTCGATAACCGGCGGGGCGGACAGGTCGAAGGCAGCGGCTCCCGGTGGCGTGTGGACCGCTGGAGTTTGTTCCACTGAACCGGACGCCATGATGGACTTCTCTGGCACAGCACGAAATACGCCGCACGTGCCTGTCTGTACTGCGCATGCGTCAAAGTGTCGCGCATGCGCTGTAGGCATTAACCGGAAGCAAAGAGAGAGAGAGAGAGCGCAATCTTCTTCTTTAGGGTTTTATGGCGGTTGGTAACCAACTTAAAGGAGCATTACCGCCACCAACTGGGCTGGAGTGTGGAACAGGTAGATATTGGATTAAATTAAAAAAAAAAAAAAAAACCTTATCAAGTCAAGTCAACTTTATTGTCAAATATGCTATACATGCTCAACATACAGCACAGATGAAATATCAGTCCTCTCTGACCCACGGTGCAAACAGGCAATGCAATAAATAAAAATAGAATAATTGAAAAAAAACAAACAACAAAATAACCAGTATAAACTCTGTAGATAGGAACTAGACATAGACTAAACACTCAGACAAACAATATAAACAGTATAAATAAACAGTGTAAACACTCTAGATATGAACTAGATGTAGACTAAACACTCATATACACACACACACACACACACATAAATTGGTTCAAATAACTAAACAGTCAAGGGGACTTGAGATATAGCAGGTAAACATGAAACATGGGTGGCACGGTGGTGTAGTGGTTAGCGCTGTCGCCTCACAGCAAGAAGGTCCTGGGTTCGAGCCCCGTGGCCGGCGAGGGCCTTTCTGTGTGCAGTTTGCATGTTCTCCCCGTGTCTGCGTGGGTTTCCTCCGGGTGCTCCGGTTTCCCCCACAGTCCAAAGACATGCAGGTTAGGTTAACTGGTGACTCTAAATTGAGCGTAGGTGTGAATGTGAGTGTGAATGGTTGTCTGTGTCTATGTGTCAGCCCTGTGATGACCTGGCGACTTGTCCAGGGTGTACCCCGCCTTTCGCCCGTAGTCAGCTGGGATAGGCTCCAGCTCGCCTGCGACCCTGTAGAACAGGATAAAGCGGCTAGAGATAATGAGATAAGATGAGAACATGAAATAAGCAGTATAAACAAACTAGCAGCTGTTAAGATGAGGTAGTGCGGAAAAGGTCATAATTATGACATTCTGGAATGATGACATAATATAAAACATCCATCCATTATCTGCAGCCGCTTATCTTGTCCTACAGGGTCGCGGGCAAGCTGGAGCCTATCCCAGCTGACTATGGGCGAGAGGCAGGGTACACGGTAGTGTAGTGGTTCGCATGGTTGCCTCACAGCAAGAAGGTTCTGGGTTCGAGCCCAGCGGCCAGCGAGGGCCTTTCTGTGTGGAGTTTGCATGTTCTCCCCGTGTCTGCGTGTGTTTCCTCCGGGTGCTCCGGTTTCCCCCACAGTCCAAAGACATGCAGTTAGGTTAATATGGGACGGCCTTGGGCTGAGGTGCCCTTGAGCGAGGCACCTAACTCCCAACTGCTCCCCGGGCGCTGTTAGTATGGCTGCCCACTGCTCTGGGTATGTGTGTGCACGCTCATTGCTCGCATGTGTGTGTTCACTGCATCAGATGGGTTAAATGCAGAGAGGAAATTTCACAAATGTGTGATGAATAAAGTTGTGCTTTCTTTCTTTCTTTCACCCTGGACAAGTCGCCAGGTCATCGCAGGGCTGACACTTCAGCCAGTATCTCGCTGGGCTGCGAAAAATTGCGAACGTCATTTGCGAGAGAGTTTCAAAAGTGTCTTGAAACATTCGCGGGCCTTCTCAATTTCCTCGCATGAGTCGCAAAGTGTCGCTCCTTCGTTGCTGAAATTTTGAACATGTTCAAAAAATTTGTGCGACAAAATTTCTCTCAAAATAGCCACAAATGCATCGCTGGTGTCACAAAGCCGTCGCGAACCCTTCTCGAGTCAGTTTCCGTGAGACAGGAAGTGCGAGTTCAGCCAGTATCTCACTGGGCTGCAACAGCCTGCGACTAGTTGGAGACACAACAATTGCGATAAAATATCCGAATATCAATTCAGTGTGATTCCAAGTGAAAACTGTTGCTAATTCGCATATTTTATCGCAATTGTTGTGTCTCCAACTAGTCGCAGCTCAGTGAGATACTGGCAAAAGAGAGAGACAAATACCCATTCACACTCACGTTCCCACCTTGGGTCAATTTAGAGCCACCAATTAGTCTAACCTGCATGTCTTTGGACTGTGGGGGAAACCGGAGCACCCGGAGGAAACCCACGCGGACACGGGGAGAACATGCAAACTCCGCACAGAAAGGCCCTCGCCAGCCACGGGGCTCGAACCCGGACCTCCTCGCTGTGAGGCGACAGCACTAACCACTACACCACCATGCTGCCCGTAATGATGACTTGTGATAATATAATATCTCATCTCATTATCTCTAGCCGCTTTATCCTTCTACAGGGTCGCAGGCGAGCTGGAGCCTATCCCAACTGACTACGGGCGAAAGGCGGGGTACACCCTGGACAAGTCGCCAGGTCATCACAGGGCTGACACATAGACACAGACAACCATTCACACTCACATTCACACCTACGCTCAATTTAGAGTCACCAGTTAACCTAACCTGCATGTCTTTGGACTGTGGGGGAAACCGGAGCACCCGGAGGAAACCCACGCGGACACGGGGAGAACATGCAAACTCCGCACAGAAAGGCCCTCGCCAGCCCCGGGGCTCGAACCCAGGACCTTCTTGCTGTGAGGCGACAGCGCTAACCACTACACCACCGTGCCGCCCATAATATAATATTATCTCATATAATATAGAACAGTATAGTATATGGACACGAGTGTTGAACTGAGAAATACGCCACTCATATTGTTCAGATGAGTTATATCCGGGACACGGAAAATCAAATCTGTGACATAAATCTCGATTTGGGTTCATTTTGTTTGTGAATGTGTCTGTATATAATAAAAAGAAAATCACATGTTGGCTTGAAGACATGAAATTTATCTTCTCGTGTCGAAACACTCACATTTTTCATTCAAAATACATTGCGGATCTGAGTGACACATTTAAATAATATTGTCTGGCTTTGAGTGGTGTATCAAATATATTCCATTCAGCGAGCATGATTACTGAACAAGTCGAAGACGAGTATTATCATCATCATCATCATCAACACACATTCCTGTCAGGTGTTCAGCGCGTCTTTCTCTTTCAAAATTCTCTCAAAATCTTCCATATTTAACAAAGCTAACTTGGTGGTTTGTTCACGATTGTCACTCGCGAGCGCAGAAGTTTTACGTCTCCAACGTGTGACGTCATGTTGTCTTACAACTATGCAATATCGTAAACCATATTCAACACTCATTCTCCATCAGGTGGAGGGACATAATACACATACGATAAGCGATATGCGAACAATATTGCATGCTATCAAACCAAATGAATGAAACCTGCTAGAATGGAATAGAACACGTGTTTTTATTCCATCGAAAAAGTGTCCTGTACGGATAATAATTCCCGATATTTCACTCGGATGACGTCACTCGCAGTGTTTTCCCCCTGACCAGATGCACGTTGTCAAAATGGCGAACCGGTTCAAAATTAAAATTCTTTTGATTCGCTCGTGTATATTTTTTGTGGATGGGTCCATATAAGACAAAGAACATTACATGGTAGCACGAAGATATGAAGTTTATCTTTTCGTGTTGAAAAATATTTTCATCCGTTCACTTCGATCACTCGTGAAATACACATTCACCACTCGACGAGAAACTTCATGTCTTTGGAAATCTGTGTCATATCCAAGATATATTAGAACCGGACCAACAGTAGCTCAAAATGATTGTTGTCACTTTGAGAGATAGTCTCTCAAAATTATGACCTCTTTTCTCATTCAACTCACTCACTATCCGGTTTAACGTCCGTCATCCACCACCGGTGGGTTGGACGCTGCATGATGCATTCGTAGGCTTTTTTTCCAGTTGACCCTGTCCAGTGCGTCCTTGGATGTGAGGCACCACTCCCTCAAGTCCTGGGTGACCGTCTCCTTCCATGTTTTGCGCGGGCGGCCCTTTCGCCTCGCCCCCTCCACCTGCAAGGACACCACCTTCCCAATGCTCGATGTGCTTCGGTGGACATGACCAAACCACTGCAGGCGCTTGTACCTGAGGTCAGCATCAAGCTCCCCCAGACCTCGTCTCTGGTGAAGACTACTGGTGCTGACCTCAGCCTCGGGTTTCACATTACACATCCACTTGAGCATAGCTCTCTCGTTCCTCTACAGGCGCTTCATATCCTCTCTTCTCAGAGGCCAGTTTTCACTAGCATATAGCACTGCACTTCTGACACAGGAGCTGTAGATACGACCACGAGTACAGAAAGCAAGGCTCCCTCATGACAGGAGGGGTAGCAGTTCTCTAATTACCCCAAGCTGCTCTGGTTCTTGTGATTGTTGCAAGCTCACATCCCCCACCAGGGCATACAGTATCACCAAGATAACAGAAAGAGTCAACTGCATCTACGACATGCTCACCAACAAGAACTTGGTTAGAGGGCCTGGCGTCTACTGGGCGTGCTAGACCAAGGCATCTGTCGCATCTGAAAGACGGGAGAGTCTGCCTCGAATGCTTGTACACTTCTTATGCACCCAGTGTTGACAGCCAGTGCAAAGGACTGAGTTGCAACCCACACCTTTCCTACACACAGCACATGGGTATTGACCAGAGTCCTTGAAGGTATAAAGGACTCAACAGCCAGAATGTTATGTGATTATTATTATTAGAAGTAGTAGTAGTGTTGTACAAGGCTAGATTTTGGAAATGTGAATGAAGTTAAATGTGTAGAAATGTTTTTGGGCCATTTCAGTGATTTCTTGAACATGAAGTCAGAAATAAAACACAGCAGAGCGTGCTGTGGTCAGTTGCAAGTTGATTAATTTCCAAGAACAACACGTCTCAGTGTGTTTTCTTCCTTTTGTACCACAACAATTTTTCAATGCTGATCATTTTAAGAACTAACTTATGAGATGTTTAATGGTGTGAAATGTTGACATCACAAATTAGTTCCTGTTAAAACAAAATAATACAGTTCTTACCTCACCAGCCTCTATTTTATTCCTGTCCTTATTTAAGGATGTACCTCGGTGTTCAAGTACCTCGGTGTTGACCTCTCAGAGGACCTGAGATGGGGAGTGAACACCAGAGAGGTGGTGAAGAAGGGCCAACAGAGACTCTTCTTCCTGAAATCCCTGAGGAAAACTGGGCTCTCACAGAAGTTCCTCACCAACTTCTACCAGTGCACCAACTGGGCTATGCATGCATCGTGTGGTTCTCCAGCTGCACCTCAGAGGAGAGGAAAGATCTGCAGCGGATCATCAGGACTGCATCGAAAATCAGTGGTACCCCTCTCCAGTTCTTGGAACAGAAGAAGAAACCTTTATTTGTCACATGCACACTTCAAGCACAGTGAAATTCATCCTCTGCATTTAACCCATCTGAAGCAGTGAACACACGCGCACACACACCCAGAGCAGTGGGCAGCCACACTAGAGCGCCCGGGGAGCAGTCGGGGGTTTAGTAGCTTGCTCAAGGGCACTTCAGCCCAAGGCCGCCCCACGTTAACCTAACTGCATGTCTTTGGACTGTGGGGGAAACCGGAGCACCCGGAGGAAACCCACGCGGACACGGGGAGAACATGCAAACTCCGCACAGAAAGGCCCTCGCTGGCCACGGGGCTCGAACCCGGACCTTCTTGCTGTGAGGTGATAGCGCTAACCACTACACCACCATGCTGCCCAAGTTATACATATATACTGTATATATCATCTCATCTCATTATCTCTAGCCGCTTTATCCTGTTCTACAGGGTCGCAGGCAAGCTGGAGCCTATCCCAGCTGACTATGGGCGAAAGGCAGGGTACACCCTGGACAAGTTGCCAGGTCATCACAGGGCTGACACATAGACACAGACAACCATTCACACTCACATTCACACCTACGCTCAATTTAGAGTCACCAGTTAACCTAACCTGCATGTCTTTGGACTGTGGGGGAAACCGGAGCACCCGGAGGAAACCCACATGGACACGGGGAGAACATGCAAACTCCGCACAGCAAGGCCCTCGCCGGCCACGGGGCTCGAACCCGGACCTTCTTGCTGTGAGGCGACAGCGCTAACCACTGCACCACCGTGCCGCCCAAACAGTGTTTCGTTGTATAGTAATGTGCAATGACAAAAAAGAATCTATCGATTTGGGCAGCACGGTGGTGTAGTGGTTAGCATGGTTGCCTCACAGCAAGAAGGTTCTGGGTTCGAGCCCAGCGGCTGGCGGAGGCCTTTCTGTGTGGAGTTTACATGTTGTCTGCATGGGTTTCCTCTGGGTGCTCCGGTTTCCCCCAAAGACATGCAGTTAGGTTAATATGGGACGGCCTTGAGCAAGGCACCAAACTCCCGACTGCTCCCCGGGCGCTGTTAGCATGGCTGCCCACTGCTCTGGGTATGTGTGTGTTCACTGCTTCAAATGGGTGAAATGCAGAAAGGAATTTCACAAGTGTGTGATGAATTAAGTTGTTCTTTTTCTTCTTCTTCTGTCGATTTATTGGCGGTTAACAATCGATGTGTATTACCGCCATCTACCGGGCTGAGGTGTGATCTCAAGGGATATTAATCGCTGCAAATGCTTGCATGAGAATAAATCATAACTGCGCCTCTAGTCAGACCTTGAGCAGGTCACGTCCTGATAGAATGTTCAAAAAGATATATTATGTCTCGAGCAATGTGTTATCATAACAGTACAATACACAGTGAGACACAAGGTCACAGAAGAATTCTAGCCTTCTCGCTGAAATAGTAAAATAGAATGGAGTAGAATATTAACAATATTAAGAGATGTATGCTCGAGTTAATCCTTGCTCTTCTTGACGAGTATTGGTGCTCAGAGGGCGGGCATGCCCTATCAGCCCTTGTCCCACCTCACCGGAGCTTAGAGAAACTCCAGTCAAATTGTCCCATGAACCAAACAAAATCTTCCCGTAAACCAATTACGAGGATAACCAAACAAAAATCTTCCCGTAAACCAATTACAAGGATAACCAAACAAAATCTTCCCGTAAACCAATTACGAGGATAACCAAACAAAAAATCTTCCCGTAAACTAATTATGAGGATAACCAAACAAAAATCTTCCCGTAAACCAATTACGAGGATAACCAAACTAAATCTTCCCGTAAACCAATTACGAGGATAACCAAACTAAATCTTCCCGTAAACCAATTACGAGGATAACCAAACAAAAATCTTCCCGTAAACCAATTACGAGGATAACCAAACAAAAACTTCCCGTAAACCAATTACGAGGATAACCAAAAAAAAAACTTCCCGTAAACCAATTACGAGGATAACCAAACAAAAATCTTCCCATAAACCAATTACGAGGATAACCAAACAAAAACTTCCCGTAAACCAATTACGAGGATAACCAAACAAAAACTTCCCATAAACCAATTACGAGGATAACCAAACAAAAATCTTCCCGTAAACCAATTACGAGGATAACCAAACAAAAATCTTCCCGTAAACCAATTACAAGGATAACCAAACAAAAATCTTCCCGTAAACCAATTACGAGGATAACCAAACAAAAGTCTTCCCGTAAAGCAATTACGAGGATAACCAAACAAAAATCTTCCTGTAAACCAATTACAAGGATAACCAAACAAAAACTTCCCGTAAAGCAATTACGAGGATAACCAAACAAAAATCTTCCTGTAAACCAATTACGAGGATAACCAAACAAAAGTCTTCCTGTAAACCAATTACGAGGATAACCAAACAAAAACTTCCCGTAAACCAATTACAAGGATAACCAAACAAAAATCTTCCTGTAAACCAATTACGAGGATAACCAAACAAAAACTTCCCGTAAACCAATTACAAGGATAACCAAACAAAAATCTTCCTGTAAACCAATTACGAGGATAACCAAACAAAAACTTCCCGTAAAGCAATTAATTACGAGGATAACCAAACAAAAATCTTCCCGTAAACCAATTACAAGGATAACCAAACAAAAATCTTCCCGTAAACCAATTACGAGGATAACCAAACAAAAATCTTCCCGTAAACCAATTACGAGGATAACCAAACAAAAATCTTCCTGTAAACCAATTACGAGGATAACCAAACAAAAACTTCCCGTAAAGCAATTAATTACGAGGATAACCAAACAAAAATCTTCCCGTAAACCAATTACAAGGATAACCAAACAAAAATCTTCCCGTAAACCAAATACGAGGATAACCAAACAAAAATCTTCCCGTAAACCAATTACGAGGATAACCAAACAAAAATCTTCCCGTAAACCAATTATGAGGATAACCAAACAAAAATCTTCCCGTAAACCAATTACAAGGATAACCAAACAAAAACTTCCCGTAAAGCAATTACAAGGATAACCAAACAAAAATCTTCCTGTAAACCAATTACAAGGATAACCCAACAAAAACTTCCCGTAAACCAATTACGAGGATAACCAAACAAAAACTTCCCGTAAACCAATTACGAGGATAACCAAACAAAAACTTCCCATAAACCAATTACGAGGATAACCAAACAAAAATCTTCCCGTAAACCAATTACGAGGATAACCAAACAAAAATCTTCCCGTAAACCAATTACAAGGATAACCAAACAAAAATCTTCCCGTAAACCAATTACGAGGATAACCAAACAAAAGTCTTCCCGTAAAGCAATTACGAGGATAACCAAACAAAAATCTTCCTGTAAACCAATTACAAGGATAACCAAACAAAAACTTCCCGTAAAGCAATTACGAGGATAACCAAACAAAAATCTTCCTGTAAACCAATTACGAGGATAACCAAACAAAAGTCTTCCTGTAAACCAATTACGAGGATAACCAAACAAAAACTTCCCGTAAACCAATTACAAGGATAACCAAACAAAAATCTTCCTGTAAACCAATTACGAGGATAACCAAACAAAAACTTCCCGTAAACCAATTACAAGGATAACCAAACAAAAATCTTCCTGTAAACCAATTACGAGGATAACCAAACAAAAACTTCCCGTAAAGCAATTAATTACGAGGATAACCAAACAAAAATCTTCCCGTAAACCAATTACAAGGATAACCAAACAAAAATCTTCCCGTAAACCAATTACGAGGATAACCAAACAAAAATCTTCCCGTAAACCAATTACGAGGATAACCAAACAAAAATCTTCCTGTAAACCAATTACGAGGATAACCAAACAAAAACTTCCCGTAAAGCAATTAATTACGAGGATAACCAAACAAAAATCTTCCCGTAAACCAAATACGAGGATAACCAAACAAAAATCTTCCCGTAAACCAATTACGAGGATAACCAAACAAAAGTCTTCCCGTAAAGCAATTACGAGGATAACCAAACAAAAATCTTCCCGTAAACCAATTACGAGGATAACCAAACAAAAACTTCCCGTAAACCAATTACGAGGATAACCAAAAAAAAACTTCCCGTAAACCAATTACGAGGATAACCAAACAAAAATCTTCCCATAAACCAATTACGAGGATAACCAAACAAAAACTTCCCGTAAACCAATTACGAGGATAACCAAACAAAAATCTTCCCGTAAACCAATTACGAGGATAACCAAACAAAAATCTTCCTGTAAACCAATTACGAGGATAACCAAACAAAAACTTCCCGTAAACCAATTACGAGGATAACCAAACAAAAACTTCCCGTAAACCAATTACGAGGATAACCAAACAAAAACTTCCCGTAAACCAATTACGAGGATAACCAAACAAAAACTTCCCATAAACCAATTACGAGGATAACCAAACAAAAATCTTCCCGTAAACCAATTACGAGGATAACCAAACAAAAATCTTCCCGTAAACCAATTACGAGGATAACCAAACAAAAATCTTCCCGTAAACCAATTACGAGGATAACCAAACAAAAGTCTTCCCGTAAAGCAATTACGAGGATAACCAAACAAAAATCTTCCCGTAAACCAATTACAAGGATAACCAAACAAAAACTTCCCGTAAACCAATTACGAGGATAACCAAAAAAAAACTTCCCGTAAACCAATTACGAGGATAACCAAACAAAAATCTTCCCATAAACCAATTACGAGGATAACCAAACAAAAACTTCCCGTAAACCAATTACGAGGATAACCAAACAAAAATCTTCCCATAAACCAATTACGAGGATAACCAAACAAAAACTTCCCGTAAACCAATTACGAGGATAACCAAACAAAAACTTCCCGTAAAGCAATTACAAGGATAACCAAACAAAAACTTCCCGTAAAGCAATTACTAGGATAACCAAACAAAAAATTATTTTTCTTTCTTTCTTTCTTTCTTTCTTCAAAAGAGTATTGTTTTGTCATTTGGAACGCAGCCTCGTGTCTCCTCCAGTCCAGCAGGCGGCAGGCGCGAGCGCCACGGCGTGGCTTATGACGTGTCAGGAAACGTTTCCTCGGCTTAAACGTCATCACGTTGTGTTCGAAGGGGCCTGACGAGGTAAGATGGCGGCGCCAGAGGAGCAGGAATTATCTCAGGCTCAAACTGAGAAACTTCTCCAGTTCCAGGTAGCGTTTGGTTCGGTTTAGTTCTCAAGCACATTTTTAGCGAACCTTTCTTTCGGAAAGGGCTCGGTTGGTGTGACAGGAAGTTAGACTGTAAAATGAGTGTTTTATTCGGAGAAATCGCCAGCTAAATGTTAGCTAAGTGAATTAGCCAGCCTCCGTCAGCGTAGCTTGGTTACCTCAGTCAGCGTTTTCGTTCGTGATGATGAGGTCCAGTTTTGGACGCAACACAACTGCGAATATATAAAGCGGATAAAACCAAGCACCACCTGGTGCTGGACTGAACTAAAAGGAATATCCCGAACAGCTGTCAGTTATAGCAACTTTGTTAGCTAGCTGTGCTAATTGGCTCGGTGAGTTTCTCAGCACGCCAGGGTTTGTCATTCTATTCAGAGCCAGGGCTCAGTCCCCCCTCCCCCCCGGCTTTAAACCTTATTTAACTAATAAAAATTTATTATTATTATTATTATTATTATTATTAGTGAACGGTTTTGCATTTCTTTGAATTGCTAGCGTTCCCTGGATTGATCAGCGACATCCAATCGGAGTCATCTTGTATTGATTTGTTTTTGACTCCTGACACCTCAAGGGATTCGAATTCACAACCTTCAGCACGGAAGTACCATGAGTGGGAAAATAAATCAATCAATAACATTTGTTCTATTCGTATATTAGGTTTCCAATACACTACCGTTCAAAAGTTTGGGGTCACTTTGAAATGTCCTTATTTTTGAAAGAAAAGCACTGTTCTTTTCAATGAAGATCACTTTAAACTAATCAGAAATCCACTCTATACATTGCTAATGTGCTAAATGACTATTCTAGCTGCAAATGTGTGGTTTTTGGTGCAATATCTCCATAGGTGTATAGAGGCCCATTTCCAGCAACTCTCACTCCAGTGTTCTAATGGTACAATGTGTTTGCTCATTGCCTCAGAAGGCTAATGGATGATTAGAAAACCCTTGTACAATCATGTTAGCACAGCTGAAAACAGTTGAGCTCTTTAGAGAAGCTATAAAACTGACCTTCCTTTGAGCAGATTGAGTTTCTGGAGCATCACATTTGTGGGGTCGATTAAATGCTCAAAATGGCCAGAAAAATGTCTCGACTATATTTTCTATTCATTTTGCAACTTACGGTGGTAAATAAAAGTGTGACTTTTCATGGAAAACACAAAATTGTCTGGGTGACCCCAAACTTTTGAACAGTAGTAAATGGCAAAAGTGTGTGGACACATGACCATCACCATGCCCTTCACTCACATGCAGTTTTTCTCCAAACTTGGAAGTACACAGTTATCTCAAAGTTTTTGCATGCTCTAGAATTCACTGGAAATCTGTTTCGGCATGGCCATGCACAAAACGAGCTCCGAGAAGTCCTGGTCTGCCAATTTTACAGTAAAAGAACTTGAGTGTTTTGAACAGAACCTTGACGTGATCTCAACCCCACTAAACAGTTTTGAGAGAGCCTGGAATAGCGTATATTAGATTGTACAACTTCAGAAGACAAGCTGTTTGGTTTTGTGAATTGAGTGGTGTCTTGGTGCACAGGGTACGAAGAAGAAGAAACCTTGATTTGTCACATGCACAGTGAAATTCATCCTCTGTATTTAACCCATCGGAAGCAGTGAACACACGCGCGTGCGCACACACCCAGAGCCATACTACAGTGCCAGGGGAGCAGTCAGGGGTTAAGTACCTTGCTCAAGGCCGCCCCATGTTAAGCCAGTATCTCACTGGGCTGCGACAAATTGCGAATGTCATTCGCGGCAGTGTTTCAAAAGTGTCTTGAAACATTCGCGGGGCTTCTCAATTTCCTCGCATGAGTCGCAGTGTGTCTCTCTGTCGTCGCTGAAATTTTGAACATGTTCAAAAAATTTGTGCGACACAATTTCTCTCAAAATAGCCGCAAACCCTTCTCAAGTCAGTTTCCGCGAGGCTTCTTCGACTTCCCTGCCTGCCGAGGGAAAGCTGGGCTGCAACAGCCCACGACTCGTTGGAGACACAATAATTGTGGTAAAATATGTGAATACCAATTCCAAGTGAAAATTGTTGCTAATTGGCATATTTTATCACAGTTGTTGTGTCTGCAACTAGTCGTGGGCTGTCGCAGCCCAGTGAGATACTACTACCCTTAACCTAACTGCATGTCTTTGGACTATGAGGGAACCCACGCTGACTCGGCGAGAGCATGCAAACTCCATACAGAAAGGCCCCTGCCGGCCGCGTACCCAGAACCTTCTTGCTGTGAGGCGCCAGTGCTAACCACGACACCACCGTGCCATCGCTGCCTCACGAGCTCCAGAGCTCAGCTTACTGTCTGTATGGAGTTTCTGTGCACCTCCTCAGATCCATGTGGGGGTGATTTCCTTGATTTGTGCAAAAGGTAACCTTTTTGTTTTTGATCTGACAGGACCTGACGGGACTGGAGTCAATGGACCAATGCAGGCGCACGTTAGAACAGCACAACTGGAACATCGAGGTGATGATGATGATGATGGATGAGACAACATTGAAAAATAAATGAATGAAACTGAATTTCATGATAAACCCTGGATGCAAATTCCAAGTTTTACTTTTAATGTTCTGCTTTGTTTCACTGAAACTAAGGCATGAAGAAACCTCCCCAATCATCCAATTAAAAATCAGAACTGACTTACTTTCAGTTCCTTTCAAGGGTTTTTCTTTTTTCTCTTCCCAAAGGAAGGGTCATACTAGATTTATCACAAAATCAAAATTATATCATGATGTTGCTCAGCCTGAGTGGAAATCCTGAAAGAAAAGCATTTTAAGCAGTTATATTTCTTTTAAAAGAAGAAATTAAAGTGTTTCAGTTTCAATTATGGCTCAGAAATCGCCAAGACATCCAGCCCAAATGCTTTCCCATGTTGGAAAAACCAGATTTACTACCCTGACATTGGAGATGACTCCTTTAAAAAAAAAAAAAAGCGAGCTGAGCATCTCAGAACAAATGTCATGAAATCAATATTGATGCAAACCAAGCACAGGAATGTCAAACTAATGTCTTCCATGCTGATTGGATGTATAGCAGTCAGCATTCATTCTGACAAACAGTGGTTATCTGGTCTTTCGTTACAGTTTTTTTTTTTTTTCCCCCCCTCAGGCTGCCGTGCAAGACAGACTAAATGAGCAGGAAGGCGTTCCAAGTGTGTTTAACCCTCCACCTGCCAGACCTTTACAGGTCAACACAGGAGACCACAGAGTGTATAGTTATATAGTGTCAAGGCCTCAGCCGAGAGTGAGTGCTTCCCTTTATCCCTGCTCATCGCATCACTCTGAAAATGTTCTTTGTTTTTGTTTTTTATTAAATGTTTAACAATTTTTCTTTCTCTTTTTTTTTTTTTTTTTTAAGGGTTTATTAGGTTGGAGTTACTATTTGATCATGCTCCCGTTCAGGTTTACATATTACACGCTTATGGACATATTCAGGTAATAAAACACAGCATTTCTTCCTTTTTTTTTTTTTATCTGATATTTCTTTGAGTAATCTTAATAGCTCTCGAGTGGTGCAAGAGATAAGTGTTCACCCTCTCGGCAGTGGATTATGAGTTCGAATCCCATTTGTGGCGAGGAGGCAAGAGTAAAAGTTGCTCAGACGTTATCATCGCTTTCTTTCTCGCTATCTAGGGCACTAAATAGTGGGGACGCCATTTTGTAGTGCTGTCTGAAACCTTATTTACACCCTATATAGTGCACTCAAAGCATCCCACAATGCATCACGAAAAGTAGCGTACAACCCATGGTCACTCACCAAGGCAGTATATCCCATCATGCATTGCGGTGGTGCTGAAAGAAATCAAATTAAAATTTTAAAATGTGATTTAATAAAAGGCAGCGGCAAAGAAGAAAGCATTCAGCCTTGATTTAAAAGAGCTGAAAGCTGCAGGTACTTTGTATTGATTAATGTGGGAAATGCGCTCAATGTAATATGGATTTATCACAAAAACACATGCATAACCCACCAGCCGACTGACCTGGCATGTTTTCATTGTGCGACAGTAATGACTTAAACACCAGCGCGACAGAGTAGTGTCCAAAAGCGGTTTTTCATTTTACCAATGAGCTCGCTGTATAGTCCCCTATATGGTAATTCCCTATTTAGGGAGGAGTGAGCGATTTTGGACACAGGGTCTCCTGTCAGTCAGAGCAACGTCTGTGAGCTCATGTATGTGGAAGAGGGCAGATAGCGCTTTCCTCTGAGTTAGGAAGAATGTCGACTGTTTAAAATAAACTCAGAAACACGTCATTTTGGTCGGAGTTTTATCGCACCGCTCCTGTGAAGGACGGCCCCATGAGGACAGTTGAGGGTTATACCTGGAGGACGCTCTGGACTCTTACAGTCATGCTTTTATGGCTGAGGACTACAGTTGACTTGCTAACTTTAGGACTGCAGTTGTCATGAACAGTTTTGCACTCAAGTTTCCATCAATGAAGAGTTTATAACATCAACGAAACTGTCCTCATGTTAAAACTGTTAATATTATAGTCAGGCTGTCTGTTGTTGCCCAAATGAGGATGGGTTCCCTTTAGAGTCTGGTTCCTCTCGAAGTTTCTTCCTCATGTCGTCTGAGGGAGTTTTTCCTTGCCACCGTCACCACAGGCTTGCTTGTTGGGGATAGATTAGGGATAAATTAGCTCATGTTTTAAGTCGTTCAAATTCTGTAAAGCTGCTTTGCGACAATGTTTATTGTTAAAAGCGCTATACAAATAATAAACTTGACTAGACATTTTGGAGAGATGATTTGTCCGTCTGGAAATGTCATTGATTCCTAAGTTCAATCCTGGCTCCTGCGAACAGTTTTCATTTCTGGAATTTTCACGTTGGATAAAAATGCGTTCTTTTGCCACCAAAGTTCAGGTTTCCTTGAAACCTTGTGCAGTCAGTGTTTGTAGGGTTATAATGATTTAAAAAAAAAAAAGCAGCTCTGGATTCGCTGCTTATCACAACTCGCTGATGCTGATTTAAATCAGATTTCCCCATTCTCAGTGTTTTACGGTGTTCTTTATCATTTTGCAATGTACCTGCTTATACATTAAGAATAAATGCGTTTTGAATTCATGATGTCCTTCGTTCCGTCTTGTCTCGGTGTTCAGGTTCGCCCTGAGATTTATTCGGCCGGATCCGCGGGGTCGCGTCACAGATCCCGTTGGAGACGTCGTGTCCTTTATTCATAGTTTTGAAGAGAAATACGGACGGTCGCATCCTGTTTTCTACCAGGGAACATACAGTCAGGTGGGTATGCTCACCCCATGGCAGATCATTCCAGCTTTGTTGTACAAGTTGTTATTCCAGAAACAACAAGATGACGACGTGGTCATCACTATCCCCCGCCACGAGCATCTTATGAAGACCTTAACACTTACGCCCTTATCAGCCCACTGTTTTAATATTGCCTTATGATGTAAATGCTCCAAACCTTCATAAAACGCTACCCAGTCGTATGAGCACGCCAAGTTTCATTGATGTAGCTTCTGAGAAAACTTGTCCAGCTTGAGTCCACGAATGAAAATCAAGGGCCAGAACGCTCTGAAAATAGTAATCGTAAAAGATTTTCAAACTCGGATCATGAAGAGTAGTATGAGCACACGAAGTTTTGATGCAGCTTACACTACTGTTCAAAAGTTTGGGGTCACCCAGACAATTTTGTGTTTTCCATGAAAAGTCACACTTTTATTTCCCACCATAAGTTGTAAAATGAATAGAAAATATAGTCGAGACATATTTTTCTGGCCATTTTGAGCATTTAATCGACCCCACAAATGTGATGCTCCAGAAACTCAATCTGCTCAAAGGAAGGTCAGTTTTATAGCTTCTCTAAAGAGCTCAACTGTTTTCAGCTGTGCTAACATGATTGTACAAGGGTTTTCTAATCATCCATTAGCCTTCTGAGGCAATGAGCAAACACATTGTACCATTAGAACACTGGAGTGAGAGTTGCTGGAAATGGGCCTCTATACACCTATGGAGATATTGCACCAAAAACCAGACATTTGCAGCTAGAATAGTCATTTACCACATTAGCAATGTATAGAGTGGATTTCTGATTAGTTTAAAGTGATCTTCATTGAAAAGAACAGTGCTTTTCTTTCAAAAATAAGGACATTTCAAAGTGACCCCAAACTTTTGAACGGTAGTGTATGTCGTTTCTGAGAACTTTTTCAGGTTGAAGCAGATGGACGGACGCACTCCGTTCCGATCTCCCCTGCGCGCTTCGTGGCGGGGAATAATACCGTATGAGAGAGCACGTGAATATAAATGTGGTCTGACTTTCAGCAGGAACATCTGTCAGAGCTGCTGCGATGCTGAAAGAGACTGCAAAGGCTGATTTTCTTTCACTTTCAGGCTCTGAACGATGCCAAGCGGGAACTCCGTTACTTGTTAGTTTACCTTCATGGCGATGACCACCAGGACACTGATGAATTCTGCAGGTTTGAACTCTTTGTACTGAGGTATTTATTAATATCCAGCTCTTTTCCTGCACTCCGTGTGGATTCAGGTTTCCTTTCTTCCAATCCCTCCCTTAGAAACACGTTATGTAGTGAAGAGGTCCTGATCTTCATCAACACGCGGATGCTGTTCTGGGCATGCTCCACGAGCAGGCCTGAAGGATACAGAGGTAAACGTGGAATCGGTTTTATTTTATCCACGGAATGAGTGCCGCTTCCCCCCAGTTGTCAGAGTAGATTAGCGTTGACGCTGGTTGCGTCTAAAGTGTATAAACCACACGCACCTTCAGGAAACGTTTGAGCTCGTAATTTGGATTTTTGGCTTCGTAGCTCATTTGCACATACGGTTACAGGGCTCGACATTAACTTTTAAACCCACTTGCCCTGGGTTTTTTTTTTTCTTAATTTAAACCTAGAGGTGGATGATAAAAAAAAAAAAAAAAAGGATGCATAAATATTTTGCCCAGGACTGTGTTCCTCTGATAACAGAAACAAAGCTCCAGCTCTTTCTGCTCTTAATCTGTTCTTTCAGGATTTATTGCGCATGTCGCTCCTTGTTGAGTTTTTTTTTTTTTTTAAATGCCCGAGTTGATTGAAACAAATCTGGGTTTTCTGTGTCGAATAAGGAAGCAGCTTCACCTGTAAGAAAATCAAACACTTTAATGAAGGCGCTAACTCAAATGCGAGCAGGAAAAAAAAATAAAACAAGATTCTTCAGCAAACCCTTTGACCCTCACTTCCGATTTGGTTTTTGTAAAAATGCGTTTTAAATACAATCATGAAACCTCTGGAGTTTTCAGGCTGAGCTCCTCTCTTCATATTCTTTAAATCGCTCATTTCCTTGTTGTTCTTGAAGCATTTGCTTCTATTTGTGAACATTTTTCTTGTTAGCGGGGAGACGGTAATGCCTTTTATCCATTTCTCTGTTTGGACAAGCAGAAACGGCGCAAAAATTAACCTTTTTATTCAAGACTGATTAAGCCTTGGGCGGCACGGTGGTGTAGTGGTTAGCGCTGTCGCCTCACAGCAAGAAGGTCCTGGGTTCGAGCCCCGGGGCCGGCGAGGGCCTTTCTGTGCGGAGTTTGCATGTTCTCCCCGTGTCCGCATGGGTTTCCTCCGGGTGCTCCGGTTTCCCCCACAGTCCAAAGACATGCAGGTTAGGTTAACTGGTGACTCTAAAATTGACCGTAGGTGTGAATGTGAGTGTGAATGGTTGTCTGTGTCTATGTGTCAGCCCTGTGATGACCTGGCGACTTGTCCAGGGTGTACCCCGCCTTTCGCCCATAGTCAGCTGGGATAGGCTCCAGCTTGCCTGCGACCCTGTAGAAGGATAAAGCGGCTAGAGATAATGAGATGAGATGATTAAGCCTTGCTTGCATGAAAGACGGTGTCTGTCTGACCCCAGCTGTAATTATCACGTGATGTATTACGTATGACAACAGCGGGGGTATATAAAATAACTTGCAGAGCAGTGAATGAAACCGAGACTAAGAAAACAACCAAGACATAACGGCGGATACGTAATGAGGGACGCTTTTAGGAACTGAAATAAAAGATCAGAAATCCTCATTTTTGTCGTGCTAGGTCATTCCGTCTTGCCTGGTCAGGCATGTCGGGGACATATCCCCCTTGCCCCGGGCAATCGGGCAGTCCTTAATGTCGAGTCCTGAGTCATTGAGAAAATCTCGATAGAGATATCGCTTGTTGCTCTGCTCGGATCTGAAATCACGACTGCACGTGTGATGCAAAAGGAACTCGTCAGAGTTTCCGCCCTTAGACTAACAGTAACTGAGGTTTGAGTCAGCAGCTTTCCAGGTTTTTTCTCAACGGGGGAGGTGTAAACCCTTGAAACGAAATACTTAATAAATCTTTTCACCAAGATGTACTGTGACTGCTTTCAGTGTCTCAGGCTTTGCGGGAGAACACCTATCCCTTCCTGGCCATGATCATGCTGAAGGACCGCAAGATGACTGTGGTGGGTCGGCTGGAGGGTCTGATCCAACCCGAGGATCTCATCAACCAGCTCAACTTCATCATGGAGGAAAATCAGACTTACCTGACGTCCGAAAGGCTCGAAAGGTAACGGGTTTATTCGTACGCATAACCGTCAGACGTGTGCGCTTAAGGCGAAAGCTTAAACATAATCATCCCGCGCTTCTCAGGGAAGAGAGGAACCAGACGCAGGTGCTGCGGCAGCAGCAGGACGAGGCGTACCTGATCTCTCTGCGTGCCGATCAGGAGAAGGAACGCAAAAAAAAGGAGGAGCAGGAGCAAAGACGGCAGGAGGAAGAGGCGGCACGCCAGAAATGCCTCGCCGAGGAGAGGAGGCAAAGGGTGAGCAACAAAACGTGCATGAGGATTCGAGAACTAACGGGTTTATCGAACGAGACGTCCTCAGTCACGGATATCGATTTAAAGCGACCTTTATTCTTTTAAACGCCATGTTACGTGACTTGTCCAGTTTTGAAAGCGAGATATTTTCGTTCCTCCGATGATGGCATTTGGAGAAGTTTTGTGTTTGTAGTTCTTAATATTGTATCAGTTTTTTCCCCATTGTAAGCTAATCACATGAAAAAAAAAAACTGATGAAAGAAGCATGTGATCGAAAAATGCCTCGTGAGTACGTTTTAGAAATTGGGACTTCCTGCAAGAATTTGAAGCAATGAGACATTGAGTTTTGCGATGCGCTCGAGTTTAGTCTTGTGCTCATATTCGAGCGAAAAGAACACTGTGGTGAGAGTGAGGGAGTGTCAGGGGTAATGGGGTTCTTCTGACTGAGAAACCTCCATTTTCAGCTGGGATTATTTTAGATCGGGGGGGCAATTATTTTTTCCATGGGGCCACATGAGAAACAGGAAATTTTGTGGAGGGCCGGACCATAAGGCTGAACTAAATTCTGCATAATATTAATTGTATTTCTTTATATAAAGCAATAAATATCATTGTTTTCACAAGCTGCTAAGACTGGTAAGAGTATGGGGGGAAAAAACGAGGTTGCCTTACAAAAAAATGTCATTTATTCAATCAAATTTCCCAAAACAATGGTTAACAAAAGAGAACGTTTGTACCATTTTTTTTTTTTTTAAGTCACATTCACCCCAAAACACAAAGACATCAAAATATTGTCTTTCTACTCCAAATATCAAACAAGATACATCATATTATAATAATGATGCCCACATTTGTAGTCTAATCACCTCATTTGGTGATTTTTTTTTTTTTTATTTGTTCAGTGAGAGAAATCTAGTCTCTGTTGGTCTTTAACGAGTGCATCAAAGTCAGGTTGAATGTCTGAGGTGGAGATGCGAAGCACAGCTGACAGATGATCATCAGTCGATTCGGTGTAGGAATCAGATCTACAGATCGGCTCGGGCTCCAGCGCCTGCTGGTGACATCACACTATGTGATTGGCTGGACCGTTTGAAGGATGACGTACAAGTTTGTGGTTGGTCTGGACAAATTACGGAAGTAGTTATCGCGGGATTAGGTTTTGTGGGATTTCATGTCATGTTCATGTCGCGCGCATTGCGTTTTTGTTGAACACAACTTCAAAATAAAAGCAATGCACATTCAGTCCATGCATGAGGTAAAATTAGAAAATACGTTTATTTTGTAATTTCTAATTAACCTTACGCGGACCGGTCAGAATGAACCAAAGGGCCGGATGCGGCCCGCAGGCCGGAAAATGCCCGGGTCTGTTTTAGATAAACAAAATGCTCTCAGGCTGAATTGATGGTGTCCACGCCTACCTGCTGACCAGGCCACATGGGCTGCGCTCGCTATGATATGTCCACAATACAGTGTGTTCTGACTGGTCATGCAATTTCAAGAAAAAAAAAAAACCCTGAGTCGTCATAAGTGGAACTGTGTGTGCGCAGTAGTGAAGCCTGTGTGTTTTTCTGTTGGCCTTCACAGACACTCGCTGAAGAAAAAGAGCGCAAGTCTGAGTGTCTTCCTCCCGAGCCGCCCCAGGACGACCCGGACTGCCTGGAAATCATGTTCAAGCTGCCCAATGACACCCGCGTTAAGCGACGCTTCCTCTTTTCCCAGTCTCTCACCGTAAGCCCGCATCCAAACTCATGCTTACATTCCAGGGATCGAGCTGGCACAAATACGTGCACTAATCTATTTAATTACATAATTGAAGTTTTTGATGCACTTGGGAGCATCAGGGAAATAAGCATTTGTCAAATTTACCATGTCTTCATGAAAACAAAGGGCTCTCGTTTATTATTATTATTTTTTTTTTAAATCAGATGTTGCGTTGTGATTTTGAGCTCCTGATTTTGAGCTCCTGGTCAGTTGAGTGATCTAGTTGAGTGATCTCTCCCCTCCCCCTTTCTGTGCATTTCCTTTAGGTAATCCACGACTTCCTGTTTTCCTTGAAGGAGACGCCGGAGAAATTTCAGATCGTGACCAGCTTCCCGCGCCGCGTGCTGCCGTGTTTGCCGACGGAGGAGCAGCCGAACCCTCCGACGCTAAAGGAGGCCGGCCTGAGCCGCTCCGAGGTGCTGTTCGTGCAGGACCTCACAGACGATTGACATTGAGCCCAAAAAGCCATTTCCTCTCACACACGATTGCACTCGGCCCTTTTCCGTTCAGCTCCGTGAAACGGCCACCGCGTGCAAGAGATCGCCGAATCTCCTTTTGAGTTAAATTATGGATTTGCCCCGCTCTCCTCCCAGGTAATGTTTTATGTCCGTGGAAGGTGAACAGCCTTGTAAATAAAATACGACCTAGATATTTAAAGAGGAGCGTGAATATAGCCCAATTTTTTTTTTTTTTTTTTAAATAAAGCAAATCACACTTGACCAGCTAACATCATGACCATACAAGGGTTGATGAAAGTTTGTGACTCGTAACATTTAAATTCATCATAAGGGGGCGGAGCCACAGCTTTTCCCTGCGGCTGTGTACGTTATCAGTAGTCAAGTCTGCCCATAGTGTGCCTGTGGTCATTCGTAAACGCCTCCTGTCTTTCACCCGAACGGGGCTGCTCATGTAAAGATGTAAGTTTCCTATTCTAAATTAAAACATTTTAAAACCGTTGTTGCTGTTTGCTTGTGATAAGTCTGGTGTCGATGCGGCAAACCATTCACCCATGTCGATGAAGGTTTGTGGGGGAGGAGAAGGAAAAAAAAACCCCTCAAGTTAAAGGTTACAGTATTTATTTCCAAGCATACACAGGTATCGTTATTGTGAGAACAAAATGCCGTGTTCTCATGTCTTGTTTTAAATGCTGCAATGAGGGATGATCAGTGTGTGTGAATATCGCCGTGGTGATTGAGCTTAATTTTCAAGTCAAGAAGTAATCTGGATGATTAAAAAACAAACAGGACAGATGTGAGCTTTCTCCTACTCGCATCACATGACTTGTTCATGTATATCTTTCTATTGCAGTTTGATTTGCTCTGTTCATCAGAAACGCTAAGGTGAAGGCAAAATAAGACGGTCGGACGGTGAGTGTAAGAAAGCTTCAGACAGGTACCGTAATGGGGAAAACAGCTGTATTGTGCAAGATCTGTTAAAGCATGGATTACTTAGTCTGCGTAGTATTGGTATACATCATACATTTATTAGTGAACAACCCTCTCAAATCAGCCACAACAATTAAAAAAAATATGATTGCACTACTCGGTAAAGCAGAACTAGCAACTTTCATTTAAAAAAAGTACAAATCTTAAAAATTTCAATCAGTATACAGACGTGTATATAATAATACACTATACCTAGTTATATGTTAAATGCTACAAACAATATGATTCAAATGGAATGAAAATTATAGCATTAAGAACCATTTCCTATATATAATATATATTAGCTTTTTTATTTTTTGCTTTTTTTTTTCTTCCAAATACAAACATGGCAAAAATGAGGTAACTGTAAATGTGCAAGTACCAAAGCAAAAAATAAACAGAGGAAAAAAAAAAAACCCCTTCCTAACACAGAACAGGCCCTGTTGTTGGCCCCAGGGTGGTGTTGGACTCCAGCGTGGACGCGGCGCCCCCTACAGGCCAGGGCGAGTATTAGAACAGTAAACAATCCAAGAGCCCACAGCAAAAAAAAAAAAAATATTTTGGTAAACAATCAGTGGCATCTACGGAGCAATCAACAAATCACTAAACAAGTCCTAAAGAGTCGGAGCTGCTTATTGGAACACAACTGCACCACACAAGCTGTGAGATTATTTATTAATCAGATCACAGAAAGACTACAAGATTCTATGTATTTGTACGTGTAGGTTTTTTTTTTTTTCTTTTCAGTACAGGTAACACTGAGGTTCAAGGAATCATTATTGTGAAAATTTGCTTATAAATCTAAATAAGAGTACAGTATAAACAGCCATCACTCCTTCCGTTCCTCCCTCCCTCGAGCTAAAATGCTTATGTATATGGCAGCTGAGTTCTTTTTTTTTTTTTTTTTTAACTGTAACATTTAGATAGTGCTTGTTCAAGGTAAAAGACCCTATGGCAGGTACATATTAAGTTTTGGTGAGAGCAAGACGAACGCTTTTTGAGTCCCCTTTTAATACACGCTTTTAGATTTAAGGCAGATGCACTTGATGTGATCGCGCGGCGTCACGCGCTTAACAGTTAAAAGATTCTCAGTCGGAAACCCCTATTGAACGTGACTATAACTATAACTGACCGTTTCAGGGGCACTACTAGCACGGCATGCTATAAAGAGTACGTGAAAGTCATAGTCGTAGCACACACTATTGCATTCCCGTAATGTGAATGGAGCGACAGACATCTAGCACCGTTTCACTATATGGCTTTCAGTGATCGAGTTTTTCCAGGCAAAGTCAGTTTCAGTCGCTGAGGCAACAGCACAAGCACGAATGTGATCGAGAGCCAAAAAAAGCACGGCCTTCACTGTCTACACCAAGCCAAGCGTGCTCTTTATGATGAGCGTTTCTTATAACGTCTCGCTCGCTCGGTAATCGCTCGGTTCTGTGCAGTACGACGCATGGCAGTTTTCAGCTGAGCCGGAAATCCCCGGAACCCGAAGCCAACTAGAACTTAAAAATAATAATAATTTTAAAAAATCAGAACGAAGGAGAAAACCAGCCAGGATCTGGTTAAGACACGCATGCATACTGTGCACGATTATCTGTAAAGTCGCCCACACGTATATATTTCACTGAAATTAAAAAAATGCAGGGGTTTGGTTTTTTTTTTTTTGTTTGTTTTTCTCCCTCATCTCTTTATTTTCCTCCCACCCCATGCAAAACACGTAATATTTGGAAGTGATTCTGGTAGGATAATGCGCTTGGCCACTTTTTTTTTTTTTTACTCCATCAATTTTTTTTCCACCTCAAACAGGATCACGAGTTCTAAGTACGAAAACACATGTTACCTTTTTTTTTTTTCTCCCTTTCTCCACCACCCCCCTCTTATTTCTTTGCATGCCGGTCTTTCACTGGTGTAATAATAAATCATAACAATAATCATAAATACCATTAAAAAGGATTACACGTAAAATATGCACGGCCTGAGGAAAACTGAGACATTTTCAATACCCTCCTCCCCACCGCCTGTTTTCCTTTCATTTTAAGTTAACTTAGAGGCCCTGAGAGTTTATTTTTTTCTTTTTTTTTCTTTTTTTCAAAATATATGCCAGTGAACGGATATGTATACACGTTAATATCAAAAGTGTGGTTTAAATTCATCACAATGGCTTTTTTTTGTTTTTTTTTGTTTTTGAACCTGGTGAGCATCAGTATCCAGACTCGCATGCTAAAATCATGGCGATGTCCCTTTACCCAGAAAGCGAGTCTGATTCAAACTGCTACTCGTGTACACAATTAAGGAAGCAAGAATATATATATATAGATATATATATTTATATTATATCATATATATTTGTGTCCTATAATTAGCGTAGCAAAAAACACCCTACTTCGACATTTCATCCCTGTCTTTTTTTTTTTCCCCTTTTTTTTTGGGATTCAATGCAGAGCGAACCAAGAGCTGAGCAGGTTGTACAGTGCATTTCTAAGAACGACCTTTTCGTTGAATTGTGGAAATCACTACAGTCAGCTGGCACACACAAGCAGAGTCGACGACGCGCGATGGGGCGTTTTTCCACATTCGTTTGTCTCAATACAAGACGGCAATTCGATGCTATGCGTACAAATGCGTAATCGTTTACATCACTTCACATTGCTACCGTGACCGTGCTAGTGCTCTGCCCCTCAATCCAGAAGATAAAGCCAATAAATAACACCAGTTTTAAAAATCTAAAACAAGTTAAACTGACTACTGAGTCTACTTTTTTTTTTTTAGGATTAGTTTGTGCTTGTCAACATCTTGAAGAAGGCAGAGCTGTATCCTTGGAAAGTATTGAATTATTGAAGATTTGGCTCACAGATGAGGAAAAGCCCGGTCCTCCAAAAAAAAAAAAAAAAACCCAAAACAAAAAAAAGATTCACTCAGGACAGACACTCATTGCACATATTGCTTTCTGCAAATGGGACTGCACCTTTTCCAAAGTCAGTATTTTTGGACATCAGGTGGAAGCGAAAATTCCCTTCGCTGCTGTCCTGCTGAACCTGCGCGTGAAATGCAGCAAGAAGCTCGTCGAGTCAAAAGTATTGCTAACCTAAAAGAACAGTCCGTGAGAAGCCATCCAGAACAGACTGAACATACTGAAGGATGGAGGAGAAGAGAGGAGGGCTTCCCCGAGCAGTAGCCTACAGCCAGGTTAGGAGGTGGCCAGAGGTCACAGGTCGTGACAAGGTCCTCATCCTTGTGACCTTTCCAGTGCAGCAACAGTGCAAAACTCCACAGCGATGAGGCCCAGGAGCAGACGTACACGCACATTCATCCTGTTTAGTTTGCAGTACTTGTGTGTGTGGGGTTTTTGTTTTGTTTTTTTCTTCTTCATTAGCTCAAAGACTTGGAGCCACTGCCGTTCACGCTCACATTAGCAAAGCTGGGATAGGAGCTATTGAAATCATCAATACATTATTGCGAAACATACATTATTAACAAGTCACTTCAGCCCATCACCTATACAAACATGCAGCTAATGATCAGGCAAATTTTTTTTTTTTTTTTTTTTTAAACCCCTTGGTTGCCTTGTTTTTTCTCATTACCCGCTTGAGTAACGTCCTCGAACCCCCTCCCCGTCTTCCCTTAACACCACTAAAACACAGCTTGGATTATTCGTAAGCGAACGGCGAGAGAACATTCAACTGTGTAAACTGATGCCAACACCACACACGTTAATCTTTGGAATCGGCAAAAAAAGGAATAAGAGCAGGAAAAGAAACTCGAATCGGGGTTCGTGGGAAGTTTGCCGGGCTCAGAGGAGGCAGTAGCTTGCATGAGAAGCACAGCGGAGGTCGAACACAATCCGTACATATTCCAAGATTGCTTATTGGTTGAATGTATAGGGGAAGAAGAAGGGGGGAGGGGCGGCTGGAGTGTGTCAGAGATGCTTCTATGTTTTGCTGGAGGGCACAGGGTTGGGTGGTGCGCGCATGTACTACGTGTGTTTGTGTATGTATGTGTGTGTGCCCGCTCCCACCACACACGCCAAAGGTTTGTGCTGTTATCCAGTGAAGGACGAAGGCCCAGATTCACTCCACGTCACGGTGAACTTCGGAAGCGTCCGCGCGGCAGATCGGACACGTGCGGTTCGTCTGCGGGACAATGAGAACGGAATCGGACTTTAATCATTAGCACTTTGTTCAACAAGACTTTAAGAAACTTCCAGAAAGTCATGAAAAACTGGAGTCAGATCTCCACAGTGTAGACCTCCTACGTTCATAATGGAGTTTCTCTTATACGGGTGTGACGATGAGCCTCTTACCTTTAACCACTTGTCCACGCACTTGGCGTGAAACTCATGATTACAGGGTAATACTCGAAGTAGCTGCCTTGACTCGAAATCACTGAAGCACACGACACACCTGACAAGAAAGGTGGGGGAGAAGAGAGGGGTGAAGAGCAGGATTTCAAATACTCCAGTTACTCTGCACTTCCTGCTGTTGAACGCAAGCATGGCTCACTTACAGAGTCTGTTCCGATTGGTGTTTCTCGGAGTTGAACCTGTAGGACGGGAGCTGTTCGATGTCGGCTTTCGTCAGGCCTCGAGGTTTAGCCTCGCCGAGTCTTTCCGCGAGGTTCAGTAACGCCTGAGGCAGAGAAAACAACAGCGCACGTAGATTAGGGATGTTAACCGAATCAACCAGTTAATTTTTTTTTGGTTGTCGGTTAAAAAAAAAAAAAAAAATCGTTTTGAAGCTGCCGATTTTGGAGCGGAGAACCTGGAATTCTGTGTTGTAAACGCTTGGGGCATGCCATGCGGTGTAAGGATGACAGCTGACAAATCAGAAGCACCCGTTCAGTCATGTCCCGCCCCAGTTGAAAACAGCTGCCACTCGGCGAGAGAAAAGTGTAGACACAGGCTTTTTAGCTTACAAATTACTATTCTGTTTTTTTTTTTTATTATTATTAGAAGGCACATCGAGTTTAGTCCTGCCTTGGCCAGTGCATTCTGAAAGTATGTTTTGGTCTGTAGCCAACAATGCATGTTATTGCAGATCATATCTCTCCACACAAACTAAAGGCGCAGATGCCGACCATATCTCTCCACACAAACTAAAGGCGCAGATGCCGACTTTTTCACAGCTGAATCGTGCAGATCTGATTTTTTTTTTTTTTTGGGGGGGGCGTTGGAGTGTCTGAATAAATTTCAGAGTAAATTCTGTATTAAAATTACTAAATAAGCAAATGCTGTTGAAATTATTCAGACACTCCAACGTCCCCCCCCCCCCCAAAAAAAATCGGATCTGCACGATTCAGCCGTGAAAAAGGCGGCATCCGCCAAAAGGCGCGCCATTTGCATCCCTGTTAAACTCATAGGTTAACCGACTTTAACCGGCTAATGAGGCTCGGTGGTCGGTCAAGATTTTTTTTTTTAGTTTTCGCCATCCCTAACATAGATACAGGTTAGAAGTCATGCTCGATGCGTTAAATCGCTTCCATAGTAACATCTTGCACATGTAGGACTTTAGTCGATGTATTGACGGGGTGATATGAGTGATTCCACGCTTATGGGTACTGAAATGGGGACATGAACTTATTTTTAAAAATTCACCTAAAACCATTTCTTTTTTTTTACCATCAGGTCACAAAACATGTAATCTTTAATGAATGATATGTTAAAAGATAACTTTAATTTTCTGAGATGTAATAAAAACATATTTATATGCCAAAGTCAGAACGTAACAGAAGTGTTGTGGACATATATATTCTCAATTTTAACAATGTAGAATTACTTTTTGAAACATAGGAAGGTGATGTTTTAGCAAATATAATTAATAAACATGTGTAGTAGAATAAACATACACATTCTTTCAATAAGATTAACATGGTATATAGCTAGATTGTAATTAATTTGTAACAGACGCGAGATGGACAATCGTAACAGAAGTAATGTAACAGACATCATTTTGGAACTCATAGGCTTGACTTTGGCATATAAATATGTTTTTATTACATCTCAGAAAATTAAAGTTATCTTTTAATATATCATTCATTAAAGATTACATGTTTCGTGACCTGATGGTAAAAAAAGAAATGGTTTTAGGTGAATAAGTTCATGTCCCCATTTCAGTACCCATAAGCGTGGAATCACTCATTTTTTTTTTTTTTTTTTTAAACGTGGGTGGAAGGAGTCTGGAGTGACACCGTTTTGTCACAAGAAAGCCTTCAGGTCTCACCTCGTAGTTCTCCATCTCGACATCGTCCACGTCCAGGTCCAAGCTGATAGCGGGACCCACAGCAGTCGGAGGCACAGGAAGCATCGAGCTGGAAACAGACATGCCATATAAACACACACCTTATCTCCCTGAAACACCGACAGAAACTTGCATTGTGTCGCCATAATTGTTAATGAGCCATCTTAACTACCGAGTTCCGAACCCATGCCAACAAGTTAACATTTTAGCTTTTTAAATGCACCCAAAAACTCTACCTATAATCACCCAACCCTGAAATCGTACTCTTGTATAGTAAAGCTCACAGCCACTGTCTCGGGACGTAAACGCATGAGCTCAAATCGGCTCGTGCGCACAAGGGACAGTTGAAACCAAAGAGATTTTTACACCCACTTTGTTGGTTTCATGCTCTCTACATAGCGAGCAAAAGGAATTTGATCTTGCCTGTGTATCGAAACATCAATTTATACTTGCTGGGGAGGGCTTGTCCACCAGAAAGGAACTAAATGACACTCGATTATGCATAAGATGCAAGAAGTAAAAACACATTTGCTCTACAGATTCCATTAGACAAAGTGTGTACGGAGTGGATTCTTACAGGAAGTAAGGGAGGAAGCCGGGGTAATAGGGCGGAGGAGGGGGTGGAGGAGGCAGCGGCTGCTGTAAGCGATACCTTTGGCCACTCCCACGCCTGGGCAGCATGTGTGGATATGGCTGCAGAAAAAAAAAACACAACACACATGATGCAACAGTCAGTCTTTGGTATAAAAAATAAATCAATCAGCACTGGAATGCTCATCACATAGCAGGACAAAGCACAGCAAAAAAAAAACATCACAGGCTCAAAGGGTTCGTCTGATCCTCGATCAGGATCGATACACAGTGGGGGAAATCAGTATTGAACACACTCAGAAAAAGCAGAACACCAAAGCAAGGCACCAACTGGGTTCACCAAGTAGTTCGGCCTCCAACCGGTGTAAATTAGAATCAGCAGGATTCGAGCATGTTGAACATCTCATCATGGGCAGAAGCAAAGAACTGTCCAAAGACCTTCAAAACAAGACGGTTGCGCGACATAACAACGGCACTGGTTACCGAAGGAGTTCACAACTCCTAAACGCTCCTGGAAGCACCACCACTCTGGCCATTATCCACAAATGGGAGGAACATCACGCCACCATCGAACTGCCACGCTCAGGAGCTCCTCACAAGATCTCTGACCAGGAAGTCAGAAAGTTCGTGAGAAGAGCAGTCCAAAAGCCAAGGACCACTTGGATAGAACTCCAAAAAAGACTTGGAGGCAGCATTTACGGTTGTCACAGAGAAAACGATCGGCAGCGCACGCTCACCCTGGAAGACCCAGTTATTGAAAAGTCCAGCTGAATTACTCAGAGACCGTAGTCTGGTCAGATGAGACAAAAGTTACATTTTTGACAATCGCAGCACAGATCATGCTTGGAGGAAAAATGGCTCTGCATATGACCCGAAAAACACCAACCCAACAGTGATGTTTGGATTTGGAAGCATTGTTGTATGGAGCAGTTTGTCTTCTCGTTGCTACTGAAGTGAAGATGGAGCCATGTACTGGGAAATTCTTGACATGAATCTGCTGCCATCCACCAGGATAATGAAGAGGAGATATGGGTGGACTTTCCAGCAGCGCAGCAATCCAAAACTTCCTGGAAAGAAGAATCTCAGATGGATGGAAAGGAAGGAAGAAAAAAAAAAAAAATGTTGAGCTGGTCAGTCAAATCACCACACTTCATCCCAACAGAACATTTGTGGAAAGAACTGAAGATCAAGATTCACAAGAGGGCCCTTGGTCAGGATGTTTATCTTTTGATTTCTTTCACTGTGTGGATTTCATGAGTTCATCCCAATATCTGGTCAGAAGTTCAGGTGAATCACCGCATTCAAAATATATTTACTGGAGAAAAAAAAAATGGTGTTGAATATTCATTTCCCCCACCGTATATCCATCCTCTCAATCATTCCTAAAAATCACATCGCGGAACGTTTTCTCAGCCGGCCAGTTGAATCAGAATCTATCGTGACGCATCCTCCTTGAGGTTCGACGTGTTGTACGTTCGGAGCTGCTTTTCAGCTCGCCACGGTTGCAAAGCATGGTCATGCGAGTTACCGTAACCTTCCCGTCATATCGAACGAGTCGATATTGTCCTCTGGCCTTTCTTTCCATACCGTTAAAAAAAAAAAAAAACCAGTTTCTGCTTATCCAGAAAGGCTGCTTCAGAGAGGCATACTCGTCAAATCGTTAATAAATATCGGCCGTGCTCTCGGCGAAATACGGACCGAATCCACAGATGTGGTTATGAGAATTTCCTGACATTTTTACTAACCACCGCAAAAGGCAGCTCCTGGTGGAGGGGCTCCTGGGGCAGGTGGTACTGCAGGGGCACGGAGGGGGGCATGGCTGCTGGTGGGTGATGAGCCGCAGGGTACGAGAAAGTTCCCAAATGATGCTGCTCTCCTCTCAGGTCCACCTCGTTCTCCACTCTTTGCAGAGGCTGAGGAAAACAGGCAAAGGACAGCCCACGTCAACGCGCTTCACTCAAAAATACAAATGCGGCGAGCAATGAATAAAAAAAAAAAAAAAAACCAGACACAGGAACGGGGCACCGAGAACAACTCGATCCACCAGACTTGCCCCAGTGGGTGGCTCACCATGCGGGGGTGCTGGGGCTGCAGGGGGATGAAATGGCTGAGGGGCGCCAGTGCCGGGGGCTGATGCGGCGCCACTGGAGGACTCGGGTGCAGGAGGAAATGCTCGCTGGAGATCAGAGGAGGAAAGGCCTGGTAAGACACGGGTAAGTGGTGCATCGTGCACGCCTGGATGAGCTGCGGAGACACAAATATAAACAAAGATAAGTGTCGTTTTCAATCACGAATTAAAGTCCACTTTCCCAATGTTTGATGACTTCTGTAGCGGTGTAAAGACTAAACAGGGGCTTTAAGTCGGGGAAACTACGGGACCTGAAAATCAATCTTCCTGAATATAGTCACCAAGTCACAAACCAACAACTCCTGGAGTCTCTCACAGTTTTGAGCACAAATTAAGAGAGACATTCGAATGTCTGAGACGCGAGAAGGTGAGACTTTTGTGGCCTCCCAGTCCCAGTATAAAAGGAGGCATGACTACTTTTGTGTGTCGAAGTCAAGGCGACGCAATCCTTAGCGAAGAACCAAAAGTCCAGAGCCGGATCCAAATTTTCCTGTAAATCTAACTGTAATACCACAGGATGCTGTACGAAAACGCTTATCCAGCTGAAACTATACTTCGTTTCTCAGCCCCGGACTTTTGGTTTGACTTTCTCGGGGTGGAAGGAGCAGGATGAGGTTCAACTCCGCCGCCTTTCACTTTGGGTTCTGCAAACGAGGAGCACGAATAAAGGAGGCGTGGCCTCTGTGTCTCCAAGCCCACGGAAAGAACTTGCAAGGCAACGAAACATCTCGAAATCGATGTACTGCGTTGTTGGCTGCTGAACACGCATCTTTTCGACCTCGAATCATTGATTTTTGTATCAAGATGAAGACTGATGCCTCGAAAGAATCACCTTCTGGCCAGGAACATAGCGAATAATTGAATTCTGCACGTGAACTGAGATTTAAAAAGCTGTCGTGACAAACCTACTGCACAAAAGTACCCATTTTCCTGAAATATATTCTCTGACCCATTTCAGTCAACATAATGCATTCACGATACACAGGGTGGGGAGCTGCTATGTCGACAAAACAGATGCAATGAACTAAACAAATGACTCGATATATTCTCAGATGAAAGGGATAAATAATGCACGGTGGCTGTAATGATGCTCTGATCTAAAAGCATTAAAAGAACCGCTTGACCAAAACGTTCATGTGAGACGCGATGGCTAGCAGCGAGCCACGCTCGTATTGTTTTCCTTTGGTGAAAAGCAGTTCTTTTAAGCTGGTGTTAAGCTGGAGCGGAGTGGGATGCGCGCTCGACACGGACGGCACTGACGCTTCCGGCTCTTCCTTATTCAAACTCACAGGAGGAGGAAGGCAGCAGAGTAGAGAGAGCTGTCCGCTGAACATTACCGAGCATGCTGGGAGCTGCTGTGCGTTGCACGCCGGGAGCGGCTGCCCCGTGTGCATGGGAAAGCCGTGGGTCGTCACCGTGGTAACTGTGTAAGATATCGGAACAGATCCTTGGTGCATCTTTGGGGGGGGGGGGGGGGGGGGGGGGGGGGGGAGAGAAACAAGAAAAACAATTCAGTGCAATAAAATGGAGACTGAATTATTAATCTACTTGCATGAGTACAAAAACAAACACGACAACTGCAGTCCAATTCCGTGCAAGGGCAGCGGACGGCAATCGACACAAATCAGTAGAGATCGATATGAAATGAAAGCAAAACGCTCTCTGAACTGGTAAAACTCAATCTTCGGTAGTTATTAAAGGAGAACTGAAGTCATTTTTAAACTTGCTTTATTTCTTAATTAGCGTGTTATTCAATTCCGTTTTCGCTTTTAGTAACCTTATATCGTGACTCGTATTGGCACCTAATCACAATTAAATATGATACTTATCGGCCTGTTCGGTTTTTAGCCATGTTGAATTTAGTTCGTTTGGTCCACGGCAGGCGTCGCTTATCCGCGCGATCTTCACGAGACTTGTGCGAGACTTCAAAATGTGAAGCGTCAGCCAGGTGTCCGTGCCGTCATTTTGAAAACCATTTTCCAAACGAAGTATTGCACAAAAACAAGTTTAAATGACGATTACTGCATACTTTTTTCAAACTTTCCTGATTGCTATCGAAACGAACAAAACTTCCGGCTCGATTACATCAGCATTCGAAAGAGGGCACGCGCGTCTTTCGACAACGTTGGCAGGGTTAGGGTTAGGGTTAACCCTAACCCTAACACTTTGATTTCTGCTGGACGTTTTACTTCTGTCCTACGATGTCTCGCACAGGTCTCGACGAATCTCGTTTATGCCCATTGCTTTGACATATGGACTGATTACAGAGCGTATTTCAAACACTCATAACTTGCGATAGCAGCAACAAAATAGCGATCAAAAACGCGTTCCGATATTTAATAAAATAAATAGAATTTTGATGTTTTTTAAAAATTGCCTTCAGTTCCCCTTTAAATGGCAACAAAAACAGTCACACGAATGAAGACGTTCGAATTATTCTGATCCAAAGAAATCTGAAAACCTAATATTTAGCGCAAGTGACCCTTTTATAACTTCGAATATATTACAGAAAACAGAACAGCATGAGAAACCACGTACGTTTGAAAACGACAGCTATAACGATCGTTTTGGCAGTCTTGAGCCTACCTGTTCATGAAGGTCCACCATGATGGAGGTCTGCTGCGGTGGGTGGGCGGAAGGATGGAGCATGCGGGGCGGCACGCCCGCTTGGCTGTACTGCCTCGCCTCCTCTACAGGAACAGCCTGGTGCTGCTGTTGCTGCTGCTGCTGAGGGAACGCGGCGTGGGGAAAAGCGTCATCCTGCCGCGGGGACGCGTGCACAGCCGCTCTGTCTCGCTGCCCCCACTGCCAGCGCGCTGGAGGACTACAGAAACAAACCACATGTTTCCACAATGCTATCTGCTCGAAACATCTGCAAATATTTGTGTGAGGCAGACAAACACGAAACACAAGGACACCATTTACTATGCAGACAAAAACAAAGTTGGGTTGATGAGCCAATCGATCTTTGACGAGAACACGGTCAAGGCTCTGCACAATTTGTCATTTTCACGCCTACAAAAAGTTCACAGCAAGATAGATCTGGTGTTGGAACCGGAATGAAATTAAATCATGCACTATTTTGTGCTGTCACAATGAATTTCAGGAGTTAAATTTGTAGTACTATCGCAGTGCTTGAAAGTTTGTGAACCCTTTAGACTTTTGTATATTTCTGCATAGATATGACCTTGGGGGGGGGGCCCTTTTCAGTCCAAAAAGTCGATAACGAGAATCCAATTAAACCAAGGAGGCAAAAAAATCATCCTGGGCCGTTTATTTATGGAGGAAAATGATCCAATATTACATGTCAGACGGTGGCAAAAGTATGTGAACCCTTGTGCAACAATAACTGCAACTGAACACTTCCTGCAGCTGTTGATCAGATAATCCTGCACATCAGGTTGGAGGAATTTTAACTCATTCCTCTGTACAGAACAGCTTCGGCTCCGGGATATTGCTGGGTTTCCTCACATGAACTGCTCACAAAACAGTTTGACTGGATTAAAGTTGGGACTTTGACTTGGCCGTTCCAAAACATTTTTTTTAACCATTCTTTGGTAGAACGACTTGCGTGCTTTTGGTTCTTTGTCTTGCTGCATGACCCACTTTCTCTTGAGGTTCAGTTGATGGACAGATGTCCTGACATTTTCCTTTCGAAGTCTTTGTTCCATGGAATGGTGGCAAGCCGTCCTGGCCCAAAGCAAAACGGGCCCAAACCGTGATCCGACCACCACTGTGTTTCACAGGTGGGATAAGGTTCTGATGCTCAAATGGAGCGTTTTCCCTTCATCAAAAATAATCCTGCTCATTTCAACCAAAGAGTTCCATTTTGGTGTCATCCGTCTACAAAATTACAAGTCTTCTTGCTTGTCCATGCGATCTTTACCAAACAGGCAGCGACGTTCTTTTTGGAGAGCAGTCGCTTGCTCCTTGTTGTTCAGTGTTCTCCTAACGGTGGACTCGCGAACGTTAACGCTAGCCGACGTGAGAGAGGCCTTCGGTTGCTGACAAGTTACCCTGGATTCCTTTGAGACCTCACAGATTATTACACGCCTTGCTCTGGGAAAGATCTTTGTTGGTCCATCACTCCTGAAGAGAGTAACAGTGATGCTGAATTTCCTCCATCTGTCTCACTGTGGATTGGTGGTTTCCAAACAGTTCTGGAACCTTTTCCATCCTGATGAGCCTTGACATCTCGTTTTCCGAGGTCCTCAGAAATCTTCTTTGTTCGTGCCACGATACACGTCCGCAAACGTGTCGTGAAGATCAGACTTTGAGAGATCTCTCAAACGCTCACACCTGATTGTCACAACATTGATTGAAAACACCCGACTCGAATTTCACCTTCACTGCTCATCCTAGAAGTTCACATACTGTACTTTTCCCCACTCACAGGTACATAATATTGGATCATTTTCCTGAATAAATAAATGACCAAGTATTATATTTTGTCATTTATTGCACTGGTTCTCCGTCTACTTTTCAGACTGAAAGTCGGATTATGTTTTCGGTCATATTTATACAGAAATACAGAAAATCTTCAAGGGTTCACAAAACTTCCACGCACATCTGTATGGATTCGAAAGCAAAAAAAAACCCAAAACATTCAAACGTCTCAAGAACACAAGATCTTACGCTCCACTTTCAGTATTTAAACTTTCAGTAATTTTTGATGCATCAGATCTAACAAGTTAATGCATCTTACTATAATCACATATTTTGGGGCGGAGTCTCAGGCATGTCGTGTGCTATGATACTATTCTGTCCCTTACACAATGTGTATATACAGTAAACAGGAAGCTTCTGGGGTCTTGGATCCTGCTTCAGAAAAGAAACACGAGGCTCAACAAAGATGACCAAGAAAACCAATTGGGACCCTCTGGAGGAAATATCGACTTTTTTTTTTTTATTATTTGTTTCGAACTCATAGATCATTTGCAAGTTTTATGTTCATCTGGTGAACACATCATGTTTCTCATTCCTGGTATGCTCCCAGAACACACCAAGGTCAGAGGTGACATGTGGTCGGGCTGGGCCTGCTTCTCTCTTATCTCTCCTCTGTCCATAAGCTCGTCTCTGCAACATGAGACTGAGCTGATAAAACCTTTCTGAAGTTCTGCTCCTGCTGGTAAAATCCTGATCTGAAGATTTTTCAAGCACACAACAGCAGATATCAGAGTCTGAAAATCCAACACCAGTCTCCTGGTTCCTGACTCGCTGTTGACTTGGTGCCGTGACCCGGGTGGCTCATCAACACGTCTCCGGTGAACGACGTCATTTTTTACAAACTAAGAGAATGCAATACACGCGAATAACGTGGCACACCTGCGAATAATTTAATCCAAGTATTCATATTTGAATGCACTCGAATACCTTTGACGTAAACGAAACCTGAACACACGCGTGTTAAGGGAATGAGAGTTGTCACAGCACAGTCCCACCTTCTCCTGAGCTGCACGGGGGCGCTGCAGGGACCTCCGATGAAGCTCCTCTGGTTTAAGGGGGCTGTTGGCGGCCGCCTATTCACAGCTATTTCCCATGGTCGCATTGGGAATGTTGTGAAGAACGAGTCGCAGCCACAGGCGGGGGAGCGCTGGTGCTCGAGGCACTCTTGTCCGGCGGCCTCAAATTCTCTTCAGTCCTGTCACAGAGACGCAAACTGTAAGGGTTTGGCTGAAACTGACAACACACATGCAAAAAAAAAAAATGGTGCAAAGAAAGAGGGAAAGAAAAACAAAAAAAAAACTCAGTGAGCGGCAGTTTTTGCCATCTTCAACTGTCCAGTTTGCCCTTGTATTCCTGGTCCTGGCTGACAAGCGGAACATGATGTGGTTTTCTGCTGTTGGAGCGGACCTTCGCCGAGTTTGACATGTGGTGCGTTCTGAGATGCTTTTCTGCTCATGACAACTGCAAAGCGTAACTGTCACTTTCCTGTCAGTCAGTCTCATCAACAATGCAGTTCTTATCTTAAAAAAAAAAAAAAGAGGCGCTGCCGACAGCTGCGGTCATGTTGGTGAAAACTAACTTCTCACAACACAAAATCTAACTATGCATGGACAAAAGTGCATGGCTCGAGGGGTTGGATGCATCACACCCCGAGTCATTTATTCCTTACTTATTTTCTATTCTAATAAACCACCAGATCATGTTCGTTCTCCGGATCAAGCCTGGTTTATACTTCTGCATCGAATCTACACCACTGGTACAGCGCAGACGCTTGCACAGGACGAGGTAAAGGATTGATACTTGCACGCAAGGTGCGCGTGTCCTTGAGGAGGCAGCGTCCGTCTTATGGCCCTTTTCCACTACCCTTTTTCAGCTCACTTCAGCCCGACACGGCTCACGTTTCGACTACCAAAGAACAGCACGACTCAGCTCGCTTCAGCCCTGCTTAGCCCCTAAAACTCGCACCGTTTTGGAGTGGGGCTGAAGCGAGCCGAGTGAGGCTGGGGGCATGAGCAGACACTCCCCTGTGCACTGATTGGTGAGGAGGAGTGTCCTCACATGCCCACACACGCCCCGCGAGCACGCTGGGATCTGTAAACACCGCAAACCCGGAAGAAGAATAATTACGAATTACGAGAATTTCTGAAGCCTTATGCGCCTCGCCTCATCTATACGCTCTTGCCAGTATCTGTTGGCGTTGTCGGTGACTACAAGCCACAGACCCAAGACCAGCAACACTAACGACTCCATGTCCTCCATGTTTGTTGTTTACTATTCGGGCCGTGAGACTACCGCTTAAAAGATCACTGATGTCACTGTTTGCGCTGCTTAACGACATCACGTGACGTCCACCCACTTTCGCTAACTCCACCCAATGTGTCCACCCACTTCCAGCCAGCATGGTTCAGCGCGGTTGTAGTCGAAATGCATCTCCAACAGCCCCGCTCAGCCCGACTCAGCACGGCACGGCTCAGCCCGACTCAGCCGCGTTTGTAGTGGAAAAGCGGCATTAGTGTCTGAAAAGTAGCTGGTCCTGACTGTAACTAGCCAGTCCCTGTCCCCACAGATGTCTGGTCATGATTACATCTTATTTTTCCTCTGTCGTCGGCGAGTGCATGATAGTACCATGGATGTTTTATGTATGCACGTGGGTATGAACGTGATGATGGGAGATCCTACCCAGCTTATAACATACACAGATTCTCACAGTAACGGGTGTGGTGGTGCACGTGCTTCATGGTGTTCAATCATAACATTTAAAGTAGATCTACGGTACCGTGCGTTACCTTTAGATAACCGCACATTTTCCACCTTCAATACGGGATGCACACTTTGCTCGGAAACCGTATACGGACACGGGGACTTGAGCGTTCTGGGTAAAACGCCAGGAACAGCTAACTGTGAGGAGCAGGGAGCGCAAAGATTTGCATTTAGACAAAATTTAAAGGCAGCAAAAAAAAAAAGGCGATGAGATCAGGGGGGCCGTCCAGTAACGACGGTGAATCAAAATGAGACCCCAATTCAGTCAGACGACAACTTTTGCTCTATTTCAGTTCAGCTTATTCATTGTTTGAAATGATCGGACACACAAACCGGTCGATTGGATTCTTTCCCGGTGTTGCTTGTTTTATCCAGTCGGAGACCGAGTGTCCAGCGCTACAATCGTTCACTGCTAGGAGGCGCGGTTACATGAAACGCACCAGAGTTGACTGACTTGGAAAAAGAACGAAAAAACAAAATCAATCAATCCTGATTTCTGTGTTGCACTGGAGGAATAATAAACAAAAAACACCTTGGATGAAACTTTTTTGGGGAAAAAAAAAAGTCCTAGAGAGAGAGAGAGAGAGAGAAACTTCACTTCATGTGATTCATGATACACCAAGCGCACGGTCACTGAAAGCATTTCTGAAGACGTGTTTTCACGAGTCCGTATTCGGAAACGAGCACGTTAGGAGGGTGCGCAGCTCAATCCCAGGCAGAAGTAGAAATATAAATCGGTTTTTGCAAATGAAAGGCTGGACGAGTCTTCTTAAAATAATCTTGAACATCTCAACAACACGAACAGTGTTGGGCAAAACTACCTTTAGCTCATTTGCACCTTATGCCTGGAAGGAACTTCCTAATATACTAAATTTTGAGTTACTACCCTCTTGAAATGGATTTCAAAACCTTTTAAAAACAACTATTACAGAACATTGTCATTGTTTCTAACCGAGCTTCTCTGGTTTCTTAACACATCTTGACTGTACCCTCCGCTATGTCTTCTTTTAAACTCGATGTTTTATTGTAGCGTGCGTCTTGTGTTATGTTCTTTGTATTTACTGTAACCTTCTTGGTCAGGACTCCCTGGCAGAAGAGATATTGTATCTCAATGGGGCCTTCGTGGAAAAATAAAGGCGAAATAAATAAATCTGAACATGCAAATTGCGCAATATTTATGACGTCACAGCGCGACTTATCCGTCCTGCATTAAGCCAGTATCTCACTGGGCTGCGACAGCCTGCAAGTCGCTGGAGACACAACGATGGTGATTAAAATATGCAAATTAGCGACAATTTTCACTTGGAATCACAATGAATTGATATTCGCATATTTTACTGCAATTGTTGCGTCTCTAACTAGTCGCGGGCTGTCGCAGCCCGGCTTTCCCTCGGCACGCAGGGAAGTAGACGAAGCCTCACGGAAACTGACTTGAGAAGGGTTCGCGATGGCTTTGCGACGCATTAGCGGCTATTTTGATTGAGAAAAATTTATTCGTGCGAATTTTTTGAACATGTTCAAAATTTCAGCGATGAAGGAGCTCCTGAAACAAATCCTCAATATGGCCTCTAAAGCTAGTTTCTCACTGGGCTGCGACAAATTGCGAACATCATTCGCGAGAGAGTTTCAAAAGTGCCTTGAAACATGCGCGGGGCTTCTCAATTTCATCACACGAGTAGCTCTGTCGTCGCTGAAATTTTGAACACGTTCGAAAAATTCGCGCGACAAGATTTCTCTCGAAATAGCCGTGAACCCTTCTCAAGTCAGTTTCCGTGAGGCTTCCTCGACTTCCCTGCCTGCCAAAGGAAAGCCGGGCTGCGACAGCCTGTGACTAGTTGGAGACACAAGAAATGCGGTAAAATATCTCATCTCATTATCTCTAGCTGCTTTATCCTGTTCTACAGGGTCGCAGGCAAGCTGAAGCCTATCCCAGCTGACTACGGGCGAAAGGCGGGGTACACCCTGGACAAGTCGCCAGGTCATCACAGGGCTGACAGATATGGCCCTTTTCCACTACCCTTTTTCAGCTCACTTCAGCCCGACACGGCTCGCGTTTCGACTACCTCAGAGCAGCACGACTCAGCTCGCTTCAGCCCTACTCAGCCCCCAAAACTCGCACGGTTTTGGAGTGGGGCTGAAGTGAGCCAAACCGAGCTGAGTGGGGCTAGGGGCGTGAGGAGACACTCCCCTGTGCACTGATTGGTGAGGAGGAGTGTCCTCACATGCCCACACACGCCCCGTGAGCACGCTGGGATCTGTAAACACCGTAAACCCGGAAGAAGAAGAATTACGAGAATTTCTGAAGCCTTATGCGCCTCGCCTCATCTATACGCTCTTGCCAGTATCTGTTGGCGTTTTCGGTGACAACAAGCCACAGCACCAAGACCAGCAACACTAACGACTCCATGTTTATTGTTTACTATCCGGGTCGTGAGACTACCGCTTAAAAGGTCACTGATGTCACTGTTTGCGCCGCCTAACGACATCACGTGACGTCCACCCACTTTCGCTAACTCCACCCAATGTGTCCACCCACTTCCAGCCAGCATGGTTCAGCGCGGTTGTAGTCGAAATGCAACTCCAACAGCCCCACTCAGCTCGACTCAGCCCAACTCGGCCGCTTTTCCACTACCAACGCGGCTATAGACACAGACAACCATTCACACTCAAATTTGCACCTACGGTCAATTTAGAGTCACCAGTTAACCTAACCTGCATGTCTTTGGACTGTGGTGGAAACCGGAGCACCCGGAGGAAACCCATGCGGACACGGCGAGAACATGCAAACTCTGCACAGAAAGGCCCTCGCCGGCCACGGGGCTCGAACCCGGACCTTCTTGCTGCGATTCCAAGTGAAAATTGCTGCTAATTTGCATGTTTTATCGCAACCCAGTGAGATTCTGGCTTTAGAAACTCTCCCATGTCCTGAGTGCAAGATTATTATTATTATGTAATAACAGATGTATTTTTTCCCTCCAATACCAAGTACACTGTGTGAAATATCACTCACACACACAAAGTAATATCAGACCCGAGGTTGCATCAAAGACGCATGAAAAACACCAGAAAAGCAAAAAATATGTTCTTCCATAGAGATTCAACAGCTTTTATAGAGGATTTAATAAGTCATAAGAGCTTGTGCAGGATCCAAAACGAGAAGTAAAGTGATGAGAAACGATGTGAAGGGAAGCAGCGCCATGTGCTCAGAGACAAAGCAAAACAACAAAGAGGAGAGGAGAGGAGAGGAAAGGAGTGGACTCTCTCTCTCTCTCACACACACACACACACGAGTGGTTTCAGTCTTAAACGAGTCCAAAACACCCTGTGTTTATAACACACACACACACAGCAGCAGCGAGAGTGTGTGGAGATAAACAGCGAGCACAAAGGACACATGTGGCTCACTTTGTTGTTAGCTCCTGATTAGCTTCCTGAGCTAGCTGCTCTATGGCTTGCAGAGCTGAAGCAAAGAAATAAAGTCAAACACTTCACAAAGAGCGGCGTTTAAAAACAACAACAAGCTGCAGTTTTCAGGCGTCGACAAGACATGAACGCAAACGTGCTGGGGGAAAAAAAACGTTGTTCTTGTTGCTGCTGCTGCAACTGTTGTTGTTTTTGTTGTTTATGCAAACGAGCTGAACCCAAACAGGAAGCGCGCGCACGCACGCACTCCCTCACAGCTAGCTTAGCTTAGCTGCGTGCAAAAGCGCACTATTTTTGCTAATGCTAACCCAAAAAACGCACTCGGTTATGATGATTTTCAAACCAAAATGTCCTTCTTTTGCAGGTCAGGATGTGTTTGCATCCTCATTACAGGGAGAATACTTTTTTTTGTGCTCAAAATAAAATAAAATAAACCAAACGCGAATGCTAAGATGCTAGCTGTGTGTGTGTGTGTGTTTAGCATAGCTTACTTTTTTCTCTCGGCTCTGACACACTCCACACTTCTAATCCTTAACCCAGGTTCCTGATGTATTTTTCCGCAGTTTGTATTTTTCACGAATAATAAGCGTTAAGTTGTGCGTGCATGCTTGACTGTCCGAGTCCTCTCTTCTCCTGCTCGGCTTTGTATCCTGCCTTCACTCCGTCCTACTTGGGCTTGTTCATTGGAGCTGCTGTGTTTTCATTTCCAGCAAACCGCACTCATAAGCGCTGTTTGATCTGTATATTAATTCATTAATTGCACCGCTTGAAAAACAAACGACCCGGTTCGGACAGTCAAATTGCTCCACTGCATTTCTTCCACCAGCATTCCACTGCGCGTGTTGTCATTGTGTCAGGGCGCTTACGTCCTAGTTGTGATGACGTCACCACGACAAACCACGCCCCCATACCATCCAAAACACCAGGCAGGCAGGCGGAGGTCAGTCAGAGCCAAACACTGTCATTCGACAAACAAACGCGAACTGAATTTCGTCTTCGAATAAACAGTTTGCAGGGATTTGAGTTCTGAAAAAATCATATCAAGAAAAAGAAAAGCGGTTTGTTTCGTCTCACAGTCCCAAATCAAGGCAGTCGGTGAAATATCTCACACTGGTCTCCTGAATTCCTCACTGGGCTGCGACAACTGCGATAAAATATGCGAATTAGCGACAATTTTCACTTGGAATCGCAGCAAGAAGGTTCCGGGTTCGAGCCCCGGGGCCGGCGAGGGCCTTTCTGTGCGGAGTTTGCATGTTCTCCCCGTGTCCGCGTGGGTTTCCTCCGGGTGCTCCGGTTTCCCCCACAGTCCAAAGACATGCAGGTTAGGTTAACTGGTGACTCTAAATTGAGCGTAGGTGTGAATGTGAGTGTGAATGGTTGTCTGTGTCTATTGAGGTATTTCACTAACGTGACCAAGTCATGTGATGCTGCCATTTTGGACGGCACGGCTCGAATCAGTTTGAATGCGAGGAAGGCGACAAACGAAAAACATAAAAGAAAAAGGAGTGAGATGCAGAAAACACATTCACTATCCAGCGACGTAGGGCATTTACAGGGCGAGCAGAGGGAGAGGTATTTGCAAAAATGGAGGTTAGCAGGCTTAGAGAACGACGTTTACCTGCTTCCACCAGGATTGTTCACTGACAGCTAAGATTTGTTCACATTTTCATTTACTTTCGGTCCTCAGGATAAACAAAATGTTATTAAATGTCATTGAAATAACTTCTTAGTCTGTTGAGACATGGCCCGTTATAAGTTTTTCCTTTACTGCATTTACTAGTTTACTGAGCGCGCTCCGGGGCGGGCTGGCTGGCGCTAGCTAGCTAGCGCTCCGGGGCTGGCTGGCTGGCGCTAGCTAGCTAGCGCTCCAGGGCTGGCTGGCTGGCACTAGCTAGCTAGCGCTCCGGGGCTGGCTAGCTAGCTAGCGCTCCGGGGCTGGCTGGCTAGCGCTCCGGGGCTGGCTGGCTGGCGCTAGCTAGCTAGCGCTCCAGGGCTGGCTGGCTGGCGCTAGCTAGCTAGCGCTCCAGGGCTGGCTGGCTGGCGCTAGCTAGCTAGCGCTCCGGGGCTGGCTGGCTGGCTAGCGCTCCGGGGCTGGCTGGCTGGCTAGCGCTCTGGGGCTGGCTGGCTGGCTAGCGCTCCGGGGCTGGCTGGCTGGCTGGCTAGCTAGCGCTCCGGGGCGGGCTGGCTGGCTAGCTAGCGCTCCGGGGCGGGCTGGCTGGCTAGCTAGCGCTCTGGGGCGGGCTGGCTGGCTGGCTAGTGCTCCGGGGCTGGCGCTAGCTAGCTAGCGCTCCAGGGCTGGCTGGCTGGCGCTAGCTAGCTAGCGCTCCGGGGCTGGCTGGCTGGCTAGCGCTCCGGGGCTGGCTGGCTGGCTAGCGCTCCGGGGCGGGCTGGCTGGCTGGCTGGCTAGCTAGCGCTCCGGGGCTGGCTGGCTGGCTAGCTAGCGCTCCGGGGCGGGCTGGCTGGCTGGCTGGCTAGCTAGCGCTCCGGGGCGGGCTGGCTGGCTAGCGCTCCGGGGCTGGCTGGCTCAGTAAACTAGTAAATCCAGTAAAGGAAAAACTTGAGACTGAAAGGTTTTAACAGTCATCCAAATGACTGAACGTAAACATTGCTACAGTAACATACCAGCTACTGTTGTTGACATTAGCTAGCTTGCCGTCCAAAATGGCGGACACCGGGGCGTCACGTGACCCTGTGACGTCAGGTGAAATACCTCAATTGCCGCTTTTCCACTACCAACGCGGCTGAGTCGGGCTGAGCCGTGCCGTGCTGAGTTGGGCTGAGTCGAGCTGAGTGGGGCTGTTGGAGTTGCATTTCGACTACAACCGCGCTGAACCGTGCTGGCTGGAAGTGGGTGGACACATTGGGTGGAGTTAGTGAAAGTGGGTGGACGTCACGTGATGTCGTTAGACGGCGCAAACAGTGACATCAGTGATCTTTTAAGCAGTAGTCTCATGACCCGGATAGTAAACAATAAACATGGAGGACATGGAGTCGTTAGTGTTGCTGGTCTTGGTGCTGTGGCTTGTTGTCACCGACAACGCCAACAGATACTGGCAAGAGTGTATAGATGAGGCGAGGTGCATAAGGCTTCAGAAATTCTCGTAATTCGTAATTCTTCTTCTTCCAGGTTTACGGTGTTTACAGATCCCAGCGTGCTCGCGGGGCGTGTGTGGGTGTGTGAGGACACTCCTCCTCACCAATCAGTGCACAGGGGAGTGTCTCCTCACGCCCTTAGCCCCACTCGGCTCGGTTTGGCTCGCTTCAGCCCCACTCCAAAACCGTGCGAGTTTTGGGTGCTAAGCAGGGCTGAAGCGAGCCGAGTCGTGCTGCTCTGAGGTAGTCGAAATGCAAGCCGTGTCGGGCTGAAGTGAGCTAAAGCGAGCTGAAGTGAGCTGAAAAAGGGTAGTGGAAAAGGGCCATATGTGTCAGCCCTGTGATGACCTGGCGACTTGTCCAGGGTGTACCCCGCCTTTCGCCCGTAGTCAGCTGGGATAGGCTCCAGTTTGCCTGCGACCCTGTAGAACAGGATAAAGCGGCTAGAGATGATGAGATGAGATGAGGATAAAGCGGCTAGAGATAATGAGATGAGATGTTTTATCGCAATTGTCGTGTCTCCAATTCGTCGCGGGCTGTCGCAGCCCAGCTTTCCCTCGGCAGGAAGGCAAGTAGAGGAAGCCTCACGGAAACTGACTTGAGAAGGGTTCGCGGCTATTTTGAGAGAAATTTTGTCGCACGGATTTTTCGGACATGTCCAAAATTTCAGTGACGAAGGAGCGATACTTTGTGACTCATGCGAGGAAATTGAGAAGCCCCGCGAATGTTTCAAGACACTTTTGAAACTCTCTCGCGAATGACATTTGCAATTTGTCGCAAACTGTCGCAGCCCAGTGAGATACTACTTAGGCTTTGTTGCCAAATTTCTCAACAACATGGTGCTGTGGACCTGGACGGCTCACTCAAGAGCGATTTTTGCTTCTGCACGGAATCTACGCCGTACCTTGACACGCACCTCCCCGAGAATGTCCATCCATCCATCCATCCATTATCTGTAACCGCTTATCCTGTCCTACAGGGTCGCAGGCAAGCTAGAGCCTATCCCAGCTGACTATGGGCAAGAGACAGGGTACACCCTGGACAAGTCGCCAGGTCATCGCAGGGCTGACACAGAGACACACAACCAGGGCGGCACGGTGGTGTAGTGGTGAGCACGGTCACCTCACAGCAAGAAGGTCCGGGTTCGAGCCCCGTGGCCGGCGAGGGCCTTTCTGTGTGGAGTTTGCATGTTCTCCCCGTGTCCGTGTGGGTTTCCTCCGGGTGCTCCGGTTTCCCCCACAGTCCAAAGACATGCAGGTTAGGTTAACTGGTGACTCTAAATTGACCGTAGGTGTGAATGTGAGTGTGAATGGTTGTCTGTGTCTATGTGTCAGCCCTGTGATGACCTGGCGACTTGTCCAGGGTGTACCCCGCCTTTCGCCCGTAGTCAGCTGGGATAGGCTCCAGCTTGCCTGTGACCCTGTAGAACAGGATAAAGCGGCTAGAGATAATGAGATGAGATGAGATGTTTTATCGCAATTGTCGTGTCTCCAACTCGTCGCGGGCTGTCGCAGCCCAGCTTTCCCTCGGCAGGAAGGCAAGTAGAGGAAGCCTCACGGAAACTGACTTGAGAAGGGTTCGCGGCTATTTTGAGAGAAATTTTGTCGCACGGATTTTTCGGACATGTCCAAAATTTCAGCGACGAAGGAGCGACACTTTGCGACTCATGCGAGGAAATTGAGAAGGCCCGCGAATGTTTCAAGACACTTTTGAAACTCTCTCGCGAATGACATTCGCAATTTGTCGCAAGCTGTCGCAGCCCAGTGAAATACTACTTAGGCTTTGTTGCCAAATTTCTCATCAACATGGTGCCGTGGACCTGGATGGCTCACTCAAGAGCGATTTTTTGCTTCTGCACGGAATCTACGCCGTACCTTGACACGCACCTCCCCGAGAATGTCCATCCATCCATCCATTATCTGTAACCGCTTATCCTGTCCTACAGGGTCGCAGGCAAGCTGGAGCCTATCCCAGCTGACTATGGGCAAGAGACAGGGTACACCCTGGACAAGTCACCACGTCATCACAGGGCTGACACAGAGACACACAACCAGGGCGGCACGGTGGTGTAGTGGTGAGCACGGTCGCCTCACAGCAAGAAGGTTCTGGGTTCGAGCCCAGCGGCCGGTGAGGGCCTTTCTGTGTGCAGTTTGCATGTTCTCCCCGTGTCTGCGTGGGTTTCCTCCAGGTGCTTTGGTTTCCCCCACAGTCCTCAGACATGCGGTGAGGTTAATATGGGACGGCCTTGGGCTGAGGTGCCCTTGAGCGAGGCACCTAACTCCCAACTGCTCCCCGGGCGCTGTGAGCATGGCTGCCCACTTCTCTGGGTATGTGTGTGTGCTCACTGCTTCAGATGGGTTAAATGCAGAGAGGAATTTCACAAGTGTGTGATGAATAAAGTTGTGCTTTCTTTCTCTTCTTTCATTCACACCTACTCTGGACTGTAGGGGAAACTGGAGCACCCGGAGGAAACGGGGAGAGCATGCAAACTCCACACAGAAAGGGCCTCGTCAGCCGCTGGGCTCGAACCCAGGACCTTCTTGCTGTGAGACAACAGTGCTAACCACTACACCACCCTGCCGCCCCCCGAGAACGTCCAATATCAGAAATATCAACGACATGCAAAGTCACTGCAGCAGACAGTGAGGACGGCGGAGAGGATCGTTGGGGTCCATCTCTCTTCCGTCCCAACAGCCTAGCGCAGGACAAGTCCCACCCATAATATGCACCGTTCTCCCTCCTGCCATCCGGCAGCAAGTACTGTCACAACCGAACCGTCACTGCAGCAGCGTCTTCCCTCAGGCTGTCCAAGTCCTCAACTCACTATCACCCCTGAAGAACTGACCAACCAAAAACAGTTCAAACTGAAACTACTCACTTTGCACTCGTCTTGTTGTAACATCCCAGGAAAACTTCAACTCTTCAAAGTGAACTGTCGTCTCTTGTGTTTGTATTGACAAATGTCACTGCACTTGTCTTGTCATTTATGTTGCTTCTTGGACTGAAAAAGCTAAATGTCTACTTCGAGAGCTGTTTATTACCTGATTACCATATTTTGTAATCTGCTCTTTTCTCAGCAAATGCACCATGAGGGAAATGGTATTTCAAATGTTCTGTACACTCGGAAATGGACGGATTGACTATTGAGCTCTCTTGCATTTTGAAATTGTCCATCCATCCATCATCTGTAGCTGCTTATCCTGTGCAGGGTCACAGGCAAGCTGGAGCCTATCCCAGCTGACTACGGGCGAAAGGCAGGGTACACCCTGGACAAGTCGCCAGGTCATCGCAGGGCTGACGCATAGAGACAAACAACCATTCACACTCATTCACACCTACGGTCAATTTAGAGCCACCGATTATCCTAACCTGCATGTCTTTGGACTGTGGGGGAAACCGGAGCACCCGGAGGAAACCCACGCGGACACGGGGAGAGCATGCAAACTCCACACAGAAAGGCTCTCGTAGGCCGCTGGGCTCGAACCCAGGACCTTCTTGCTGTGAGGTGACAGCGCGAACCACTACACCACCGTACCACGCTCTTGAAGTTGTATTAATATCAATATAAAAAGTGTGTCATGGCTGGAGTTCATTCTAACGGCCAGTTTCGTCCTGCAGGATCAAACACTTTTCAATCTTTATCTTCTAACAGTCTCCCAATAAACACACTATCGGTGGTGTCAACGAAAAACTCAATAAAACTAATCAGAATCTGTCAATCAGAGACTGACAGAAATGTGGATTTGAGCACAAGTTACACTCAAGTGCTTGAGCCACTCACCCTGCTGAATAAAGATGAGTCAAAACACTTTCACCGAATGATGCCTGGCTTCTTTCTTCGCCAAGAAATTTTTTTTCAAAACAACATTTTGCTTGTGTTATTTTCTGTTGATTATTCCTTCAGTGAAACATAGAACCCACATTGTTTTGTTTTGTTTTCTGCTCTTCTTCTGTGTGTAATATCAGTAAATTCTGGGATGTCAAGGACACGTGCAATACTTCACCCGGCATGAGCGTTGACACGGTACCCATGACGTCCGTTCTACACAGAAGTATAAATTGGTCTTTTCACCTCTCTGGTGAGTGACGCCATTATCTGACGAACCAAGAGAAAACGTGAGTCCGACACGTCCAGACCAGGGTTATCGTACACTAAAACTGAGACAGAAATTCATCTCATCTCATCTCGTTATCTGTAGCCGCTTTATCCTGTTCTACAGGGTCGCAGGCGAGCTGGAGCCTATCCCAGCTGACTACGGGCGAAAGGCAGGGTACACCCTGGACAAGTCGCCAGGTCATCACAGGGCTGACACATAGACACAGACAACCATTCACACTCACATTCACACCTACGCTCAATTTAGAGTCACCAGTTAACCTAACCTGCATGTCTTTGGACTGTGGGGGAAACCGGAGCACCTGGAGGAAACCCATGTGGACACGGGGAGAACATGCAGACTCCGCAAAGAAAGGCCCTCGCCAGCCACGGGGCTCGAACCCGGACCGTCTTACCGTGAGGCGACAGCGCTAACCACTACACCACCGTGCCGCCCGAGACAGAAATTAATTTTGTCAACTGAAATAAAATACTTTCCCTGAAGAAAGTGTAAAACTCAATGACACTAGTCACGACCGCTTAAAAAAACTAGCAAAAATAAAATCAGAAAAGGCAGCGGACGTTACACTTCCGTGTCGCTATTCTGTGTAGCTACAGCCGAAAACGGTAAGAGGGCGACAAAACGTGTCAGGACTTGCACTCAATAATTAACGGAAGTAGGCCTTATAATCAAGTGATGAAGTCAGATGTGTCACGGAGGAAACAGGCTCGTCCTCTATGGGAATAGTTCAAATTTAATTGTGAAAGCAATACAAGCAAATGCCGGGTAAACTGGCATCGAAATCAAAGAAAAATCCCAAAGTTCACCTTCAAAGTTACCATCGACATTTTCCCTGAATAAAGATGTAGCGAGAAACGGCATGAGTGACGGACTTAACGGCACTGATCCTGAACAATTTTTGTCCTGACCTGAAATGACAAAAACTAAAATAATAATAAATGAAACAAACTAAAGGGCGGCACGGTGGTGTAGTGGTTAGCGCTGTCGCCTCACAGCAAGAAGGTCCGGGTTCGAGCCCCGTGGCCGGCGAGGGCCTTTCTGTGCGGAGTTTGCATGTTCTCCCCGTGTCCGCGTGGGTTTCCTCCGGGTGCTCCGGTTTCCCCCACAGTCCAAAGACATGCAGGTTAGGTTAACTGGTGACTCTAAATTGAGCGTAGGTGTGAATGTGAGTGTGAATGGTTGTCTGTGTCTATGTGTCAGCCCTGTGATGACCTGGCGACTTGTCCAGGGTGTACCCCGCCTTTCGCCCGTAGTCAGCTGGGATAGGCTCCAGCTTGCCTGCGACCCTGTAGAACAGGATAAAGCGGCTACAGATAATGAGATGAGATTTTGCCGGTTTGTTCACATTCTTCATCTTTAAGCATTAAAATTTGTAGAATTTTTTTTAGACTGGTTCAAAACCTCAAAGATGTTTGAAAATGACATAACCGAAATGTCCAAGTAAGAACTAAATAAATGTCTCAAACTATTCTATACTTCGGCACGACAGCAAGACGGCACTTTCTACAAAAAAAACAAGACTAATGTAAATCTGTGTAGCCGTCGATAGGTTTTGAAAAAGTTCGCCTGAGTTGGAAATGATTTCATCGATCGAATTTGCAAAAAAATGAAAAATAAAAATGCTCCGCTTCTCAAAATCCAGTGAAGGTGGACAGAATTAAAAAAAAAAAAAAAAAAGAGTTTTTCCACTCATTCAATCTCGTCGTACGCGGCTTACAGCCGGCGAGGCGCTATCAGCTCAGGTACGACTCGATTTCGTGGAATAAGTGTTAATTATTCACTTCACCTGTCAGTCGGTGTATCCTGTAACGTATTTTCTGACAGCCACAACTGAATAAATTAATTTAGTTTTTTCGCGGTCCGGTTTCCATCAAATCCTGCGCTCTGATTGGCTGGCGAGGGGGTCCGTATCCTACGGTACGGACCCCAATTACGGACCCCGGTTATGGACCTCTGACGACTCGCTCGTTCACAACAACAAACATAGTAGCATTTTTTGTCAACATTTATCTTTTTTTTAATAAGATTATCAAAAATCTTATAAATTTTTGCCAGCATTTCTCAGGAGAACAGCATTAATTTTACAGCATGGATAGCAATAACGACAGTGTTCAGAGCGAAAGCTAGTTTTACCACCCTGAGGAAGAAGAAATAAAAGAAAACATTTCAGGAGAAAGCTAAAAACTGTTGCTAACGCCGAGCAAAAACATGGCTGAATCCTGAATGACTCAATTTTGGATAAATAGGGGACGACATAGGCGGCAAAATGTAGTTTTTTTCCTGCCATGGAAGTGCACTTGTATACCGAGGAGGAAGCCATTTGCATTACAGCCGTGAATGAGGATTCAAAATGGCGGCTCGGCTCGGTTTTCCCTTCCGGGCACTCTCGTTTTCTGTTAGAATTTGGTAAAGAAAAAAATTAATATATTATTTACCAGCTTAAGGTCGGTCCGTATGGTGAAATACCGTGACCGAGGTCTTGAAAGTACTGATCGAGGCCCTCTGGGCCGAGGTCAGTATTCAAGGCCGAGGTCATGGTATTTCACCATACGGACCGACCTTAAGCTGGTAAATAACACATACGTACTTTTTATCTCCATGTGCCGATTGGCGTGTTGAAAGAACGCAGTAATTTGCAGTAAGAGTGCCAATAATTCTGCATATTATATAAATGGCTATTAATCCTGTTTACTAAATCACAAGTCATGTTGTTTAACTGCAAGGCACGGAAGAAATTTTATTGCAGCCTATATTAAATGTTTTTGACCTTTGCAAGATGATATTCACAAAAGTCAGGGTTTATCACTTTGCACTTGACGCCTCGCCTGGTGGACTGAAATTACAGCTCAGCTGAGACCGAGGGGGAAAAAAAAAAATCAGTCTTGGATTTTTTACAGTCCGACAAGGTCAATTTAACTCGTTGCTCATCTGTTTTTCGTAGATTGGAACTTGTACTTATTCAAGCATAAACAATTTGATGATTTCCACTAACCACTTATTACGTCTCACCAGCTGGTACATGCGACGTCTCTCAGGCATCATACAGATGACACAGCATTTCTGTTCAGCTGGAAGAGCAGGGTGTGTTTATTTAGGAATGCAAACTAATCCTGCTTATTTATTAACGATGCTTATTACATTAACTGGTAATAAACACTGTTAATTACATCACTGTGACTTCAGGAGTGATGGGAATTCTGGTGTTTTTCACCGAGTCAGATCAATTTGGTTCGGCTGACCAATCAGAGTCGAGTCTTTTCAACTCCCGAATGACTCGCTGACTTTTTTTTTAAATCCTTCCTTCATTAAGGAGATTCATTTTCATTTATATGGATTGAAAATCACCCCAATCTTTCACAAGCAGCAGTGCAGTGGATCCTCCCTGTCATGCTGCCTCATACACACAGCTGAGATTCAAACCCATGTTCACACGAACACAATTTTCCCATGGAAGCTTTTTGACGAAATTACACGACCAGAGTCGAGATGCACGTCTATAGCCATTTAAAAAAAAACAAACAAACAAAATACAACAGCTCATGCACACGAATCACATCTCAATGCTCCACTCAAAGAGTCAACTCAGAGAATCAAGGAAGTGATCGTGACAGTTTTCGCAAGCTGATAAGGCCTCATCTCTGCAACATCGCTTCAAAACAACCAGGCTCTTCAAAGGTTTCTTAAAATACCTCAGAACAATATCCATCATCTCGCGGTATCAAACAGCATGGTGCTGATATGACTTTACTCAAGCGTGCAATTGTTTCATGAGATTTTTCATCGGAGCTTACACTACGTTCAGACTGCACCCTGAAACGACCCATATCCGATTTTTTTTGCCCATATGCGACCTGTATCCGATTTATTATTGACAATCTGAACGACACAGATCCGATTTTTTCACATGCGACCCAGGCCGCTTGGATATGTGGTCCTAATTCCGATGCATATCCGATATTTTCACATGCGACTGCAGTCTGACCGGACAGGTCGCATTCATGCGACCTACACGTCATCAACAAGAGACAAACGTCACTATTCTGCGTTGGCTAATCCCGCCTCTTTGGTGGAAAACAACAACATTTGTACAGTTTTCAGAATTTAAATAGACTTTTATAGAATTGATCAAGCTAATGGTGGATTTGGTAGGGACCTGGATGTTGATCTGTTAGCCTGATTAAATAAAACAGTTTCTATAACTGATTTATAACTTAAACCATCCTGTATTACAAGATTATAAGATTGTTCTGGAAATTTCCAGTAATTTGACACCTTCGGTCTCATTAGTCTGCTGCCCACATTAATCAGATTATTGTGCGAGTTCCGCCGCCGCCACAAAAACCACATCGCCAGGTCTCGCCTCATCTCCACGCTTTACTTGCAAACTTGAAGAGTGCGCTTTTTTTTTGTTTACGTATTACGTAGATGTGCTTATTACGTGTCAATTTGCGCATGCGGGACACTTTTGGGTCGTTTTCCGTTCATATTGGAGATCGCATACAAGTCTCATATAATTGGTAATGTGAACGGCCTAACAAAAAAATCGGATTTCACAACAAATCGGATATGGGTCGTTTCAGGTTGCAGTCTGAACGTAGTGTTAGTGGTTCGAAGGCGGCGAGTTTGAATCCCAGAACAGCAAGACCCTTTATAAAGATCAAATCCTGTGCCCTTTATTCCTCTGGATACTGTGACATAATTCCGTCAGGTCAACCAAAAAAAGCTGCTCTCTGAGGACATGCGTTCCACGAGAAGCCAAAAATAATTCGCAAACAATAACACCGTAAGTCGGCAAAATCTTTTCAGGACTTGAAGAGGATGCCGGATCAAAAGTTTAGACCTTAATATCGAGCTACATTGTACCACAGTGTTGCTGAATTCTCAAAACTGATTGGTCAGAAGGTGTTGAATAATTTCTGACTGAACAAACATTTTCAGTGCGCGCCACAATTATTGGCACCCCCTTGGAAACATGAGCGAATGAAATCCGCTCAGATTATCCATCAGGTGGGGTTTTATTTTATAACCAGCTATTTTTTAATAACCATTCCCTGACTGATGAAGATCAAGACACTTCTCCATCATTTGGTTTGTGTGTTCACTTATTTTTCCCCATGTTGATGGATGGATGACAAACCCCGTGTCTGAAATCACTCACTCATTCACTACTCCCTACATAAGGAATTACTTTATAGAGGACTGTATCGTGACCTCACTGGTAAAATGAAAAAAGGCTTTCGGACACTACACCGTCGCGCTGTTATTTACGTCATTACTGTTGCACAATTAAAACGCGCCAGATCAGTCAGCTGGTGGGGTTTCAAAATAATAAATACATGCATGTATTTTTCTGATAAATACATATTATTCTGAGTGCATTTCCCACATTAATAAATACAAAATACAGGGTGTTTCAAAAAAATGTGATAATATTTGAGATGTAAATATCCCAGAAACTACAGAGTCTAGGCAAATGAAACTGAACAGGCTTAATGCTGAGCAATATAAGATTTATTCCCCAAAATTTGAATCAGAAATTCAAACGTATGTGGATTACATGAACGATTTCAGAAATTTTCAAAATGCACGCCGCCTGAGACACGGCACACGTCAAGTCGGTTGTTCAGCTCCTGCCAAACACACTGCAGTATGTCTTTTTGGAAACAGTCTTTTCTGAAAACGGTGCATTTTTAGAGAATTCTCTCATAAGTGCACACGGCACAGTCTTTTTCGAGCGTACTCTAACACACAAAACGCCTTTACTTTTCCAGTGAATGGCATTTTTATACCTAAAAAAGATTTTTAAAAAACATTAAACATTAAATTTTGACCCGTTTCCACACACACTTAAAATATGAAGTCAACTGAACGAGAACTGATAAAGTTATTAGATTGTGAAACGATACCAAATTTTTTGAAACACCCTGTACTTTGCGTCTGCTTCACCTTTCAGTTCTTTTAAATCAAGTCAAGTCAACTTTATTGTCAAATATGCTATACATGCTCGACATACAGCACAGATGAAATTTCAGTCCTCTCTGACCCACGGTGCAAACAGGCAATGCAATAAATAAAAATAGAATAATTGAAATAAGCAATATAAACAGTATAAAACACTCTAGATAAGAACTAAACATAGACTAAACACTCATGTACACTACCGTTCAAAAGTTTGGGGTCACTTTGAAATGTCGTTATTTTTGAAAGAAAAGCACTGTTCTTTTCAATGAAGATCACTTTAAACTAATCAGAAATCCACTCTATACATTGCTAATGTGCTAAATGACTATTCTAGCTGCAAATGTCTGGTTTTTGGTGCAATATCTCCATAGGTGTATAGAGGCCCATTTCCAGCAACTCTCACTGCAGTGTTCTAATGGTACAATGTGTTTGCTCATTGCCTCAGAAGGCTAATGGATTATTAGAAAACCCTTGTACAATCATGTTAGCACAGCTGAAAACAGTTGAGCTCTTTAGAGAAGCTATAAAACTGACCTTCCTTTGAGCAGATTGAGTTTCTGGAGCATCACATTTGTGGGGTCGATTAAATGCTCAAAATGGCCAGAAAAATGTCTCGACTATATTTTCTATTCATTTTACAATTTACGGTGGTAAATAAAAGTGTGACTTTTCATGGAAAACACAAAATTGTCTGGGTGACCCCAAACTTTTGAACGGTAGTATATACACACACACACAAATTGGAGCAAATAAACAGTCAAGGGCAGTATAAACAATAAACTAATAGCTGTTAAGGTGAGGTAGTGCGGAATAGTGAAAATGAGCGAGGTAAAGTGAAATGTGCAGTCCCTGAGTTCAGTGTGTTAATGAACGTTGAGAGTATGTGTGTGTGTGTGTTGGGGGGGAACTGTGTGGATGACATGTCAGATGCTGAAGGGGGGTCAGGGGGGTGTGCGAGCAGAATCTGTGGCAGGGCGCAGAGGGGGGAGGAGGGGCAGAACAGGGAGGGAGTTGAGCCTCCTGACCGCCTGGTGAAAGAAACTGTCCTTGAGCCTGCTGGTTTTGGCCCGGAGACTCCGCAGTCTCCTCCCCGACGGCAGCAGGCTGAAGAGGCTGTGAGATGGGTGGGTGGGTGGGGTCACCTGCAATCCTGATGGCTTTGCAGGTGAGGCGGGAGTTATAGATATCCATTAGAGAAGGGAGAGAGACACCAATGATCCTCTCAGCTGCTCTCACGATGCGCTGCAGTCTTGCAGCAGGACACGGTGCAGGCGCCGTACCACACGGTGATGCAGCTGGTCAGGATGTTCTCGATGGTGCCTCTGTAGAATGTGTGCATGATGGGGGCCGGGGCTCTTGCTCTCCTCAGTTTGCTGAGGAAGTACAGAAGCTGTTGGGCTTTATCAAGGCTGAATACTTTCTTCTTTGCCGCTGCCTTTGATTAAATCAAATTTGAGGTTTGTGATTAATTCCTCGCTCTTCAGTGCAACTTTTATTCTTGTATTTTGTCTGTCTTATTCTATTTTAGCTTATTTTCTATTATCTTACTATTTTTAATTGGACTTGAATGTATGTTTGCAATGTGTTTCTTCCTCCGTACGTTCACCCCCAACACACTGTTTTTTCCAGCACGACCGCAATGCACGATGGTATATATGACTTGGTTAATGACCATCAGTTGTACGTGACTTTTCACGATGCACTGTGGGATACTTTGAGCGCACGATAGAGGGTGTAATAATTCTCACGATACGTTCGGACAGCACTATAAAACGATGAACTCACGGTATAGTCCACTATATCGTGAGCATATTCTCGCCATGTCTGCGTGTGTTTCCTCCGGGTGCTCCGGTTTCCCCCGCAGTCCAAAGACATACAGTTAGGTTAATATGGGACGGCCTTGGGCGGAGGTGCCCTTGAGCGAGGCACCTAACTCCCGACTGCTCCCCGGGCGCTGTTAGCATGGCTGCCCACTGCTCTGGGTATGTGTGGTCACTGCTTCAGATGGGTTAAATGCAGAGAGGAATTTCACAAGCATGTGATGAATAAAGTTGTTCTTCTTCTTGACTGATTTTGGACACAGGGAGAGGGAATTTGGCCTCTGTGTCACCTCAGGTTTGTTCCCCAGTTAAAGTCATGGATGACAGCTTGAAAGTTCCTACACACTCCAATCAACTCAATTTTTTTAAACAATTTCAACTTGCTTCAGCTACATTGTGTTCAATATAATTTCCAGGGGTGCCAACATTTGCGGCACGTTTCTTGACAAGGGCTGTTTTCCTCTGAATAAATGTATTCCATTCAAATGTTGGATTTTTCTCTCTTTTTTTTCCCCCAGTGTGAGATGAAACGATTTCACCAAAAGGTGGATTAAAAAAAAAAAAAAAACTTTTTTACTCATCTTTTTAAGGGTACCAGTAATTATGAAGGGCCCTGTAGATCATAATAGAAGTGTTTTTCATACAAAAAAAATTAAAAAGAAGGTAAATATTGACGAATACGTTGTAGATTTTGTGAGAAACAGTGATGGAAGTCAATATCTGACCAAAATAAAGGCAAACAACCGACATGACAAATGTTAAACGAAATTCCGGTGTGTTCCGGAAGTGACGTCTCTTGCTTCTCCTGACAGAGCAGACAAAAACAATTACCGCCCTTTTTATTATTATTATTATGATAAATGCAAACAACCGACATGATAAATGTGAAACGAACTTCCGGTGTGTTCCGGAAGTGACGCCTCTTACTTCTCCTGACAGAGCAGACAAAAACAAACACTGCCCTTTTATTATTATTATTATTATTATTATTAATCTTTCAATCCGTCGATAAACTAATTTAATCTGATGTCGGCTACGACCGGAAACAGAAACCTGGCTTGTGACAAAATTAAACAGTGAACTTCTATATAGGGCGCAGAAGTGCTTCCGTCTGTGTGCTATGAAGTGCACTTCTGTAGGGAAGATGGAGCCTTTTGGGATTCTGCCCGAATTACGTAAACCTTTGCGCCAAATGACCTGCCGGCAAATAAAAAAATAAATGTATATATAGGAAAATAAAATAAACAATTAAGAAATGAGTCATGTGAGAATTTTACGGATGCTTTTTTCAAAATAAAATATAAAAATCTGAACGTATTAGGGATGCTAAAATTAACTACATTATAAAAAAGCATATGGGATTTTTTTTTTTAAGAAAGCCATCCAGAGCACCGGAGCAAAAGAATATTTTTTTTTTTTCACATCTCAGACGTCTGTACTTTCGCCATTTTTCAAGCAATGTAAATTCCTGACTCCAATCAGACGTTTCATCCTGATCAGAGGCTGCAGAAAACACGCCACAGCCATAAAACGTGCAAATCAGCTGCAATCAATTACTGACGTCACTCCTAATTTAGGCAAAAGGTCACGTGAACTGCATGTTTCTAACCCTGAGCAGAACTCGGACGCATCTTCATGCGCTTCCAGTCTGGTGTAGAAACACAGGATACACACTGGAACAAACCAGAGGAACTCTCTAAAGAACACACACACACACACGTCCCAGAACATCACCTACCTGATGGTTAATCTGCATCCTCTGGTCCCATCTCTCATCTGCACACACACACACACACACGGATCCGGTATTGCCGGGATGATCCGATTCAGGAATCGTTTCTCCGGTTCAGTGAATCATTTCTCCACAGAAGCGCCGCATCAAGACAAATCCAAGCCCACTCGAGCACAAATGTGTGTTCAGAGTGCTTGTTCTGTGCTGCTCTTTAATCAAACCAAGAGCTGGAGTTTTGATTGAACATCATGACTCCCATGGCTTCCTGTCATGCTTTTGGCATATGTGGCTGATTTCTCGGATCAACCCCTATATGGAGCAGTTCAAAAGGAGCTCTGGATTTATTCATCTCATCTCATTATCTCTAGCCGCTTTATCCTGTTCTACAGGGTCGCAGGCAAGCTGGAGCCTATCCCAGCTGACTACGGGTGAAAGGCGGGGTACACCCTGGACAAGTCGCCAGGTCATCACAGGGCTGACACATAGACACAGACAACCATTCACATTCACACCTACGGTCAATTTAGAGTCACCAGTTAACCTAACCTGCATGTCTTTGGACTGTGGGGGAAACCGGAGCACCCGGAGGAAACCCACGCGGACACGGGGAGAACATGCAAACTCCGCACAGAAAGGCCCTCGCCGGCCACGGGGCTCGAACCCAGGACCTTCTTGCTGTGAGGCGACAGCGCTAACCACTACACCATCGTGCCGCCCCAGGATTTATTTATTTATTTGTTTGTTTGTTTACTTGTTTTTACCATAATGACTGTAAAAGTTCTGCCCAAACGCCCAATGTCAGATCCCACCTTCACTGAGTCTTGTGAGAATAAAGCCAGTATCTCACTGGGCTGCGACAGCCTGCGACTAGTTGGAGACACAACAATTGCGATAAAATATGCAAATTAGTGACAATTTTCACTTGGAATCACACTGAATTGATATTCGCATGTTTTAGCGCAATTGCTGTGTCTCCAACTAGTCGCAGGCTGTCGCAGCCCAGTGAGATACTGGCTGAAGAACTTGCACTTCCTGTCTCACAGAAACTGACTCAAGAAGGGTTCGCGACGGCTTTGCGAAAATTTTTTTGAGAGAAATTTTGTTGCATGAATTTTTTGAACATGTTCAAAATTTCAGCGAAGAAGGAGCGACACTTTGCGACTCATGCAAGGAAATTGAGAAGGCCTGCGGATGTTTCAAGAGACTTTTGAAACTCTCTCGCGAATGACGTTCGCAATTTGTCACAGGCTGTCGCAGCCCAGTGAGATACTAGCTGAAGACTCAATAGCTTTTCAATATCATCCTCTTTCACTGCACAGAGGAAAGCATGATGACTCAAAACTCAGTTGTTTAACTTCAAGAAAAATGTTTCAAACAGATACTCAAAGTTTGCTTCCACCTGAGACCCAGACGTGTTCCTTCAACAAAATTTAAAGCACACGATTGTCATCGATGGATTGTCTTTGTACGCGATGGTATTACAGTTTCCCTTTCACTGGAACTCAGGGGTGCAAAAACATTTTCCGGTGTGACAAGGTTCCTGTGCACAAAGCATGGAAGTACTCAAGTGTCCTGTCCCGAGTCTCGACCTAAACCCCACAGAACACCAACTACACCTCAGTCCTCCCCACAGAACACAAATCCCGACAGCCAGCCACGCTCCAAAATCTCACAGAAAGCCTCCCCAGAAAAGTGGAGGACATTTTAAAGGAATGTCATGCTTTAAAATGAATATATATCATTTGTAACGAACAAATGAATTCATAAAGCAGGGGGAAAAATAATATAAATTATTTCTTATTTTCTTATCAAGCACAAAACTATCAATAAATCACAGCATCCGGATCCCGGAAAAAAGGCAGCCTTGCCTCAGGGCTAATCTCGTACAACGTCACGTGCGGAACTCCGGTTATCTGGGTCATTTCCATTCATCTGACTCCGTGCTTGTTCACTCGCTGAAATTGGGTACTGTTGCTGGAATCTGACAAAAATAACGATGGTAAAGTGCTGTGTTGTGTTTGGATGTTCAAATCCATAGACAACAGGACATTCGGTTCACGAATTTCCGAGAAATGGCACGAATCTAAAGTGACAGTGGGTGGGGGCAGATTTCGTGTCACCGACTCATAATAAATCTGATTCATCAAGTGTTCATCATCACCAGAACGACCACATGGGAATTACTGGAGCAAAAAATAAACCCTTTGATTTAACAAATAACATTTGATCTGACGGTGGCGTAGTGGTTAGCGCTGTCGCCTCACAGCAAAAAGGTCCGGGTTCGAGCCCCGTGGCTGGCGAGGGCCTTTCTGTGCGGAGTTTGCATGTTCTCCCCGTGTCCGCGTGGGTTTCCTCCGGGTGCTCCGGTTTCCCCCACAGTCCAAAGACATGCAGGTTAGGTTAACTGGTGACTCTAAATTGAGCGTAGGTGTGAATGTGAGTGTGAATGGTTGTCTGTGTCTATGTGTCAGCCCTGTGATGACCTGGCGACTTGTCCAGGGTGTACCCCGCCTTTCTCCCGTAGTCAGCTGGGATAGGCTCCAGCTTGCCTGCGACCCTGTAGAACGACCCTGTATCTCTAAAGTGGTTAGAGATAATGAGATGAGATGAGATTTGATCTGACATTTGGACAGTTCGTCGATTCCCTGATTATCGCCCACTTCATATTTTCTTTCAGTAATTACACTGAATAAGTGTATGTTTTAAAGATTATATTTCTGCATTTACTGAGGTACATGTAAATATTTTCCTTACATTTTGCAGCAGCCAGCTTAGAATAAAAATCCACAAACCGATCTGTGTTTCCAGTTCTCTCTGGCTGGTGGTGCACTATCGGCGGTGAGCGGGACTGTCGTGAACTGGCATCTGTTTCTCATCTTGGGGGCTCAAAAAGATTAACATTTGCTCCGGAATATCCTTGATAATCATCTGCCTCTTCATCCAACGTATAAGAATCCCAATCGCGATCAGAATTCTCTCCAAAATGTGATTCCATATCGAGACTGGTCTAACCACTGCTGCGCACAGGAACTAAATCGATACCTGGATTGTTACACATGTGACGTCACGCAACCCTTTGGGATCTTCCGGTTCGGTCTCGGCAGATTCCGTGAAAATCGACTGATTTTATTGATTTTCCATCAATTTATGGCCTTTTGGATCAGCTACGGTTCGAAAACACACGGTCAATCAACAGAATGATTGTTGCTTTGTACAAGGAAAAAAGTGTGGTTTTGGGACATTCAGTTCACTTGAAGAGTAAATCTGGAACGGGATGTTCAACAAGCATAAATATATATTGTCAGATGTCCACAAACTTTTGGCCATATATAGTGTCACTATAATGTGACTTTAAAAGTACTGTCGTACATTATGAATACATCTGAATTATTCTCAAAGGTAAATAAGGATGATAAATATTCACTAAAGTTCCCCAATTTTGTTCAATATTAATTCACGATTATTCGCCGAAGGTGAAATGAATATCGGTGAAGAATATCTGAGACGAAGTCGAGGTTATTGTTCACCAATATTCACTGAGCCTGAGGTGGATAATTGTTTGAGTACGCACGTGATTATTTAAAAAAGTACAAATAATCATATTCAAAAAAAATCATTGATTTCAAAGCAGCATGAAAATGTAATAAAGGCGCAATGCAGACTTGTCACTTATCTACGCCGACTCACATAAAATACTTTGTTTCGAAACAGATAATATGAATCACAATTCCACCTTACCTTTGAATAATTTCAGACCAAATTTTGTCGCATCTTTAGTGCTTTTACGAACAGCGTTTTCTTTCATCATTTGTCATTCTTCCTTACTTGAAGCGATCGGCCGCCATTTTACCGAGTCGCTCGAGGTGATGATCAAGAAACAGTCAGAATTTCTCAACAGATCAGCGCACAAAATTTTCTATCATCACCTGTGCATTTATACGAACCTAAATTAACCAGTCTGTCTTATTAACCATACACTGTCAGAAATAGGGGTACAATAGGAGTCCACTTCTGTCCCGCAAGGTACAACCTACACTAATGTACCCGCTACAGCTCATTATTGTACTTCAAGGTAGTCACGTGGCCCTTTTTAGGGCCAAAAAGGTGCATATATGTTCCCAAGCAGTATATAAAGGGTACAAATAAGTACCTTAAAGGGTACTGCACCAGTGACAAGCCATTGTACCCCTAAAGGTCCAGTAATGTACTTTATTTGATGAGAGTGCATACAGCACACGAAGAGCCGTGCTGTTATACGAAACATAATCCACACTGGGGGCGGCACGGTGGTGTAGTGGTTAGCGCTGTCGCCTCACAGCAAGAAGGTCCTGGGTTCGAGCCCCGGGGCTGGCGAGGGCCTTTCTGTGCGGAGTTTGCATGTTCTCCTCGTGTCCGCGTGGGTTTCCTCCGGGTGCTCCGGTTTCCCCCACAGTCCAAAGACATGCAGGTTAGGTTAACTGGTGACTCTAAATTGACCGTAGGTGTGAATGTGAGTGTGAATGGTTGTCTGTGTCTATGTGTCAGCCCTGTGATGACCTGGCGACTTGTCCAGGGTGTACCCCGCCTTTCGCCCGTAGTCAGCTGGGATAGGCTCCAGGTAAAGGATAAAGCGGCTAGAGATAATGAGATGAGATGAGATAATCCACACTGGTGTTGTGCAATTTATCAACAATTGTAAATTTCAGTTTATTAATGAACACGAGATTGTGCTTTGGATTCATTTATTGTGAGATTTACTGCTCTGGAATGCTCATGAAAGAAGTTGGTTCATGTTATTACTTACGCTTTCGCAGATACAAACAGTCGTTCACACAAATTATCTCATTCTTTCTCAAGAGTCAATTGTGATCACAAATTAATTGACCATCTCATTCTTTCGTGTTACTAATTTGTGGCCACAACCTAATTCTCTCACTCTACTAAAGTTGTGACACAACTTCATCATCTCATGTTACCAAGTTGGCTTTCTTCTCTCACCCACAGAACCTCATGATCTTATTCCCACACCTTAAGTCGTGGATTATTTTTCTGAAGCAGAGATGTCTTGAACAGGGCTCTGCAAGTCTGTGATTTACACACGAATCCATCCTGTGATTTATTTCTGGATTATTATAAACTAGCAGGTTACCCGGGCGTTGCCTGGGTTTTGCAAAATTCTGGCTTGCCCCCAGACTTCCGTGCCAAATTTGGTGAAGATTTGTCAAGAAATGGTGACGTTTACCCAAGACAAACAAAAATCCAAACATCCACCACCCAGGGGCCCACCGGGGACCCCCTGGGGCCCAGATACTGTATGGAAGTTCTGAGTTCTGCCAAATTGTGGCTATCTCCTGTACCTCCATGCCAAGTGCAGTGAAGATCTGTCGAGAGTTTGTGTTGATAAATGCAACGTGAAAGGCCCTCTCTGGGGCCCGTACATGAATTTTGTTTAGATCTGAAAAAATTCTGGGTCATCCCCGGACCTACTTGCCAAATTTGGTGAAAATCCGTCGAAAAACGGCGACGTTAGCTCAAGACAAACAAACAAACTTTGCCGCTTACCATATAAAAGAATACAACCAAGAACAGCGTGTGAGTAACCTTTCCCCTCTGAAGTGTGTATTCTGTTATCAACCATAAAAAAAAATCAACACGGCCAGAAAGGACACACAGCTTTGCTTATCTGACTGGCGACTTTTCTTATCACGAGATATTTAAAGAGGAAGTATGTTCTGAGTGATCACAGACACAAAATGTGATGTGATTAGGCAGATTTTGAAAACAGCTTTTGTTATTCAAAAGGTTTGGATCTGGGAACGCATCCTGGACTTCAGTCTTATTGCAAAAAACCCGTTACCCGCCCCCCCCAACCCCTGCCTCTCCCCCGTCCCAAGACCTCGTTACGTAATAAACCAAAGTCTAAGAGGATAAGATCAGAACCGCTTTCCCATCAGAGCTATTTACAGCAAGCCACATTTAAAATCTGATCCCTGACCCATCTTCACATTGAGGCCACACCCTGAATGGCTTTATTATACATTGGACTAATCGCTGAAACTAACTCTATTAGTCACAGAACGGATGTGATGATATCTGGGACAATGGTATATGAAGTAAATCTGAAGTCAGTATAATCCCACAGGGTACTCCCAAAAAAATACTGGCACCCCCTCATGAAGATCAGCAAAAACACCATATGAAAATATATAGAGATTTTTTTTTATTTGAATACCCCCCAATTTAAAGAAAAAAACTTCCTCAGTAGGGTGTATTTTTCTGTAAAATAATTTCAAAATTATTGGCCCCTTCAGACTTATTTTTAGCCTATTTCCTGAAAAGATAAGAAGAGGAGCAGTTTGTCAAAGTTCCTTGAACTTGAAAGTGACCTGGCTTCTTTCAAATCATTCTGGAGTTAGTTATATACAGTACAAGTGGTCCACGTACTGTCATAATAATAATTATTATAATTATCCATCCATCCATTATCTGTAGCCGCTTATCCTGTTCTACAGGGTCGCAGGCAAGCTGGAGCCTATCCCAGCTGATTATGGGCGAAAGGCGGGGTACACCCTGGACAAGTCGCCACACAAAGACAAACAACCATTCACACTCACATTCACACCTACGGTCAATTTAGAGCCACCAGTTAACCTAACCTGCATGTCTTTGGACTGTGGGGGAAACCGGAGCACCCGGAGGAAACCCACGCGGACACGGGGAGAACATGCAAACTCCGCACAGAAAGGCCCTTGCTGGCCGCAAACCCAAGACCTTCTTGCTCTGAGGCAACAGTGCACTACACCATCTACACCATCGTGCCACCCTACAATAATCTCATCTCATCTCATTATCTCTAGCCGCTTTATCCTGTTCTACAGGGTCGCAGGCAAGCTGGAGCCTATCCCAGCTGACTACGGGCGAAAGGTGGGGTACACCCTGGACAAGTCGCCAGGTCATCACAGGGCTGATACAGACACAGACAACCATTCACACTCACATTCACACCTACGGTCAATTTAGAGTCACCAGTTAACCTAACCTGCATGTCTTTGGACTGTGGGGGAAACCGGAGCACCCGGAGGAAACCCACGCGGACACGGGGAGAACATGCAAACTCCGCACAGAAAGGCCCTCGCCGGCCACGGGGCTCGAACCCGGACCTTCTTGCTATGAGGCGACAGCGCTAACCACTACACCACCGTGCTGCCCTTAACTATGTTATTAAATTTTTTTTTTCAATTTAAATTGCCTCCATCTTTCACACTTTAACACTTTCTGAGTAATTGTACTTTGTTACTCGACCCAAGTATGATTTTGTGGAATTAATATTTTACTTGACTGTTTCTCGCCTCGTCTCGTCTTCTTCTGCTTATCCGGGACCGGGTCGCGGAGGCAGCAGTCTAAGCATGGAAGCCCAAACTTCCCTTTCCCCAGACACCTCAGCCAGCTCCTCGGGAAGAACACCGAGGCGTTCCCAGGCCAGCCGAGAGACATAGTCCCTCCAGCGTGTCCTGGGTCTTCCCCGGGGCCTCCTCCCGGGGGGACATGCCTGGAACACCTCCCCAGGGAGGCGTCCAGGAGGCATCCGAAAAAGATGCCCAAGCCACCTCAGCTGATTCCTCTCGATGTGGAGGAGCAGCGGCTCTACTCCGAGCTCCTCCCGAGTGACTGTGCTTCTCACCCTATCTCTAAGGGAGCGCCCAGCCACCCTGCGAAGGAAACTAATTTCGGCCGCTTGTATCCGCGATCTTGTTCTTTCTGTCATTACCCAAAGCTCATGACCATAGGTGAGAGTCGGAACGTAGATCGACTGGTAAATTGAGAGCTTCGCCTTTTGGCTCAGCTCCTTCTTCACCACGACGGACTGGTAAAGCGACCGCATCACTGCGGAGGCTGCACCGACCCGCCTGTCGATCTCACGCTCCATCCTTCCCTCACTCGTGAACAAGATCCCGAGATACTTAAACTCCTCCACTTGAGGCAGGACTTCTCCACCAACCTGGAGAGGGCAAGCCACCCTTTTCCGGTCGAGAACCATGGCCTCGGACTTGGAGGTGCTGATTCTCATCCCAGCCGCTTCACACTCGACTGCAAACCGCCCCAGTGCATGCTGAAGGTCCTGGTTTGAAGAAGCCAACAGGACAACATCATCCGCAAAAAGCAGAGATGAAATCCTGTGGTTCCCAAACAGGATTCCTTCCGGCCTGTGGCTGCGCCTAGAAATTCTGTCCATAAAAATTATGAACAGAACCGGTGACAAAGGGCAGCCCTGCCGGAGTCCAACATGCACTGGGAACAGGTCTGACTTACTGCCGGCAATGCGAACCAGACTCCTGCTCCGTTCGTACAGGGACCGGACAGCCCTTAGCAAAGAGCCCCGAGCCCCATACTCCCGAAGCACCTCCCACAGAATACCATGGGGGACATGGTCGAATGCCTTCTCCAGATCCACAAAGCACATGTGGACTGGTTGGGCAAACTCCCATGAACCCTTGAGCACCCTATGAAGGGTATAGAGCTGGTCCAGTGTTCCGCAACCAGGACGAAAACCGCATTGTTCCTCCTGGATCCGAGGTTCAACTGTTGGTCGAATTCTCCTCTCCAGTACCCTGGAGTAAACTTTCCCTGCGAGGCTGAGAAGTGTGATTCCCCTATAATTGGAGCACACTCTCCGGTCCCCTTTCTTAAAAAGAGGGACCACCACCCCAGTCTGCCACTCCAGAGGCACTGTCCCCGACCGCCACGCGATGTTGCAGAGGCGTGTCAACCAAGACAGCCCCACAACATCCAGAGACTTGAGATACTCAGGGCGGATCTCATCCACCCCCGGTGCCTTGCCACCGAGGAGCTTGCAAACCACCTCAGTGACTTCGGCTTGGGTAATGGACGAGTCCACCTCTGAGTCATCAGCCTCAGTCTCCTCAGTGGAAGACATGATGGTGGGATTGAGGAGATCCTCAAAGTATTCCTTCCACCGCCCGACAATGTCCCCAGTCGAGGTCAACAGCTCCCCACCTGCACTGTAAACAGTGTTGGCAGAGTACTGCTTCCCCCTCCTGAGGCACCAGACAGTTTGCCAGAATTTCTTCGAGGCCGACCGATAGTCCTTCTCCATGGCCTCCCCGAACTCCTCCCAGTTCCGAGTTTTTGCCTCCGCAACTGCCCGAGCTGCAGCACGCCTGGCCTGCCGATACCCGTCAGCTGCCTCAGGAGTCCCGGAGGTTAACATGGCCCGATAGGACTCCTTCTTCAGCTTGACGGCATCCCTTACTTCCGGTGTCCACCACCGGGTTCGGGGATTGCCGCCACGACAGGCACCGGAGACCTTGCGGCCACAGCTCCGAACAGCTGCGTCCACAATGGAGGTAGAGAACATGGTCCACTCAGACTCAATGTCCCCCGCCTCCCTCGGAAGCTGGGAAAAGCTCTCCCGGAGGTGGGAGTTAAAGACCTCCCCAACAGAGTGCTCAGCCAGACGTTCCCAGCAGACCCTCACCATACGTTTGGGCCTGCCAGGTCTGTCCAGCTTCCTCCTCCGCCAGTGGATCCAACTCACCACCAGATGGTGATCAGTTGACAGCTCAGCCCCTCTCTTCACCCGAGTGTCCAAGACATAGGGCCGGAGATCAGATGAAACGACTACAAAGTCGATCATCGACCTCCTACCTAAGGTGTCCTGGTGCCACGTGCACTTATGGACACCCCTATGCTCGAACATGGTGTTCATTATGGACAAACCATGACTAGCACAGAAGTCCAATAACAAAACACCACTCGGGTTCAGATCGGGGAGGCCGTTCCTCCCAACCACACCCCTCCAGGTGTCATTGTCGTCACCCACGTGAGCATTGAAGTCCCCCAGTAGCACAATGGAGTCCCCAGTCTGAGCACCCCTCAGTACCTCTCCCAGGGACTCCAAGAAGGCCGGATACTCTATACTGCTATTTGGCCCGTTGGCACAAACAACAGCAAGAGCCCTCTCCCCAATCTGAAGGCGCAGAGAAGCGACCCTCTCGTTCACTGGGGTAAACTCCAACACATGGCGGCTGAGCTGGGGAGCTATAAGCAAGCCCACACCAGCCTGCCGCCGCTCACCACGGGCGACTCCAGAGAAGTGGAAAGTCCAGCCCCTCTCGAGGAGCTGGGTTCCAGAGCCCAAGCTGTGCGTGGAGGTGAGCCCGACTATCTCTAGCCGGTACCTCTCAACCTCCCGCACAAGCTCAGGCTCTTCCCCCCCAGCGAAGTGACATTCCATGTCCCAACAGCCAGCCGCTGTGTCCAGGGATCAGGTCGTCGAGGCCCCTGCCTTCAACTGCCACCCAATCCACACTGCACCAAACCCCTACTGCTACCTCTGTGGGTGGTGAACCCACAGGAGGTTGGGCCCACGTCACCTCTTCGGGCTGAGCCCGGCCGGGCCCCATGGGCAAAGGCCCGGCCACCAAGCGCTCGCATACGAGCCCCAACCCTGGGCCTGGCTCCAGGGTGGGGCCCCGGCTGCGTCATACCGGGCGACGTCACGGTCCTTGCTTTTTTCTCCATAGGGGTTTTTGGTGAACTGCTCTTGGTCTGGCCTGTCACCTAGGACCTGTCTGCCTTGGGAAACCCTGACAGGGGCATAATGCCCCCGACAACATAGCTCCTAGGATCATTCAAGCACACAAACCCCTCCACCACAATAAGGTGGCAGTTCTAGGAGGGGTACTTGACTGTTATTGAAATGAAATACTTGTCTCCGAGTCCATTTCCAATCAATAATATTTTCTACCTGTTGCATTTCTGTCCCAGACCTTCAAATTTAAACACGACCATCACGACTCTGGAGGCAAAATATGAATAAAGTGGGCTCCAGTGCATTTTATTTACAATTTTTTTTGATTGGATACTTCAAAACCCATGCAAATATCGGCATTTCAACATCTATCTTACGGAAACATGTCCTGGTAAATTATTAGTTAGCTGTGTGAGCAAGACTAGCTCATCAGATTTGTTTTGATGTTTTACAATCTGAGCTCTGTATTTCAACTGTATTCAGCTGTCATTCTGATGTTTCAGTTATGAGTTCCTCATCTCATCTCATCTCATTATCTCTAGCCGCTTTATCCTTCTACAGGGTCGCAGGCAAGCTGGAGCCTATCCCAGCTGACTACGGGCGAAAGGCGGGGTACACCCTGGACAAGTCGCCAGGTCATCACAGGGCTGACACATAGACACAGACAACCATTCACACTCACATTCACACCTACGGTCAATTTAGAGTCACCAGTTAACCTAACCTGCATGTCTTTGGACTGTGGGGGAAACCGGAGCACCCGGAGGAAACCCACGCGGACACGGGGAAAACATGCAAACTCTGCACAGAAAGGCCCTCGCCGGCCACGGGGCTCGAACCTGGACCTTCTTGCTGTGAGGCGACAGCGCTAACCACTACACCACCGTGCCGCCCGTTATGAGTTCCTGTTGCATTAAATACATTCAAGTACTGTGACAGGTCATGCTCATGTTAATGTGTCAAGAGCAATGAATAAGGAAGTGTGTCCAAACTTTGACTGGCAGTGTCGCTATCTACGTTGTAAGAAACATGTATGAATTAACACATGCTCGCTTGCTAGGTAGCTGGCTAATGAACCTAGCAAGCTACTGAAGCAAACAGGGTTTGGCTTATATCGCTGACATTTGTTTTCTTGGCATACTGTTAATAATGGAAGTGGTGTTCATGTTGGCATCACTCACTTAGAATAAAAAATTGAACATTGAGTTGTGTCAGTTGCAGACATGTTAAAAAGTCAATTGTTTTTCAAAAAGAAATTTCTTTCTCATGTCTTTTACATTACATTCTGGGCATTTAGCAGATGCTCTTATCTAGAGCGACATACAACAAACCCAGAGCAGCCTCAAGGGCACTTCAGCCATTCCTGTAGGTCCAGAGAATTGAACTGGCAACCTTTTGGTCTCAAAGCTGCTTGTCTAACCATTTGGCCATGCAAACAGACCAGACCGGGTTCTCGTCTGCTTGAGATCATGAGTGGAATTTCTGCTGGCCATTTGTCTCAGATCCTTATTGAACAGACAGGAGATTTTTTTTGGTGGGGTGGGTTTAATGTGAAAGAGCTCATTCGTGTTCACCAAAGGGGAAAGCTTGATTCCTCACTCTGTGTTACGTCCACCATATTAGGTGGACGCAATTGTTACCCCCCCCCCACGGTGCATTTTCTGAATCGTTGCTGAAGACGTGGTTTCAATGAACGAGCCCCAGTGCATGCCCAATGGAGGTTTCACCAAGTGTCTTCATTTGACACGCCAATCAAATCAATGATCTGATACTCTAAGGTAGAAAGAAATCAGCCCCAGCCTTTTTTTCTCACGACCACTGGTGGTGCTCTTGTGCTTGGATCCACGTCAAGACATTTGGGAACAGTAAAGAAGAACTTTATTCATCACACACTTGTGAAATTCCTCACTGCATTTAACCCATCTCAAGCAGTGAACACACACGAGCAACGAGCACACACGCATACCCAGAGGAGTGGACAGTCATGCTAACAGCACCCGGGGAACAGTTAGGTACCTTACTCAAGGGCACCTCAGCCCAAGGCCGTCCCATATTAACCTAACTGCATGTCTTTGGACTGTGGGGGAAACCGGAGCACCTAGAGGAAACCCACGCAGACACAGGGAGAACATACAAATTCCACACAGAAAGACCCCCACCGGCCGCGAACCCAGAACCTTCTTGCTGTGAGGCGACAGCACTAACCACTACACCACCGTGCTGCCATGCCATCCAAATAAGACAATTTGGATGGCAAGAATTTCTCAGGGTTTTTTTTTCCAACCAAAACAAACATAAGCTGAGGCATCATGTCCAACTTGGAGAACTTTGATATAACATTCATTCAGATCCTCAGACCACAGAGCTCAGTAATGGTACTTATTTCCCTCCACTTTGTTAATGATTCACGTTTATAGCAGCAAGACGGTAATCAACGAGGCTGGTACCAGGCAAAGGTCTCACCGAAGCCACAGTTTGACATCACTCAGGAGACGACGTCCATCAGAACAGCATCGACGACAAGAATGGGGAAGGTGAGACTTCTGTTCTCAAAGATACATTCATCATATGAACAAATAGGAAATCAGACATCATCTCACTCACTTTTTTTGTTGGTTCAGAAATCTGTGTGCATGAAAAAAAGTATTATGAAGAGAAAACAAATGTAAAATAACTCCCTGTGTTCTAATTCTCACATCAAATGTTTAAAAAAACATCTGCAATAAGAGGAAATCAATCTCTGCGGGATATTTATTTGATACGAGATCACTTGTTTTGACCATTTTAAATCGACCTGCTTCTTGTTTGCTTTAATCTAAGAAACAAGAAGCACATACGCTGAGAAAATATTGTACATATTGGACGTGTTCTCAAACAGTTCCCCAAAAGGTTAACCTCCTGATTTGATCTTTTTTTCTTCTCGAAATCGTCTTCCTTTTCATAAACACTTGAGAGACCAGTTTTCCCAAAAGGGCAAAGGTCAGGCATAATGAGACGTGTGACATATAGAGACATACACGCTAAAATAGCCAATTTAATTTTTCTGTTCATTTATTTCCTTCATGTATTTTATATTTATACACACGGTCTACGTTTCAATTAATATTTCCAATTGTAATGACATAAAATCAATCTGAACCTCATTTCAGATATTTTATTTGAAACAACAGTACTCTTTCCCATATATTATATGACCATGGAAAGTTTATATTTAATTTCAAATTCATTATGTTGAGAATTAATACTTAATTTGCTGATTGGAACGTCCATGGCCGAGCCACGGCTTTCACTATCTATAAGGAAATGAGCTAGTCGTTTCAGTTTAAGACTTCAAATTTATCTGAATTTTCATGGTAATTGGGGAAAAAATGCTTATCTTCTGTTTTAGGTCAAATGTTTACACGCACACACTTCTTAATGACTGTACATGACATCCATTTGGTCGATGAAAACGTTTATGTAATTAGGTTATAATATACAAAATCGACAATTTCTTAAATAGCAAGGTCTTTCCTCTATCGTTCTCAAATATGAAATCAGAACAATCTAACGTAAAGTAACCTCTCAAAGATCGAGTGACAATTTTGATGAGGATGAAAGAAAAAAGTTCAAGGTTCAACAAATAGGGAAAATAAACAAAATATTCTTACAAATGACCTCAAAAAGTTTTAATACGAAGTCAATTCACCATTTAATTCAAATCGTTGAAAGAAACAGAAAAAGCTCAAAGATGTCATCGAATGTCCTGTTTTTGGAAGCTGATACTGGATCTTGAATGCTGAGGCTGACTTGTAACCTCATGGATGTTACGTATCGGTCATATATTCAACATTGCGATATTTAGCGAGGGTATATCTGAACTCGTCCAAACTGAACGTTCGAAAATTATCCGTGAACCACTTTCAGTGATGCGATGCCAATGTGCACTTATATTCCACTTGTCTGGTCTTTCCAGACCATAACGTTGGAGGTTTCTAAAAAGGCGGAAACCATCTTTCACCGAAATGTCGAATTTTGATTTGTGGGGGAGCTGTTCAATAGTGGGACGTACGAGGGACGCTAACTTTTGCACTCAGCAAATATTAAACCTAACAATTTACACCTTTTGGAAGGAAAAAATGGAGATAAAATTTTACTTCCTCATTGCCTTTTGTTGTGTTCATAGTCCAAAGGTGATCCAGCAGATTATAGGTCGATACAATCTGTGGCGATCTGGGGAAACCCTCTGGATATCGCTGTTGTTGAATTCTGGCAAACAAAAATTGAGTTTTGGTTGCAGGTAGCTTATTTTGACAGCTCGAACTTTTGATATATGGTCACCAAAACGTCACGGAACTGTTTTAATTTCCTTTTTAATCTTGCCTTGGCTTTCTTCCTGCAGAGATCATGGACGTACCTAAAGGAATCATTTTTAACAAAAACCTTCAGTCCTTGTAAGTCAAGAGGTCAAAAAGTTCACTAGTTACGTCTTATTTCCTCACAAAGCGATTGTCATGATTTGTTCGAGTTGTTGAATAGCTACGTGCTGTCGAAAAACAGAAGTAATACATAGCCTATACCCAGCTGACAAAATGTCCATAATGTTCCTCCACAACAGTCGGAATGGGATTCTCTCTCTTTTTACTTTTCGGGTGTAACAAGATTTTAATATATTTGTTTGCGGTCAAATGAAACATGATTCGTGAGCTAAATAAAAAAAAAATCCCTTGAGGAATCCAGACACTTGTTCAGTGCGAGAAAAGCTGCTGAATGAAATGGAAATTATCTTGGAAAAATGGTGCATTTCGTCCAGAAGATGTCCAAAGTTCACCATGTGAGGGGTTTCCCGAGGACACCACACATGTAGTCAAAGATATAGATATATTAAGAAACAGTAGAAAACTTCCAGGAAATAATGGGTCTGAATTTTCATTGTAGAAGATACAGGACGTAGAGATCACTGTTCTGAGACCAGCACAATGGTGGAAAAGTTGCAGACCATTTATTGTGACAAATAATCACAAACCTATTTTATGTATCTATATGTTTTTTTTCATTGACAGTTGGACGACAGGGGAGTGGGGTGTTCATTACTTCTGCTCTTAACCCTCATTGCCACCTGTAAGTATCTACCTGACAGGTAAATTAGATACACTGATATACTGTTCATGGTTGCTACTCTGCAAGGGTTCAATGTCCAGACTGTTATCTGAGCAACTTTGTGATGCGAAAGCCAGTATAATTCATTATGATGAACAAGCGTTCAAGGAGTATGCGGAAAAATCTTGTTTATTACCGAGTGCTCGCAGTTACGGTACCTGATACAGGACATATCTGTAGATATGATGGGAACGTTATGCTATACTGGGATAGATAATGGTATCGTTCAAGAGGTAACAAAAAAAGGATTATTTTCCAATAACAGCACATCCTGAAGTGTTTTATTCTTCTACTAGCATAGCAAACTTTCCGATGGCATTCAAGAATGATGCTTCATACTTTTTATCCATTTATAGTTCCATTTCATGTTGTGAAATGCCAATAAAAGCAAGTGATATGGCAGCAAAAACAGCCATCGGATCACCAGGCTCTTTGTTTCTCTTTCTTAAAGTTCATAAGACGGGGGGAATGCAGCTTGTCATGTTACCAAGAAACTGCAACGCACAAACTCTGCTGTCCTGAAGACTTAACGCTACAGCTTTACCTTTGACACTGGAGACTCCTTCCAAAAATGAGAAACAAAATGTCTTCTCACAGCAAACGTCATCATATCAACAATTACTTCCATAAAAATAAATACAAGTATATAGAGAGTCTGGTACGCAATTCCCTGTGCATGAGAGTTATAGAAAGTTAATCAACACCTTCTAGCCAACCAGATTCAAGAATTTAACACTACTGTGTTCGAATAGTCCTGGGTATGACTTTAAGCTGCAACCGATGGTGAGTCTCAGGTCTGGGAGGACTTGAGTGTTGGGGGATGTGGAGTTACTCTTTAATCACCATTGCTCCCAGGTCTGCTCTGACCCGAAGTGGTAGCACCTGCCTGGGTTCAATAGTACATCACCAATAAGATGCTGGCAGCAGGACGCTGGTCAGTGCAATGTGGCAAATGAACCCAACAGGGTCAATGGCACACTACCAGATGGCATGCGGAAGAGCCAATTAAACGCCCAACGGATAGCATCACTCGGCAAGTCAGCTGTCACTGCGGGGCAACTTCCATACCCGTCAGGCCTGTGGCACGTTTGTGTACCACTTGGCATCAGGTCTGGAAGTCCAGAGAGACAACAGAAAAGGGGCATGACATTGTTTGTCTTACCTTACCGTATAAGGCACTTCATTAGGAGAAGAGAATAGAATACGAGAGCTCACGAGGCCAGGCATTCCGTGGCGGCTCGTTAGGGCCATTCATGCCACCGCTGCGGATGGCTCTGTTACTCTGGTGCAGGCCTCGTGGCCCATCTGCATTTCTGCACATCTTAATGATGGACAGCCGAAGACTGTGTTCGAAATTATTTGAAAATATTGAAGAAATTTTTTTTTTTGGGGGGGGGGGGGGGGGGGTACCCTGGGATTTGTAATTTTCTAGTCAAATCATGTCACCTCTAATATACTGTGTGAAATTGGAATGTGATGTTTATCTGAAACTCAAATTGTAATAATTCATGTTTTGTGTTTTCCCCAGGCTACAGTCAGAGTGTTCCGACCATTGATATGAGTTTCGTGACATTGAGGGAAGATCTACTCCCAGGTACAGTGTGAACAAACAGCATGTCTACAGTCTGAATAGACATGTCAGGTGCAAGAGTGTTAAGAAAGGTCACATTAACTCCCACCCGCACCCACTATTAAGAACTAAAAACTGAATTTTCTCCACAGGCCAGTTTGCATTTAAAATCAAGGCCTCTGATCCAGACGGTGACCCTCTGACCTATGCAATCACCAACGACAAGTACAATAACTTCGATGTGTCTGCGAACACTGGTGATGTCTACATCAAGACTCCACTCGATTATGAGGTGATTTAAATAAAAGAACTTTTTCTTTAAAAAATTCAGTCATCTTTTGAACAGTTAAAGGGCAACAGTTCACCAGCAGTTTGATATTTTTGCTTCCCTCAGCATCAGGATCAGCCGAATCACATGTTTTCAGTCGAGATTTCTGTCAGTGATGGGACATTTACAGTAGGTTTGGTTCATGCAATCATGCAGACTGCTCAGGTTGTTCTTGAAACATGATTCTCTAACATACAAGCTTTTATTTTCAGGTAAAAAAAACTATTACGATTGTGGTGGAAAACGCAAATGACAATGACCCAGTCTTCCAACATGCACCATACAACAAAAAAGTGTCAGAGGTGAGTGAAAAAATGAGCACACACAAAGAAGTCTGAAGTTGACTGGAAGTTTCAGGAGACCAAATGGAAGCAGTGCAATTAGTTTACGAACATAACACTCTGCATATCAGCAAAATATATTGAACGAATACACACATCTGAGCTTTTCTTCCGGATGTGTCAACTCACAGGACACCCCTGTGGGCACCACAGTATTAACAGTGACGGCGACGGATAAGGATGAAGAAGGAGGAACCACGAAGATCTCCTACAAACTTGATCAGGTATGTTCTGCTTTATGTGGCTCTATCAGTCAGTGTAAAGGTCTGCCTAGAAGTGTTCAGGCTTCATCCAGAAGGTAACAATCCAAAATAACTTCCTTGGAACCTTCTCTAAATCAGGAAATACTCTCTTGTATGGGTCTACATAGAAGCTTGAAAGGCTCCTCGGAAAATAACAAACCAAAGAACTTATCGGGAACCTTCTGAGAAGTCAACATTCAGGTCAACATCGAGGTTTAAAAGAGTTCCCCCAGAAAGTAACAGCCCAAAGAATATACTTGTAATTTACATCAAAGCTTTAAAGGTTCCTTCAGAAATTAACAAACCAAAGAACCGACTTGAAACCTTCTCTGATGGGGAAATACTCTGGTGCATCAGTCTACATACAGTGGTGCTTGAAAGTTTGTGAACCCTTTAGAATTTTCTATATTTCTGCATAAATATGACCCAAAACATCATCAGATTTTCACACAAGTCCTAAAAGTAGATAAAGAGAACCCAGTTAAACAAATGAGACAAAAATATTATACTTGGTCATTTATTTATTGAGGAAAATGATCCAATATTACATATCTGTGAGTGGCAAAAGTATGTGAACCCCTAGGATTAGCAGTTAATTTGAAGGTGAAATTAGAGTCAGGTGTTTTCAATCAGTGGGATGACAATCAGGTGTGAGTGGGCACCCTGTTTTATTTAAAGAACAGGGATCTATCAAAGTCTGATCTTCACAACACATGTTTGTGGAAGTGTATCATGGCACGAACAAAGGAGATTTCTGAGGACCTCAGAAAAAGCATTGTTGATGCTCATCAGGCTGGATAAAGTTACAAAACCATCTCTAAAGAGTTTGGACTCCACCAATCCACAGTCAGACAGATTGTGTACAAATGGAGGAAATTCAAGACCATTGTTACCCTCCCCAGGAGTGGTCGACCAACAAAGATCACTCCAAGAGCAAGGCGTGTAATAGTCAGCGAGGTCACAAAGGACCCCAGGGTAACTTCTAAGTAACTGAAGACCTCTCTCACATTGGCTAATGTTCATGACTCCACCATCAGGAGAACACTGAACAACAATGGTGTGCATGGCAGGGTTGCAAGGAGAAAGCCACTGCTCTCCAAAAAGAACATTGCTGCTCGTCTGCAGTTTGCTAAAGATCACAACAAGCCAGAAAGACTATTGGAAAAATGTTTTGTGGACGGACGAGACCAAAATAGAAGTTTTTGGTTTAAATGAGACGCGCTATGTTTGGAGAAAGGAAAACACTGCATTCCAGCATAAGAACCTTATCTCATCTGTGAAACATGGTGGTGGTAGTATCATGGTTTGGGCCTGTTTTGCTGCATCTGGGCCAGGATGGTTTGCCATCATTGATGGAACAATGAATTCTGAATTTTACCAGCAAATTCTAAAGGAAAATGTCAGGATATCTGTCCATGAACTGAATTTCAAGAGAAGGTGGGTCATGCAGCAAGACAACGACCCTAAGCACACAAGTCGTTCTACCAAAGAATGGTTAAAGAAGAATAAAGTTCATGTTTTGGAATGACCAAGTTAAAGTCCTGACCTTAATCCAATGGAAATGTTGTGGAAGGACCTGAAGCGAACAGTTAATGTGAGGAAACCCACCAACATCCCAGAGTTGAAGCTGTTCTGTACGGAGGAATGGGCTAAAATTCCTCCAAGCCGGTGTGCAGGACTGATCAACAGTTACCGGAAACGTTTAGTTGCAGTTATTGCTGCACAAGGGGGTCACACCAGATACTGAAAGCAAAGGTTCACATACTTTTGCCACTCACAAGTATGTAATATTGGATCATTTTCCTGGATAAATAAATGACCATGTATAATATTTTTATCTCATTTGTTTAACTGGGTTCTCTTTATCTACTTTTAGGACTTGTGTGAAAACCTGATGATGTTTTGGGTCATATTTATGCAGAAATATAGAAAATTCTAAAGGGTTCACAAACTTTCAAGCACCACTGTAGCTGTTTTCAGAGTTCATTCAGAAAGTAACAAAAACGAACAACTTACATGGATTCTACCTCCAAGTTTTCAGGGTTCCTCCAGAAATTAACAAACTAAAGAACCTACACGGAACCTTCTCTGGCTCAGAAATACTCTGCTGTCTGAGTCTACATCGAAGCTTTAGGAGTTCCTCAGAAAATAAATCAAAGAAACTCCAGTATTTGGAACACTCTCTGAAAGGAAACCTTAGAATCAACATCAAAGTTTAAAGAGTTCCTCAAGAAAGTAACTACCCAAAGATCATACTTGGAATCACATACAAGCTATCAGGGTTCCTCCAGAAATGAACAAACTGAGGAACCTACTTGGAACCTTCTCTGATAGAAAACACGCTGGTGTAGAGGTCTACATCGAAGCTTTTAGGGTTCCTCCAAGTAACCAACAGTTTGAAGCAATATTTCAACATTATGACTCAGATCAAGAGGCGGCACGGCGGTGTAGTGGTTAGTACTGTCGCCTCACAGCAAGAAGGTCCTGGGTTTGAGCCCAGCGGCCGGCGAGGGCCTTTCTGTGTGGAGTTTGCATGCTGTCCGTGTGGGTTTCCTCCGGGTGCTCCGGTTTCCCCCACAGTCCAAAGGCATGCAGGTTAGGCTCATTGGTGGCTCGAAATTGACTGTAGGTGTGAATGTGAGCATGAATGGTTGTCTGTGTTAGTCCTGCGATGCTCTGGTGACTTGTCCAGGGTGTACCCTGCCTCTCGCCCATAGTCAGCTGGGATAGGCTCCAGCTTGCCTGCGACCCTGTAGGACAGGATAAGCAGCTACAGATAATGGATGGATGGATGGACTCAGATCAATAATGATTTTTTTTTAAATGTCCATGTGTGTTAGGCCACTCCGGTTGAAGGACTCAACGTATTCTCCATCACAACTCAAGGAGCTATTGTGCTGAATCAGGCACTTAACTTCACAGAGAAGAGCACATACTATCAGCTCCTGATCGAGGCATCTGTGAGTCCACCTTCATTCACATATGGACATTATTCCACACATCTAATGTGCTTCTTGTGTTTTCATGTATAATATGTATTGTGATCACAAGTTTGAAGAAGCAGCAGGATACTGCTGGAAGTAAAGGTATCAGATGGTTGCTGTTCAGAGATGGTTTGTTCCAGTGTGACATGGACTGGACTGCACGTTTCTGTGCAGAATGTGGACTTTGTTGGTTTCTCAAGAGCGTGTTTGGCATATTAGGTGGACATGGACCACTATCGCACTGAAAAATAAACACTTCTAAGCTTCTGAAATTATTGATGTAAATTAGTAGTGGAACTAATAACATACTGCACCTTTCTGTATTTGTATCTCTGATCAAATTTAAACTGGGAGTAGGCATGGTCGAAACCAGTAACCTTTTTTACCCTGCCAATGACCTCTATATTTCCATCAGGCTTTTGAACCACGGATTATAATCACCATCTACCTCTATATTTCCACCAGGCTTTGAGCCATGGATTATCTTAGCAATTTTGCACAAGACATTGCACAGTATATCTACCTCTATGTTTGCACATTGTTTGTTTGCCCCCCCTTTTTTTTAAATGTTATCTTCATTTTTCACTCTACCTTTATATTTTGCATTCCATATGCACTTTATATTTTATATTTCATATTTTATATATATATTTCTTTTTATCTTGGTAAGCGTAGTTTGGTCGGGCAGTTGCAAAATAAGAATTTCATTACCCAATAATAAACCGCTGTGTCTGTTATTGTGTATATGACAAATAAAAATCTTGAATCTTGAATCTTGAATGAGGTCTCGGAAAAACACCAGAAAGCCAGGGATAAAAATCAGATGTAGAAACGGCAGTACGGTATGAATTTTGGCTCTCAAAGTTTCTCAAACTCAGCTACATCACTCCAGTTCATAATTTCTTTCAATTAGAAATGTACACAGTACTTTTTAAAAAAATCTGATTTTTGTTTGCCTTCCCACTATATTTAACAAATTGCCTTGGTTCCATTTGCCAGAATTGAACAACCCAATGCTCTGTGAACCTTTCTGGCAAGTTTTCTCAATAAAAAAAAAAATAGTGCACCTCCTGTTCATTCATCCGGCTGGAGTCTGGTTTCGAGTCTATTCTTGAGATGTTTTCTGCACTTGTTTCGCACTTATTGACGTTTGTAGCTTTGATTTGTCTTGGTCTTTAGTCTTGCTAAATATGATCGTGGTCTTGACTTAGAGTTCATAAAAATAACAGTTGTATTTTTTCTTTTCCCATGCACAAGCTTCAAGAGAGAAACAATTGATTCTTATCGAAAATTTTGCCTAACCATTGGCACAAGGCACAAACGAAACCACTTTGTGAAAGCAAAGGTTTGGCTAAGCAGCCATAGTCTGTTTATATAGCCGTGGGTGTGATTGGGAACAGGTGTGCATGATTCGAAGCGGTGACTGAAAGCTTGTGAATGAGGGTGAGTGATGGGAATTGTAGTCTGTGGCAGCCATGTTTGCAGGCCACAGGGTGTTCTGGGAACTGGAGTTCGGCACCAAATCCTTTGCTGACATGACAGGCATTGATAGATAGTTTGTTAGTACATAAAGTCTCACTCTAAATTTTGCATGTAAATGTCATGTTTCATCCAGCTCCTTAAGTATTGATTTGTTTCTCGCTTCAGGATGGCGGTGGACCATTTCGCAACGATTCCAACCTCATTCGGTCTTCCAACGCCACCGCCTTCATCACAGTAATCGATACAGCAGACATGGATCCTCAGTTCATAAATCTCCCAAACACAGTTCGTGTGAAGGAGCATTCACTTGTTGTACGTACCATCACCTTCATCTGTTGGTGTTTGTAAGCGGATACCTGTACATGGAAGTTGAGAAGATTTTTCTTCACGCTTCTTTTTTAGATTGCGAGCTTGACTTTTATTGTAATGCATCGCAAAAATTAAAAATCATTTTAGATTTTATTTAATCGTAAATTAGTTATTCTGCATTGTTGTTTTTTTTTCTTCCATGAATACCTGTGTTGTTTTCTGAACATTCCATCTGTATTATCGGTATTTTTTTAGATACTGGCAAGATAACTTTGATCATGAACTCTGGAGATATTTAAAAAATGTGGATTTAAACCCTTTTATGTTGTGCGTAGATTTTATGTGATTTTCCTTTTCCAGGGGACGCCAGTGTTTAAGGTTGTGGCCAGAGATCCAGACACAGGGATCAATGATGTCCTCCGTTACACCATTGACAGTGAATAACTTTTACTTTAATTTACAGATTTGGAAATTTCTGTGTCAACAATTTGTTTTTTTCTCAATAGTAGATCATGAACTGGACTGTTTTCTTTTTCTTTTGCAGAAGCCAACTTGAACAATTCATTCGAAATTAACTCTGATACTGGCGTTGTCAGCCTCAAGACCGACATTGATCGAGAGGCCTTATTGGATATTGATGCGACTGTGAAACTCACCATAAAGGTAACAGTCCTGTAACTGTATATAAACACGACAAACACTTTTGTAACTGTCGGTGCTGATGTCGTGCTTTACATTCAGTCAGTGTTTGTGATGATTTATCAGCTTTTAATGCTGTCTTGATTTGTCATAATCCACAACAAGAGTCACAACATTAAGAACAACAAATCACACTACTAATCCAAAAAATAACAAAAGCATCAAAAGACACGTTTCAGTCTTGTCATGAATCTGACTAAATTCATTCACATAAATTACAAATGCACTGTTCTAACTTGTTTTCCAAATTAGGTTGCAATTCCTGACACTCTTTCGATTTTTCACAGGCCACTGAATCTAAACTGAATGTGAACAACATCCATGCAAGCAGCATATCTACGCTTGATGTCTACATTGAGGATTTGAACGACCAAAAGCCGCTGTTTTACAAGTGCGAAGGGGATGCGTGCGTGGAGTCGACCAATTTCAGCGGCAATGTGGATGAGCACGCGTCCGTCGGTCTGTCCGTCAAAGGATTAAACATGAAGGTCAAAGATGCTGATGCGGTGAGATGAAGCTTTTTTTCAGTCTCACAAGGACAGACTGGAGGATGTCCCAGTGACGCACACTATCTAAAGCAATAATTTATTTTGAAAGTACCATTTAGAATCTCTCCTTATCCAGATGATTATAATTGTAAAGACACAGTCTTGGTGATTCACGCTTACACTACCGTTCAAAAGTTTGGGGTCACCCAGACAATTTTGTGTTTTCCATGAAAAGTCACACTTTTATTTACCACCATAAGTTGCAAAATGAATAGAAAATATAGTCAAGACATTTTTTCTGGCCATTTTGAGCATTTAATCGACCCCACAAATGTGATGCTCCAGAAACTCAATCTGCTCAAAGGAAGGTCAGTTTTATAGCTTCTCTAAAGAGCTAAACTGTTTTCAGCTGTGCTAACATTATTGTACAAGGGTTTTCTAATCATCCATTAGCCTTCTGAGGCAATGAGCAAACACATTGTACCATTAGAACACTGGAGTGAGAGTTGCTGGAAATGGGCCTCTATACACCTATGGAGATATTGCACCAAAAACCAGACATTTGCAGCTAGAATAGTCATTTACCACATTAGCAATGTATAGAGTGTATTTCTGATTAGTTTAAAGTGATCTTCATTGAAAAGAACAGTGCTTTTCTTTCAAAAATAAGGACATTTCAAAGTGACCCCAAACTTTTGAACGGTAGTGTATGGTTCCAGCTGTGAGCAGGGATATGCGGAAATATCAGATGGAATAAGACTGCGATTAATCTCATGCTTTGGGTTCAGATCCACGAACATTCTTTTGATATGAATGCTCTGTGTAATTCTGTCAGTGGTTCAGAGGAACTTAGATACGAATGTTTTTTTTATTGCTTTTTATATTTTTGCTTTCAGAACGAGAACAGTCGTTTCTTGCTCCGCCTTGAGGGAACGGACAAGGATGCGTTTTCTGTCTCGCCCACAGACGACATGTCAGACCGAGCTGTGCTGATCCTCATCAAAGACCCGTCTGCCGTCGATTACGAGAAAAAGAAAACGATGATTGTGCAGGTGCGAATGTGAATAAGTGCAGTGGATTAGAGCAGCATGATGTCATTACCTCCACCAACTGTGTTATGTTTTCACCTCTGTTTGTTTGTCTGTTCCCAAAGTAACTCAAAAAGTAGTGAATGGATTTTGGTGAAATTTGGAGGAAAGTTGGGCCATGGGCCAAAGAATCAGTGATTTGATTTTGATGCAAATTCGAATATGTATGTGGATCCAGGATTTTCTTTTTAATTTTCCCCAATGTAACTCAAAAAGTAGTGAAAGGATTTTGATGAAATTCTTCGGAAAGGTGAGCCATGGCCCAAGGAACCATTGATGAGGTTTTGATGCAAATCCAAACATGTTGCTTGGTAGAGGTATGCGCTCGACCAAGTGCCCTTCTAGTTTATTAATTATTATTACTGTCACCAGATGGTGTTCTTTTCTAAAATAACCTTATGGCTAAAAATGAACACTGACTGATGACTCAGACTTTGTCAAGTATGATTATGGTGGTTATCGAAAGCTGAGGAATCCTATCTTCTACCCATCTGTCTTCTATTCAGTTGACAAACAAAAAAAGTTTGCAAGTAGCTTTATAAATATAACATTCCAATTATTGTGTCATGAAATGAAGTGTAACATTAGCTGCATTAACAGTAACATTTGCTGAGAGGTCAGAAGTGTTTCACATGTCTTCTACAAGTCTTACAAGAGAGAAATTCACTGATCTATCAGGAATTTAAAAGGATGCTTTGGTTTATTCAGGTGGTGGCCACAGATGCTGGAAAACCTGAGTTTGTATCTACAGCTACGGTCACCATTCAAGTCAACGACACCAATGATAACAACCCAACGTTTGAAAAAGATACGTATATTTTAACCGTTCCAGAGCACTGCGACAATGGCACCATCTTGGTCACCATTACGGTATGTATAGGGCGGAGCCAAAGTTTGGGTTTAGTCTTAGTTTGGGCTTAGTCTTAATTTGGATTTAATCTCAGTTTGGATGACTATAAATTTGGGCTTAGTATTGATCGGAGCTCAGTCTCAGTTTGAGATCAGTACCAGTATTGGTTTGGTGTCAGTTTGGGCTTTGTCCCAGTTTGGATTTAGCCTCAGTTTGGATTACTATAAATTTGGGCTGAGTCTCAGTTTGGGCTCAGGACCAGTTTGGGTTTGGGCTCAGTTTGGATTTGGTTTCAGTTTCGGTTTCGTATTAGTTTGGGCTGAATACCTGGAAAGGTTTAGTCTCAGTTTGGGGTTGGTCTCAGTTTAGTCTTTGTATCAATTTGGGCTTCTTCTCAGTTTGGACTTGGTATCAGCTTGGGCTTGGCATCAGTTTAAACTTGGTCCCAGTTTTGGCTTTGTGTCAGTTTGGGCATGGTATCAGTTTAAGCTGAGTTCCAGTTTGGGATTATTCTCTGTTTGGGCTTTGTATCAATTTGAACTTGGTCCTAGTTTCAGCTTTGTCCCAGTTTGGATTCAGTTTTGATTTAGTAGATGTTTGGGTTGAGTCTCAGTTTGGGTATGACCTCAGTGTGGGATCAGTCTCAGTTTGTACTCAGTTTCAATTTGAGCTTAGGCTTGGTTTGATCTGAGTCCCAGTTTGGGCTTACTATTAGTTTGGCCTTAATCTCACTTTGGACCTCGAATCGCTTTAGTTTTAGTCTCAGTCTGCGGCTCTGCCTTCACTTACCTTTCTTTTTTCATCATTTGTTGGGTCCTTCAGGCAACAGATGAGGACGAGTTGGACAATGGCCTCTTGACCTACCAACTGCTCCCGGATAGCATGTACGTCCTATCACTGTCTTTCAGATGCAGTGTGTCAGTTCTATGATATATCTGTATGTCTGATCAGATTCCTCTCAACCTAATGGGTAAATCTGTCACTTTTAAAATGGAACACTTGGGGCAAAATCTGGAAACGTAATGCAACAGTTCTGTAATCTTCTAAGCAGGACACATACACTGTTTGTATATACTTTCACTCAGATGTATTTCGTGAACAAGTTTCACACCACCACCACTGCCACCCCTTGTGTGAATTCCTTGCCTGATGAAGTTGATAATTTTCATATGTTACAATGTATTTTAAAATCCATTATACCATGTTCAATTCTGAATCCTGATTGGTGAGGAGTTGATTCATTTTGTGGAACAGCAGCACATTTTAATCCTGTTTTCTTAGTGGGAATCATCACATCTTACGATTTCCTTTCCTTTGCTTTCCGTTCGCAGACTGCCTTACTTTGATGTCTACCCAAAGAATGGGACCATTTATGTGAAAAACGGACAAGGCTTGGACCGCGAGCGCAAGAACTCGTACTCTGCGACACTTCAGGCCCGAGACTCAGCGGGGAACGTGGGTACCACTGTGCTAGAGATCACCATCGAGGACGTGAATGACCAGAGACCGCAGTTTCTCAGAAATCCATATGAGGTCTTTGTTCGAGAGACAGAAGTGATGAAAGATGAAGTCAAGGTGAGAGAAAATATTCTTCAAACAAACAAACAAACAAACAAACAAACAAACAAACAAACAAACAAACAAACAAACAAACACTCCCTCAAAGCATTTGAGACTGGTCACGATGATCAGGGCGGAAAAGCAGGAAACAAATCTATCTAAAATGCACCACATACCGTAAGCAGAACCTGCCATGCGTGGAGATTGCTCTCAATCGCTGTAATCGGCTCGGATATCAAAGCGATCCTCTTGGAGAGTAAAATGAATCCGAAACTCAAGCGTTACGGTCAATGAAAGTCAACGAGGTGCATCAAAAACTGTTCAAAACATGCTATGAACTCAAGAGCAAATAGTGTGTTTCCTGTTCATCGTGTTCATCATGTATCTGGGAAAGGAAAAGGAAAGCAAGCAAGCAGCACATACGAACTTTAACGTGGCTGTGTTAATGAACAATTATTCACCGAAGGTGAAGTGAATATCGGTGAATAATAATAGAGACGAATTCTAGGTTATTATTCACTGATATTCCCTGAGTCTGAGGCGGATAATTGTTTAAGGATCAATACACGGGTGATTATTTTAAAACAATAAATCATATTTTGAAAAAAGTCATGAATTTCAAATTTCAAAAGCGGCACGCAAATGTAATAAAGGCGGGGCACAGACTTGTGTCACTTCTCGACACCGAGTCACATAAAACACTGTTTTGAAGTCGATAAAATAAATCAGAGTTCCTCCTTATCTTTGAATACTTTGAGACCAAACTTCATAGCATCTTTAGCGCTTTTCGAAACAGCATTTTTTCCCCGTCATTTGTAATTCTTCCTCACTTACGGTGACAAAATGATCGGCCACCATTTTGCTGAGCTGCTTGAGAAGATTATCGAGAAATAGTCTGAATTTTTCAACCAAATCAGCACGCTCAATTTCCTGTAATCACCTGCGTATTTATAATAATTAGTCATCGTTACACAAAACTCACAGCGTTTTGAAATTCTGAACATAATTACGAAAAAAAAAGAATAATCGTTTGATTTTGTCTCAGTTGGAGATGGCTTCAAGCAATTTTAATCCCCACCCTTTAGTCATATTAATTCGTGGACATAATTGCTGCTCGCAAAATGACTTTCAGGCCGTGGTCAATTGAGGCATAAAAACCTATTCATGGTTTGTGCTCGTTCTGAAAATCATATTTCATATTTTTTTTTCTGCACTTTTTGCACACAAATCTTGAATTAATCCATATCACAGACTTCCATGAGAAGTGACGTTAGAGAAAACAGGCTTTCTTCAAGGAAAAACGTGTCGAAATTCTTCTCAGGAAGAATCACGCATCCACCCGAGATGCAGAAGTTAGAGATTCGATGGGGGAAAAATAGCTTTGAGACTTTAATGATGTTTGGATCTTCATTTAGGCTCGAGATGATGATGAGCCAGGCTCTCCCAACAGCGAAATCAAGTACGCCATCCAGCCCAGTGAATACAGTGACAACTTCACTATCAGTGAAAAAACAGGAGAAATAACAAGCATAGGCCCTCTGGACCGAGAAGCCATTGACATCAAGCTGAAAGGAGTGATCACGCTGAACGTGACAGCCACAGACATGGGCACACCACCGCTGTCCTCTTCGGTCAAGTTCATCATCAGCGTCGATGTGAGTGTTTCAGCCCTTGAGAGTCCATTTACCTTTATTTGTGGTGAAGTTGTCTTTAATAAACATGAATCAATCACAAGACTGCAACAGAAATCAAAATGCTAACATGCATACCCTTACAAAAAAGAAGTTTATTCAAGTGTGCTTCGAGTATACTTCTTTTAAACTAAAAATAAGAGAGTAGGCTTTCAGTTTATTTTTTATTTACTTAGAGATATACTTAATAAAGTTATACATAAGTATACTTGGCTTATATTGAAAAGTTGATAGAAAAGTCTCAGTATATTAAGCTTATACTTAAACTTTTGATCAAAATATACGAAACAGAAGTGTAATCAAGTATTAAAATATTTGTGCCTTATGTTTAAGTGTACTTGCCCTGTAGTTGTGCTTATCCTGTTTGTGGTCAGCTCAAAACCCTTAAATTGTCTCCTGGTAGTGTGCATGAGGTAAGGGTTAGGGCTAGAAAACTAATAGCATACCTAGAAGGGTAATTGCAGTAAACTTCAAAACTAAAAAGTGGACTAGATGTATATAACCAGTAACTAATAGTATATTTCCAATATGCTATAAAGTATACTTTTTTTAAACTAAAAAGTGGACGAGAAGTGTGTAACGAGTAAACCAATAGTACATTTCCAGTAGACTACAAAGTATATTTTAGTAAACTAAAAAGTGGACTCGAAGTATAAAACAAGTAAACTCGTAGTATATTTTCAGTATACTATGAAGTATGCTTTTGGAAACTAAAGAGTGGACTACAAGTATAAAACTAGTAAACTATTAGTATATAAGTTGACTTGTGGTATACTTGCAGTACAAAATAAAAAAAATGAGTTGCATACTCAAAGTTTACTTCTCTTAGACTTAAAGTATACTTTTTATCAACTAAAAGTGGGCCAATTTAGTCCCAAGAAGTATTAGATTAGTTTACTTACAAGTATCAATCAAAGTCCTTCCCACGCCATGTGGCGCCGATCTCTGTAGCCCTCGGCCTCTCGCCTATTACATCGCTAGGGTTACAGTGGGGGGCTAGTCCTCTGGTAACCACGAGAGTTTGACTTCCCACTCGCATCTGTATTGCAGCGTGCCTTGCCAGACGGCAATAGATACAATTTTTATGATGGTCTTTGGTATGATCCGACCATGAGTAGAACTCGCGAACTCCCAGTCGAGAGGCGGACACACTAACCACTAGGCCGCTAGCCGGTTTACTTCCAAGTATACTATAAGTACATTGATATCAGTATACTCGGTACACAAAAGTATACTTAAGGAAATATACTTAAGTATACTTTATAAAATGAACTTGAACTACACTACCGTTCAAAAGTTTGGGGTCACTTTGAAATGTCCTTATTTTTGAAAGAAAAGCACTGTTCTTTTCAATGAAGATCACTTTAAACTAATCAGAAATCCACTCTATACATTGCTAATGTGCTAAATGACTATTCTAGCTGCAAATGTCTGGTTTTTGGTGCAATATCTCCATAGGTGTATAGAGGCCCATTTCCAGCAACTCTCACTCCAGTGTTCTAATGGTACAATGTGTTTGCTCATTGTCTCAGAAGGCTAATGGATGATTAGAAAACCCTTGTACAATCATGTTAGCACAGCTGAAAACAGTTGAGCTCTTTAGAGAAGCTATAAAACTGACCTTCCTTTGAGCAGATTGAGTTTCTGGAGCATCACATTTGTGGGGTCGATTAAATGCTCAAAATGGCCAGAAAAATGTCTTGACTATATTTTCTACTCATTTTACAACTTATGGTGGTAAATAAAAGTGTGACTTTTCATGGAAAACGCAAAATTGCCTGGGTGACCCCAAACTTTTGAACGGTAGTGTATACTTCTTTTTGATTAGAGTAAGTTGGACCAGCTCGCATCAAAAAGTATCGACTGACAATAATATGTGCTTTGTATTTGTGGACTGTGTCATCTGCAGATATTTTGAAAACATCAAGTTCAATTTCTCGAAGACCTTTGCAAGTTCACCATTCGCTCGAACCAGAATAGCTGCCCAGCCGATTTATGTGAACGAATGAAATCAAAATCAAATCGCCTGGCATTAGCAAAGAAAGCAGGCCAACTGAGTCAGTTGATTAGCAAAACGTACCTTGACATGCTTTTTTAAATTAGGAAGCAAGGTCAATTCATACACGCTAGGGCTCGGGTCGCTCATCCTCCAGTTTTACACTGCTTATCACGTGTGATAGATCACTCACTGGAAATGATCATATGGCACGATTCTTGAAAGCTAGATCATCAGTAGCCTACTGATCTACTGAAACTGAAACGTAGCTCTTTGTCCCGATCCCAGTGTAAACTTGCCAAGATTTATACAATGACGCATTTGGAGATATTAATTTGGGTTTTGTTTTTTCAGAATTTCCGACTCGGGAGATAAAAATAGCGCCCTAAGCACAATTTTAGCACTGCTTTTTGACTTGAGAATTGACTTAAAGAATTCGAACATCTTTTTCTCCATTGCTGGCTTTAATCTTGCTGTATTTGCTGGACTGCTATCCACGTCTCAGATTATTCCGATTTGTAATCCAGTAAATCATAATCTTTTCTCTTGTTGTGCTTGATTCCCTGTCTTGTATTTTAATCCAGGATGTAAATGATAACTCACCAGTGTTCCTGCAAAAAGTCTACAACTTTCATGTGAATGAAAGCGAAAGAGGCAAGTTGTGTGTGTGTGTGCTCAGGTTTTATTATTATTATTATTATTCATGCATATTTGTGTTTATACATTCATGTGTATGTAGCATATTTTGCTTGCATTGTTATACTGCTAAAGTAGTCCTTGAAAATGATGGTCTTACAGGATAACACGACTGATACAACGAGTTGTAGTTCTGGTCCAGTAACGAACTGTGAAGAGACGAGCGGCGTTCCAAGAGTGCTTATATTTAGCACCGCACTGGGACGTTTCACTGTGTGGATCATTCGTTCCCTACGTACGCTCGCTGGCCACTTTATTAGGAAAACCCACCTGTCCACCTGCTGTTTTATGCAGTTCTCGAATCAGCCGATCCCTTGACAGCAGCACGATGCATAAAATCATACAGATACAAATCAAGAGCTTCAGCTCATTCATGTTCAAACAATAGAATGAGAAAAATTGTGATCTCAAAGTCTGACTTTTTTTCACTGCGGCATGGGTGTCGGTTTGAGCCAGACGGACTGCTGATTTGAGTATTTCAGTAATTGCTGATCTCCTGGGGTTTTCACACACACAGTCTCCAGACACAGAATGGTGCGTAAAACAAAAAACAAACACTGAACGAGTGAGCGACAGTTCTGTGGATGGAAACAAACACCTTGTTGATAAGAGAGCTCAGAGGAAAATGACCAGATTGGTTCGAGCTCTTTTGCCAGGAAGGATATAGCAACTCATCTCATCACTCTTTACAACCTTGGTGAGCAGAAAAGCATTTCAGAAGACCATATTGGGTTCCACTCCTGCAGCCAAGAACAGGGATCTTAGAGTCAAGAACAAGTTCCTATGAAAGTGGCCAGTGAGTGTACAATTCCACGTCCGAGTCCAAACTGGTTACGACAGTAGAGTAGGTGACATCATTGGCGGACATGGTAAATAATATTTCTCAAGAATATAAAGTTTGACTGGGCGGCACGGTGGTGTCGTGGTTAGCGCTGTCACCTCACAGCAAGAAGGTCCGGGTTCGAGCCCCGTGGCCGGCGAGGGCCTTTCTGTGTGGAGTTTGCATGTTCTCCCCGTGTCCGCGTGGGTTTCCTCCGGGTGCTCCGGTTTCCCCCACAGTCCAAAGACATGCAGGTTAGGTTAACTGGTGACTCTAAATTGACCGTAGGTGTGAATGTGAGTGTGAATGGTTGTCTGTGTCTATGTGTCAGCCCTGTGATGACCTGGCGACTTGTCCAGGGTGTACCCCGCCTTTCGCCCATAGTCAGCTGGGATAGGCTCCAGCTTGCCTGCGACCCTGTAGAAGGATAAAGCGGCTAGAGATAATGAGATGAGATGAGATTATTATACATACAGGACACTTTTTCGATGGAATAAAAACGTGTTCTATTCCCTTTGAGCAAGTTTCATTCATTTGGTTCGATAGCATGCAATATTGTTCACATATTGCTTATCCTACGTGTATTAGATCACTTTTCCTAGTGGAGAATGAGCGTTGAATCTGGTTTACGATATTGCCTGGCTGTCAAGACAACATGACGTCATACGTTTGGAGCCATAAAACCTGCGCTCGCGAGCGACTGTGACGATTTGTAAACAAACATGGCCGCCAGGTTTGCTTCGTTAAATACGGAAGATTGAGAGAGAATTTTGAAAGAGAAAAACACGTCAAACACTCAAGTTGTGTATGGATAATAATAATACTCGTCTTCGACTCGTTCAATATCATGCGAGCTGAATGGGATATATCGGATATACCACTCAATGCCAGCCAATATTATTTAAATCTTGCACTCACAATCGTGCGGTTATGCTGATTAGCTATGGCACTGCAATATTGCTTAATTGTGTTGTTTAGTTGTGTGTTGTGATTTTCTTGTTGCAATTTTTGCAATTGAGTCAACATGCAAGACAACATAAGACAAGCTGCAAAAAAAAAAAAGCCAAGTTTGGGAAATATTCCAATATTTAAAAAAAATCATCTCGTATTTCCTCCCGCAGGCGTCACTGTTGGTTTTGTGTATGCAACCGATGGCGATCAAACCGAATACAACAATCGCATATCATTCAGGATTATAAGTGGCAGCGGGGGCACCTTCCTGTGCGTGCCAGAGCCTGATGGTGCAGTCTACAAAGGCAAGATCATGGTGGATCCAGATGTGGCGCTGGACTACGAGAGTGACCACAAGAGCTACACACTGACGGTTCAGGCCACAGACCTCAACAACAATGCCGATACATGCACAGTGCATATAGAGGTGGAAGATGTAAATGACACGCCACCTAGTTTCCCTCCTGGGTTAACGTGGAAGGTGAACGAGAACTCGCCGCCAGGGACAGAAGTAGGGAAAATCGTCGGGAGCGACTCGGATACGCGTCACTCGCTGGTCTATGGACTTGTTTCTTCCTCATGCTACTGCAATCTCACATGGGCTCCGTGTCAGGAGCAATGGTTCGCTGTTGAGCTCAATGGTACCGTGTTGACTACAGATGGTACAGTGATCGATTACGAGGAGTGCACTCAGGTGAAAATCATGGCTCGAGTAGAGGACCTTTACACGGAGAAGGGGAAGAACAGCACAGATGGTGAGTTGAAAGATGAAATTGGGAGAATTTAAAAATTTATGCAAATAAAGGCATAACAAACCCAAGAAGAACAAACAAGAAAAGAATGCTGTACCTCTTATTGGCATATTATGATGGTTATTATTGTTATAATTATGTACATGTTCTTCCAGACATTATTTTCATCTTAAATTTCAGAATCATTTCAGCAACGTAATGTTTTTTTCCTTTGCTTTACCATCACACAAGTACATCAAGCAAATTCATTTTCGTTTTTGACAGATATGATCGTCTCTTTCAGGTGTCGTCACGATCGACATCATCGACATGAATGACAATGCACCGGAGTTCATCCCAGTCCAGGAATTTTTTGGTGAATCTTCAAAAAATATTTAAAAATCAGTTTATTTTTTTGAATTTGTCTGAACTAATTGTCAAACATTTGTATTTCTAGTTTGTGGAAATGTTCAACATCCTTCAGTAACTCATGTCCTGTTTTTAAATGCCTGAATTTTTAAAATTTAAAATGATTATCCATTTATCGATCGAATTTATTTTTTTGCTCCATGTTTGAAGGTTACAAGAATTATTAGTCATGATTACGAATAAATCCGACATTTCTGTTTCCATCTTGCGTTATACAACTACAATATACTTGAAAAATGCGATAAAAACCAATCAATAAATTAATAAAGAGATGCAAAAGTGTGAAAAAATACGATGGATTAATCTGAAACTTCCGCCTTGCAGTCCTGATTTCTGAGAACATCGAGCCAGACAAGAGTGTGGCCCGGGTTTCTGTGAGTACTTTTTATGCATTTTTAATTTATATTTAAGTGAAATTTTGCATTCTATTTTTGGACATCGATTCATTTGGGATTTATTGTGCGCCATTAAAAAAGTAATATGTGATCGATTTACCTCGACGTTCCAATTTCCAGTGTCGATTACATGTAATCTTGGCTCGTGTATGGAAAATTTCTTAAATTGCTGACATTCTTGCAAGAAACAGTAACTCAAAATAGACCTCTTGGATTTGCGACATGTCGAATGATTGGAGAAATGACCAGAAGGTTCTGTAATGGCTTGGAACAGAAACCACCAAGGTGCTTATGTGCATATCTGTCTGACTTTTGGTCTTCATGTCATTGTCTCTCAAAAGGCTACGGACAGAGACACGGGAGAAAATAGGCAGATCGAGTTTCAGGTCATCTTTGTGGAGTTTGTCGGCACCAACGTGAATGACAAGCCAGAGGCGACAGACCTAATTTTCTACGCCGAAACTGAGCAGCCGGATACTGAGGGCAACTACAGAGGAATTATCAAGTAAGACGAGACGAATTCTCGATTCTGATTGGTCAGGAGGTGTCGAGTTTTCTCGAACAGCAACTCTGCTGTTATCAAGACAAATCACAGGTTTCATAACATCATAAAATCAAAACACTTCTATCGTAACAGCTTGCACAGGAACTCAATCGCTTCCACAACTTGAAACGTAACCGAAGACTACAACACGTCATTCTTTCATGCATAAACATCGTAATCATTGGGAAATTGTTGTGGTGGGATGTGGACTTATTCCGGGTGGTAACATGACCTCTGATTCATGTCAGGCCTCGTCACACCATCCTGCCGTTGATTCATTTCCGATTATAGCATGAGAAGGAAAATCAAACGACAAACTAGCTTTCAAGATTTGCCTGGTTCCAACCTGAATATTGAAACAAACAAAGCTCTTCATGATGATGTTCTGTTTCTCAGACCCAACAATATCCTGCAAGCTGAAAAACAGGGGAAGTACTTAGTGACTGTGGCGGCAAACAACGGCATTCTCAGTACGAATGAGACACTTGAGGTAAGTGACATGACACCAATTTAACCTTGTAAAAATGGGTTGCATTTTTCTGCTCATAATAGACTACACTGGGGGCAGGCATGGCCTGAAGGTTCGAGAAGCAGCCTTGGGCCCAAAGGGTTGCTGGTTTGATTCCCAGAACCGGCAAGAAAAATGTGAAGGCAGTTGAACGAACGAACAGCACTTTCCCCTCCCTCTGTATCATGGCTGAAATGCCCTTGAACAAGGCATCGAACCCCCAAGCACTGTAGCATATCTGCCCACTGTTCTGGGTATGTGTGTGTCAGTGCTGGAGTCGAGTCACTGAACCTCGAGTCCGAGTCCAGTCTCGAGTCCCAGTGTTCAAGTCCAAGTCATGAAAGAAAATTTCGAGTCGAGTCCGAGTCAAGTCCACGACTGATCGGAGTCAAGTCAGACACAAGCCCCGCCCACTATCAACAGGGCAAGTAACATGAGAGGGTAGCTAGTTCATCGGTCAGCAAGCCCCGCTATCAACAGAGCAATGAACATAGTATGTCACTTCCTTCTCAGGGTGGAGTCTTACCAAATGACGATCGAAGTTTGAGAAGTTCAAGGGCGATGAATTTTTGGTCCTTCCCACTATAAATCAAAATCTGATTGGTTAATTCATCTGTGACTTCCTACATAAACATACACTGCCATGGCCTTGAAGTCCAAACCAGTGAGTGAGCCAGATCTAAACGTTTCTCAGCCTAGAGACAACAAACAAAAAAATCTCATTGGATAACTCGATTTTAATGTTTTCAGGACGGTAACCCTTTCATTTCTGAAGCAAATTCGATAGAAAATGAGGTCGAATTAGAAGAGAATAATTATAATGAAATCATGAAAGAAATTAAATATAACATTTGAAATGCTGATATGTTTGGGCCTTCTCTGAAGGCCTAGAAGGCCCTGATGGTTCCCCTCTGTTTACAAGAGAAAAATATTTCAACGGACATCGAAAAACTGGAAGAGAGTGTGGATGTATAATAATAATAATAATATTGGCTAGCTTTTCTCGTGGTATATCAGATATATTCCATTCAGCTTCTCGTCTTCGACTCATTCAATATCATGCTAGCAGAATGGAATATATCTGATATACCATGAAAAAAAGCCAGCCAATATTATTTAAATATGTCACTCAGATCCGTGATGCATTTCGGACGAAAAATGAGTTTTTCAACACGAGAAGATAAACTTCATATCTTCAAGCCAATGTGTGATTTTTTTTTTCTTTTGATTATATAGACACATTCGTGTTGTCGTCGAGTCACTAAAACTTCAGTCCAAGTCCAGTCTTGAGTCCCCAGTCTTGAAGTCTGAATCAAGTCCAAGTCATTAAAGAAAATTTCAAGTCGAGTCAGTGAACAAGACACTAACCACACCATTTTACGAGGGCTGTCGCTGCCTTTATGTGAAAGCGTATCTGCTACTGTGTTGGACGAATGTTACTGCTCAACTGCCCCGTTTTAGTTAATAGGCTCCAGATAAAAAGCTTGTTCATCGCTCAGCAAGCCCCGCCCACTATCAACAGCGCAAATCACATGAGAGAGGGTTAACACAAGCTAGTTCATCAGTCAGCAAGCAGGCCCCGCTATCAACAGAGCAATGAACATAGCGAGTCATACCAAATGACGATTGAAGTTCGAGGTTGTCCCTGTCGTCTCCTCGATAGTTCTTTGACATCCGGAACACACAGCAGTGCATTTTTTCCCACTGCACGAGAAGTCTGTCTAAGCAAAGCGGACAATCCTAGCGGCGTTCTCTCCAGGCATTTTAGCGCCATTAACGTGAGTTTGTTCCTGAACATGACGTATGAACAGGTGAATGTGCATTCTCTTGCACGAAATTAGTATAAAAATTAATGTTGATATAAATATAAATATCTTATGCCAAATTATGATGGCATGTTACAAAAAAATAAAGAAAAAGTCCTCATCTCCAGTGTACGAGTCCGAATACAGTTAATGCACAAGTCCGAGTCCAAGTCCGAGTCATCAGTGCTCAAGTCCAAATCAAGTCACGAGTCCTTAAAATTAGGGCATGAGTTGGACTCGAGTCCGAGTCCTTGATTCGAGTACTACAAGCCTGGTGCGTGTGCTCATTGCTCACTTGTGTGCATTCACTGCTTCAGATCGGTTAAATGCAGAGGAGGAATTTTACTGTGCTTGTGTACATGTGACAAATAAAAGATTCTTCTTACTTTAACTTTCACCAAAAATGTTTATATTTAGTCTTCTTTCTCAGTTCGTTGACGTCTGCCGTCTTGCTGTTGAACAAACACGGTGGTAAAATCAGTCAGTCTCCATAAATATGTCTTCAATCTTGCCAGCTAAGTATGATTTCCTCACATACGGAATGCGACGTAGCAAAATGTCTGCGATGTTCCTGCACGGTCACGTCATCATCAAAACAAAGAAGAGCACTTTCACACTCTGGATATAGTGGTGCTTGAAAGTTTGTGAACCCTTTAGAATTTTCTATATTCCTGCATAAATATGACCTAAAACATCATCAGATTTTCACACAAGTCTTAAAAGTAGATAAAGAGAACCCAGTTAAACAAATGGGACAAAAATATTATACTTGATCATTTATTTATTGAGGAAAATGATACAATATTACATATCTGTGAGTGGCAAAAGTATGTGAACCTCTAGGGTGAGCAGTTAATTTGAAGGTGAAATTAGAGTCAGGTGTTTTCAGTCAATGGGATGACAATCAGGTGTGAGTGGGCACCCTGTTTTATTTAAAGAACAGGGATCTATCAAAGTCTGATCTTCACAACACATTTGTGGAAGTTTATCACAGCACAAACAAAAGAGATTTCTAAGGACCTCAGAAAAAGCTCATCAGGCTGGAAAAAAGTTACAAAACCATCTCTAAAGAGTTTGGACTCCACCAATCCACAGTCAGACAAACTGTGTACAAATGGAAGAAATTCAAGACCATCGTTACCCTCCCCAGGAGTGGTTGACCAACAAAGATCACTCCGAGAGCAAGGCGTGTAATAGTTGACGAGGTCACAAAGGACCCCAGGGTAACTTCTAAGTAACTGAAGGCCTCTCTCACATTGGCTAATGTTAATGTTTATGAGTCCACCATCAGGAGAACACTGAACAATAATGGTGTGCATGGCAAAGTTGCAAGGAGAAAGCCACTGCACTCCAAAATGAACATTGCTGCTCGTCTGCAGTTTGCTAAAGATCACATGGACAAGCCAGGAAGCTATTGGAAAAATGTTTTGTGGATGGATGAGACCAAAATAGAACTTTTTGGTTTAAATGAGAAGCGTTATGTTTGGAGAAAGGAAAACACTGCATTCCAGCATAAGAACCTTATCCCATCTGTGAAACACGGTGGTGGTAGTATCATGGTTTGGGCCTGTTTTGCTGCATCTGGGCCAGGACGGCTTGCCATCATTGATGGAACAATTAATTAATCTGTCCATGAAGTGAATCTCAAGATAAGGTGGGTCATGCAGCAAGACAACGACCCTAAGCACATAAGTTGTTCTACCAAAGAACAGTTAAGGAAAAATAAAGTTAATGTTTTGGAAAGGCCAAGTCAAAGTTCCGACCTAAATCCAATCGAAATGTTGTGGAAGGACCTGAAGCGAGCAGTTCATGTGAGGAAACCCACCAACGTCCCAGAGTTGAAGCTGTTCTGTCTGGAGGAACGGGCTAAAATTCCTCCAAGCTGGTGTGCAGGACTGATCAACAGTTACCGCAAACGTTTAGCTGCAGTTATTGCTGCACAAGGGGGTCACACCAGATACTGAAAGCAAAGGTTCACATACTTTTGCCACTCACAGATATGTAATCTTGGATCATTTTCCTCAAGAAATAAATGGCCAAGTACAGTATAATATTTTTGTCTCATTTGTTTAACTGGGTTCTCTTTATCTACTTTTAGGACTTGTGTGAAAATCTGATGATGTTTTGGGTCATATTTATGCAGAAAGATAGAAAATTCTAAAGTGTTCACAAACTTTCAAGCACCACTATAAAATACAGCAGGAAAGTTTTCATCCATGTTCAAATGAACTAACAGAATATGGTTTTTTTTGCAGCTCATCACGGTGGACCAGTCTTTTAAGGTTAGCCTCCGATTTGACTCGTCAGTCAGCGAGGTCAACGAAAACCTGCCATCCATCAGAGGGTGAGTGTTGCAAAGTCAGCGTCTGTTTAGGATACACGCTTTAGCTCATTATCTATCACTTCAAATGTTAGCAAAAGAGGTAAAATGCTGCTGGTGTGGAATTTTTTTTTCAGGACATTGGCGGAAGCTACAGGTGCAATGGTGCATGTCGTGAAAGTATCCCTTGGCACAAGCAAGACCACACTGAGGTAACGTTGATATGTGCAATGATATCATAACTGCACGCGTCATACTGATGTATAATAAACTTTTTCTACTTTTTAATCCATTTCAAGTGACATTTATTGGAACAAAATGCAACTCATGTTGCAGGAAGCAAATTCAAGACACCATGATTCCATTGCATGATACCGATCGTTGTCGGTTTCTTTCCCAGGAACGCGATGACCCTTCTCGAGGCGTACTTTGTGTTCCTGAATGGGTCAGCCCTCAACTCAGAAGAAGTGGGAAGGATCCTGAACTCGCAGGCCGTGTATGAAGAGTACGGTGTCATCTTGCAGCAGTACGGTCTCACTGGCATTGTAAGGAACAGGAAAATCTGTGCCTTTTTTATATTTGATGTGGAATACAAACTCCAACAGCGTCTTAATCTTTGCTTATTCGGGAACTAGATTAGGGTTTGTTGACTCTTGTGAATGGTTTTTGCAGACGGCAAGCAAAGAGCCGCTAAAAAAAGACAACACGTTGTTCTTCGTCATGGTGGGACTCGTGGCAGGCCTGGTGATCGTCCTGGTTGTCACCACAACATCAATGGTGTGCATCAGGAAAAAGTAAGACTTCAGATATTCATGGGAAAATTACCTTGCATCAGTGCAGTGATTGATGTTGGAGTACTCATTGGAAGGTTGTGAGTTCAAGTCCCAACACTAACGAATAACCATTGTTGAGTGTGCCAGCCTCATGTTCAGAAGTTTAAATAAGATAATTGTAAGTCACTCTGGATACAGATGCAGTAAATGTAACGCATCAAGGGCAGCTGGTATAAATGATACCCCTTCCTGTCTTTCAGTAGAAAGGTTTTCGTATATTTTTATTTTTTTGCTGTGAGCAAATGTTTAGAAATGAATGACTTTAATAGATGGAATTATAATGGAGAAATATATACTGAGACTGGGGCTGATTTCTTTCTTGCCCAGACTGTGGATTCATTGACAGTGAACCGAGGTTTGATCACCATTTGCGTTCATTTTTTTTTGGTCCCACGTCATGAGCAGTTTGAGAAAGCACATGTTAAATTCGGTCGTAAATGAGGTAGATTATTTACTCTCGCACCCTTTTTTTGCCCATCATGTCTTCAGAGGAGAAACTCAAAGTAGATAGACTGATCACACATTTTCCAATCAAAGGACAAATTACAAAATAACAAAAGACCTGATGACAGAACTGGAGATTTAGTGTTTTGTTTTTGGTTTGAACGATTAAAAGGTGATAGGTTTTCTCGTTAACATGTTTGTTATTCAGAGGAAACATGGCCTGATTCCAGGACAGCATTACATTTAGAAATCCCGAATGCAGCTGTTGAGCTGCTTTTAGTTGTTTGCGTGTGTGTGTGTGTGTGTGTGTGTGTGTGTGTGAGAGAGAGAGAGAGAGAGAGAGAGAGAGAGAGAGTTTGCCTTACATCATTTTTATTATGCCAATGAGACCTTGTGATATAATCCATTGCTCAGTAATGTTCTGCGCTGGAATTATACTGGTAATGCTTCATGTGATATTGAATTTACATTTAAAATTTGTTTAATTTGCGTTTCACTTTTCTAGGTACAAGACAAAGCTGAAGGCAGCCAAGGCCATGAACACGGCAGCCATGGCAACGACTGAGTACCAGAAGGATGGGCCTGTTGTTCCTGGAACCAACAAGTACACCAGAGACGGGTGAGACACACACACACTGTATATTATTCGACTTCTGTCTTTGTAGGAACGCTCGTTGACAGAATGCATTCTCTTGCCCCTTACCCTCACCTTAACCATCATAACTAAATGCCTAAACTCTCCCCTGACCTGAACCCAAACCTCAATCTAAACCTAATTTGAACCTGAACCCTGAAACTAAGTTTTAACCCTCAAACAGCCCTTTGAAGAAGTGAGGACCAGCCAAAATGTCCTCACTCTGTTGGTAAAAAAATAGTTTCTGGTCCTCAATCTGAAGCAAGTACACACACACACACACACACACACACACACACACACACACACATACATACGCAGGATTTTGCCAGATTGAACTGAACTAAGGTTGTAAGGCTCTTCCAATGATTAAAAGTGACATTTTTCGATGAAGGAAAAAAATCGAGATCCAGATCTACCCAGCTATTTAAGTATTATACCCCTGACAGATAATTTAACATTTTAAACCATGACAAAGAAAGCTGTGTCCCATGAGCTGGCCAAGTACCGGTAGTTCGCGTGTCTGCCTCTCGATCGGGAGATCGTGAGTTCTAGTCACGGTTGGGTCATTCCAAAGGCCATCATAAAAATGGTACCGTCTGGCAAGGTACGCTGCAATACAGATGCAAGTGGGGAGTCAAATGCTCGCAGTTACCAGAGGACCAGCCTTCCACTGTAACCCTAGCTGTATAACAGGCGAGAGGCCGAGGGCTATAGCAGCGGAGATCGGCACCGCCCAGTGCGCCTGGTTCGTACTGGGACAGGAGACTGCCTGGAAAGACCAGATCCTAGCACGGGAAAGACCTTGACTTTTTCTGAATAATGTATGTAATCTCTTGTACTGGACAAGAATCACAGACCATGTGTTGAGCTTTAGCCTTGTTTAAAAAAAAATAGCCAAATTTTATGAAAATATACATTCACATATCATTTCGAAACGCTTCAATTTTCTCCTGTCATCTCAAATAGCCTAATTTGCACTATCTGTGCTAGTTAGTAAACTAGCATGCTGTGAATAAACTAGCTCGTGTTTGCCACTGTGGGATTTTTGTAACAAGTATTGACTTGTTTGCATTTTTCAAGTGATTTATTGAACCGATGAACATGTAAACCAATTTGCAATATGAGATATGACAGATTGCTCATGAGCAACTGCCTGCTAGCTAACTCTTCGCTATCTAGCGAACTACAAACGAGCTTGGCACAGCGAGATTGAAATATCTTTGCCTTCAGATGATTTACATCATTATATTCTCTGTAATTTCTTTCGCAGTTACCAAAACTGTGAAAATTTAGCAGCGTAACAATCGACATTTTGTTTACCGGTGACACTAGTCAGGTTAGTTTTCGTTAGCTTCGCACTTGAGTGCTTTGATTCTTCCCCAATAATAAATGATGAGACTGTGTGCTAAGTGTGTTTTTTGTGCTGGGGTTTGTTCTGCAGGGCTAACCCAGTCCTCAACCTGAACATTGATACTTCCACAGACCTGGGCTTTGATGAGGAGGCATCAAGTGCAGACAGAGACAGGTAACTATCACCATACACCACGCTTTCTCGATTTTCATTTTCAGTTAAACCAATGAAAGGAAAACTTGAGCGATTCTTGTGTCAATTTGTGTGGTGGGTGTTTTTTTTTTAATTATTCATTCATTCATTATCTCTAGCCGCTTTATCCTTCTACAGGGTCGCAGGCAAGCTGGAGCCTATCCCAGCTGACTATGGGCGAAAGGCGGGGTACACCCTGGACAAGTCGTCAGGTCATCACAGGGCTGACACATAGACACAGACAACCATTCACACTCACATTCACACCTACGGTCAATTTAGAGTCACCAGTTAACCTAACCTGCATGTCTTTGGACTGTGGGGGAAACCGGAGCACCCGGAGGAAACCCACGCGGACACGGGGAGAACATGCAAACTCCGCACAGAAAGGCCCTCGCCGGCCCCGGGGCTCGAACCCAGGACCTTCTTGCTGTGAGGCGACAGCGCTAACCACTACACCACCGTGCCGCCTTTTTAAATTATTATTATTGTAATTCCTGTGAGGTCAATTCAGTCCTTTCGGAGCTCTCAGAATTGCTCATTCTGCCACGTTTTTATTGCCTCACCCCAAACAGAGCTCTTCCTCTTCTCCCCTTCTGGCAGCAAAATTCTGCGATGTCCTGGACAAGCTTAAGTTATTCAATTGACTGTCACCCATCGTTGACCTCAAGTATGTTTTAATGAGTTTCAGTGTAGAGAAACTTCTTTCACATGAAGCTGTGCTCACAGGGATGGTGACTGCGATTTTATACAACCTGAATAGTTCATGGAAAACTTCACGATTTGGCTCAAGTATTTTCGTCACATCAAGTATGCTTGTCTGCGAAGATTCTCAGTCATAGTAAACTGTGGGTGGTAAAAGTATGCTTGAAGGCTTTTCGATGCCTGCTTGGATCTTTCTGTCCAGTATGCGCTTAAACTGATGTAGTTCATGTTTCAAATCTTCTGTATTCCAATCATAAAGTGCAGCAAATGGAAGCAGCGCTTCCTCATCAGAGAAGTGATTACTCTTGGGGTTTAAGGCTTCAGTACCTCGCATAACAGTACAACTTGGCTTTGAAAACCTCCGCTCGATCTCATTCAGCATGACATCTATTGTTCGTTAAAAAATCCCAGTTCTGAAAGTGTCCTTGTTTTTTTCAGAACGCCCACTGAGAGTGGACATCACATGCGCATGATCCAGTCTTTGACTAAGCAGTGTTCTTCTTTTCACGGGTTCAATGTCAATGTTGCACTATTGTGCCGTAACAATCACAGTTCTCCATAACCCCTCAAAGTACTCTTCATTTCGGGAGTTGCGAAGATTATATACCACCGCCTCAACCAAATCTACAGCCACACCTACGGTAGATCAAAGTTTTGGCACTGGAGTGCCTCCGTCAGACATTTCGCCTCAAAAAGCTTAGCAAGTATGATCAGAAGCACAACAAACTGCAAATCTAACAAGGCCAACAAGCTTCGTGCTTCAACAGATCGGTCACCACTTTCGTTGGCATCTAACTCTTCAAGAACACAGATGATGGCCGGGAGCCTATCAAGAATAGTTTGGCATGCTCTCTGTCGACAGGCCCAGCATGTGTCACTCAATTTTTGCAGTTCCTTTGGTGGCGTCCCTTCATCCAATCGTCTCTGCATATTGAGCCACTTTGGGTGAACATATGACCCTGACATGAAGTTGTATAATAATAAATAATAATAATAAATTTTCAACCTCAGAGATAATTTTAACCATGTCCACAAGCACCAAGTTTAAACAATGGGCATTACAATGAACATAGAAGGCTTTATTCGCTAACTCCTGAACACCACTGTTTTTCCCCCGCATGACTGATGCGCCATCATATGCCTGCCCAACTAAATTTTCTCTGTATTCCAGGCCATATCGCTCAAGTATACTGACCAACCTTTTGATCAATTCGGCAGCATCAAGCTGTTCGAAAGCTTCAAAATGCAAAAAGCTTTCTTTCACCTCCCCATTATAATAGTACCTTAGTACAATTGACATCTGCTCTTTCTTTGAAATGTCTTTAGTCTCGTCTGCCAAAAGGGCAAAGACCTGACTGTCCTTCACTTCCTTTATGATGGTGGAGCGCACCATTTCCGCTAATAGATCCAACACTTCATTCTGGATTTGAGGTGACATGTATTTGCCATTGCAAACACGATTATTCAATTTCTTTTCAACAATGGAGTCATGGTTTGCAAGAAGCTCTAGAATGGCCAGAAAGTTCCCTTTGTTGTCACTGTCCTCACTCTCGCTATGTCCTCTTTGTGAAATATTCTGAGTGGCGGTTAAGAGTAACACTTCAGCAATACATTTAATATAATGGCGATTTTCCTGTGCTAAATCTTGGGCGCTGTGTGACAATCTGTTTATCAGAGTTTCCTCTGCATCATTGTCTTTGTGATTTTGCCAAGCCAACATGGCATTAATGTGCACCTCAGACTTAGAATGAGTGGCAAAGCCACTATCCTTACACATGGCTTTTTTCCAGTTTTTGTATCCTGTGTGTGTGAAAGTAGCGTCCATGTTCGGAAGGCTAAAGTGCCTACAGGTGTAACAATAAATGGCGTCCTGGCACTGTGAATATTCGATCCATGTGTGTAGGCCATACCACGAAGCACTGAAATGTCTTTGCCTACTACCAAAAGCTGTCCTTGGAAAGTCTTGGAGATGGGGTTGGACAGGTGGATCTGCTCTTGATCTCAAATGTCTAAAATGAGAAAAATGCACCATAAGCCATCTGAACCATGTCACCAAACATTTCCATATACATTTATGCAGGGGCGCCGCCAGAAATTTTGGGCCCCATGAAAGATTAGAATTTTGGGCCCCCCAACTTTGCCCACCCTCGTCACAATTGCACTATTGTCATTATTTGACTTTTGATAGCCCATGGACCTTGAGTTTGTGACTTTGTTATTACATTTTATGTATTAACCTACCAGGGACTAGATGAAAACTGGTCCGTGACTAATGCTGGTGCAATTTGCTGCTTACCTCCTTCTCCAAAGGGGGGTTCAGTGGTTTGGTAGGGCGGAGGTCCCCCTGAGGCTGAATCTGTGCATATTTAGGGCACCCCATTAGTTATGAAACTGGTTATTAGCACTAGTTATTAGCACCAGCATAACATAATATTTCATCTTGTTTATCACACAAGTCAATTCAGTTATTAAAATGGAAAAAAATGTCACTGTACAAACTGTAAAAGTGTTCTCTTGATAGGCTAATCCAACCACGTTCATACTGTTCATTTATCATTTGCTAATATTTTGAACACACGTGAGCGATAGCTACCTTTCTTTGGGAAAAACTGAGTGACCAGTTGCCTGCCTCTCTGGTCCCTCTCAGCTTTCAGCTGCCTTTCTTTACGTTTTTGACAGCCACGCTTCATATTTAGTGATCATAGACTGTACGCATTCCACTGCTGGCTGGCTGGCTGCTGCTGCACCGCGACACAGCAGCAAGTAGCGTTGCACTGATCAGCACACAGATTTAACGCACCGTGCTTCTACCAGAAGCCACCATTTCTTTCCCCCCCGGCGGCGCCCATGCATTTATGTATAAACTGCACAAATACCTGCAGGAGGCCCACTCAACCCAGGGTTGGTCCTGGCTGTTGGCGCAGGTCTAATCTGTTGATATCTGTCAGTTTAACCACACAACATAACATTAGAATAATAGTTGCACTTGATGTCAGGTTTGTATCATAAAGCATCATATCCTAGCAATGTTACATCCAATTTAACCACAATTATAATACAAAAAGTCAACAATGGTGGTAGGCATACTGCTTACCTTGCGAAGAGCCCTGTGTGGATTGTTACTGAGTCAATGTCTGAAACACAACAGCTGAAATTATCACCATGATAAGTTTGAGTGATTTTGACACAGGTACATCAGCTACATTGAGCATCATAACATAACGCATGGCATAACTACACACATACAATGATGGCAGTGCCAATGTGTGGTACCTTGGGATCCATTTCCAGAAGAGATCCTGTTGCTGTCTAACTTATCCTGCTCACCCTCATCACTGTCCCTTCTGTCTTCGTTGCATGTCTGTTTACTATTACTACACTGGCTGAAGTAGTGTGTAATCTTTCTTTTCGTTTTGCCTGACAGGTAAAGGAAACACCAAAATACATCAATCACATTACTGCATGAACATTTAGCAAAAGGGGAATGTAGGCCTACTGCTGCATTTAGATTTCTAGGCTACGATGTCCGCTGTGGGCTAAAGTTAGCCAGATACTCCCAGAAACAGATATGTAATCTTTGAGAAAGATAGACTACACCACTTTCAGTCAACCAGTTCAACTGTTTAAATTCCAAGTCGAGCGTAGTGGTTAAGGAGCCTGACTAATATGCTTGTAGTCTGGAAATTGTGGGTTCAAATCCCAGCTGCCACCGTTGTCTCCTTGGGCAAGGCACTTGACCCTAAGTTGCTCTAGGGGAGAATGGTCCAATTTATAGTTGACAAATGTAAGTCACTTTGGATTAAAGCATCTGCTAAATGCAAAAATGTAAATGTAAAATGTATTATTATTTGTCCACCTCCAATTGGATTGCTTTGGTTTCATTTAGTTTTACTTGACAATAATATTTCAGTTGCAGTTTGATAGACATTACTTGGAAATTATTAGAACAACTTCATACGATGCATGATTTCTGCTCTATCCTACATATCCCACAATTCCTGGAGCGATCTCGTTTTGACTTTGACTAGAAAAAAACATGGCGGCAAGTTTAATTATCGAAAATGTTTATCATGTTGTTTGTGTATGTATTTCACCTTGCCTAAATTAAACATTAGACTCGTTGGTAATGTCATAATGCCATAAAGGCTAACGTTAGCTTGATAGCTCATACATCAAAACCACCCCTCTCTAACCTACGTGACGCGCTGCCTACATGGTTGATGGTGCTACCAACGGGCTCTGGTTGTGGCGCTACCTAGCTCGGCTATCCAAATGTGCTAATTGCTGTCTGACAAGCAGTCTTCGCAGGACGTTGCTTGGAAGCACGGTCCTCCCTCGTCTTTTGAACACAATTAATTATCATTAATTATTGTGCAAGTTCACTCACAGAAGAACGGTCAAACACTAAAAGACAGCTAACTTACCGACGTAATTTTCTCTTTTGAGTCGTACAATCAAAAACCACTGACGTTTTGCTTTCTATCTATCTAGTATCTATCTATGCGTGCACAGCACAAATCCCACTGTAGCCGGGATGTCCATCAGGAATAAATGAACAATAATCTGTTGTGTGATTGTGATCGTGTGTATGTGCTCTGTGTTTGTAGCATCAGTTCTCTAGATGACAACATGGACATGAATATGACTGAAAAGGACATGATGGGAATGTCGGTAAGAAAAAACAAATAAATAGAATGCACAAACATTTTACTCACTCACAAAGCATGTGTAGAAAATGTGCAAAGGGCATGTACAACCCCGATTCCAAAAAAGTTGGGACAAAGTACAAATTGTAAATAAAAATGGAACGCAATGATGTGGAAGTTTCAAAATTCCATATTTTATTCAGAATAGAACATAGATGACATATCAAATGTTTAAACTGAGAAAATGTATCATTTAAAGAGAGAAATTAGGTGATTTTAAATTTCATGACAACACCACATCTCAAAAAAGTTGGGACAAGGCCATGTTTACCACTGTGAGACATCCCCTTTTCTCTTTACAACAGTCTGTAAACGTCTGGGGACTGAGGAGACAAGTTGCTCAAGTTTAGGGATAGGAATGTTAACCCATTCTTGTCTAATGTAGGATTCTAGTTGCTCAACTGTCTTAGGTCTTTTTTGTCATATCTTCCGTTTTATGATGCGCCAAATGTTTTCTATGGGTGAAAGATCTGGACTGCAGGCTGGCCAGTTCAGTACCCGGACCCTTCTTCTACGCAGCCATGATGCTGTAATTGATGCAGTATGTGGTTTGGCATTGACATGTTGGAAAATGCAAGGTCTTCCCTGAAAGAGACGTTGTCTGGACGGGAGCATATGTTGCTCTAGAACCTGGATATACCTTTCAGCATTGATGGTGTCTTTCCACATGTGTAAGCTGCCCATGCCACACGCACTAATGCAACCCCATACCATCAGAGATGCAGGCTTCTGAACTGAGCGCTGATAACAACTTGGGTCGTCCTTCTCCTCTTTAGTCCGAATGACACGGCGTCCCTGATTTCCATAAAGAACTTCAAATTTTGATTCGTCTGACCACAGAACAGTTTTCCACTTTGCCACAGTCCATTTTAAATGAGCCTTGGCCCAGAAAAGACGTCTGCGCTTCTGGATCATGTTTAGATACGGCTTCTTCTTTGAACTATAGAGTTTTAGCTGGCAACAGCGGATGGCACAGTGAATTGTGTTCACAGATAATGTTCTCTGGAAATATTCCTGAACCCATTTTGTGATTTCCAATACAGAAGCATGCCTGTATGTGATGCGGTGGCGTCTAAGGGCCCGAAGATCACGGGCACCCAGTATGGTTTTCCGGCCTTGACCCTTACGCACAGATTCTTCCAGATTCTCTGAATCTTTTGATGATATTATGCACTGTAGATGATGATATCTTCAAACCCTTTGCAATTTTACACTGTCGAACTCCTTTCTGATATTGCTCCACTATTTGTCGGTGCAGAATTAGGGGGATTGGTGATCCTCTTCCCATCTTTACTTCTGAGAGCCGCTGCCACTCCAAGATGCTCTTTTTATACCCAGTCATGTTAATAACCTATTGCCAGTTGACCTAATGAGTTGCAATTTGGTCCTCCAGCTGTTCCTTTTTTGTACCTTTAACTTTTCCAGCCTCTTATTGCCCCGTCCCAACTTTTTTGAGATGTGTTGCTGTCATGAAATTTCAAATGAGCCAATATTTGGCATGAAATTTCAAAATGCCTCACTTTCGACATTTGATATGTTGTCTATGTTCTATTGTGAATACAATATCAGTTTTTGAGATTTATAAATTATTGCATTCCGTTTTTATTTACAATTTGTACTTTGTCCCAACTTTTTTGGAATTGGGGTTGTAGATAATGATGGATGGATGGATGGATGGATGGATGGATGGATGGCTGTTTGGACAAATGGATAACCAGTGAGCGATCATGGCTGACTGGCTGAATGGATGGAAAAATGGATAACTCGTGAACTATGATGGATGGATGGCTGGATGGATGGGTGGAAAATGGATAACTAGTGAGCAATGATGGATGGATGGATGGATGGATGGATGGATGGATGGAAAAATGGATAACTAGTGAGCTATGATGGATGGATGAATGGATAGGTGGATGGATGGAAAAATGGATAACCAGCAAGCTATGATGGCTGGCTGGCTGAATGGATGGAAAAATGGATAACTAGTGAGCTATGATGGATGGATGGGTGGGTGGAAAATGGATAACTAGTGAGCTATGATGGATGGATGGCTGAATGGAGAGATGGATGGATGGGTGGATAGGTGGATGGATGGAAAAGTAGATAAGTACATAGATATGATGGCTGTCTGGATGGCTGACTGATTGGAACGATGTATGGAAAAATGGATAACTAGCTAGCAGTGATGGCTGGCTGGCTGGACAGATGGATGGATGGAAAAAACGTATAACTCACTAGATATGATGGCTGGCTGGCTGGCTGTACAATGAGCTTGCTATGATGGATGTCTGGCTGGCTGGCTGGAGGGATGGAGAGATGGATGGATGGGTGGGTGGATGGATGGAAAATGGATAAGTAGCAAGCTATGATGGATAACTGGCTGGCTGGTTGGAATGATGTTTGGAAAAATGGATAACTAGCGAGCAATGATGGCTGGCTGGATGGATGGATGGGCGCATAGATGGATGGAAAAAATGCATAACTAGCTCGATATGATGGATGGATGCCTGGCTGGCTGGCTGGCTGGCTGGCTGGATGGATGGATGGATGGATGGATGGATGGAAAAATAGATACCTAGCATCTATCCATCCATCCATCATGGTTTGCTTGTTATCCATTTTTTCCCTCCAGTCAGCCATCCATCCATCATAGTGAGCTAGTTATCATTTTTCCATTCATCCATCTACTGTATCTATCTGTCCATCCATCCATCAGAGCATCTGTGTATGTGTGTGTAAAAAAACAATCTATTCATGAATGTGTTTTCTCTTTGCTAGGTCATCACGGAAGAAGATGAAGATGACTACGACTCTTTGTCCATCGAGCCGCTGAGTGCAGCATTGGCCCAAAGAGGGAAGAAGAAACACTCAGAAAATCCCAGCCTTACCTTCGCCAACCCGTCCCTCAACACCACAGACCTGTAACACACCGTCACTCAGCTCTGAGCTGAACCTGGTAACATCACTTCTCCATCCTGAGCCATGAAACCATACACCTTGCTCTGTCATGTCACAGTGCACAGTCAGCTCCTGTGGCTCAACATCCTCCTTTTTTTTTTAATATCTGAGAAGATGAGATTAATAATTTAAGATGAAAGATTTTCTCTTGCTTTCTCAAAGCAATTTTCAGCAAATGTCACAACAGTAAAATCATAAATTATGTTAATATCATACAGTTTGTTTTTAAATCGAACAGCCCGATTGGGTGCGCACTCTCATTGTGACATACGAACATGATCTGAACTTTTGACTTGTGAGAAACTGGATTGAAAATAAATAAAATCGATGATGTTTGAAAAATCTTGGAATAAAAATCTACAATATCACTCTGTTTTATGTGCAGAAGAGAAGAGGGAGAGAAATGATCACCCTGGACTTTATATCTGCAATGTAAACCACTTTATTATATTGTACAGTTATAATTTTACTTGGCTACATTTCATGTATGTTTTGAATTGATGTATTTTTTTTTCCTCTTACATTTTCTGATGTAACCTGCAAAGTTATCATAATCCTCACTGGAAATAACTATTTATACTAGAGCACTGCTGAATTCTCAAATCTCAAATAAAAGATTGGTCAAACAAAGGTGTTGATTAATTTTCTACAACTGCAGCTCTGATAATAGTGCAGCTGCAAATCACAGGCTTATATTTTTGTGCTTGTTCAAATTCATTTCTATCGTAATTGCTCATTCACAGGGACTTGTACGATACATGTAATACAATAATCCAAGTCGAATAATAACCAGATTTTAAAAATGTGTTATTTCACAAAGTAAAATTTATAATTGTTGACTGACGGTGGCTCGATTTTTGTATAAGGACGCATTTGTTAAACATTTATGGAAGGAGTCTCTGATGTCAACGTTTTGTAAATGTTTTCCACCCTGTGAAAGTCTTCAGGCTGGAGGAGATTGTTTTTCTGGTTGCTCGGAAACATGACAAAGATTGTTTTTGTGTAACCTCGAGAGAGGAATAAAAGAGAGGCTGGTTATGACAGGGAAAGACTGTTTATCGCTGCTATAACGTAAGAGATAAGAGGAACTTGTTTCATAGCAGGCTTATACAACTCGAGTCCGACTTGTGCCCTAATTTTAAGAACTCGTGACTTGACTTGGACTTGAGCACTGATGACTTGGACTCAGACTCATAAATTGGAGACGAGGACTCGGATGTTTTCTTTATTTTTTGTAATATGCCATAATTTGGCATAAGATATTTATATCAAAATGAATTTTTATACTAATTTTGTGCAAGAGAATGCACATCCACCTGTTCATACGTCATGTTCAGGAACAAACTAACGTTAGTGGCGCTAAAATGCCTGGAGAGAACACCCCAGGATTGCCTGTTTTGCTAACACAGACTTCTCGTGCAGTGGGAAAAAATGCCCTGCTGTGTGTTCCATATGTAGAAGAACTATCGAGGAGACGACGGGGACAACCTTGAACTTCAATTGTCATTTGGCAAGACTCCACCTAGAGAAGGAAGTGACTCGCTATGTTCATTGCTCTGTCGATGGCGGGGCTTGCTTGCTGACCGATGAACTAGCTAGTGTTAACCCTCTCTCATGTTATTTGCCCTGTTGATAGTGGGCGGGGCTTGCTGAGCGATGAACAAGCTTTTTAATCTGTTGCCTATTAAACTAAAATGGGGCAGTCGAGCAGGAACGTTAGTCCAACACAGCAGCAGAGACGCTTTCACGTAAAGGCAGCAACAGCCACTGTCAAATGGTGCGACTGGAGTCTTGTTCTCGGACTCGACTCGAAATTTTCTTTCATGACGTGGACTTGAACGCTGGGGACTCGAGACTGTACTCGAGGTTTAGTAAATCGACTACAACACTCTTTCATAGACGTTCCAAAACATAAACTATAGATGGTTGAATGTATGGTGTCATTCTTTAGCCAATTAAAAATTGTAATTCTTGGCAAATTTGCTGTGGTATAAGAGGAATTAAACACTTTGGGATCTGCTGTGAGAACCAAATGATCAATGTCAGGGATATTGGGTCATTTTGAGCAGTGTACACAATAGAATTACTTTAAGCCTAATTCTTTTCACCTGGAAAATGCACATTTATTCGTTATGGATTTTCAAGACAAAGTCTTGTTCATTTGAAAAAAAAAACTGGTTCAACCATCTTCGTCACACAAATATGCAGTGTTATAATAATATAATGTTAATAATGGATAGGATACTTGAGGATACTTTTTTTTATTTCTATAGAAACTGTACAAAAATAATTTCATTTAAAACAAAAAATATAATTTGACTTTGTTAAATAACTGAATGCTTTCATCTGTTTGAGTCAGCTGCTTGGGTCAGCTGATTGTTGTGATGCATGTTGCCAACAGTGGAGTTGCAGTGAGCCCTCTGGTGGGCAAACTATGCCACAACAACACTCATAACATGGTTAAAGGATTCATCGTCTGTCTGGAGCAACAAAAGACTGAAAACGTTGTGTAATGCGAACCCCCGAATTAGGTTAATTAGCAACAGGTCAGTAACATGATTGGGTATAAAAAGAGCATCCCAGAGAGGCGGAGTCTCTCAGAAGTAAAGATGGTAAGGGGTTCACCGCTCTGTGAAAGACTGCGTGGGCAAACAGTACAACAGTTTAAGAATAACGTTCCTCAACATAAAATTGCAAAGAATTTGGGGATCACATCATCTATGGTACACAATATCATTAAAAGATTCAGAGAATCTGGAGAAATCTCTGTACGCAAGAGACAAGACTGAAAACTGACATTGGATGCCTGTGATCTTCAGGCCCTCAGGAGACACTGCATTAAAAGCAGACACGTGTCTGGAGTGGAAATCACTGTATGGGCTCAGGAACACTTCAGAAAACCATCGTCTGTGAAAACAGTTAATTCCTGCATCCACAAATGCAAGTTAAAACTAGATATAAACAATATACAGAAACACCGCCACCTTCTCTGGGCCTGAGCTTTTTTATGATGGACTGAGGCGAAGTGTAAAATTGTCCCGAGGTCTGACGAATCAAAAGTAGAAATTCTTTTGAGAAATCATGGACACCACGTCCTCCAGGCTAAAGAGGAAAGGGACCATCCGGCTTATCAGTGCACAGTTCAAAAGCCAGCATCTGTGATGGTATGAGGGTGCATGAGTGCACATGACATGGGTAGCTTGTACATCTGGGAAGGCATCATTAATGCTGAATGATACATACATGTTTCAGAGCAATAAACTGCCATCTAGACAAAATCTTTTTCAGGGAAAGCTTTCCTTCTTTCAGCAAGACAACGCCAAACCACTTTCTGCACCTAGTAAAAATGCATGGCTCCGTAGTAAGAGAGTCTGGGTGCTAAACTGGCCTGCCTGCAGTCCAGACCTGCCTCCTATTGAAAACATTTGGCATATTATGAAGTGCAAAATACGACAAAGGAGACCCTGAACTATCTAGCAACTGAAACTGTACATCAGAAAAGAACGGGACAACATTTCTCTTTCAAAACTCCAGCAATTGGTCTCCTCAGTTCCCAAACGTTTACAGCGTGTTAAAATTCGAGGTGATGCAACACAGCGGTAAACATGGCCCTGCCCCAACTTTTTTGAAACATGTTGCTGACATCAAATTCAAAATGAGCATCTTTTTCAAAGACCAATAAAATTTCTCAGTTTCAGCATTTTATATGTTGTCTTTGTATGGTTTTCAATGGAACCTAGGGTTTCCATGACTTGCAAATTATCGCATTCTGTTTTTATTTCTAGTTGACACAGCCAGCATCCCACCTTTTTTGGAATTGGGGTTGAAAAAAGAGGCTGAAATCTTCATCACTCGAATTACACTTTTAGAACAATTAAAACAACAGCTGAGTATTTTCTCTTTCTGGTTGATACAAAGCATCCTTCATGAACAGTGATTTCAGGTGAAGTTCGGATCTGAGAACGCATTCCTGATCAAGATAAAGCATTTAATGAACCTGGGTGAATGAAGAAGCAGAGAAATTACATTATTGTGGTGGCACAGTGGTGTAGTGGTTTGCACTGTCGCCTCACAGGAAGAAGGTCCGGGTTCGAGCCCAGCGGCCGGCGACGGCCTTTCTGCGTGGAGTTTGCATGTTCTCCCCGTGTCTGTGTGGGTTTCCTCTGGGTGCTCCGGTTTCCCCCACAGTCCAAAGACATGCAGGTTAGGTTAACTGGTGACTCTAAATTGACCGTAGGTGTGAATGTGAGTGTGAATGGTTGTCTGTGTCTATGTGTCAGCCCTGTGATGACCTGGCGACTTGTCCAGGGTGTACCCCGCCTTTCGCCCCTAGTCAGCTGGGATAGGCTCCAGCTTGCCTGCGACCCTGTCGAAGCTACAGATAATGGATGGATGGATGGATGGATGGATGACATTATTGTGTTGTACTTTTTGTTTAAATGACAGACTTCATTATTTATTCTTTTTATCTAATTTTTGTGATTAATGTTTGTAATGTTGCAAATGGGGAAAAAAATCATTTTGTGTGGATTCCAGAGAAAAATAAAAATACAAAGGGAAATGGATTAGATAGATAGATAGATAGATAGATAGATAGATAGATAGATAGATAGATAGATAGTGACTATTTATATTTGGATACACGCAGTAAACGATAATAAAACGCAGGCTGTTTTGGTAAAACCTCCAGAACTTCATTCCCCACCAGGCACCGTCGCGCCTCCGCTGACTACTTCCGGGTCACCGACTTCCGGGTCGTTCTGTTGTTGTTGTCTCCAACTCGTCCAGTTTTGCTCGGGAATATTTTTCTGAAACGTGTCGCAATGATGTAGAAATCTGACTAACAGAAGACCAGCAGGCTTTCCATGAGCCGTGTGTGTTCCTGTGAGGAAAGAGTGGACTGTATGGGGTTTCATAAATTATTAATTTATTTATTATTAATCGGAATCAGAATCAGAACCGAGTTTTTTGCCAAGTCCGTTTTCACAGGGAAGGAATTTGCTTTGATGGTTGGTGCTTGAACAGGTAGGATAGAAGAATAAAAAAAACAACAACAAAACAAACAGTTATATAAATAGAATGAAAAATAAGGAGACTCTCAAAGATACAATATTATAAATTATTATTATTATTGCTAATTATCTGTTCAAGCTAACTATAAACAATGCTTGCTTCCATTAACTGTGTGTGTATATATATATATATATATATATATATATATATATATATGAGTGATTCCACGCTTATGGGTACTGAAATGGGGACATGAACTTATTTTTAAAAATTCACCTAAAACCATTTCTTTTTTTTTTTTTTTTACCATCAGGTCACAAAACATGTAATCTTTAATGAATGATATCTCATCTCATTATCTCTAGCCGCTTTATCCTTCTACAGGGTCGCAGGCAAGCTGGAGCCTATCCCAGCTGACTACGGGCGAAAGGCGGGGTACACCCTGGACAAGTCGCCAGGTCATCACAGGGCTGACACATAGACACAGACAACCATTCACACTCACATTCACACCTACGCTCAATTTAGAGTCACCAGTTAACCTAACCTGCATGTCTTTGGACTGTGGGGGAAACCGGAGCACCCGGAGGAAACCCACGGGGAGAACATGCAAACTCCACACAGAAAGGCCCTCGCCGGCCACGGGGCTCGAACCCGGACCTTCTTGCTGTGAGGCGACAGCGCTAACCACTACACCACCGTGCCGCCTAATGAATGATATGTTATAAGATAACTTTAATTTTCTGAGATGTAATAAAAACATATTTATATGCCAAAGTCAGAACGTAACAGAAGTGTTGTGGACATATATATATATTCTCAATTTTAACAATGTAGAATTACTTTTTGAAACATAGGAAGGTGATGTTTTAGCAAATATAATTAATAAACATGTGTAATAGAATAAACATACACATTCTTTCAATAAGATTAACATGGTATATAGCTAGATTGTAATTAATTTGTAACAGACGTGAGATGGACAATCGTAACAGAAGTAATGTAACAGACATCATTTTGGAACTCATAGGCTTGACTTTGGCATATAAATATGTTTTTATTACATCTCAGAAAATTAAAGTTCTTTTTTAACACATCATTCATTAAAGATTACATGTTTTGTGACCTGGTGGTAAAAAAAGAAATGGTTTTAGGTGAATAAGTTCATGTCCCCATTTCAGTACCCATAAGCGTGGAATCACTCATATGTGTGTGTATGTGTGTGTATAGATAGATAGATAGATAGATAGATAGATAGATAGATAGATAGATGAAACAAACTGCAGTGTTTCCCCTGAGTATGCTTTTTTTTTTAAATGAGTAGTGTGTTGCTGGATGAGGATGTTCACCTGTCGGGCCCCTCTCCACAGCTCCGATTCCAGACCATTTGGACCTGAACAAACAGTTAAAGGAGGCATATCACAATAATTAGACCAATTTTTACAACAGCACTCCTTTTTTCAGAATCCAAGTTGGATCAGTTCCCGTGGCAAGTCCTGTGCTGAGGGGACACAGTTTCAGCAGGAGCTGGTCGTCTTCTCTTCGGGCGGAATTTTGATTTCAAAGGTGGTGAGGACAAAGTACAGGGACAAATCCTGACAAGGGCTTCAGTTTTTCAGATCCCCTGCCTGACGTCTATCCGCTGTACTCTGGTCTCTCTTGCAAAAGAAATCTTGATTTCAATTAAATTCGAAGAAGAAACTTTTAGTTGTCACATGCACACTTCAAGCACAGTGAGATTCATCCTCTACATTTAACCCATATGAAGCAGTGAACACACGCGCACACCCCCCCAGAGCAGTGGGCAGCCACACTACAGCGCCCGGGGAGCAGTTAGGGGTTAAGTACCTTGCTCAAGAGCACTTCAGCCCAAGATAATCCCATGTTAACCTAACTGCATGTCTGTGGGGGAAACCGAAGCACCCGGAGGAAACCCACGCAGACACGGGGAGAACATGCTGGAGACTCATGGTGGCCTCACGACTAAGACACTTCATTTGGGTTTGAATTTGTGACCCATCTGAACCACAGCCTCTCATAACTTATTGCTTGATTCTGGAATTTGCAATTCGCTCATCTCTCAATTTTCTACATGCCGTCCCTGCTTGCCGCCCGTCAGCCTGGGGCAGCCAGCCGTCCTTGCTGAGTTCCAGACACAAGAAATTATTTCCAAATAAAAATACTTTCATGAATGAAAGGTGTTCTACTGGAGTGATTGAGAGATATGAACCATTTATCGTTCTAATTGATTTATCAAAGTTGGAGAGCTCATTTCTTCTTGCTGTAATTTTTCACTCCCCTCTCCACTGCCTGTCACTACTCTGATTTCTGTGTTGAGTGAAGAAGTACAGTCGGAGACTGACTGCTTGTTTCAAATAACGTGAAAAATAAGTCTCTCAATCTAACTAACTTGAAGCTGTTTACAAAGTGATCTCGTATTCCAGCACGATCTCACTTTGAATATTCGTAACATTACGTTAGCTAACTTCATATAGTGTGTCTGAAGACATCAGTCACACTCATATTTATTTAAAAAAAAAAAGTCATATGTCCTCCATCTTTTGCTGGGTGGGGGGTGGGTCCTGACCTTGCTAACTGTTTGAATCATTTGTGAGCGCAGGAGAGGAGAGTGCAGCTTCAGTGGGAGACGTTTTTGTATGGTCCGAGTGTCTACATCCTCCCCTCCCTCGTTTTTGAGCAGGTGCACTTTCCATGTGGTCCTCGTGCCTGCAGTCCTGGTTTTGTTTTTTGGACCTTCAAATCTGTGTTTTGCGTGTGAGGGGGGAAGCATCCTCCCAATATAACGGTCGGGGAAACACTGAACTGTCAGTGCTGTGTTTATTCTGCACACAATGCAGGGTTTTAAGTATCCAGTGTACAGTCCAGATATTAAATAGTAATTCAGAAATGTGACCGTCGTGAAATAATTTAGTTGTAATTTGCTGATTTTTTTTTTCCCCATTAGGACACAGAGAGAGAGAATGTGGCAGAGTCTCGGCTTGACTGTGCTGGTCATCGTGGCCACTCTCTTCTGCGTGTTGCTCTTCATGGTCTTCGGTAAGACTCCCACGTTCTGTGATGGACCCATCTTTAAAGGGGAAAGGACCTCATGCTCAACAGTTTGAACATAAATGAATCTCCAGGATCATTTGCAGATCAGAAAGTGCTTGATCAAGAGGGAACATATTTCCGAAAGACCCAGACCAGAACAGTGTTTTATCAGAATAGATTTGTTGAGTTGATGAGACTAGAATAGAGCAAAGTTTCATTCAAATAGTTTAGAATAGAATCTAGAGTTATCTGAATGGAATCGAATAGTTTTCTTCAAATAGAATGAAATATACCCCTTTTCCACCAAATCAGTTCCGGGGCTGGTGCTGGTTCACAACTCGTTCAACTTGCGAGCCAGATGAGAACCAGTTTGCTTTTCCATAGCTCGCGGTGCTAACGGAAGACACGTCATTACGTCGCTGTATACGTCAGTTACGTCGTTGTATACGTCATTACGTCGCTACGTTTGCATAAACCTTGGCGCGAATATCGAAGCAAAAACAACACGGAAGAAGAAGCAGCAGCAACAACAACAATAATAATAATGGATGACTTCGCGTTTGTACAGCTGCTGCTTCTCGTCGCTTAAAAATGGCGATCTTTCGTGGTCTTGTTATTGTTGTCGGTCTTAACAACTCCGCCCCCCCCCGCTGACGTAAGCGGTTCTTTCCTCTGGCCCAGCAGAGAGTTGGTGCTAGCCTGGAACCGGTTTTTCTGGCCCCAGAGCCAGTTCTTTGTCAGTGGAAACAGAAAACCCGGTTCCAAACTAAGCACTGGCCCCGAACCGGCCCTGGAACTGCTTTGGTGGAAAAGGGGCAATAGATGTACATCAGAGTTGAAAAGTGGAGAATAGTATTGTCAGAACAGAATGGAATGGAGTTGAACAGAAGAGAGCGCTCTCGGAAAAGAGAATAGAATTTGATCAGAACAAAATTGAATTGAACAGAATAGAAAAAAATCAGAATAACGTTGAATAGAATTAGATTTACATCAAAATTGAAAAGGACAGAATAGTTTTGTCACAGCGGACGACTTTTCTCAGAGCTGAGAAGAGAGTGGGATAGAGTTGACTCAGACAGTATATTCTATGAGTAAAGTATCAGTTTTTCTCAAAATAAAATTAGAGTTTCCAGAGAATAGAATTCAGCAGATTTACCTCAGAATGAAATGCTTTTCTCAAAACAGTGTTTCTCAGAATAGTTTGTTCAGAATAAACTGCAAGAGTTTCATCAGGATAGTTTTGTCAGTCCAGAACAGAATAGTGTTCTATCAGAATAGATTAGAATAGAATTGAAAAATAATTTTATCAGTATAGAATACGGTCTGATCAGAATGGAATACAATGGAGTTGAACAGGATCATTCGATCAGAATAGAGCAAAAAAAAATTTTCTGTCAGAATGATCAAACAGGATGAGTATCGAATCAGACTAGAATAGATTTTTTTTTTTTTTACCGGAGTGTTCATCATTCAGTAAAGTTTTTTTTATCAGAATGGAATGATCAAAATAAACCAGAAGAGTTGAACAAAATAGTTGAATAGAACAGTTTTAATAGAAATGGAATAAAATCCAATCCCATCAGATTAGAACAGCGTTTTTATCAGCAGAGTTTAAAATAATACAAGTTATAAGTTAATTCTGTGTTGAAAGATGGAGTCTTTGGTCCGACCACCACAAGCTGAACGATTTACAAAATTCTATCGTTTCTATCAAGAACGAAAAAAATACTTCCCTCCCTTTTCGAAAACTTATTTCTGTATTTTTGTTGGTTTATTCTATTTCTGTTTCCATACAGAAGAGCATTTATAGTGCCTTGCAAAAGTATTCATACCCCTTGAACTTTTTCACATTTTTCCACCTTACAACCACGAACTTAAAAGTTTTTTATTGAGATTTTATGTGATAGACCAACACAGAGCAGCATATAATTGTGAAGTGAAATGAAAATGATAAATGGTCTTCAAAATTTTAAACAAATAAAAATCTGAAAAATGTGGTGTGCATTAGCCCTGTACTCTGATACCTCTAAATACAATCCAGTGCAATCAATTGCCTTCAGAAGTCATCTAATTTGTTAATAGAGTCTTACTCTCGAGTTCCGAATAAGAGCGCAGTTGGGAATAAGAGTGTAGGGCGGCAAAATGGGCAAAAATTAATAAGAGTGTAGGGTGGAAATAAGCATGCAGGCCGGAAAATTCTCGAGTTTCGAATAATAGTGCAGTTGGGAATAAGAGTATAGGATGGCACATTAGGACAAATATAATAAGCGATAAGCACACTTGTAGTCTCGAAAATTATGCTGAACAGATCTTGGAGACCAAATATCAATTCAGTAAACAGACAAATCATATCATGGCTGTCAAAATTTCTTGTTCGTGTTCTTTTTATCTAAAACAAAAAGAATATCTGGATACTAGTAGAGTACTTTTGCTTGAGAAACTCAGGTATGCAAATTGCTTTAATTTACCTTTATTTAAGGTCTTAAGACATCAAAATTCTAATTTAAAAATGTCAAAATTCTATTACAGAGGCAGAGGAAGACTTTATTGCACCATTTGAATCCAGCAGGTGAAAGAGCATGAACCGTTAAGTCTTCATCCGATTCTTCAACAATATCACAATTAGAATATGAAGGGATGATCAGCCAATAGATACAAACGCCTCTTAATTCCAATTAATACAATATGACTTAAGGAAAAAGGCTATATCTTAATGCTTTATTACTTCACTTCTGTGTTTAGTCCCAATCAGTGATGTACGGGGGATTTGGAGAAAATTTTTTGACATGTTGACTGTCACTTCCCGGCCATTTCCGTGATTATGGTCTATGGAACCGGCCAGGACCCGAAAAGGGCCAGCAATATTGAACCGCTGGCATAAGTATTTAATTACTTGGAAAAATTGCATTGTAATTCACTTCTATGCTATTATATCTCAAGAATATGCTACCTTATGGGTGAAATTCATGTCAATTTTCGGTGGATTGAAATCGATCATAGATACTTACCGTTGTTTACCACCGGCAGTGTTGTTGGTGCATCGGCGGTGCTTCGTTGTGTCTGCGCATGTGCGTAGTGAGTCGTCTGTGTTCAGGCGTTATTTTCGCTCATTCGTCACACGTGCTTGTATTGACAAATAGAATAAGCGTGTAGGCCCGAATAAGACCATGCAGGCGGGAATTTTTCGCAAAAATAAATAGCCGTGCATGCACGGTTATTCGGAACTCGAGAGTACTGTGTGCAATTTACTCTCAGCATAAATACACTTGTTCTGTGAAGGCCTCGGTGGTTTGTTAGAGAACACTGAAGAACAAACAGCATCATGAAAACCAAAGAACTCACCAGACAGGTCAGGGATAAAGTTCTGGAGAAGTTTAAAGCAGGGTTAGGTTATAAAAATATATCCCAAGCTCTGAACATCTCAAGAAGCACTGTTCAATCCATCATTCAAAAATGGAACAAGTATGGCACAACTGCAGACCTACCAAGACATGGCCGTCCACCTAAACTGACAGAGCGAGCAAGGACAGCACTGGTCAGAGAAGCAGCCAAGAGGCCCATGATCACTCTGGAGGAGCTGCAGAAATCCACAGCTCAGGTGGGAGAATCTGTGCACAGGACAACTATAAGTCGTACACTCCACAAATCTGGCCTTTTTGGAAGGGTGGCAAGAAGAAAGCCATTGTTGAAAGACAGGCATAAGAAGCCATGTAGGGGACACAGCAAACATGTGGAAGAAGGTGCTTTGGTCAGATGAGCCCAAAGTTGAACTTTTTGGCCGAAATGCAAAGCGCTATGTGTGGCAGAAAACTAACACTGCTCATCACCCTGCACACACCATCCCCACTGTGAAACATGGTGGTGGCAGCAGCATGCTATGGGGATGCTTTTCTTCAGCAGGGACAGGGAAGCTGGTCAGAGTTGATGGGAAGATGGATGGAGCTAAATACAGGGCAATCCTGGAAGAAAACCTGTTGGAGGCTGCAAAAGACTTGAGACTGGGAAGGAGATTCACCTTCCAGCAAGACAATGACCCTAAACATACAGCCAGAGCTACAATGGAATGGCTTAGATCAGTGGTTCTCAAACTTTTTTCACCAAGTACCACCTCAGAAAATACTTGGCTCTCCAAGTACCACCATAATGACCAACATTTAAAATACAGTAGCGTAGTAGGCCTAAGTATTCATTAAAAACAAGGCGGAGGTTTTATTTAACAAGTATATTTAATATTGTTGGCCACTCTAACATTACACACAGTACTTTGAACAGTAACACTGTGTTTAAATATAGGAAAATAAAACACTGTACTTAAATAATGAATCAAAATTAATTGCACATAAGTGAAATAAACATTGTACTAAAATAAATATTAAGACAGTTCTTAAAGATTAAATGAAAATGTGCTTAAGTTAAATAACTGTACTGTACTTAAATGGTAAGTTAAAAAAAAGTACTGTACTTGATGTATTTGAAAAAAATCGAAACAGGCTACGCATAGCTGCAGTTCTTGCTGTTTCTTAACTCCAGTGACGGCTTTCTGAAACAGAAAAACACACCCACAAACAGAGGAAGAACAATAAGATTAAGAAGAAAACAAAGGTGAGGAAAAGCATTAAGAATAACAGCTGTAGTTAAATATACACAGACTATTGACTGACTATTGATTGACAGCTTACTGAGCTTAATGTGATGGGTGTGCATGCCTCTGTGAACACAGTCCTGCAACGTCTGGGTCAATGGAGATCAGCTTCAGTCTCTCAGGCCAAGTTTACATTAGACCGTATCTGTCTCGTTTTCTTCGCGGATGCACTGTCCGTTTACATTAAAACGCCGGGAAACGGGAATCCGCCAGGGCCCACGTATTCAATCCATTACGTATCTGGTCCGGTGCTGTGTAAACATTGAGGATACGCTGTGCTGAGCTCTAGCTGACGTCGTCATTGGACAACGTCACTGTGACATCCACCTTCCTGATTCGCTGGCGTTGGTCATGTGACGCGACTGCTGAAAAACGGCGCGGACTTCCGCCTTGTATCACCTTTCATTAAAGAGTATAAAAGTATGAAAATACTGATGCAAATACTGCCCATTGTGTCGTTATGATTGTCTTTAGGCTTGCCATCCTTCCACTTGCAAGTGGTAAGTGACGCACATGCCTGATATGCACTGGGATCTCACACACAGCGGCTCAGTCCCGAATCACTGCTCGTGTGCTTCACTCGCGCGCTCTGTGAGCTGCACAGGGCCAGGGAGTGCGCATCCTCCAGAGGGCACTCGCTGTTCAGGGCGGAGTGATTTGGAGCGCAGGATGCCTGTGGAGCCGAGCCGCTGAGGAGAAATTTACACATTACACATTTACACATTTCAACTTGCGTGCCGTCTAATTAGTCATGTGATTAGCGTATCCGTGTATTGGTGTTGCTGTGTGCACGCTAATCGTTTTTAAAAACGTTAATCTGATGATCCGCTGATACGGTCTAATGTAAACCCCACCTCAGGTTTGGCTCAGCATCCACCCTGCTTCTGTACTTTTGTTTTTATGACAACAAGTGAAGGGAAGCCTTTCTCGCACAGGTAGGTGGTCACAAAAGGAAGGAGAAATCGCACAGCCTTGTCAGAAAGCACCGGGTATTTACTGAACTGCTTCATCCAGAAGTCCAACAGTGTGCGCTTTCTGAAAGATGCCTTCAGTGTTTCATACACCCACACACTTTTCCCAGTCCAAGCCATGCTCCTGGATGAACTTGTTCAGTAACTGGAATATTTGCTCTGATGTAGTTCTGGTCTCCAGTGATTTACAGAACATAAAGTCCTCCTGCGCCACACCGTCATATTCATATCTCACATAAACCAATAAATTGGCCAAATCTGCAGTCTCATCAAGCTGTATGGCAAAATATCTACTGTTCTTAATGCGCTCAATCAGTGTCTTTTTAACATCGTCAGCCATGTCGTTTATTCTCCTTGACACGGTGTCATTTGAAAGCGACACCAAGTTTAACTCTCTGGCAGCTTTCTCTCCACATGATACGTGTCATCTCTTTGGCTAATGGTAAACACAGCAGTTCCCCGATTGTGTGCGGCTTACCGGCTTTGGCGATCAGGAGGCTGGCACGATATGAAGCTTCCTGTGCTTTGGCTACGGGTGTACCATAGGACAGAATGGTGGACTTGGACTGCTTCAGTTCATCACGTTTTCGTAAAAAAAAAAATCCATTGGTTTGTCCTTTACTGCTGTGTGTTTGGTTGTAAGATGCCGTTTGAGATGCGATGGTTTCATGGACTCATTGCTCAGAACGTCGCCGCATACAACACACTGCGGCCTGGGCAGCTCCTCTGTCCCGCTCCAAATGAATCCCAGTTTTATGTATTTTTCGTCATACTTCCTCCTCACTGGTTTCTGCCGTTTGCTAGCAGTTCTGGGGCTGGTTTTGCCACTGTCGTTAGCATCTGCGCTCGGCTCACACACGTCCTCTTCAGTTCTCCCTCTCCCCTGATCCACGCTCCCATTCGCGGATTTAAGCCACGACAGTAATTTTGTCATACTCGTCGTAATTAGCAAAGCCACCTCCACCTTTTCCCATCACAGCCTAGTCTACCAATGGCAGATAACCGTCTGTCAGCGGAACCGGCGGGAATGCGTACGTACGCTACGTATGGCTACCCAGAAGCACTTGCAAACTTTTTAAAATTATTAACTTAATTTGTATGTCCTTTCATTTTCTTGTCATCGGTTGATAAGATATTTTCATCCATTCGGATATTATGGATAGTATTTCACGTTTTATTTTTCCTCATCTCATCATCTCTAGCCGCTTTATCCTTCTACAGGGTCGCAGGCAAGCTGGAGCCTATCTCAGCTGACTACGGGCGAAAGGTGGGGTACACCCTGGACAAGTCGCCAGGTCATCACAGGGCTGACACATAGACACAGACAACCATTCACACTCACATTCACACCTACGGTCAACTTAGAGTCACCAGTTAACCTAACCTGCATGTCTTTGGACTGTGGGGGAAACCGGAGCACCCGGAGGAAACCCACGCGGACACGGGGAGAACATGCAAACCACACAGAAAGGCCCTTGCCGGCCACGGGGCTCGAACCCGGACCTTCTTGCTGTGAGGCGACAGTGCTAACCACTACACCACCGTGCCGCCTGTTTTATTTTAATTTTTTTATTTATATTTAATTGATTCTTTGGCGTACCACTAGAATGGAGCCCGCGTACCACTAGTGGTACGCGTACCACAGTTTGAGAATCACTGGCTTAAATCACAGAATATTCATGTGTTAGAATGGCCCAGTCAAAGTCCAGACCTAAATCCCATTGAGCATCTGTGGCAAGACTTGAAAATTGCTGTTCACGGACGCTCTCCATCCAATCTGGCTGAGCTTGAGCTATTTTGCAAAGAAGAATGGGCAAAAATTTCAGTGTCTAGATGTGCAAAGCTGGTAGAGACATACCACAAAAGACTTGCAGCTGTAATTACAGCAAAAGGTGGCTCGACAAAGTATTGATGCAGGGGGGCTGAATACTAATGCACACCACATTTTTCAGATTTTTATTTGTTTAAAATTTTGAAGATCATTTATCATTTTCGTTTCACTTCACAATTATGTGCTGCTCTGTGTTGGTCTATGACACAAAATCTCAATAAAAAACTTTTAAGTTCGTGGTTGTAAGGTGGAAAAATGTGAAAAAGTTCAAGGGGTATGAATACTTTTGCAAGGCACTGTATTCACTGCTTATCCAGCTGTGCTCATGGTGTGAGCTGACAGACAGGACTGGAACTCTCACACGCATTTCACACAAACACACACACACACAATTAGTGATTAAAGGAACAGTCCACCGTACTTCCATAATGAAATATGCTCTTATCTGGATTGAGACGAGCTGCTCCGTACCTCTCCGAGCTTTGCGCGACCTCCCAGTCAGTCAGACGCACTGTCACTCCTGTTAGCAATGTAGCTAGGCTCAGTATGGCCGATGGTATTTTTTGGGGCTGTAGTTAGATGCGACCAAACTCTTCCGCGTTTTTCCTGTTTACATAGGTTTATATGAGCAGTGATATGAAACAAGTTCAGTTACACAAATTGAAACGTAGCGATTTTCTATGCTATGGCAAGTGCGCACTATAATGACAGGCGTACTAACACCTTCTGCGCGCTTCGGCAGCGCATTGATATCTGAGCTCCGTATCAATGCACTGCCGAAGCGCGCAGAAGGTGTTAGTACGCCTGTCATTATAGTGCGCACTTTCCATAGCATAGAAAATCGCTACGTTTCAATTTGTGTAATTGAACTTGTTTCATATCACTGGTCATATAAACCTATGTAAACAGGAAAACGCGGAAGAGTTTGGTCGCATCTAACTACAGCCCCAAAAAATACCATTGGCCATCCTGAGCCTAGCTACATTGCTAACAGGAGTGACAGCGCGTCTGACTGACTGGGAGGTCGCACAAAGCTCGGACAGATACGGAGCAGCTCGTCTCAATCCAGATAAGAGCATATTTCATTATGGAAGTACGGTGGACTGTTCCTTTAAAGTTCAGTGCAGCACACACATCACTTATGCCGCTTTTCCACTACAAACGCGGCTGAGTCGGGCTGAGCCATGCCGTGCCGAGTCGAGCTGAGCGGGGCTGTTGGAGTTGCATTTCGACTACAACCGCGCTGAACCGTGCTGGCTGGAAGTGGGTGGACACACTGGGTGGAGTTAGCGAAAGTGGATGGACGTCAGGTGATGTCATTAAGCAGCGCAAACAGTGACATCAGTGAGCTTTTAAGCGGTAGTCTCACGACCCGAATAGTAAACAATAAACATGGAGGACATGGAGTCGTTAGTGTTGCTGGTCTTGGTGCTGTGGCTTGTTGTCACCGACAACGCCAACAGATACTGGCAAGAGCGTATAGATGAGGCGAGGCGCATAAGGCTTCAGAAATTCTCGTAATTCGTAATTCTTCTTCTTCCGGGTTTGCGGTGTTTACAGATCCCAGCGCGCTCGCGGGGCGTGCGTGGGCATGTGAGGACACTCCTCCTCACCAATCAGTGCACAGGGGAGTGTCTGCTCACGCCCCCAGCCTCACTCGGCTCGCTTTGGCTCGCTTCAGCCCCACTCCAAAACCGTGCGAGTTTTAGGGGCTAAGCAGGGCTGAAGCGAGCTGAGTCGTGCTGGTTTTTGGTAGTCGAAACGCGAGCCGTGTCGGGCTGAAGTGAGCTGAAAAAGGGTAGTGGAAAAGGGCCATTAGAGTCTCCGAAAGGTCACTGCGCCTCTCTCTCCCAGACACACTTCAGAAATAGATCTGTTTACTTCCCTCCGATTTCAACTTTTTCACATCAAACATGTTTCAAATGAATTTAATTGAGTTTTTCAGTGAGATATGAATATTGGTCTTTATTTTGAATTTAACGGATTTTTTTTTTGTACTGAAAATATTTTTAAAATAAGTCAAAATAATTAATTTATGGAAAAAAGTGATCAGTTTTTTGTTTTTTGCATCTTTTTTTGTTTGTTCAATTCATTTTATCTGTCTATTGAATATATAATTAAGTGCAAAAGATTGCACACCCTTCGAACAAATTGAAGATGGCCAACTTTTTTTTTTTTTGCCAAAAAGACATTCATGTTCCACAGATGTTCCTTTCTGATCACAAAACGAAACAAATGTAAAGCAAATAAAATATGCAAACACTGACGATCTCATGTTTACCCTGATTCAAAAGAAAACGTGTCTGGCGAACAGCAAATAACAGGACCTGCTGAGGTCCCCACCCCCCTGTGCAGGTCAATCCCAGATTACACCATGTTCCACTTCAACGACCATGGAAGACTTGATCTTTGAAAATTTTCATTGTGTTAAAAAACCACATGGTGACTGACTCATATTAGCGACTCCTCCATTTCATAACCCTGGTTTTTTTTTTTCAGTGCAAAACACCACTTTGGAGCTTTGAAGACTCAGACATTTATAATATTCAGTGATGAAGTTGAAAACACAGCTTTACCTAAAGAAATGAAAATATATACGCAGTATGAAACATTTCAATATGTCATAACCTGTAAAACTACAGCTTCCTGTTTTTTTTTTCCGCAAAGAAAGAAGATATTTAAGTTATTCCATGAAATCGAGTTGTACATGAGCCGATAGCTGATGCATTGCGCTGAGTTGGCAAAAAGCCATGTACGACAAGATTGAGTGTAATAACTGTTTTATTCTGTCCACATTCATTGGATTTTGAGAAACAAAGCATCCATCCATCCATCCTCTATAGCTGCTTTATCCTCTTCTACAGGGTCGCAGGCGAGCTGGATCCTATCCCAGCTGACTACGGGCGAAAGGCGGGGTACACCCTGGACAAGTCGCCAGGTCATCACAGGGCTGACACATAGACACAGACAACCATTCACACTCACATTCACACCTACGGTCAATTTAGAGTCACCAGTTAACCTAACCTGCATGTCTTTGGACTGTGGGGGAAACCGGAGCACCTGGAGGAAACCCACACGGACAACATGCAAACTCCGCACAGAAAGGCCCTCGCCGGCCACAGGGCTCGAACCCAGACCTTCTTGCTGTGAGGCGAAAGCGCTAACCACTACACCACCGTGCCGCCCTTTTTGTAAATTTGATAAATAAAAACTTTATATACAAAACGTCTGACAAAATCATTTCCGCTGAGAATGTAAACAAACCTGTGACAGTCGCAATTTGTGAAAAATTAAAAAAAGATGTTTTTACCATCATATACTTTTATTCCATATTTTGTTGCTTTTTTTTCTTCTTTTTTGGGGGGTTTTGTTTTCAAGTAGTTTTTATTTCGTCCTCGGTTGGTTCAGCTACGCGCTCTGCCATTTTGTTTTTCTCTCCTCACGGTATACGAGCTGATATCCGAAGAGTAGAGGAGCCAATCAGAGTGCGCGATTGCTCATATCCAGTGAACGTAAATAGAATAATAAGGGCGATTAAAATAAGGGTTCTTGAACAGGAACAGTCAATCCTGCCTGTGTATTGTGACACTGAGAGGTGAATGAATTCTTCAAGGTGACTGACTCGATGTTGGACTGATATGTTTCTGTTTTGCAGGTTGGTACGTGGTGTGGCAGCTCTTCCTGTCCAAGTTTAAGTTCCTGCGAGAGCTGGTTGGGGACACGGGGTCGCCACAGGCCGAAACGGAACCCTCGGAATCGGAGAGCGAACGCAGCTCCCCTCCGACGCCCCGCCATCGAACCAAACCCACACGCCAAAGAGTTGCTTTTCCAAGCAGCATGACGTAAATTTCAAGAAAAGCACAGTCAGGCTTTGAAACGAAATTTACGAATGAGCCAGTGAGAAAGCATTTGCCCCCGACCTGCCAAAAATAAAACGTAGGGGTGCCAAGCAGAATTCAAATGCTTAATATCGATGTGTAGAGTCGTAGCCGTAGTCTATACAGCATTTTCCTTGACTAAAAGTACAGCCTTCACCTCTCTTTCCTTTCATTTTATTATTCCGTTGTCAGAAACTCCGTCAGTAATTAGTGTTTGTCCGCTTGGCGATCACTTCCAGACATTTTACGATCAATCCCAAGTCGTCTGTTTCTCTGAAAAGCGTTTCACGACTGCGTAAGACATCGCGGACACTTGGAAGACACTTGAACTCCATTTTCTGTTGCAAGTTCGCTGCGCCTCCTTCGACTGACTTGCCATCATGCTGCTAACCATGTCTTTGATCCACATCACAGGTGCTAGGTGAGACGGAACCGTAAAAGGAGACGTAAACAATGCTCTGAATGCTAAACATGTGATGCAAACTGACAAAACTGTCTGATTTTACTCACACTCAACTCTTTTAGATGTCCAACATGCAATGCAAGGAGGAATGTACCAATCAGCTGCCAGTAAATAGGCCCCGCCTCTTCGCAATAAGCCCTTTTCGTGTTCTGTATGCGATACGGGGTGGGGGGTGGAGCTTTGTGTAGCCACTCATCTAGGATTCACTTTTTTTTTCAACCATGTTAAAGTTGAAAATTTAAAGTCAGATCTGTTACGAGTAGAAATGGACTCCGACAGAAAGCTCCATCTCCACTGAAACAGCGTAAAAGCAGCATGGAAGCTGTTAGATTTTGTTTTAGGATCATTTCTGTTATGGCAGCAGCTGTAATATTCCCTTGACAATAAAAGTATTGGATACAACCTTCCAAACTGGTGTGTCTGTGTGTAAATTGTGACGAGTGTACATACAGTGCTGAGCGTAAATGAGTACACCCCCTTTAAAAAGAAACATTTTAAACAATATCTCAATGAACACAATTTCCAAAATGTTGACAAGTTTAATATACCATATGTTTAACTTCTAAAGCCTCGGTCACAACTGGCCGTACATGCTCCTATGGCTGGTCTACGTGCAAAAAACGCAAGAAACGCACGGAGGGCGCGCGTGTGACGTGCTGATTTTCGAGCCGTAGACTGGCCGCAGACCGGCCGCAGAGGTTCTTTGTCATGTCAAACAAACTCTACGGGCGCTTACGTTTTTTTCAGGTTGCAAGACAAACTTACGGCCAACGTGCGTCTTTCTCCATGAACAAAAAAAACGCAGCGATTTGGGAAACGCCAAAAATTGCACGGCCAAAAAATCGTACGTCCGGTTGTGACCTAGGCTTAACGTGAAAGTAAGGTTCATGATATAACTTTGGCACATTTTTTCAGTTTTACTCAAATTAGGGTGGTGCAAAAATGAGTGCACCCCACAACAAAAACTACTACATCTAGTACTTTGTATGACCTCCATGATTTTTAATGACGGCACCAAGTCTTCTCGGCATGGAATGAACAAGTTGGTGACATTTTGCAACATCAATCTTTTTCCATTCTTCAACAATGACCTCTTTTAGTGACTGGATGCTGGATGGAGAGTGATGCTCAACTTGTCTCTTCAGAATTCCCCCCCAAAAAATAATTTCTGAACACCGCAAAGGTGAAGGCTACAAGATCAGCAAAGCTTTACTTATCAGTCAGAATACTGTAGCAAAAGTGGTACAAAAATTTAAGAAAGATGGAACTGCAACCATCTCGCAGGGACGTCCAGGTCGTCCACGGAAGTTAACACCTTGACAGGAGCGTCTTCTGATGAGAAGGGTTGAAGAAAAATCGACATGCAAGTTCACTGCAGTTATCTAAAGAAGTAGAAAGCCAAACCGGGGTGACTATTTCACGTGACACAATATGGCGTACGCTGCAGAGGAATGGCATGCATGGATGCCGTCCACGAAAGAAGCCTCTCCTCAAGCCCAGGCACAAAAAAGCCCGCCTAGAGTTCGCCAGGGCCCATGCTGACAAAGATGAAGACTACTGGGACTCTATACTCTGGAGTGATGAGACCAAGATAAATGTTTTTGGAACTGACGGCTTCAAAACTGTATGGCGTTGCAAAGGTGAGGAATACAAAGAAAAATGCATGGTGCCTACAGTGAAACATGGTGGTGGCAGTGTCCTTATGTGGGGCTGCATGCAGTGCAAAAAATGGCCTTTCAAAAATAAATAAAAGATTAAAACAAAGCATATTTGCTTGAATCAGGTGAAAAAAATCTGCCAATGGAACTAGTCAAATTTGACTTGGTAAAATTTCTTGAAGTAAGATGAAAAATCTAACCTGTTTTTTTAGATGAAATAATTCCAAAATAAGATTGGGGAACTTATTATGCGAGATCTCATCTCATCTCATCTCATTATCTCTAGCTGCTTTATCCTGTTCTACAGGGTCGCAGGCAAGCTGGAGCCTATCCCAGCTGACTACGGGCGAAAGGCGGGGTACACCCTGGACAAGTTGTCAGGTCATCACAGGGCTGACACATAGACACAGACAACCATTCACACTCACATTCACACCTACGGTCAATTTAGAGTCACCAGTTAACCTAACCTGCATGTCTTTGGACTGTGGGGGAAACCGGAGCACCCGGAGGAAACCCACGGGGACACGGGGAGAACATGCAAACTCCGCACAGAAAGGCCCTCGCCGGCCACGGGGCTCGAACCCGGACCTTCTTGCTGTGAGGCAACAGCGCTAACCACTACACCACCGTGCCGCCCCATGCGAGATCTGATTAACTCAAAATAATCAAAATAGTTCTTATAACAAGATTGTACTTCTTACATTTAGCCATTCAAGTCATTTTTATTTATTTCATTTTAAGGGTATTTCACTTAAATTCATGACAAAGTCTTAGCAGTAAAAACTGAATTTAAGATAAATATACTAATATTAGGATTGTTAAATTCTACAACTAAGCATTGCTAGATTAAAAGATTCTCCTTTTGTGACCTGTAATTAGTAAAATACTCTAGATATGAGACCAGAGACTATCTTGAATCAAGTTGACGACACATGTAGCATTGCAACAAGTTTATCTTTTTTTTTTCCCATTTCAACATTCAAACATCTCTTAAGATTCCACTTCCCCAGGACCTCAGGCACCAAAAAAAATAAAATAAAGTCTACGCATTTTGACTTACAGTGCTTACACAACGCCAAAGCAACAATGCACTGCAAAAAATAAAAATCTTAGGAAGTTTCTTTGTCTATTTTCATATTTTCAAGTCAAAACATCTAGCCACCTTTATTATAAGACATAATTGCCCAACAAGCAAAACCTCATTCAGCTAGAAAGGCTAGTTTTTAGACAGTCCATCTTGAAAATCTTGTATAGACAAAATGTCTTGAAAAAGTCTTATTTGGAGCACCTTTGAAAATAAAACAAGTTTTTTTTTTTTAAACAAGTAAGTACATTTTGGACATTTGTCAAATGCGGTTCATCTTGTTTCAAGAAAAAAAAACTGAAGCATGCTTGTTTTGGGAATAAATGAACTTTACTGAAATCTTTGAATCTTTCATTACAATTCAACTCCACCTTACAGATCCGAAGTTTACTGCGACTGTTTTCTCAGTCATTCAGAGTGAGCTCCTTCTAGATGCTGTACAGACTCTAGACCAGACAAGTGCCTTCAAAAAGGCTATGAGTGAGTGGAGGGCGTTTTAGTGAGGTCTTTTTGGAATGCTGTGAGTTAATTGCAGTGGTTTTTTTTTTTTTTTTTTGGTTGGTTGGTTGGTTGGTTTTTTTTGTGCCTGATCCTCTAAACCCCTCGTACACATGAATAGTCAGTGCCCCCAAAATGCACTGTTGCTTTGGCGTTGTGTAAGCACTGCAAGTCAAAATGCGTAGACTTTATTTTATTTTTTTGGTGGGGCAGCACGGTGGTGTAGTGGTTAGCGCTGTCGCCTCACAGCAAGAAGGTCCTGGGTTCGAGCCCCGGGGCCAGCGAGGGCCTTTCTGTGTGGAGTTTGCATGTTCTCCCCGTGTCCGCGTGGGTTTCCTCCGGGTGCTCCGGTTTCCCCCACAGTCCAAAGACATGCAGGTTAGGTTAACTGGTGACTCTAAATTGACCGTAGGTGTGAATGTGAGTGTGAATGGTTGTCTGTGTCTATGTGTCAGCCCTGTGATGACCTGGCGACTTGTCCAGGGTGTACCCCGCCTTTCGCCCGTAGTCAGCTGGGATAGGCTCCAGCTTGCCTGCGACCCTGTAGAAGGATAAAGCGGCTAGAGATAATGAGATGAGATGAGATTTTTTTGGTGCCTGAGGTCCTGGGGAAGTGGATTCTTAAGAGATGTTTTAATGTTTGAATGTTGAAATGGGAAAAAAAAATAAACTTGTTGCAATGCTACACGTGTCGTCAACTTGATTCAAGATAGTCTCTGGTCTCGTATCTAGAGTATTTTACTAATTACAGGTCACAAAAGGAGAATCTTTTAAGCTAGCAATGCTTAGTTGTAGAATTTAACAATCCTAATATTAGTATATTTATCTTAAATTCAGTTTTTACTGCTAAGACTTTGTCATGAATTTAAGTGAAATACCCTTAAAATGAAACTAGACAGGGACACTCTAACGAGTGCAAACCCCGCCTTTTCCCTATTAAAATACATTGGGTGAAAATTTTGAAGTTCTGCCATGACCTTGACCTTTGACCTCCAAAATTTAATGGTTTCCTTCCTGGGTGATTGGCAACACATGTACAAAATTTGGTCCAAATCGATCCATTGGTTCTTGAGATATCTTGCAGACACACAGACAGACAGACAGATACACACACAGACTGACGCAGGTGAAAATAATAACCCCTCCGACTACTGTCGGCGGGGTTAATAAATAAAAATGACATGAATGGCTAAATGTAAGAAGTACAATCTTGTTATAAGAACTATTTTGATTATTTTGAGTTAATCAGATCTCGCATAATAAGTTCCCCAATCTTATTTTGGAATTATTTCATCTAAAAACAGGTTAGATTTTTCATCTTACTTTAAGAAATCTTACCAAGTCAAATTTGACTAGTTCCATTGGCAGATCTTTTTCACCTGATTCAAGCAAATATGCTTTGTTTTAATCTTTTATTTCTTATTTTTGAAAGGCCATTTTTTGTAGTGTGCATTTTGGGGGCACTGACTATTCATGTGTACGAGGGGTTTACAAGATCAGGCACAAAAAAACAAAAACAAACAAACAAAAAAAACCCCACTGAAATTAACTCACAGCATTCCAAAAAGACCTCACTAAAACGCCCTCCACTCACTCATAGCCTTTTTGAAGGCACTCGTTTGGTCTAGAGTCTGTACAGCATCTAGAAGGACCTCACTCTGAATGACTGAGAAAACAGTCTCAGTAAACTTAGGATATGTAAGGTGGAGTTGAACTGTAATGAAAGATTCAAAGATTTCAGTAAAGTTCATTTATTCCCAAAACAAGCATACTGTGGCAGCGGGGGCGTGGTCAAGCGCCGGTCTGTGACAGGAGGGCGGAGTCAGGGAAGGTAAGTGGCAGAATCACTACACCTGATGTCAATTAACCTGTGTTTGTGTGTCTTCACAGTGACTGCGCCCTACTTAAGGAGGGAGAGCGAGAGCAGAGGAAGCTCTTCCCCGAACCAGACGCCGGTTGCGTGTGTGTCTGTGATCATTTGCTAGTTGTTCACTGAAAAGTGTGGCAATAAAAACGCTTTACCAACCTGAACTCTGTCCTGCCGTCTTCTGTGCTCCGTCCTTCTGTGAGAACCGCTACAGTGGTGCTGAAACCCGGGAGCTATCTGGAGCGCAGAAGCCGAACAGCCCCATGGAGTCCTCCCCGTTCGCCGACCTGGTCCACGCCCTCGCCACGGCCCAGCAAAGCCAGCACCAGGCGCTAGTCACCCTCCGAAAGGAGCAGGAACAGCGGTTCGAGGCCCTAGTGTTGGCCCAGCAAGAAGATCATCAGGCGTTCCGGCACTTCCTCACGTCGGTGGGGTCTACCAATGCTCTCACTGCAGGCCCGTCTCCCCTCACCCTAACAAAGATGGGCCCGCAAGGCAAGTTTATTTATATAGCACATTTCATACACAGTGGCAGTTCAATATGTTTTACAGAAGTAAAAGCAAAACAGTAAACAATAGAAAATAAAATTACATAAAATAAATGGGGAAGAAAATGAATAAGAATTAAACAATCGTAGAAATAAAATAATAAAATGAGATAAAAGTTCAATAAAAAAAACCCCAGCAGAATAAAATAGAATAAAAGTTAAGTAAGTCGCAGGACGACCCCGAGGCATTCCTCACGCTCTTTGAGCAAGTCGAGGAGACCTCAGGGTGGCCGATGGATCAGCGCGCGGCGCGCCTCCTCCCCCTGCTAACGGGAGAGGCGCAGCTGGCCGCGCTACAGCTCCCTGCCGACCGCCGGCTGGCCTACGCGGACCTTCGCCGGGCCGTCCTCCAGCGTGTGGGGCACACCCCCAAGCAGCAGCATCAGCGCTTCCGCGCTTTGCGCTTGGAGGAAGTCGGCTGGCCATTCGCGTTTGGCCAGCAACTCCGGGACGCCTACTGGCGGTGGTTGAGGGCCGACAACCGCGACGCCGAGGGGATCGTTGACCAGGTGGTACTGGAACAATTCATCGCACGCTTGCCAGCAGGAACCGCGGAGTGGGTCCAGTGTCACCGCCTGGCGTCGCTGGATCAGGCCATCGAGTTGGCGGAGGACCATTTGGCGGCTGTCCCAGCGGCAGGACAGCAGGCAGCCTCTTCTCTCCTCTCTCCTCTCCTCCTGTGTCCCGTCCTTGCCCCATTCCCCCACCGCGGAGGCGGGGGCCGGTGCCACCCCAGCCGGCCCGCCGCACCCGCGGTGCTCTCCTGTTTCTCCCTTCTGTGTCTGTCTCTCCCCCCCTCAGGTGAGTGAGCCCCAGAACACCGGTGCGGAGAGGAAGCCCTGGCCGGTTTGCTGGTGCTGCGGGGAGCCACCCACCACCAACAGCAGTGCACGGTAATGGAGGTGGGCGCGGTGGTTCGGATCCCCGACGCTCCAGGAGCCGCTCTCTATCGGGCCGGAGCGTATTGCATACCGGTGAGTATTCAAGGGGATACATATCAGGCGTTGGTGGATTCTGGTTGTAATCAGACCTCAATTCACCAAAGCCTGGTGCAAGACGAGGCATTGGGGGGCACACGTGTTGTGTGTCCACGGGGATGTTCACAGCTACCCTTTGGTGTCGGTCCACATTCTTTTCCGAGGGGAAAAATTTATAGTGAAGGCGGTGGTTAATCCTCGCCTCACCCACTCGATAATTTTGGGGACTGATTGGCCGGGATTCGGGGAGTTGATGAGTCATTTAGTAAAGAGTGGGTCCTGCCATAGGTCAGCAGGGGGAGGTCCCGGTGTCGCCTTGGTGGGAGCAGCTGTCACAGAGCCATCTACGTCATCTCCGCGTCAGAGTGAGGAGCCACAGGCTCCTCCTCCCTCTCAGGGAATCCCTGGCGGATTTCCCATTAGAGCAGTTGCGAGATGAGACTCTGCGGCATGCGTTTGACCAAGTGAGAGTAATCGATGGTCAAACGCTCCAGCCAAACGTCACCCCATCCTTCCCCTATTTTTCTGTTATGAAAGATAGATTATACCGAGTGACTCAGGACACTCAGACGAAAGAGCAAATCACACAGCTTTTGATTCCAAAAAGCCGCCGGGATTTGGTATTCCAGGTGGCTCACTTTAATCCCATGGCTGGAAACTTGGGGCAGGATAAAACACTAGCCTGAATAATGGCCCGATTGTATTGGCCGGGGATTTGCGGCGATGTCCGTAGGTGGTGTATGGCGTGCCGCGAATGCCAGTTAGTAAATCCAGCGGCCATTCCAAAAGCGCCTTTGTGCCCTCTACCATTAATCGAGACCCCGTTCGAAAGAATTGGGATGGATCTCTTTGGGCCATTAGATCAGTCAACACGGGGGTACCGCTTTATATTCGTTCTGGTGGACTATGCAACGTGATACCCGGAAGCAGTGCCTCTCCGCAATATCTCAGCACGCAGTATTGCGGAAGCACTCTTCCGCGTTATCTCCCGAGTTGGAATCCCGAAAGAGATTCTGACTGATCAAGGCACCGCATTTATGTCATGAACACTGAACGAACTGTATGGGTTATTAGGTATTAAGCCGATCTGCATCAGTGTGTATCACCCACAAACAGACGGTTTAGTTGAACGGTTCAATCGCACCCTCAAGAATATAATTAAAAAATTCGTAAGTGAGGACGCACGTAACTGGGATAAATGGCTCGAACCCTTGTTATTTGCAGTGCGAGAGGTCCCCCAAGCCTCCACAGGGTTCTCCCCGTTTGAATTATTATATGGGCGTAAGCCGCGCAGCATTTTAGATGTGCTGCGAGAAAATTGGGAGGAGGGACCTTCACCAAGTAAAAATGAAATTCAATACGTTCTGGACCTGCGCGCAAAACTCCACACACTCACACGCCTAACCCAGGAGAATTTGCGGCAGGCCCAAGAACGGCAAACCCGCCTGTACGACAGGGGTACGCGCCTTAGGGAGTTTGCACCAGGAGATAAAGTACTCGTACTGTTGCCCACATCGAGCTCCAAATTGATCGCCAAGTGGCAAGGACCCTTTGAGGTCACACGGCGAGTCGGGGACGTCGACTATGAGGTGAGGCAAACGGACAGGGGTGGGGCGCTACAGATTTACCACCTCAACTTACTCAAACTCTGGAACGAGGAGGTCCCCGTAGCATTGGTGTCGGTGGTTCCGGAGAAGGCGGAGCTGGGGCTGGAGGTTCAAAAGGGGGCATTGGCATCGCATACCTCTCCGGTCCCCTGTGGAGACCACCTCTCCCCGACCCAACTCGCGGAGGTTGCCCAGTTGCAGACCAAGTTTTCGGACGTGTTCTCGCCCCTGCCCGGCCGCACCAACCTCATAGAGCACCACATTGAGACGCCCACGGGGGTGGTAGTGCGTAGCTGCCCTTACAGGCTACCCGAACACAAGAAAAAAGTGGTTCGGGAAGAACTCGAGGCCATGCTCGAAATGGTCATCGTTGAGGAGTCCCACAGTGACTGGAGCAGCCCGGTGGTCTTGGTACCCAAGGCCGACGGGTCGGTCTGGTTCTGTGTGGACTATAGAAAAGTCAACGCGGTGTCTAAATTCGACGCTTACCCAATGCCTCGTATTAATGAGTTGCTCGATCGACTAGGCATGGCTTGCTTTTATTCGACACTGGATTTAACGAAGGGATATTGGCAGATCCCCTTGACTCCACTATCCCGAGAAAAAATGGCCTTTTCCACACTGTTCTGCTTACACCAATTCGTCACACTTCCTTTTGGGCTGTTTGGGGCGCCCGCTACGTTTCAGCGGCTGATGGACAGGGTCCTCTGCCCCCACGCCACCTATGCGGCCGCCTACCTCGACGACATTATTGTCTGTAGTAATGACTGGCCGAGGCACCTCGAACATCTGAGGGCCGTCCTTAGGTCGCTGAGGCGAGCGGGTCTCACAGCCAACCCGAAGAAGTGTGCGATTGGGTGGGCGGAAGTACGGTATCTGGGCTTTCACTCGGGCAATGGGCAGGTGCGTCCTCAAATTAACAAGACAGCATCAATTGCGGCCTGCCCGAGGCCCAAGACCAGAAAGGGGGTGAGACAGTTCCTGGGGTTGGCTGGCTATTATCGTAGGTTTATACCTAATTATTTGGATATCACCAGCCCGCTGACTGATCTGACTGAAAAGGGGGCACCAGATCCGGTCCAGTGGACGGAGCAATGCCAGTGGCCTTTTTCTGAGGTAAAGGCCACACTGTGTGGGGGGCCACTTTTACACTCCCCTGACTTTTCTCTCCCCTTTATGTTACAGACGGATGCGTCGGACAGAGGGCTGGGGGCTGTTTTGTCCCAGGAGGTGCAGGGGGAGGGCCGCCCAGTCTTGTACATCAGTAGGAAGCTGTCGGTGCGTGAGGGGCGCTACAGCACCATTGAAAAAGAGTGCTTAGCAATCAAGTGGGCGGTCCTCGCCCTCCGTTACTACCTGCTGGGATGCCCTTTCACCCTCTGTTAGGACCACACGCCCCTCCAGTGGCTCCACCGCATGAAGGATGCCAACGCGCGGATCACCCATTGGTATCTGGCACTCCAACCCTTTAATTTCAAGGTGATCCACAGGTCGGGGGTGCAGATGGTCGTGGCGGACTTCCTCTCCCGTCAAGGGGGGGGGGAGTCGGCTGCAGGCCGGACGGCTGCCCGGCCTGAGTCGGGCGGTGGGGGTATTGGCAGCGGGGGCGTGATCAAGCGCCGGTCTGTGACAGGAGGGCGGAGTCAGGGAAGGTAAGTGGCAGAATCACTACACCTGATGTCAATTAACCTGTTTGTGTGTCTTCCCAGTGACCGTGCCCTACTTAAGGAGGGAGAGCGAGAGCAGAGGAAGCTCTTCCCCGAACCAGACGCTGGTTGCATGTGTGTCTGTGATCATTTGCTAGTTGTTCACTGAAAAGTGTGGCAATAAAAATGCTTTACCAACCTGTACTCTGTCCTGCCGTCTTCTGTGCTCCGCCCTTCTGTGAGAACCGTTACACATACTTTGTTTTTTTTTTCTTGAAACAAGATGAACCGCGGGCGGCACGGTGGTGTAGTGGTTAGCGCTGTCGCCTCACAGCAAGAAGGTCCTGGGTTCGAGCCCCGGGGCCGGCGAGGGCCTTTCTGTGTGGAGTTTGTATGTTCTCCCCGTGTCTGCGTGGGTTTCCTCCGGGTGCTCCGGTTTCTCCCACAGTCCAAAGACATGCAGGTTAGGTTAACTGGTGACTCTAAATTGACCGTAGGTGTGAATGTGAGTGTGAATGGTTGTCTGTGTCTATGTGTCAGCCCTGTGATGACCTGGCGACTTGTCCAGGGTGTACCCCGCCTTTCGCCCTTAGTCAGCTGCGATAGGCTCCAGCTTGCCTGTGACCCTGTAGAACAGGATAAAGCGGCTAGAGATAATGAGATGAGATGAGAAGATGAACCGCATTTGACAAATGTCCAAAATGTACTTACTTGTTTTTTTTTTTAAAAATTGTTTTATTTTCAAAGGTGCTCCAAATAAGACTTTTTCAAGACATTTTGTCTATACAAGATTTTCAAGATGTACTGTCTAAAAACTAGCCTTTCTAGCTAAATGAGGTTTTGCTTGTTGGGCAATTATGCCTTATAATAAGGGTGGCTAGATGTTTTGACTTGAAAATAGACAAATAAACTTCCTAAGACTTTTATTTTTTGCAGTGTAAGTGCTGCTGGTGTCTGGGAGCTGCATTTCATTGATGGCATCATGAATTCACAGATGTATTGCTCTATACTGAAAGAGAAAATGCTACCATCACTCTGTGCCCTTGGTCGTTGTGCATTTTTCCAACATGACTAAACACACAGCTAAGGCCACTGTTGGATTTCTGAAGAAGAACAGGGTGAAAGTGATTCAGTGGCCAAGTATGTCTCCTGATCTGAACCCAATCGAACACCTATGGGGAATTCTGAAGAGACAAGTTGAGCATCACTCTCCATCCAGCATCCAGTCACTAAAAGAGGTCATTGTTGAAGAATGGAAAAAGATTGATGTTGCAAAATGTCGCCAACTTGTTCATTCCATGCCTCAAAGACTTGGTTCTGTCATTAAAAATCATGGAGGCCATACTAAGTACGAGATGTAGTAGTTTTTGTTGTGGGGTGTACTCATTTTTGCACCACCCTAATTTGAGTAAAACTGAAAAAATGTGTAATCTAAGTTATATTATTAACCTTACTTTCACGTTATAAGCTAAACAGATGGTATATTAAACTTGTCAACATTTTGGAAATTGTGTTCATTGAGATATTGTTTAAAAGGTTACTTTTCAAAGGGGGTGGACTCATTTACGCTCAGCACTGTATGTGAATGGCATTCTGTTCATCTTGACTCTGTGCTGGATGGTAAACTTGAGTCATGGGCGATTGCTTGGACTCAATTTGGGTTTCACGGTGAAGGATAGTGAATTATTTATTCTCAAAAATCCTCACAATCGGGAAAAGGTAAACAACGATACGGTGAAATCTTTTCTGGTCGCACTTTAAAGTAGAATAGCTCATCAGACAGCGTTTTTGAACGCTAGCGATAATCCAATTGGTCAGAAGGTGTTTTTCATTCTGTGTAATGGCAGCTTTGACAGTAGTTCCAGCTATAATTCAGGTCACAACTTTACACTCATGGCAGGCATTACATTCCTGTTCTGCTTTGATCTCATTTCTGAAGGAAGAACTCATTCACAAGGACTTGTATCTGTTGTGTTATATCATTTATGGAAGGAGTCTCCAGTGTCAACATCTGGAAAACACTTGAGGATCAAAAAGTTTTCGGTTCCTCAGGAACATGACATTGCTGTTGAATTCTCAAAACTGATTGAGCAGATGGTCGTGTTTTGAAGCGTCTCTGATAATAATGTGCAAAAAGTCTGAGGCATGTGTAAAGAAGAAACCTTTATTTGTCACATGCACACTTCAAACACAGTGAGATTCATCCTCTGCATTAACCCATCTGAAGCAGTGAACACACGCGCACACCCAGAGCAGTGGGCAGCCATACTACAACACCTGGGGAGCAGTCAGGGGTTAGGTACCTTGCTCAAGGGCACTTCAGCCCAAGGCTGCCCCATGTTAACCTAACTGCGTGTCTTTGGACCGTGGGGGGAACTGGAGCACCCGGAGGAAACCCACGCAGAGACGAGGAGAACATGCAAACTCCACACAGAAAGGCCCCCCCCCCGGTGGCTGGGCTCGAACCCAGGACCTTCTTGCTGTGAGGTGATAGTGCTAACCACTACACCACCGTTCCACAACAAAGTCAATATTTGGTGTGAGACGATCCTTTGCTTAAAAAAAAAAAGTAGTCTCAGCTTGAGTGAGCGCAGTTTTATCAGGAAATGAGCTATAGGTTTTACTGAGCATCGTGCAGAACCAGCTACGGTTCTTCTGGACACTTTGACTGCCCCACTCTCGTGTCTTCATTTTGCACCAAAACCCAGTAGCCTTCATTATGCTTTCTTTTTTAACTTGAAAAGTGATCTCTTATGTAATATGTTGCTCAGGTACCAAGTTTTTTTTCCTGTTACATTTAATTTTGTGCTGGAAAACGAACATTTGGAACTCGAAAATGTTTTTGTCTCGTCTCTCGTCTCGTCTTCTTCCGCTTATCCGGGGCCGGGTCGCGGAGGCAGCAGTCTGAGCATGGAAGCCCAAACTTCCCTTTCCCCAGACACGTCGGCCAGCTCCTCGGGAAGAACACTGAGGCATTCCCAGGCCAGCCAAGAGACATAGGCTTTTGTACTGAATCAATAATGTAGAAGTCACAAAATAGAAATTTATAACAAAATTTGTATTAAAAAAACCAGGGGGTTAAAACTTTTGCACACTATTATATACAAGGCAAAAATTGCCTGTTCACGGTTACATAATTTTGTCTGGAAAAATTGTCTGGGACTCGTCTGACATCATTGTTTGAGGCTTTCAAATGTGATATCAGTGTTTAATGTTCAGTTCCAATTGAAATGGTGCTGAATTTGCGAAAACTCATCATGAACGTGCCCCTATTCCACCCAAAAGTGATGTCTGAAGAAACCACTAGATGGTGATATAAACCAGACAGTGTTTCAGAAGAGAAGAGGCATGCAATTTCTCCTGAGAAAGTGGTGGTTATGTGTAGAGTTTAGAAATCAGAGATACAACACAAAAGCAAGGGGATAAATCCACATACCCACATCCACAAAAAAGTTTGAAACATTTCCAGTTCGTAAAAGTCACGTCTGTGTTTGTGCGCTTTTCACTTTCCAATCAGAACTGGAGTTTCAGAGAGAATCGCAGGAAGCCGGTGTTACTTTGGCATGGCTGTTTCCTTCTCTCGCTCTCGCACCCTCCCACTGCTGTGTATTCATGTGTGTGGGTGTGTTGATCTTTTGTCTTTATTGGCAGGATGTCTATGTGGGTGAGTTTAACTTCACCCTGAGTCACGAGACTCTATGTGTTTGGGGTGACTCACTGAGATGATTCACTGTTTACAAAACTCAACAGCGACAGGTGAGACTAAGAGGCAATCCCATTGTGATGCTGACCATCACATTTTTCTACAGTGTGCTCGACTTTAAATAAATGATTCAACGCCATATCAAAAGTCGGCAATGATCCTATTCCTGTAAATACAGTCAACGAGCCAAAACATGTCAGTGATGTCAGTGGAGCGGGGTGCTGGACCATTTTGATGGCAGAAGTCTTGAATCGGTGTCTTGAAATTTGATATAAATGGATAAAAGATGTACCGCTTCTTATAACATACGTGGTCCCAGGATAAAGGACAGAATGAGCAAAACTATCAAAAAAGAACATTTATCGTGTACCCAGGTATCACACAGGTGTAGGCTAGTTAATACAGCAAGTTAAGATTATCTTGGCTTTTGTTTAGTCAAGTTACCTTGCCTATCTTACTGTATTTTAGCTGTACTTAAATTTCCTTTCAGCTGAAATCAAATTTTGGCTGAAGACCTTAAAACAGTGTCAACTTGAGCTGGGGATGCTGAATTTGACTGGGACTTGTGCTGGAGAATCTAGTCTTTTTTGGATTTGACTTGGTATCTCGAGCTCGGGACTCTGAGGTCGACTTGGCGTCTCGAGCTCGGGACCCTGGGGTCGACTTGGCGTCTCGAACTGGGGTCTCTGGGGTCAGCTTGGCGTCTCGAGCTGGGGTCTCTGGGGTCAGCTTGGCGTCTCGAGCTGGGGTCTCTGGGGTCGACTTGGCGTCTCGAGCTGGGGTCTCTGGGGTCGACTTGGCGTCTCGAGCTGGGGTCTCTGGGGGTCGACTTGGCGTCTCGAGCTGGGGTCTCTGGGGGTCGACTTGGCGTCTAGAGCTCGGGTCTCTGGGGGTCGACTTGGTGTCTCAAGCTCGGGTCTTGGGGGTCGACTTGGCATCTTACACTGGAGACATTAGACTTGATTTTATAATTGTTGAACTTGGACTTTAGATTCAACTTTGATTTCAGAACTGGCCCCTCTGGACTCGACTGGGGCTCTTGAACTAGGGATTCTGGATTTGACTTGGACTCTTGAGATGGAGACTCTGGACTTGAGTTAAACTCTCAAACTGGAGCCTTTAGACTCATCTGGGACTTCAGAGAATGAGTGTTTGGATTCAACTTTGCCTGGAGAGCTGGGAGCTCAGGACACAAATTTCGCTCGAGAACTGGGACCCTGGACTCAACTTTGAGTCTAAAGATGTAAACTTTGGACTTGATTTTCAATCTAAAGGGACTCTGGCCTCAAGTTGGACTCTGGAGAAGATCCCCACCTGCTCCAACAGAAACTCTTGACCAATTCTATCTCCTCCTTCACCAAGTCTGACCAATCCCTTTGTGCAGGGCAAGTAGTGCACTGCGTCCAATAAACTGACATATTAATTAACATAGGCTTTCTTTATCCTACATAAAAGTAATAACTGGCCACTCCCTTGATTTTTTTTTTTTTTTGGGGGGGGACCTCCAGGATCCCACTTCTGGTGCAGAGTTTGACTGTAGAGCTTGTCAATCTGGACTCTGAGTCATAACCTACAGTTACTAATCTGTACCCCACAGTGATTGAGCCGCAACGTGTACTTATCGAGCTACAACATGTAGCTGCCGAAACATAACCTTATGTTTTGGAGCCGAAGCATTCAGTGACAGAGCTGTGACATGGACCGACTTAGCCATACTGTGTAATTACTGAGCTATAACTGGTGGTTACTCAGTCCTAAGACATAGTTGCTGAGCTGAAACATCAGCTATATCCTGTAGGAACTGCACTACAACCAGTATATTTTCGCTATAACCTGTGATGATGAATGAGTTTAATGAATTGTACCTGTGTGTGTGAACGAGGAAATGTGCAAGATGAGGAGTGTACCGTAAATGCTGCTTTCTGAAGTGCTGGTTTGACAAGATGTCGGTGTGTGCATGCTAATGATGGGTGCAGCTGTACCCCCTGCTGATTTGAATCCGTATTCACATGAAGCAGTGCGAGATAAGGCCAGAGTTTCCTTCTACAGCACGCTCAGTATTCCATGTGCAGGCTCGGGATGAACATGACATTTCTGGAAAAAGCTTTCAGGTGCCACAGCGATCTCGCACGGGAGCCAGGAAGCCAAGCCAAGCCAAGCCAAAAATCCTTTATTTGTCACACGTACACTTCAGCACACAGTGAAATTTAACCCATCTGGGGTAGTGAACACACACATACCCAGAGCAGTGGGCAGCTATGCTACAGTGCCCAGGGAGCAGTTGTGGGTTAGATGCCCTTACTCAAGGGCACTTTAACCCAATCTCAGGCCATGGCTGCCCCATGTTAACCTCCCACGTTTTTGGACTGTGGGAGAAACCCATGCAGAGACAGGAAGAACATGCAAACTCCACACAGAAAGGCCTCTGGGCTCGAACGCAGAACTTTCTTGCTGTGAGGCGACAGTGCTAACCACTACACCACTGTGCTGCCCGAAGTGTGTGTTCAAATCTGCTTCCTTATCTACTCTATTAACGATACTGTAGCCCCTGTGTGTTTGTACACTTCCATGAGTTGATAGCTAGGAGAAGTCAGACTTGTATTTCTCCTTCAGGAAGTATTAATCAGATTAATATGAATAAAACGCATATCTTTCACATTTGCTGCCAGTTGCAATTATGTTCTCTGATTCATAATAGGGCTGTGATCAGTTATGGTCAGTGTATGGAGTTATTTGTGACTGATAAGGAAACATTAGAGATTAGTGCTGGTTTGCATAAGTGATCAAGTAGATATGGAGAAGCAATACAGTACATGTCTGGTGGTGATCAGAGAAGTTCAGCATGTAATTTCAAACCATATCAAGAGTTGAAGCCGAGACCAAGTTTTGAGCCAGGAAGTAGCGTATCTGTGATTTTGCACTGTACTGTACACATCCTAAGTGTTGTTTTTGATGAAATCCTTCTTCAGCCTGGAGGGGTTTTACATGGAAAGGTGGAGTAATGTCAGTTTTAGTCGAGTGTACGTGTGCGCATCAATCTGGAAAGATGACACCATCTCATGTTTTTCCCTTCAAGGTAAAAAGGTATATTGGTGGTATATTGGGCTGTAAATTTTTTTATAGCGAAGAATGAATGATTGTACAACATGCATCTTCTTGAGGAGACAAAAACAAGAACTTGGTGCACAAGTTGTCATTTATTTGAGATTTTCTGAAATCAAATCAACACAGGGTCAAAAATATTCATCCAGCACACCAAGTTTCACCTTGACCAGATGCTTTTGGTCACCATCAACAAGCAAATATTCTGGTTGTATATGGATGTAGGGGTGGTACGGTGGTGTAGTGGTTAACACTGTCACCTCACAGCAAGAAGGTCCTAGGTTTGAGCCCAGCTGCGGACGAGGGCCTTTCTGTGTGGAGTTCGCATGTTCTGCCCGTGTCTGCGTGGGCTTCCTCCAGATGCTCCGGTTTCCCCCACAGTCCAAAGACATGCAGGTTAGGCTAATTGGTGGCTCTAAATTGACTGTGAGGGTGAATGGTTGTTTGTCTCTATGTGTCAGCCCTGTGATGACCTGGTGACTTGTCCAGGGTGTACCCCGCCTCTCGCCTATAGTCAGCCGGGATAAGCTCCAGCTTGCCTGCGACCCTGTCGAACAGGATGGGCGGCTACAGATAATGGATATGGATGTAACCTTCTGACCAGAACTGTAGGTCGGTGATTTAAACAAGAAGTAAATCTGACATACTTTCAGCCATATGCTGGAGTATCTCTGAACATTTTCACTATCACACCAATATGTGGTCCTTGTCCAAACTTTTACCACAATGTTGGAGACATCCAATTGCGTAGAATGTCTTTGTATGCTGAAGCGAGAAGATTTCTCTTCACTGGAATGAAGAGGTTGAGCCGAAACATGCCCCTGTGCACAAAGCAAGGTCCACAATGACATGGTTTGCCAAGGTTGGGGTGGAAGAGCTCAAACGGGCTGCAGAGAGCATGAACTAGAATGCAGATTGCGTGTTTGACTTTCTCGTCCAACATTCGTGCTTGACCTCACGAATGTTCTTATGGCTGAATGAGCACAAATCCTCACAGCCAAAATCTCGAAGTCTTCCCAGAAGACTGGACACTGTTTTGGGAGCAAAGGTTGAAGCAACTCCAGATCAAACCCCCTGATTTTCAAGCGACTCGAATGCATGAATGAATTAAAAAGGCACTTTATATCATGGAGTTTTTGCAACAATAAGAGCAGGTTTCTCTCGGATGCCTTCATATTACACTAATGAGCGTCTGTCAAGATTACGTCCTATTTCTCTAACGATGAAGGAATCGCTGCACGCAACACATCTCTCTCTCTCTCTCTCTCTCTCTCACACACACACACACACACACACACACACACACACACACACAATTTACTGTTCATGCTAATTACTTCTCTTGAAATCCTTAAAATATGAAACGTGTGCATACCGTATGCGTCATTGGAGTCAGCCGTGTAAAAATTTTGGCACCCATATTCAATCCAGTGCCAGAAAATGCCTTTTGCTTCATTAATAAACAGGGTAAATACTTGCCTGTTCCTGCCGCTCATGTTTTTTGTTTTTGTGATAAAATCCTGAATTTCATGATATTAATGAAGTCGTAAATGAACTTTTCCTTTAATTTACCTTCCAACAGAAAGCAGAATGCTGCTTGGTGAGGAGGTAGTTCGGCTGGATGAGATTGACTTCTTGCTTTTCTTTGCTTAAGAAAAAGTGACACAGTAAGTCAGGAATGAAATATTGACAGGAAAATTTTTTTTTTTGGATAGAAAAGAAAGACAACTGGAGAGTTTCTCAATGCCTGAGGTGATATGAATGACAGTGACAGGAATTTCTGGACTAAATTTCCTCACGTTTTGTGAATTTGACATTTGGTCAAGTGTCATTATCATGGGATCCAGGCTTGAGATGTGCGAAATCTGTCAAGTGCACCTGAAAAAACTTTCATTTTCCAGCTAAGCCACAGTGAAATGTATTATTTTTTTGAATCGCCTTTTATTCAACATGGATGTTTGACATTTGCCTCTTTAGTTTTGCGAGGCTACAAGGATAACATCACAGCTTGCCGTTTTTACCAAGAAACTGGAAAATATTGTCCCTCTGTCCATGCCATGTCCATGACAGAAAACTTACTGACTGTTCCAAAGCACCAACACTGCAGGCTCCTTCCAGAAATGCTCAATAAATGTGGCTTGACAAAGCTTCACCACGTCAACATACTGATGTAGGCGACATTTTCTTTGTTAAATAACATGTTCTAACAAGTGTACTACTGTGTTTAGATAAGCTCGTACAAGTCCGAGTGCATTCGCTGTGTCTGTTCATTCAGGTTTCCATTTGGTTCTCCAGTTTTCTCTGAACCCCCTGAAAACATACAAGTTCAACAGAGATAAACTGCACCTCATTGTGGGTGAGCGTGTGATGGACTGGTGCCTCATCCAGCATATATTCCTGTTTCATGTGTATCAGAATGAACGAACCTGCAATTTGGAATTTTATCTCAAATTACTGTCAGAGAAAGAAGGGTCTGGGTTTGAGCCCAGTGGCCGACAGGGGCCTTTCTGTGTGGAGTCTGTATGTTCTCCCCGTGTCTGTGTGGGTTTCCTCTGGGTGCCCCGGTTTCCCCCCCACAGTCCAAAGACATGCAAGTTAGGTTAATCGGTGGCTCTAAATTGACCGTAGATGTGAATGTGAATGGTTGTTTGTCTCTATGTGTCAGCCCTGCGATGATCTGGCGACTTGTCCAGGGTGTACCCCGCCCCTCACCCATAGTCAGCTGGGACAGGCTCCAGCTTGCCAGCAACCCTGTACAGGATAAGCGGTTACGGATAACGGATGGATGGATGTTTGTTCTCCGATGCATGAAAAAAGCAAGAAACTGCACTAATTACTTTTTGACAAGGCACATGTGTTAATTGAAAAGCATTCCAGGTGACTACCTCATGAAGCTGGTTACGATCATGCCAAGTGTGGAAAGCGTCATCAAGGTAAATGGTGGCTACTTTGAAGAATCTAAAATATGAAAGATTTATTTTCCATCCATGTTCCATGTGTTCTTTCATGGTTTTGATGTCTTCAGTATTGGTCTACAATGTAGAAAAGAGTCAATGATAGATTATATATGTTTGGCATGCTTGAACTGGTACAGCCAGTCCTTATTGCTACTTGTTTTGGTTAAGTTACATCCTTGAGATTTATCTTCGCTCACATTCACATTCTGCTCTCCGCTTAATGAAGGTTTTGTTGACCAGTAATGTCTTTCTTCTTTCATAAGATTATAATCCTGATGGGCATGGGCGTAAAAATGCGTATGGACGGTATGGACGCGTCCATACCAATATTCAGCTGAGTTTAAAATGTCCGTACCATTTTTGAATGGAGAAGCCACGATGCGGGAAACGCTGAATAAAAACACCAAACGCGGTATCGCTTCCAGCTGATTTTCAGTTGTGAACCGACCTCTCAAAGACAGCTGACTATAGAGTGCTTCGAGGTCAGCACGCACCCGGCGGCGGCCATATTGGAAGTCAAAGGTTGCTGTGTCAGTGCATTGTTGTTGTTCAGCGAAGCAAAAAGGGGTGACAATGCCGAATATGTGCGTCATTGTTGGCTGTAGTAACCGAGGGGAAAAGGGTGGCAAAAGCTTCCACAGACTCCCTAAAGTCGTGACTAACCCGGGAATTGCAGCACAGGAGAAAAGCGAGCGGAGGAGACGACAGTGGCTGGCTGCCATTAACCGATCAAATTTAGGACAACTTGACTGTATCCGGATTTGTTCTGATCACTTTGTGACAGGTAGGTTAATATTGTCTTGAATTTCATAGTTACTAAAATAGTTACTAAAATAGTTATTTTAATTTCATAGTTACCGGTAGCATCCAGTATGCCGGCTGTTGTGTGACCGTCGTTCTTTCCCTCAGTCTCGTGGCCGCTTCAACATAAAACAACAGGGAAGCAACATGGGAGCAACATTCCCCAAGTCCAGCAATGCAGTTGCAATGTGCACACAAAATAGCATGTCTCTTGTCAACTATTATCCAGGGGTGTAAACTAGGCTGGGACAGTCTCTGCGAGTGTAACACTTTCCCTCTGATCACGTTTGTCTCTCCGTCTTCAGCAGTAAACACCGACACATCGCAGACCCAACCGGACCCAAATCTATCGTATGCTTCCATACTCTTGTAGTTCTGGAAATCCTTTAGTTCACAAAATGGACTTGGGTGAAACACTAGATAGTTCACAAGATCGATGTATGTTAAATGCAGCAACAAGTTGGGGTCAGCTTTCCATTCCTTCTCATTAAGTGTGTATGGATCTACATTCCCAATGAAACGTACCTTCTCAGCATAACGCTCCCGTGCCTGCTTATCCAAACTTTCACAGTAGTGCTCCATCACTTCAGATGTCTAAATTCTTAAAAAAATCCAAGCTTTTAAGCCCTCTAACGTGGAAACTAATCGGTGAATGTGTACTCTATGAGCGCTCTGGCGCGAGTGACTTCCAAGATGGCCGCACACGAGCAGTGTTACTATTTTTAGCATCATCTCGGAGCCCTCTATTGATGGGGACAGCAGGTAAAAAAGCTTTATGAAGCTTTGATTGGCCCACCTCCCGTTGCCTTGACGTTGCTATGGTTTTTTGTTGTCATTTGCTGTAAGCAGTAGCAAGCGGTAAAATCAGCATCCAGCTCGCTGCTACAGCAAAACAGCGCACAGGCAGTGATGTCGGGCAATAAAAGAAAACGTAAGGAGGACATAAGACATTATTTTATTAAGTTTCTGTTTGCAATCTCTCTCTCTATGTCTGTCTCTCTCTCTCTCACACACACACACTAATAAATGCTTGTAGGTAATGCTAAATGTTTATTTATATTTACTTTTTTCTTGCTCATTGTTTGCATGTATATGCATATGTATATATGCATGTGTATATGCGTATGTATGTAACCTCTGCAATAAAATGTGAAAATGTAAAAATGTGAAACAATTGTCACTTAACCCTTTCAACTTAATGAATAAACATTTTTGCAAAATGCACTACAACTACCAAAACTCTTCACACTTCTACCACCCATACCTACATACCTTCCAGATTCTGAAATTGCAGTAACTCAAAAGGAAGCACATGATGTTTCAAATGTGTGAAAATAGTAAAAGTTGTGTGAAAATGAAGCAGCAGCACATAATTTTGATTGATTGTGTTGTTGTATTTTGGGTAGGTCATCCACTACAGCGAAATTCACAGCAACTTCAATGTCCACTTTCTCTGTGTGATAATGTATTGCCCGTATACATGCAGATGTTAGCCTAAGTCTAAGTGTACCTGGTGCTAAAAATCAAAATAACACAAAGGAATGGACAACCAATCATTTGTACAGTGTAGGCCACATTTTGTGCAACAACCATGGCGCTTGTCGTGCGACAACCACTGGGGCGCTTGGCCAAATTATGTCCCCACCAATATCAACACCGTTTTTACACCCTTGCTGATGGGTGATATAATGGGACATAGCGTCTCTTCTTTCAAACGGTGGTGTCGTCCAAATCAGTGATATGATGCTTCATCACCCATTTTCATTGTACATCGATAACTTTGCTTCGTCAATGAAATTATCATCATCATCCAATCACATTGCTACAGCACACTCTTGAATGTGAATATATACTCATGTTTGTCCGACAATAAGCTGAGAAACATCTCTGAGCAGCTGTGTCTGTATCAGTGACTGTTCGCTCCCGGATCGATTGGTGTGGCAGAATCTCCGATGTGGCACAGGCCTACCTTCCGAGATCATACTTTGTCAATTCAACTTCCTTCGCTACACACAGATCAAAAATACAGAAAAACCTACGAATGAATTGATGAGTCCAAACTTTTGACTGGGACTGGAGTTCAACATTCCCCCCCCCCCATGTACGTTTAGACCTATTAGACTATTTTGTATTATCTCATCTCATTATCTCTAGCCGCTTTATCCTTCTACAGGGTCGCAGGCAAGCTGGAGCCTATCCCAGCTGACTACAGGCGAAAGGCGGGGTACACCCTGGACAAGTCGCCAGGTCATCACAGGGCTGACACATAGACACAGACAACCATTCACACTCACACCTACGGTCAATTTAGAGTCACCAGTTAACCTAACCTGCATGTCTTTGGACTGTGGGGGAAACCGGAGCACCCGGAGGAAACCCACGCGGACACGGGGAGAACATGCAAACTCCGCACAAAAAGGCCCTCGCCGGCCCCGGGGCTCGAACCCGGACCTTCTTGCTGTGAGGTGACAGCGCTAACCACTACACCACCATGCCGCCGGTTAAATTTCTACTCACAAGAATGTTGTAAATTCAAATCCTAGCAGCCACTAATGATAAAAAAATAATAAAAAAGGTTGCTTTGGATAAAAGTGTTGGCCAAGTGAATAAACGTACCGACTAACTTCATATGGAACCATTCATACTCATTTTAATGCAGTTTCAGATACATTTTGTCTTTCTTGCCTCTGTAGCCAAGGATTTGTGCTTTGGCGGCTGAACAAAGGCTTGCTTGTGTGACTCCTACACACTGCTGAATTTACTGCTCTGAATACTGAATGAATGAGGTGAACACACACAGATTGATTAGCATCTGTAAATGACCCTAATTCTTGAAATTTCTTTTACCTCATCCATTTTTAATAGATTTACTTAAACAAATGGAAAAAAAACCCAACCCCCCCCACCCAATGTGTCAGCCTGTGAATTCAGGCGTAAGAAAAGATGAAGTCGTCGTTACTTCTTTCTGTGGAATAAAAAAAAAAACCCACATCCTTGATCCTTCAATTTCTGAAGTTGAAAGTCGTGTTATGAGGTGCTTTACAATAACCTACAGGAGTGGAGTTATTTCTGGGATTTCATTTTTTAGTCAGTGCACAATAAGACTGAATAAATGCATAAATAAGCCTTAAAAATTCAAGAAATATATATATTTATTTACATGTAACTCAGGTTTATTGAAACAATAAGGCCACTTTCACTCAAAAGCAATTTTTTTTTTTTAACTTTCAGGAAGTGCTGAACGAAGAAATCAAGCACTTTTTCAGCCGCAGACCAAATCAGGTCAGAGGTTTAGGGCAAGCAAGAAAAACAAACATGGAAGACGAGGTTGCTGGTGAATAAATGTGCCCTGTTAGTGATCGAATATCAAGAGATTAATGACCTGTGGAATTGAAAATATTTCAGGGTTTACTCTCACTCTCCGCTTTATCCTGGTCAGGGTGCTGTCTGTCTGTAGGTTTTCTTTCTTTCTTTGTGCAAAAGTACATTCAATGACTTTCTTTCTTTGGAAGAGTACATTAGATTGTTTTCTTCCATTATATATTACAATAAACCAATTTTCTTTCGTTCTCTCTCTTTCTGCAAACGTACATTCAACTGCTTTTTTCTTTCTTTGGATTGCTTTGTTCCATTATATATTACAATAAAACAATTTTCTTTCTTTCTTTCTTTCTTTCTTTCTTTCTTTCTTTCTTTCTTTCCTTCATTGCCTTTCTGAAGACATACATTCATCCATTTTTTTCTTTCTTTTTCTGCAAACATGCATTCAACTACACATTTCTTCCTGCAAAAGTACATTCAACTGTTTTTTCTTTCTTCCTTTGGATTGCTTTATTCCATTATATATTTAAAATAAAAATTTTCTTTCCTTTTTCCTTCTTTCTTTCTGCAAAAGTACATTCAACTGTTTCTTTCTTTCTTTCTTTGGAAGGGGACATTCGACTACATTGTTCCATTGGATATTACAAGAAACCAATTTTCTTTCTTTCTTTCCTTTGCAAAGGACAAATCAGGTTTTTTTATGCTGGATACGTTTCCTTCGCACCTCTTATTTTAAATATACCAGATATAGATACAGAAATTGAGTTTTTCAGCAGGATGTGCATTTTAACGTTTTAATGCATTTCCCCCCTTTTTGTTCTGTCCATTACTGAACTGCAAATTCAATTACCTTTAGCCTTTGGGATGAACTCTTGAGAAGGACGCATTTCTGAATGCATTTTCTGTAGAATTATGATGTTTTATGGGAATTTGTGTCCAGCTCTTAAAGGAACAGTCCACCGTACTTCCATAATGAAATATGCTCTTATCTGAATTGAGACGAGCTGCTCCGTACCTATCCGAGCTTTGCGCGACCTCCCAGTCAGTCAGACGCAGTCAGACGCGCTGTCACTCCTGTTAGCAACGTAGCTAGGCTCAGCATGGCCAATGGTATTTTTTGGGGCTGTAGTTAGATGCGACCAAACTCTTCCGCGTTTTCCTGTTTACATAGGTTTATATGACCAGTGATATGAAGCAAGTTCAGTTACACAAATTGAAATGTGGCAATTTTCTATGCTATGGAAAGTTCGCACTATAATGACAGGCGTACTAACACCTTCTGCGCGCTTCGGCAGCGCATTGATATCTGAGCTCCGTATCAATGCGCTGCCGAAGCACACAGAAGGTGTTAGTACGCCTGTCATTATAGTGCCGACTTTCCATAGCATAGAAAATCGCCACGTTTCAATTTGTGTAACTGAACTTGTTTCATATCACTAGTCATATAAACCTATGTAAACAGGAAAAATGCGGAAGAGTTTGGTCGCATCTAACTACAGCCCCCAAAAATACCATTGGCCATACTGAGCCTAGCTACATTGCTAACAGGAGTGACAGCGCATCTGACTGACTGGGAGGTCGCGCAAAGCTCGGATAGGTATGAAGCAGCTCGTCTCAATTCAGATAAGAGCATATTTCATTATGGAAGTACGGTGGACTGTTCCGTTAAGGCGTGTTGAGAGTTCAGATCATAAAAAGTTAACAATTTGTATCTTTCTCCAATCATATTCCGACGAGTCTTGCTTCCTTTGCTGAGATTGGCTAGTATTCTGTTCTTACATCCAGTTTGCCAATCCAATCGCAAGTAGCTTTATGGACTTGCCATTGGACTCTTTTTTTTTTTTTTTACTTGACCCTGATAACTGCTGGCAAAACAACATTTTTCCCATCGCCTTCCCAGGGATGACGATGATTAAAGACAGGTAGAAGACCATTGCCTGGAACGTGCACATGAGCAGTCCAGATGAGGACCAACATGTTACGAGATGGGGAACGCTGCGGTATGACCGACTGTTCTGGGTGAAACAGCTTATGGGCAGGATTTGGGGGTCCTGCAGAACATTTTATCGTCCACAGAGAAACTTTGTAGCAGACTAACGAAAGGTAGCGACTCAGGCCAAAACGTCTATGACACCGTACATGAAGAGAAAGCCCACTAAACTGGGCTTCAAGATGTTTGTCATGGCCGACTCAAGCAATGGATACATAGTGGATTTTGCCGTGTACGCAAATTGGGATTTCATACGACACCGATGTCATTCGTGGATCATTCCTTCTTGGGTTCTGGTAACATGGGGACATGGACAATTTCTACACGAGCCCAAAGTTATTCGGAGAATTGCACACTTGGAAATTTGTTGCTTGTTGGATGGACAGGGACAACTAGAAGGACTGTTTGGAATGCTCAAGTACTACGTTGAACACCGAGTCAAACATCATGCAAGCGAGACTTCAGGTGGGTCAGGGATGGTCCTCTGGTTTTGTGAAGTCAATGGATGCTCAAGAAGTCTCTGTTTGCTCAACAATCCATCCAACCTTCAACGGTGAAATGATACAACGATAAGTGAAGACCATAAAAGGGACCTGGGATACGCAGATATTTTCTTGCCCCACTCCCGTCCTCAAGTCCAATGATTACATGGGAGGTGTGAACTTGTCCAACCAGCTGTAGCAGCACGAGCCCACGAAACGGTACCTGAAGCTGTTTTTGCACTTCTTGGACATTGTGGCAACAAATGCATACATCTTACACAAACAGCCTGCGTCACAACAACCGTGTGAAGCCTGAATGCACAAATCATTCATGGAAGACCTGACTGCACAGCTGTCTGGCACGTTGCTGAAAATCCCTTCAAAACGGGCCAGCTGGAATCACGTACCGGTAACTGTCACCAAACTGTCTACAGACGTCAGTCAGGTGGCTTCGCGAGGTCAAAGGACTTGCGTCCTCTGCCGATTGCAACGTTCCAAAAAAGAGGAGCGCTCCATGGAAGTGGGGGGAGGTGTGATGTTTCTCTTTGCCTGCAGCTCACGAGAAACTGTTTTGAGGAATGGCATAAGACTGTCGGATGAACTGGAGTAGAGTGAAAACATGTGCTGGGTTCAATTCAAAAAAATTACCACTTCGAAGACTGAGACTGATCGACTGATCGATAACCAGAAACAAAATGTCAGATCTATATGTTTTGAATGGAAGTATTGTTTGTTGTTACAAATGAAACCTAGCCTTCAGGTTCCCATTCCTGTGGAAAACCTGCTTTTGATATTGACATGAATTTTGAACTTTTACCTTATCAAATTCATCACGTTCATCTTCAGTTACACCTTTTTCCTGGTCAGTATCTTGGTGGATCCAGAGTCTATCCTTTACTGCTGGAACCAAATTCTGACCCTACCATTTGTGTGCCCCAGGAGAAACTGAGATTCAGGAGACCAGGCTCCACTTTTCCAGTCTTCACCTGTTCAGTTTTGGTGACCCTGCAGCCTCAGAGTTCTCTTCTTGGCTGACAGAAATCGAGCCCAATGTGGTCTTCGGCTGGTGTCGCCCATCTGCCTCAAGGTTCGACATGCTGAGCATTCTTTAATGCTTTTCTACTCACCACAGTTGTACAGAGTGGTTATCTGTGTTTCTGGAATGTCTGTCAGCTCAAACCAGTCTGTCCATTCTCAGTTGACCTCGATCAACAAGGCGTTTCCGTCCACAGAATTGCATGTTTTTTTTGTTTTGTTTAAATTGCACCATTCTAAGTAAATTCGAGACTAAATCACACAACTGTGTCTGACAATCCCAGGAGATCAGCAGTTTCTGAAATATTCAAACCAGCCCATCTGGTACCAACAATCATGATGTGGTCCAAATCGTGATGATATTTTTCCTGTTCTGATGGTTGATGTGAACGTTCCTTGAAGCTGCTACCACAGTTTGGCTGATTAGATAATTGCATAAATGAGTATTTGTCCAGCTGTTAAAAATAAAATGCTTAGTGAGTGTAAATCTTCAATCAAGTAAATTATTATACATCCAGGACACTTTTTCAATGGAATAAAACCTTTTTTTTTTTGCGGTTCGGTTTCCATCAAATCGTCCGCTCTGATCGGCTCACGAGCGGTCGGTCCGGAATCCTACGATACGGACCCCGGTTACGGACTTTTGGCGACTTGGTCGTTCACAACAACAAACATAGTAGCAATTTTTTGTCAACATTTATTTTCGCATTTCGCAGTGTAATAGCAAGCATTAATTTTACAGCATGGATAGCGATAACGACAGTGTTCACAGCGAAAGCGAGTTTTACTACCCTGAGGAAGACAAAATAAAATAAAACATTTCAGGAGAAAGCTAAAAACCTGTAACTTGCTAATGCCGAGCAAAAACATGGCTGAATCCTGAATGACTCAATTTTGTATAAATAGGGGACTACATAGGTGGAAAAACGTAGTTGTATACCAAGGAGGAAGCAATTTGCATTACAGCCATGAATGAGGATTCAAAATGGCGGCTCGCCTCGGCTTGGCTCAGTTTTCCCTTTCGGGCGCTCTCGTTTTCTTTTAGAATTTGGTAAAGAAAAAAATAAATCTATTATTTACCAGCTTAAGGTTGGTCCGTTTGGTGAGATACCGTGACCTTGGCCTTGAATACCGACCTCGGTCAGTACTTTCAAGACCTCAGTCACGGTATTTCATGATACGGACCTCACAGCTGGTAAATAACACATGTATTTCAATAAAACAACTGAATAATTAATGCATCAAGAGACTCGCATTGATTCTTTTGCATATCTTGAAGGCGTGTCAATCACATACAGGTAGATATTGCCGAAGGTCAGGTCAGGCCAGATGCTTGGATTTGGGTCCCATTTGCCCGTAACTGTGTAAGGATCAGGCAAAACTTTGGTGCCACTGTTGTACAGAAGCTTTGCTGCATATCTTTGCTTAGCATCAGCTGGCAACGAACTTGCATACTGCGATAAATCGCTACGAAAACTAGGTGATGATGCAACTTTGTCGGCTATTGTGAATGGTTCTTGCCAACCAATTTTATGCGCATGTGCAATATTATGTCACGCTCTAGTTTGGCGAACGCTCCCATATCAGATATATTCCATTCAGCTCGCATGATCTTGAACACGGCTTCGACTCGTTCAATATGCTAGCTAAATGGAGTATATCTGATATGCCACTCAACTTCTTCTTTTGGCTGCTCCCGATTAGGGGTCGCCACAGAGGATCTTTCGTCTCCATCGCTCCCTGTCTTCCGCATCCTTCTCTACCACTTTCATGTCCTCTCTCACCACATCCATGTATCTCCTCTTTGGCCTTCCTCATTTTCGTTTGCCTGGCAGCTCCATCCTCAACATTCTCCTTCCCACATGCTCTGCATCTCTTCTCAGGATGTGCCTGTACCATCTCAGTCTCATCTCTCTTAGCTTAATTCCCAAGCTCTCCACTGATGTGCTCGTTCCTTCTCCTGTCCATCGCAAACCTTAACATCCTCAACTCCGCCACCTCCAACTTTGCCTCCTGTCTCTCCAATCCATACATCACAGCTGGCCTCACGACTGTCTTATACATCTTACCTTTCACTTTTGCTGGGACTTATCGATCACAAATGACTCTCGAAATCCTTCTCCACCCTAGTCTGGCTAACGCGACTTCAAAGCTCTGCGAGCATTTGGTCTGGCAAAGATATTAAGCCCAACCGTTTCCCAAAGGCGTGGTTGACCCGCCTCCCTGAAATGCCTCAGTTTGCTACTGGTCGAAGCCAGAAAAGGCTGTGACGAAGCTTAAACCAATCACATCACTCTTTCCTCTGACGTATGTGACGCGACGGAAACTGCTTGAGTAACAGGAAGAAGATAAATACCTCTAGGGCTGCTCTTTGCTCCGTTTTCAATGAGAACTTCCCGTTGAATGCTTTCAATACAGCATCTACCGCTGTGTCAAAGGCTTGCCGCTGCTCCATGTTCGTAATGTTTCTAGTGAATGAAGCGCTTCCGGCATAGATTCTGTAAACAATCTATGGCTTCCGGTCGCAGTTCTACTACGTCACTGCCTTGAACACGCCTCTACCCAGGGTCGTTGGAGATGCTCAAAGTTGATTGGCTCCCGATTTTTCGGGAGCTTGGAAGTAGAGGTCTACGCGGGTCGGATTTTTCAGTCCCGCTCCCGCATTGTGCGGTCCCACTCCCGCCCGCAAAGAATTATGATTTTCAGTCCCGCTCCCGCTCACAAAAAAATTATGATTTTCAGTTCCGCTCCCGCCCGCAAATCCCGCATGATGCAGACGTTCGCGTCATTTCTCAGGAAAGTTCTTGTCTTGACACAGCGTGATGGTGCTCCGCCCCCTACTTTAAGTGGATATGAGCATAAATATCTACAGCTCACGTTTGTTATTGTTTACCTTGTTTCTGAATTCAGCATATAGTATCTCTAATAATAATAATTAGTGCTGTCAAACGATTAAAATATTTAATCGCAAATCGCACATTTTTATCACATGAGAAACCATTGTAATTCTCTGATCAGCATAAAAAAGTGAATGGGCTTGATTTGTACCAATGTGTTTCTGTTTTTTTTTTTTTTATTGCAAAGCAGAGCTAGTAAAAGAAGTGAATTGATTTACTGCTTGCGTTAGTCTACAACTTTAATCAGAGAGACATGTTACACAGTGACGGTAGATTGGACAGCCAAATTTGCATATTACAGGAAGGATTTCTGGGATAGCATTGAGTCAAGCCTACCGTCACTGTGTAACCTGTCTCTCTGATTAAAGTTGTAGACTAACGCAATAAGTAAATCAATTCATTCATGGTTCTCTTGCTAGCTGGGTGTGAACTGCGAGTCATTAGAGTGATCAAATAATTTCCCCTTAGGGTGATCAATGGCAAGTTTAAGATGCTATTTCTCACTCAATCTGGCTCTCTGCAAATTTAGGCATCTTAAAATGTTTTTATTAATGCCAAATAAAATATCCAGCACAAATTATATATGATGGACATAAATTAATAATTTATAAATTTTATTTCAAGCATGTTTTTAGTCAGCGGGACTGCAGCTCATCACCGCTCCCACCCGCGCCGCATATGTGCACTTCCGGTCCTGCCCGCGCCCGCAATGAGCTTTCAAAATTTGTCCCGCGCCGCACTGCTTTGCGGCAGGTCCCGCGAGTCCCGCGGGACTCCCACGGGAGTGCAGGGCTCTACTTGGAAGAGCTGTAGATAGCTTGCCTGGCCAGACTAAGCTCGCAACAGGCCCTCGTGTTGCCACGCTTAGGATGGGCGGGCCCAGGCTATCTCCACCCTGCCTGCACTACCGCAGCCCCCATTTGATATACCACTCAACGCCAGCCAATATTATTTAAGTATGAAACTGTTTCAGTTGTACTGCTTGTGCTCCCTTTTGTGGTTAAAATCCTCCTGTTCGGACTTATTTCCCCTCTTTGCTGAGTGAGGAGAAATCAGGAGGCCATCAGTTTCAGCAATATGTGGGACGTTTTTACTCAGACTGTCAAGAACTATACAAGTTTCACCTACAAAAGGGCCCTAAAAACAACTTGGTAAAAGTATTTTTTTTTATGTAATGCAGTGAATAGCGTGTAATCCTAATATAAAAGCTACTTTATGTTTGGAAGTAGATCTCCCAAAACCCTGTTGAAAATCAGGCACATTCCATACTAATGAATGGACCGCGTCCTGATATCCATCCGCGCATACCACAGAGTTTTCTTCGGACGAACTGTCGGAAAACGGTCACATTTTCATCAATATCATCACATTTATCGCTATTTATATTCGACTTTTGATCGTGAAAGCAGTCCGACAATTATTCCGCGCGTGTCAGAAAACCCACACACCTCAGGTAGCGGTTTAGTTTTTTCAGTCCGCGGTAGGATACATTAAACCGCATTCACCGTAATCAGAACTTCCTCTGAGGTGTGCGTTGTGCGTGAGCGCAATGCGCATGCGCGGTACGACTCGGGCAGGGGCGACAGCGATGGGACGCCATTTTGAGGCTCCAGTTTCCAGCTAATACAGCAGCGAGTCGCAGCGGAGCGGAGGTACGGGGAAAAAAAGGAAAAAAAAGTAGTATTTGTTTTTTTTTCTCCTTTCTTAAAGGTGCGGTCGTGCTGTTTTCATTAGTTTTGGAGACCTAGAACGTTCTTCTCCTGCCGCTTAAAGACGAAAGAAAAAAGGAAAAAAAAACGGGTTATCCGTTTTTTTTGTATCAGGTACGTTTATAATGTCTGAGTTAATAGAAGTTTAGGCGTTTCTTCTGTTTACCATCGAAGTGGTTTGACTTTCATAACTAAATGAATGTGTCCACGTTTAAAGGACGGGACTTATTACAAACTTATTACTAATTACTAACTGTATAATTATTCGTTTATCATTTTCCACAAACTAGCTGATATTTCTAAATACTTGGTTGGCTAACGTTTAACTCGAAATGATTAACGCTTCACTTGTAGGTTTTTGCATTTGATTTTTACCTTCTTTACACCAAAACTTAACTCCACGCACATTTCAGGTGTGTGTGAAAGAGCGAGAGAGAGCCACTGTTTAGATAGATATACAGATAGCTAGCTACCTGATTGTTTTTTTCCCCCCCTACCCGTATTCCGAGAAGCTGTCCGTGATTGGCTAGCAAGGAGTCCACGCGACGAGTTTGCGAGTTATATACAGTTGTTCGCCAATGAGAGCGGAGAGGCTGCACGATTGTGAGGTTGTGAGCCAATCCAGGGTGACGAGGCGGGACTTGTTGGAACATAGGTGTGAATTGACTGATTGCTAGCAACGTTCCTTTAATAAGGTTCAATCTGACTAGCATGTTAGTTTTTGTTGATATAAGTAAAGTGTTGTTAATTTGTGGTATTAAAATGCTTTAAAGTGCACTAATTGTTTATGTACGAGTGTGTCTTAAAAGCTAAAAGTATTTTTAGGGGATTTAGTGGATCAAGAATTGTGCCACCAAATTTCAACCTGTTTATTCTAATTAAAAAAAAAGAAAGTGCACATAACCTGAGCATGAATACAACTGATCAGTAAACGTCTAAAATACACGTAAAACCTTAAATATTAAGTATATTTTGGAATTATACTTTAAACACAGGTGAAGGTTGATGTCTGTCTTGTTGCTTTTGCGTTTAATCAGTAATTAGTAACGAGGATTAGTGGTTTATTTGCTGTTTGGTTTGAACCAAAACCAATTTTAGGAATGCAGGGATGAAACCCTATCCAGGCATCTTTTGATTCATGTTCACTTTTTGTTGATGCATCACATTTCTGAAGCATGGCGGCTCTGGCGGGGAAAAAGCTGCAACCGGAACATTTTCACACAGCTTGTTTAGTTCACGTCCATGAGTTGAATCACTTTCTCAGGTCAGTCGGATCAAGTTCGGAAGGAGACTCGGACCGTGTCGTGTCTCAAGGTTAGAGGGATTCATGTGCTACTTTGAGCCAGAGATGTTACTTATAGGATTTCGTCCAAATTAATTTCATGACTGTGTGTTGTCCGAGTTTTGAACTTGGATGGAACGGGTCGCTTGACTCTTTTGAACTTGGATGCCTTTTTCAGTGCTATATTTCAGCTCCATAATTATTCCTGTAATCCCTAAATGCTCTCACACAAGCCTCGACTCACCGTCAGCTCCTTAAGAGCCTTTCGTATGGATAAAAATGTAAGTTTGTGTTTGTGCAGGAACAGTGATCTGAATGATCAGGATTAGGAAACTGCTCTTGAGCGCGTCTTTCATCTCGCAGTCGGAGAGCTGTGCGCTGAGCGCCGTCTTGCTCAGGGGGAAAACCCAGAAACACTGCATCCGTTTTCCCTGACGCCACGACACGGAAAATGTCGACAGAGAACAGCATGTTGAGTTGAGCAGAGTTCAGTTTAATCGTGTTTTGTGGTTCGTGATAAGCAATTCTTTGCTGTGAATTTCCGTCTCAATGAAATAGACTTTAACGAAGCTGGAAAGGAGACTCAGGCAGCGTCCTGCGTTTGCTTTGAAGATGCGGCTTTTCTAAATCACTTCCATATGGATGAAGAAGGCAGAGAGTCTTTGTGCTTGCTTTGAATCACTGCACTCGTGAAGGTCGGCGCCTTCTGGAAGGTTTGTTCACCGTGCTGCTTATTGTCTTTGAAAAGCATATGTGTGGTATTTTTTTTTTTTTTCAAAAAAAAAAGTGCAATTAGTGATTAACCTCATTCCACTCCGTCTCCGAGCAAGTCCTGAGGCAGTCATGGAAATGTTTTCAGGTCCTCAGCAAAAGCGTTGAAATGTGTGTATGGTGGGTTGTCCCCCCCCCCCCCATGTGATCCGAACGAAGTTGAATGAACTGCTTACAAAGTGTGTTTTCATAGCCACAGCTGCTCCTGTGTGCACTCGGAGCTTTTTCAACGAAAAGGACCCGCTTTAAAAAAAAAAAGAGGCCGATTTATTAACTTTGGCACGACTTCACAGCGCTACAGTTTCCCTCCTCTTATTAAGCAGCTTTCTGTCTGGTTCAGTGTAGGCAGCCGTCTGAAGTGCTGTACAGTACCTCCCCGGCAGCTAGACACAGACCGTGGAATGTCCGGCGCTGACTGCAGGATGTTTTCATAAATGTGGGTTCCTGTAATTACCTGTGTGTGAAAGGGGCTCTTTTTCCGAGTAAGAGCTGCAGACAAGCTGCTTGAATGTTTAAGCCCGAGTGAGGGTGTGAATTGTTGTATTTTAATGTGGCAAAGGGTGCATGAAAAGCTTGATCATGTGTATGAAACGCAAATAACAACCAAAAGTTAAGCATTTTCTTTTTCTTCATTCCCAAACACCAAACCAGCACTGAGGATTTTTTTTTTTTTTTGCTTTGACCAACAAGCCTTTTTTGAAAATGATGCTGTTATGGATTTGGGTGTTGGAACAACGATGGGGAGGAAAAGGAGGGAAATGAACTGTTCTCTGGATGCTCGTTTTGCATTTCAGTAACTCAAGTCCTCGACAGACGATTCTCTCTCTGACTCTCAACAAGCTTGTTGCGTCTTGAGAAAACGTAACCGCAGCAGGTCTTTGGCCAGCATTTCGGCAAATAGCTGCTGCGTTCGCTCAGATGTGGTTGAGTCTGGCTGCCGTCCTGATTTTTCACTCAGCTGTGTTTCAAACAAGGCTCTCCCCCCTCCCTTAATAAGCACTCATTGTTCAAAGCTTTAGTCTCTTAAAAGGGGTCTGAATAAATCAGAGCAGTTCCAAACAGAAAACTTGGACAGTGAGCAATATTAAGGCTTTTGTTTTTTCTTTCCTTTTTTTGATTGATGTTATGAGTGCTGTCCACGTAATGATGCAAGAAAATGACTGCAGGTGGAGAGTTTCTAGCGGGTTGCGTTTTGGATGAGCCTGGATGTTTTTGCGTCGCTCGGTAATGATTATGCAGCGTTCACAATACAGCAGTTGACAGTGTCCAAACAGTCTTGTTTCAGTTTGGGGCAAACCAAAATAAAATGGTTCAAGCGACAGTTCGAGTCGGGAAAAAAAAAACTAAAACGAGAATCGCAGCGTATCCGAGAGGTATCCGTTTTTTGTTTCATGACTCGGAAGTGTTTGTGCATGAGGGTTATTGATTCAGTGACTTGACCAGATGATTGACTTGACGGAGAAAAAACACACACAGAGGTGCACCTGTAAAATAATGAAATTACCGTACACATTTGATCCCATCCAGATCAGGCGTACGAGACAGATTTCTTCATGCCAGACATGACAACAAGGCAAGGTTTGGACAAGATGCATGTTTTGGTGCTCTGTTTGTACTCATACACACTGGTTCGTTATTCAGCGTGCTCCACAGCGTGCAGAGTGATCCAGGGAAGTCGATTAGTTACAGGTTGTGTTTTTGTCGTGTGTTGGTTGCTTTGGCAACAACGTGGGGGGGGGGAAGCAGCAATGTTGATAAAAGGATTTGCGTGTTCGTCACAGTTTAATTCACCGCTTATCTCTTCCTTGGTAGCTCAAGGGGAATTCAGAGTCATGGTGCAAGTAGGTTTTTGGACTCTTTTTAAAAATAAATAAATAAATTTGTATTTATGAATCCTTTTGAAAGAAAAAGACTAAAAATCAGCAAACCCGAGCACTCCAAGTGTTTATTCGTCAGCCCAATGCATCGCAGCTCAGGAAGCCGAACCTAAAAGTGGTTTCCGTTGTCCTGGATTCGTTCACATCCTGTCTCGTTCTGTAGAAACACGAAGGCATGTTTGTAGCTGTTTGCTGCATGTTTGGTGTTGATTTGAAATTTTAACACTTTTCATTTCCTGAGTGTAATCAGCCTATTCAGAAGAAAAAATAAATTCAGAGTGGGGGGGAATGAACTATTATCTTGGCCAGCTCGAAAATGTTTCAAGTTTCCATTGTGACGAACCTGTTTTTTTTGGGGGGGGGGTTCGTTTCTTTAAAAAAAAAAAAAAAAAGACCAAACTACCTGACTGCTTTTGTCGTTCTGTCCCAGCCCAATATGAGGTGTATACAAGAAAAAGGACTTGAATATTTTCCTCCTGGTCATTAGTGCCTGCAGAGATGTTTCCTTGACCCACATTTTAATTTTATTTTCTGAGGGTTTGAGATCGTGTGGAGTCTGTTTGCTGAAATGGCCACCGGATTAGTTTTACATTCACAAAGAAGTAATTTTGGTTCCCTTGTCTCAAAAAAACAAACAAAAAAAACCAGGTATCCAGCAAACGCACAAGTTGAGGCTGTGGGCTTGCCGTGCAGTTGTTTAGTCTGGTGTCACGTTCGGGACCGATCAGAGTGCGGTGCTATAAACCATTTAAATGCTTCAGATAGGAATCAGTGTCTGTCTCTGCTGAGGCTGTTTGTTTATTTTCAATTAGCTTGTTGATCACCACATCTCGATACTCTCATGAATGATGCTGACTAACCCTCAGGAATGTTTTTATTGCTAGTGCCAGGATGACTCACTGTGTGTGTGTGTGTGTGTGTGTCACACACACATACAGTTGCTTGAATGCTGGGAGTTTCCCTGAGAACACACACACACAGAGCTTGAGGCTGTATGACTCGAGCCCCCCCCCCCCCCACACACAGACAGCTGTTGTCTGAAAGGAACGGCGGGTTGAATACAGACGATCAGATTTCATGCAGTTTGCAAGAGCCTGTATCGCATGTCCTCTTCTACAACTTTACGCCTCCGCTGAATTTCCTTCTTTCTCCTCACGACTATGTTTCTGTGTTTTCTCCTGCAGATTTGGAAGTAGTTCAGACTGACAGCTCGGCATCACGATGGCTACCCAGGGTGAGTACCTGTTTTCTGCAGTCTTGGAAATTCTAATTACAGCCAGAAAGTACATGAACAGGTTCGCACGGTAATGAGCGACCTCAAAAACATTGTGCCCTCCCCCACTACGTTCATGTGTACACACACACACTGAGCCCACACACAGAGACTGAAACTTGGGCAGGACGTGTTTGAACGTGTAGGAAGGTCTTGTTGAGAAGCTAGTTATTGTAATGAGGGCTGTACAATAGGTGACTATATGTCATGCATGTCGTCTTGTTTTTGTTGACGGTGTACGTGTATACACAGTTTAACAGCCAGCCTTTCACCTTAAAGGTGTATTTGGTAAGGGGTTCTTTTTTGGGGGGGGGTTGTTTCTACTAGTAAAGCAGGTATGAGATGAATGTGGTTCTTCTCCCTCCCCCTTGAGCACACTTTTTTCCCAACTAATGTTCATGAAGCTCCGCCTGCAGGATCAGCATAATTTGACGGTTGTAAATTTCATCACCTGAACCTAAGGCAAATAATCAATTGTTTTTTCTATATTTAGTTATTATTCCTGTGGTACTGGTGGCGGTGACATGTGTTGATTCAAGATAAACTGTTGTGTTTGAGGCATTTTACTGGTAAATCCTTTTGGGAGGGTGTTTTTTATGGTTGCAAATTGCACGCAGTGCTTTGCCTTTTTTTTTCCCCCTTTCTTCCCTTCATTTTGATTCAAAGAGACTCTTCCTGACTCTTCCTTCATTGCTGTGGGTGGGTGTGAATAGCTGATCTGATGGAGCTGGACATGGCGATGGAGCAGGACCGGAAGGCTGCAGTGAGCCACTGGCAGCAGCAGTCCTACCTGGATTCAGGTATCCACTCTGGAGCCACCACCACGGCGCCATCACTCTCTGGCAAGGGGAACCCTGAGGATGAGGAGCTGGACAACCAGGTGCTGTATGAGTGGGAGCAGGGATTCAGCCAGCCCTTTACACCTGAACAGGTGGCAGGTACGAGTTGAATTTCTCTGGTCCGAGTTGCACCAAAGTAGTTTGTTTCCAGTATCTACAGATTGCTCTATGCCTTGGTGCCATGCTAACACCTGTGCGCTCTTTCTAGACATGGATGGGCAGTACGCCATGACTCGTGCCCAGCGTGTGCGTGCCGCCATGTTCCCAGAGACCCTAGACGAGGGCATGCAGATCCCCACCACCCAGTTTGACTCCACAAACCCAACCAACGTGCAGCGGCTGGCCGAGCCGTCCCAGATGCTCAAACACGCCGTGGTGAACCTCATCAACTACCAGGATGATGCAGAACTTGCCACGAGGGCTATTCCAGAGCTCACCAAGCTCCTCAATGACGAAGACCAGGTAAAGATTCCTTCGTTTTCTCTGGGGGGGGGATTTAAAGTAACAGGAGGAGGTATATTTAAATCGGGCCCTGACCCAAAACTGTTTCCGCTGTCGCATCTTCACTTGAAAAATAAAAAGGACATGAGGGCTTCAGGGAAAAAGTTTCCACAAAACTGGGGCAGCATGTTTCACTTTGTAACTGTCTACCTTTCTCTCTGGAGGTGGTGGTGAACAAGGCATCAGTCATGGTGCATCAGCTGTCGAAGAAGGAGGCGTCGAGGCACGCCATCATGCGCTCCCCTCAGATGGTGTCAGCCATCGTGAGGACGATGCAGAACACGGGCGACATGGAGACGGCTCGCTGCACTGCCGGCACGCTGCACAACCTCTCCCATCACCGGGAGGGCCTTCTCGCCATCTTCAAATCCGGCGGCATCCCTGCTCTCGTCAAGATGCTTGGGTAAGAGCTCGAAGAAACGTTGTGATGCAAAGCTGTTTGGAGGTGTTGGCATAAATATCTCACATGCTTTGTTCAAATATTAGCCAGTTATAGCGAGTCTTCATGATATTAAGTGACTGCTTTGCACTGGGTCGCATCATTCCCCCCCCCCCCAACAGTGGATTCTGAATCATTTACTTTTCCCTATGCCAAAATGTTTCTTGTGAAATAAAATGTATTAAATATGCAACTAATCACACATTTACCTAATTTTTAAAACGCTTCAAAAACAATGCGTGGCAGATCTCCAGTGGACAGCGTGCTGTTCTACGCCATCACCACCCTGCACAACCTCCTCTTGCACCAGGAAGGAGCTAAAATGGCCGTCCGTCTGGCCGGTGGCCTCCAGAAGATGGTCGCCCTGCTGAACAAGACCAACGTTAAATTTCTGGCCATCACCACAGACTGCCTACAGATCCTGGCCTATGGCAACCAGGAGAGCAAGGTGACGATGACAAAAACCCGATTGTTTTTACGACTGCTTTGTACTTTTGCTGCACCGTCTGCTCGCCAGGTTTGGGTGTCTAAGCAAGCTGCCTTTGTTTCTTAGTTGATCATCTTGGCAAGCGGTGGCCCTCAGGCTCTGGTAAACATCATGAGGACCTACACATATGAGAAGCTGCTGTGGACCACCAGCCGTGTGCTCAAAGTGCTGTCTGTCTGCTCCAGTAACAAACCTGCCATCGTGGAGGCTGGTGCGTTTATACAGAGAGACACACACACACACACACACACACATGCGATGATCAAAGCGTTCATTTGAAGGCTAATGCAATTGCACAGGGTTTCTGTGTTTTGTTTGAAAGTTTTCATTTGTCTGAATTTTATATTCTGCAAATTCAAGGCCTTCAATTTCATATAGATGGCATTCAAGGTAGGGCTGGGAATCGATCCAGATTTCCTGGATCGATTCAATTCCGATTCATAAGGTCACGATCCGATTCGATATCGATTTACTTAGATATTGCTGGATTGTCACTTTAAAGTAAAAACTGTCCCTATTGACAGGAACAGCCCCATATGTGTTTGTGCATGTAATTTAACACCAAATGCCTTTTCCAGTGCAGTTTGATTCGCCGCAGGTTTAGCTGAAACTGTGTCGGTGTGGTGCCTGGATAAGTGGTTGCGGAGATTGGTTGTATTGCCACTATATTTTACCTCTATGTGGCACAGTTTGCACACTGCTTTTGTTCTGTCGACTTCGTCTATGTCCTCGTAACGTTTGAATCCAAAGTAATGCCATACATCAGCTTTCAGGCCAGGCAGTGATTTTAGCTGTGCAGCTTCAGCCATCTCGCGTTCTTAAGTTTCGGTTTCGTTTGCCGGCACCCACTTTTTATAGCGGTCCTTGCGCGGTCGAGAAAATAGTGCCTATAGCCACCTGGAAGAGATCGATCCACACATTTTTGAATCGATCTCGTATTTTTTGAACGTGAATCGATATCGGATCGTGGATCGATCTTTTGAACCCAGCCCTAATTCAAGGTTGTTATTTTAAGTCTGGGGTCTGTTTTTCATTCTGAAAGTGACTTAGAATTGTACTGAGCATGGTCAAGGTCCTTACTCATGGATCCATCAGTGACCAATCGGGCAAACTTGCGTTAAGGAGAACAGGAAAGGGTTAAAACTGTTTTAAAATTTGCGACTGCCAGAGGCTTAGAACTTCACCACTTTGTATTTGAAATAAATCTGAGTTAAAATGCTTCAGTGGTCTGGTTTCTACAGGTTTTTTTTTTTTTTTTAAATGATTATCGCAGTAAAAAAAAAGTGCCTGAAATATTAGTTTTCTACCATATAAAATATTCTCATATAGTAAATGTTATGTTAATTATGTGTCCTGCAAATTAGGTCTTTATTCAAATTTAAAAAGTCCTGAGCTTTAGGACACCTTGCAACGCTTGGCAAGTCTGGTGTTTTTATGTCTTCACTGTATGTTTTCAGGAGGCATGCAGGCTCTTGGGCTTCACCTGACCGACCCCAGTCAGAGACTGGTACAGAACTGCCTCTGGACCCTCAGAAACCTTTCAGACGCTGCCACCAAGCAGGTACGCACACAATTTAATTTATTATCTAAAAACAAACAAAGCATGTCGCATACGTGGGTATTTCTTTCGTTCCAAACTTATTTTCAGCCTTGTAAACTTGGCTTTAATTTTTTTTTACCTGCTGTAGGAGGGTATGGAAGGCCTGCTCGGCACCCTGGTCCAGCTGCTCGGCTCGGACGACATCAACGTGGTGACGTGTGCCGCCGGCATCCTGTCCAACCTGACCTGCAACAACTACAAAAACAAAATGATGGTGTGCCAGGTCGGCGGCATCGAATCGCTCGTGCGTACCGTGCTCCGAGCCGGAGACCGCGAGGACATCACCGAGCCGGCCGTGTGCGCCCTCCGCCATCTCACCTCCAGACACCAGGACGCTGAAATGGCCCAGAATGCCGTGCGCCTGCACTACGGTCTTCCTGTCGTGGTCAAACTGCTGCACCCACCCTCACACTGGCCTCTTATTAAGGTACATGATAGCTAGTAGGGCTGTAACGATATGCGTATCGAAATCGCGATACGCAGAGCCACGATCCATATCGCGATACAAGAAGGCAGAATCGCGGTACACCCTTTCAAACTTCTCCTCAGCCCAAAAACAGAGGCGCTTCCAAACTTCAATTTATGAATACTTTACTTTTTATTTAAATTACATTTTAAACTTACTTAAATTACTTTTATTTTTTTATATCTATTAGTAAGTCGTTTTTTCGCCGACCTGCGACAATCTTCTGCGAGTCACGCAACGTCCACACTCGCCACTGGCAGAGCATTCATTTCTTTTAAGCGGTCGCCATTCTGGTTGCGACGCGGGAAGCGAATCTGTAAACAAGCAGCTCATTGGCTGGCTAGGTGTGCCACAAGCCAATCACAATCACTTGACCGGAAAGGCATGCAGTGTTGCCAGATTGGGCGGGTTTAGGTGCTTTTTGGCTGGTTTGGAACATATTTTGGGGTGGAAAACGTTAGCAATATCTGGCAACACTGAAGGCATGTCTGCTTGGGCGGAAGCCTTCTGCGGCAGTTACATTTTGACACGTGAGCCATGTTTCACCATAATTCCGTAATTTCCATCTGTTTTCCGCGATCACAGAAAATCATTGGCCCTATGAGAGTGAGACAGTGAGAGAGCCACCCCCCCCCCCCAAAAAAAAAAATCTTAACGGATTTACACGATTTGGAAAAATGACTTTTTCAGAACCGAAAAAAACAGAGCTTCCGGCTCAACAGTATTATTTTGAGAAATAAAACAATCTTTGGATATACATTTGTTCATTTTTGCATACATATTACTCATTCTCTGCAGTGGTCTGAATTATTTGTTATTAAATAGTTAATGTAAGTAAGTAAATGTTAATAAGTCAAATTTACTACTTTAAAAATACATTTAAAAAAAAAATCATGGGCGTATCGAATCGTGGGTCAAAAATCGCGATACGAATCGAATCGTGAGTTGGGTGTATCGTTACAGCCCTAATAGCTAGTTATTTTAACAAATTAAGAAAAAATGTTGTTGTCCGATGTAGATGCAGATTTGTTGCCAATTTAACCACCTACATGTTAGCTATACATGTCTGATCCTTGTTTTGCTCCTCCTCCAAGGCCACGGTTGGTTTGATCCGTAACCTGGCGCTATGTCCAGCCAATCACGCACCACTGCGCGAGCAGGGTGCCATCCCCCGATTAGTCCAGCTGCTCGTGAGGGCACACCAGGACACTCAGAGACGCACCTCCATGGGAGGCACACAGCAACAGTTTGTGGTGAGTGTTTTGGCAATGGCTCAAATCAAAATGACTACTTTGTGGAAGTGGTTTCTCTACTGACACACAAGTACAGACCAAAAGCTTGTGGTGTTTTTTTTTTTTTTGAGAATAAACTAAAGATTGTAATTGAGTTTGTTTTATATGCGTGGTCTACAGGAGGGAGTTCGAATGGAGGAGATTGTCGAGGGTTGCACTGGCGCGCTCCACATCCTGGCCAGGGACGTGCACAACAGAATCGTCATCCGAGGACTCAACACCATTCCTCTGTTTGTTCAGGTACGTTTTTTGCAAAGCATGTTCACGTTGCCACTGGCGACCTTGGCATACCTCCATTCATGACGTGGATGATATTAAAGGAGACCTTAAAATGGACATGTTTCATTTTCGCGCACCATTTGGATGAGACAAAAAGTGAAGCACCAGCATTTAAGAGCTGCCTCTGTCCTCCTTTGTGCAGCTGCTGTATTCTCCGATCGAAAACATCCAGCGTGTGGCGGCCGGCGTGCTGTGTGAACTGGCACAGGACAAGGAAGCGGCCGAGGCCATCGAAGCAGAGGGAGCCACGGCGCCCCTCACCGAACTGCTGCACTCCAGGAACGAGGGAGTGGGTGAGTTTGTTTAGAGGGTTGGTTCAATCCAGACTGTTGAGAAGTGAGGCAAATGATTAAACCAGTTGTTGACGTTCGTGCTTTCCTTGTTTTTCCATATGTTGGCAGCTTGGAAATGAAAACTAGGTCACTTTGAGACAGCTGTATGTTTTGAAACTTGGAAAATTCATTGCTGGTTAATTGAAACTCCGTTTTAAAAGCGTACACCATGCACTGGGGCATTGTGTGTTAATTTGGACCTCACCCAGAAAAAACCTAATCTGTATGTGGTAGCAGATTAGTCTGCACATGGATTTGATCAGCTCTCCAGGGCCTGTTTGTTGCTTCAGCTTTTTTTAGGCAGGTACAGTGTGTTCTATTTGGAAAGCAGCATAAGGACAGCTGTCTTCTGAGGTTTCGTTATTTTGGACGAATTCAAACTAGCACAATGTGTCCTTTTGGAAAAGGCAATCCCATAATTTGGTTCATCAGACCGTGAATGGTTCAGGCACACTGCAGACAGAATCACTGCTCTGACTTTTCAGCTAAAATGCCTCATGTGCACAAATACAATATCCTCTTATAAAAAAACTCTTGATGGCAATTATTCAGATATGAAAAGATTTTGTTTTACTGTTGTTAATGTTAGAGTTTAGAAAGTCTTTCTCTTTCTTCAAACGTAGCGACGTACGCGGCAGCTGTGCTGTTCCGCATGTCTGAGGACAAACCTCAGGACTACAAGAAGCGTCTGTCTGTGGAGCTGACCAGCTCTCTCTTCAGAACAGAGCCCATGACCTGGAACGAGGTCTGTACACGGAGTAATAGAGGACACATGATTTAATTAGATGGCTGTATTTGATTTTCTGTCCATCTTTCTCAGACTGGTGATATGGGTCTGGATATTGGAGCGCAAGGAGAGCCTGTTGGATACAGACCAGACGGTAAGAGTCCTGCCACGTTTACCCTGTTGCGTCCATTAGGTTGATGCACTTGTTCTAAATTATTTTACAGACTCTTGAAACCAAAATTAATTCACCTCACTTCATACAATCAGTCCTATTCTATGGACCTTTTATTTCAGATCGTCATTCGAACCCTATATTGACGCAACCGTTGAAGAAAGGTCCTAGAGAGACCGTGTATTGTATTTTTAAATAACATTGGCTGGCGTTGAGTGGTATATCAGATGTATTCCATTCAGCTCGCATGATATTTGATGAGTATTATTATTATGATTATTATCCGGGCGGCGGTTAGCGCTGTCGCCTCACAGCAAGAAGGTCCGGGTTCAAGCCCCGTGGCCGGCGAGGGCCTTTCTGTGCGGAGTTTGCACGTTCTCCCCGTGTCCGCGTGGGTTTCCTCCGGGTGCTCCGGTTTCCCCCACAGTCCAAAGACATGCAGGTTAGGTTAACTGGTGACTCTAAATTGACCGTAGGTGTGAATGTGAGTGTGAATGGTTGTCTGTGTCTATGTGTCAGCCCTGTGATGACCTGGCGACTTGTCCAGGGTGTACCCCGCCTTTCGCCCGTAGTCAGCTGGGACAGGCTCCAGCTTGCCTGCGACCCTGTAGAACAGGATAAAGCGGCTAGAGATGATGAGATGAGATGATGATTATCCGTATGCATTCCTTTCGGGTGTTCAGGAGGTCTTTCTTTTTCAAAATTCTATCAAAATGTTCTGGATTTAACAAAGCTAACCTGGCGGCCATGTTTGTTTACAAATTGTCACAGTTGCTCACTCGTGCAGAAGTTTTACGTTTCCGACGTGTGACGTCATGTCGTGTTGACAACCGTGCAGTATCGTAAACCGTATTCAACACTCATTCTCCATTGGGTAGAGTGACGTAATACGCGTAGGATAAGCGATATGCCAACAATATTGCATACTATTGAACCAAATGAATGAAACCGGCTAGAATGGAATACGTTTTTATTCCGTGGAAAAAGTGGCCCGTATGTATAAAATCGTATGTCCTTTTTTAAAAAAAATAAATATAGGAGTAGTTTTTCATTGCGTAGCTGCATATCTCATCTCATCTCATTATCTCTAGCCGCTTTATCCTTCTACAGGGTCGCAGGCAAGCTGGAGCCTATCCCAGCTGACTACGGGCGAAAGGCGGGGTACACCCTGGACAAGTCGCCAGGTCATCACAGGGCTGACACATAGACACAGACAACCATTCACACTCACATTAGCACCTACGGTCAATTTAGAGTCACCAGTTAACCTAACCTGCATGTCTTTGGACTGTGGGGGAAACCGGAGCACCCGGAGGAAACCCACGCGGACACGGGGAGAACATGCAAACTCCGCACAGAAAGGCCCTCGCCGGCCACGGGGCTCGAACCCAGGACCTTCTTGCTGTGAGGCGACAGCGCTAACCACTACACCACCGTGCCGCCCGCGTAGCTGCATATAAATAATTAATTAACATTTATTTATTTGGTTGGTTCTTTCTGAACCCTCCCTTCGAACGGTCATAATGGAGGCGAACAAAATTTCGACTTGAACGCGTCATGAAGATCTTCTGTTGAAGCAGAACCTAACTGCTTGTCCTCCATCACAGACCCAAACTTCCGCTCCTTCCACTCGGGCTATCCCCAGGATGGTCTGGGTATGGATGGCATGCTGGAACACGAGCTCGCTGGCCATCACCCCGGAGCAGAGTACCCAGTGGAGGGACTTCCTGACCTCGGCCACAGTCACGACCTGATGGACGGCCTTCCTCCCACAGACTCCAATCAGCTGGCCTGGTTCGACACGGACCTCTAAGCACATTCTCTCTCTCACACACACAATCTGCAAGTAGAGAAGGTGAGTGAGAGAACGCCGTACTACCACGCTTTCATGTTTGTTCCACGTACGGTATAATCTCTGCACTGAGTATCGTGATTGATTAAATTATTTCAGAAAGGAACAAGGATAATGTTACAAAAACGGAAAGGATGCTGAAACCTCAGCCATGACACATGACTTAAATTTCTTTATTTGGTCGGTGTGGGTTTTAAACCTCTGTGATCTTGCAAATCTCCGTCGTGAGCTTGTAGTTGGCTTTTTTTAAACACTCATTTCTGGTAATAAATTGTTCCTGTAATGCTGAATTTATTTATTGATTTTTTTTTTTTTCTTTTGCAGCTATATTGCGTGAATGAATCTGCATTGTGATTTTTGCCTAAGGAGTTACGGAAGGGTTGCGGCGAGTGGGCGAGCATATCGGAAAGTGCCTGACACAATGCACACACACACACACCTGTTGGAATTGAGAGGGAGTTTTCTACGAGGAACAAGAGGAAGGGAAGCCAACCCCCCTTTTTGTTGTCGTTCTTATTCTGGACTTTATTTTGTTTTCCACTTGGCCCTTATGGAGGAAGGAAAGTCGAAGAGGGATTTTGGGAGCGGTTGCTCTTTCAGAGTGGAGAAGGAAGGTCTAAAGATGGAACTGTAAACCTTTTTTTGCTTTGTTTTTATTTCCTTTTCCTTTTTTTTTTTTTTTAAATAAAGATGATCAGTCTATGGTACTGACCTAGCTTGTTTTTGACCTAGTATGTATTCATGATTTTTTTTTTTTTTTTTTTTTCACTTATGTTTCAGCAGTAATTTGTATTTCCTTTTTATGTCTTCTGTAGTGTTGAGTTGTAGTGGACTTGCCTTATTTTGGTTTCTCAATCTTTCTCGCGTAAACGGTGTCGAACACTAATAATCGGTTTCTATGTAATCTGACTGAAAGTGTAATGATGTGTAGCTTATTTTTTTCTTTTTTTTTTTTTATACGATCAGCTGTTAAACCTTGGAGTATTGGGGTGGGAGAAATATATGCATTCTTATTAAAAAATAAAAGTATGCCCAGAGAGGTGAGTTTCAGTATCACACTTGTTCCAAATAAGGTGTGGGGTGAAATGTCGAGGGGGGGGGGTAAAAGACAAAGATCTTTTTCTTTTCTATGCTATCTCGAGGTAGTCTCTATTGAAGCGACGTCGTTGTTTTTTGTTTGCCTGTGCGGCTTCTTTTGGGAACATGGATAATGACATAGCTAAACAATAAAAGACTTTTATTCCACTCTGTATCCCAGGACTGTTTGTTTGTTCCCTCGCCCCCATAAATGGATTTCACGACCAGTGGTCCAATCCAATACTCAATTTTATTTAGTCTTGTTACAGTTCTCAATTTTGATTGGTTAGAGGTTTTTATTTTCTCTACAGGAGAAATCAGGAGGGCGGCACGGTGGTGTAGTGGTTAGCACTGTCGCCTCACAGCAAGAAGGTCCTGGGTTCGAGCCCCGGGGCCGGCGAGGGCCTTTCTGTGTGGAGTTTGCATGTTCTCCCCGTGTCTGCGTGGGTTTCCTCCGGGTGCTCCGGTTTCCCCCACAGTCCAAAGACATGCAGGTTAGGTTAACTGGTGACTCTAAATTGAGTGTAGGTGTGAATGTGAGTGTGAATGGTTGTCTGTGTCTATGTGTCAGCCCTGTGATGACCTGGCGACTTGTCCAGGGTGTACCCCGCCTTTCGCCCGTAGTCAGCTGGGATAGGCTCCAGCTTGCCTGCGACCCTGTAGAAGGATAAAGCGGCTAGAGATGATGAGATGAGAAATCAGGGCAGGTTTTATAAAACAGTCTGAACAGCCAGCAGGACATGATATTGTGATCCCTGCTTGGAAAGCAAACACTACTGTATTATGAATGATGTGTCATGTTTTTGTGCTTACGCAGCTCATGTTTTACAAGAAACTGCAAACTATAAATAGATAGTCTGATGTCATTCAAGTGAAAAATTGTATTCATCGCCAAATTGCTGTGCTGTCAGAGGAGTAAATCCATTCAGGGCAAGCTGTTCTTGGAAGTTAATAATTTTGGCTTGGTGATAGTAACAGTGCTTCATGAGTCTCACCCTTTTCCTCAAGGTTTTATTTTCCTGTCAGTGTCAGAATCCAAGTTGGCACGTTATTTCTCATGGATAGGGATCGAAATTGTATCATAGCCTCAGCTGCCTTTCATACTTCAGATTGTTGATCACGAACAAATGGGTTGTCGTGTTATCGTCCTATTTGAAGCCTTGGTATTGAATTGATGGAAGGTTGCTCATCGACAAATCAGCCTTTCAGGGAAGTCAAATGATTGTGGGAGAGTGAGATCCAAGGGATGTGGGAGTTGCTTTCAACAGCCAACCCCCCTTTTTTTTTTTTTTTTTTTTGAGTGATTCCACGCTTGTGGGTACTGAAATGGGGACATGAACTTATTTTTAAAAATGCACCTAAAACCATTTCTTTTTTTACCATCAGGTCACAAAACATGTAATCTTTAATGAATGATATGTTAAAAGATAACTTTAATTTTCTGAGATGTAATAAAAACATATTTATATGCCAAAGTCAAGCCTATGAGTTCCAAAATGATGTCTGTTACATTACTTCTGTTACGATTGTCCATCTCGCGTCTGTTACAAATTAATTACAATCTAGCTCTATACCATGTTAATCTTATTGAAAGAATGTGTATGTTTATTCTACTACACATGTTTATTAATTATATTTGCTAAAACATCACCTTCCTATGTTTTCAAAAAGTAATTCTACATTGTTAAAATTGAGAATATATATGTCCACAACACTTCTGTTACGTTCTGACTTTGGCATATAAATATGTTTTTATTACATCTCAGAAAATTAAAGTTATCTTTTAACATATCATTCATTAAAGATTACATGTTTTGTGACCTGATGGTAAAAAAAGAAATGGTTTTAGGTGAGTTTTTAAAAATAAGTTCATGTCCCCATTTCAGTACCCATAAGCGTGGAATCACTCTTTTTTTTAATAGTTTTTTTTTTTTATATATATATATATAAAAGAGGTCAGAGTGTTAGCTTTTTGGTCGTCATGTTCAAACAAATGGAGTCCATCAGCTTTCATGGCTGTTTTGCTGCCAACCTGAGTATTTTAAAGATGAGTACTTTGGAAGTAAATCGGACCAACCACCAGAAAGCGTGCTGTCCAATCCTCCTCGCTCTCAAAGCAACACTTATCCCATCCTGTCTCTTCCTCAAGGAAATCTGCCCACTCCCACAAAGATTTTGTTTTTCACCCCATGTGCGATTTTTTTTTTTTTTTCTCCAAAGAAAATAATTGGTTCCATTTAAAAAAAATATAAACAAATTGGGTTCTTAAAGAGGAACTGAAGTACTTTTTTAAACTTGCTTTATTTCTTAACGTGTTATTCAATTACGTTTCCGGTTTTATTAACCTTATATCATGACTCGTATTGGCATATTATATTACACTTATCAGTCTTTTCGGTTTTTAGCCATATTGAATGTCGTTCGTTTGGTCCACGGCAGGCGTCACTTCTCCGCACGGTCTTCACGAGACTTGTGCGAGACTTCAAACGTGAAGTGTCAGCGCTGCCATTTTGAAATCTGTTTACCCAGCAGCCAGATCGCCATATCATTCCGATTTGGATTAATTTCAAGATTTGCCAGCTTCATCAGTGATGGAGTGTCAGTCCTGTGCGCTGTGGCGCGTGCACCTGAAGGCGCGCCGAGTGGACTCCAGCACGCGTGCCGCGAACAAGGTGCACCTGAGCTCAATTCAGGAACTATGTGTTTGCCGATTTAAGGACTGTGCTGATCGCGAAGTGTTACGATACACATGTACGCATTACTGAGCCTGGTGGGTTTTCAAAATAATAAATACATGCATGTATTTTTGTGATAAATGCATATTATACTGAGCGGATCTCCCACATAATCCTCACTAAGGTTTTGGACAGCACTACAAAATGGTGTCTCCACTATATAGTGCCCTATATAGTGAGTAGGGAGTGATTTCGGACACAGGGAAAACTTCCGGCTTGATTACACCAGCATTCGAAAGAGGGCGGGCGTGTCTTTTGACAAAGTAGTCACTTTGATTTCTGCTGTATGTTTTACTTCTGTCCAACAACGTCTCGCGCAGGTCTCAACAAATCTCGTTTACGGCCATTGCTTTGACATATGGACTGATATAACTTGCTATAGCAGTGACAAAAAAGCTATCAAAAATGCATTCCTACATTTTATAAAATGAGATATATAGAATTTTGAGAATAAAAAATTTGCCTTCAGTTCCCCTTTAAAACCATAACCATGCATGCCTTGAATGTAACTTCATACCATCAGCAACACACTGATCTTGGGAGAAGAAACAGAAGATTGATTGATGGAGTCGCTGTCGCTACATAGACAATTGCTACTAGATTAACTACAGTTTCTCATGTCATGGCAGGGTTGGAATTCCAGGAATCGCTTCCTTCATTAAGTTGCAGTGGCAGATAAGTGTATTAGGGCCACTGTAGGTTACAAAAAACAAACAAACCACATCTGAAGTTTGAGATTGGAGTTGAAACTTAATGAGAAAATACAGCAGAGATGATCAAGTCAGACATTTGCGAGAATCTAAAAAATTCTGAAATTAATAAGTCGTCACAAATTTGAGGGAGGGGGAACAGCTTGGAAATGATCTCATGCTGCCTGGCTGCAGTGCACTCTGGGGAATGTAGTTAAATCTTTCTACGCTTTATTTTTTTTTTCCCTGCATAATTGAGGAGAAAAGACTGCATGTCTGAAAACTTTTTCCTCAGCTGTGGTATCGATCCAACCTGGTATTGATCCAGCCTTGCAAAATGAAGTGATTTTGATTCTTTGATTAAAGGAAAAAAAAATATGCAAACCCCCCCCCCCAAATTTGACGAGTTAATCTCTGAGAATGGGGCGGCATGGTGGTATAGTGGTGAGCACTGTCGCCTCACAGCAAGAAGGTCCTGGGTTCGAGCCCAGTGGCCGACGAGGGCCTTTCTGTGTGGAGTTTGCATGTTCTCCCCGTGTCTGTGTGGGTTTCCTCCGGGTGCTCCGGTTTCCCCCACAGTCCTCAGACGTGCAGGTTAGGTTAACTGGTGGCTTTAAATTGACCGTAGGTGTGAATGTGAGTCTGAATGGTTGTTTGTCTCTGTGTCAGCCCTGCGATGATCTGGCAACTTGTCCAGGGTGTACCCCGCCTTTCGCCCGTAGTCAGCTGGGATAGGCTCCAGCTTGCTCGCGACCCTGCACAGGATAAGCAGCTACAGATAGTGGATGGATCTCTGAGAATATTCAAGTTTTTCTGCTGATAAATTGAGCCGGGTTTTCCTTGGAATATAACCCTCTCAGTCAGCTCTGTATTTTATTATTATTATTTGGCCTGAATACGCAGTGTCGCACCATAAAACAAGCTCGTTAGATCTTTCCAGAAACAAACTGAACCAAGACAAGTGGAGGGAACCTTCTCAAATCGTTCATCGATCATTTTTCAAATATCGTAACAAACCTGTCGTTTAACTTAGTGTTTATCAGCTGTTAAAAATGACGTGACTTTTTTTAATGCACAATAATCAAGTGTAATTGAAAAATTTATTCATGGTCTGATTGATGATATGCGTTTTGAGATGTTTTTAAACCATCTTGGACATGCATACTTAATGGAAGTAAAAATTAATCCTGAATAGCTAGTGAGTCCTTAGTAGCTTCTCATGCAGCTACCTACTTTAGAAGAAGTGTAGCTTGTGAGGAGCGAAGACGCACCACAGATAGATGAAAAAGGAATGGTCTGGATACTAGCATTATTGAAAGCAGAGACGCTGACGTTGCTATCTCTGGAGCACATGCTCACACTTGTGAGAAAAGATGAAAAAAAGTTTCTGCCCCACCCCTACCCCCTTTGTTGTGGTGGGAGGAATTTCACTGAGCCCTTGCCAAAGCGGTCGGCTCCGGTTTGAAGCCATGCCACCACGCTTTGGCTCTGCCGGCAACTTCAAACAGAACACACACTCATCCCTCCATCTCAGGACGAGGAAGAAGGATTTGTCCAAATTGGCCCGAAAGGCGGCTTGTCTGTCTCCGTCTCTCTGTAATGAGCCTGTGTTGTGCTGCAAAAAAAAAAAAAAAGGTTCACAGATATTTTTCCTCAACCCTCTCACATCTCCCCTCTTCCCCCTTAAAACACACACAAGCTCAAACAAACCAGAGTCATATATCAGTGGATCAAAGGGGAGCGAGGGGAAGGGAGATAAGGGAGATGGCAGGAGATTTTCGACATGGCTCCTGAGAGAAAGACAGAGGAAATATGACAGGAGAACTCTGACCTCCACTCCCACACGCTGCCGGAGGCGACACACTGCACCTGTGCGTGACAGAGAAGCCGACGTTAATGAAGACGGGGTCACAACCTGGTGGTTCTGAGCTCTGTGATTAAATCGAGAGAGACAGAGGCTTGTTTCACGCTTTCCGAAAAACAAGTCCGCCCATTCATTTGGCAGTCACTTGGATTCAAGCTGGCTGAGAACTGAAAGAAATGAAATATAATGAATCAACGCCTTCTGACCAATTAGAATTGAGAATGGCTCATGGAGGAGGAAGAGAAGGAGGAGGAGTGTATACTTATTCGAAGACATGGTACAATATGTCGGACATGTTTCCGAAATATACAGGATATTCGCTTAATTTTGGTGCCATGATGAACATGTTTGGGGAACAGCACACACACACACACACAGAGTGGTTTTCTGAGAACAAGAGGACTGTTGCCTGGCAACCACAGCGGCTCAAGGCCTTGAGAGGTACTTATACACACACACACACACACACACACACGCTTGCATATGTGCAGGTGTTCACTGGGAGCTGGAACAGGAAGATGAAAGCCAAACGTCAACAGATCAAAGAGATCACCTGTTGAGTGATCTTAAAAATCCAATAAGGACGACTCGAAGCAGGTTAGCACTCAGTGAACTCTCTCTCTCTCTCACACACACACAAACTCTGAGTGCTCACTGAGGCAGGACACTGAATCAAAGGCTTGATGGTCACATGAATAAGTGACATCATAGTCTGCACAGTACAATGAAGAATAGTGCGTAGTCTCCAGTATATAAGGGTATACGAGGGACATTCCAGAAGTTTTGAGATATTTTTGGGAGAGGCAGTTATAATTATCCTCGATCATTATAATTTTAGGATATCATTACGATACATCTCATAAGCTGACATACCAACTTTTGTTATTCCAGGTTGAAAGAGACGGCTGTAACAGCACTTTGAACACACCCTACTAAACTCTGCTCATCACAGCTGACGAGTTTGCAGAATGCAGTTGGGACAGGAAGACAATTTGGAAGCTCGCAATGCAATAAAGTTGTGTTAAACTGGGCAAAAATGCGACAGAAGCTTATGAAATGCTCCAGGCTGCTTATGGATTAACTTGTTTGAGCCGAACATCTGTTTTTCGCTGGCATAAGAGGTTCAAGGACGGCAGAGAGGAGGTGAGAGGTGTGGGAGGGACAGGGATGTCAGAACGCCAGAGTTGGTTGAGAAAATTCGCAATTTTCTGGAGAAGGACCCCCGTGTGTCTATTGAGACAATTAAGTATAGAGTTTGGAGTTGGTGTGGCAAATGTACGCAGAATTATTAATGAAGAGCTGAACATGCGCAAAATTTGTGCAAAGTTTGTTCCCAGGGTGCTCAGTGACAAACAGAAGGAAAGACGCGTTGGTGACAGCAGAGAGATGGTTGAGCTCATTACCTCCAACCCAAGAGTACTTGAGTCTCTGGTGACCTGTGACGAAAGCTGGATCTACTGTTATGATCCAGAGACCAAGAGACAGAGTGCCCAATGGAAGCATCCTGGCTCCCCCAGCCCCAAGAAGGCCAAGCAGAGCAAGTCCACCAGAAAGCTCATGATGATCCCCTTTTTCGACAGCAAGGGCATCATCTACATCCACTGGGTTCCCTCTGGCCAGACGGTCAGCAAAGAATACTATGTGGAGGTTTTGAGGGAGTTCAGGAGGAGATTTCATCACAAAAGGCCAGAGCTTTTCCAATCGGGTCAGTGGCACCTGCACCAGGACAATGCGCCAGTTCACAATTCCATCCTGGTAACCAACTACTTGACAGACATGGGCATCAAAATTGTCCCTCACCCTCCCTACAGTCCAGACCTTGCTCTCTGTCAATTTTGGTTGTTCCCCAAGCTGAAGGAGAACCTCAGGGGCAGTCGTTTTGAAGACACTGAGAAGATGAAGGAGACTGTGACAAGGGTCCTGAGGACTTCCAGGGGGCCTTCAAGAAGTGGCTGGAGCGCTACAACAAGTGCATTGAAGTCAGAGGATCCTACTTTGAAGGAGATTAGAGTTCTGTACTTTTTTTTAAAATCAATAAATGTCTGTCCTGAAAAAGTCTCAAAACTTCTGGAATGCACCTCGTACATATCTGTATGTAAAATCATACAAAGCAATAATTTGTCATTCTGAAATACACAACACACTGTCCATTGCGCGTCTTTGCACGGACGCACGAGGATCTGAATCACACGTCGCCTTGGGCCATTGTTCGATCTCAACTCCAGAGGTGGGTTGAGCCCGAGCTCCACCTCTTCAACCCGGGACAACTCCCTGGGAAATCAATCACAGGCTGTGGCCTTGTGACCTGATGACCTCTGGAACCTCTTGTCAGATTTTATTACGATTGACTGTTCACGTTCAAATATAATCCTCACTTCCTTATCAGGATGAGATCAAGACACACATGCTCACATGGTCTGTCACATGGGTTGCCTTTCTGGCTTCTAAGGAATCATGGAACAATAATACGACAGAAGTTAATTGCCTGCAAAGACCTCGATAACGATGATGATGATGACAACCTCCAGAGCTGGAGTGCGACTTGTTTCAGCCCACGACTCACCTTTCCCAACTGCTTTTTGCAGATATCTCCAAAATCAATCACCGGACCTGAAGGTAGTACACAGTTGACAGACGTTGTCTTGTAGCCTCGGAAGAAAAATAAACATCACATCATCCAGTATGATTAACATCAGCTCACGGAAAAACTGTTTGTCATCATGAAAAATATGAGACGTCCACTGGTTATTTCTAGCTCACCACGCAAACATGTCCATTCTTCAAGTATTTCAATGGTGTCCACTCTCAGTGCCCATACATAGATACATCTATACCAGTTTCCATGTTTCCTAGCAACACTTGCGATGCCGTAAAAGTCTAGATTCCATCGAAGTCTAGATTCATCAAACATCGTTTACTTGCCCACATTTTTGGTATTGCTTTGGCTTGACTCATCCCTAGTCCTTTTATTTCATGACGCCGTTCCTAATCACAATAAAATCAGTCATTTTTGTTCTGAACAGAGTTGATTACAGTGATCAGTCACAAATGTTACCAACAAGTCTATTCAGGATGATAGGCATTATGGGCGTGTATCAGTGGAAAGCCCTAAGATCAGGAACTGAAGCGGCAGAAAACAAGAGCAACCAGGTGGCTGTTTACTGTATCAAGAGGGCTGAAGTGTGGGTGGCAAGCTGGAGTCTGATCAGCCCTAGCTGGGTCACCTGGGTGAGGGGGCGTGATATCGAAAGACCCGAAGACCCCAGGCACATCACTGATGGTGCAGCTCAAGAGCAAGTTTCGCTAGTTAGCGAGCCGAGGATTGTTCAGGTGCAAACAACAATGGAACGGAATCTTTAGTTGCCTCTTCCAGGAGGTTAAGACTTAGCTGGAGATAATAATGGCCATGTTTGATGCAATGACCATTTCTTTCTCTGGAATTGAACCCTCCCTCCTGAAAATTGACTTGAACTTCCACAACCTTAAGAATAGTGCATAAAAAAAGCTTAAAACGTTCTGCATGGACAAGTGGACTACGATTCTTCTCCATGAGTCTCAAACAGGAAGTGCAAGTCTCAGTGCTGTTATTCTCACAAGGGGAATGAATCAGCAAATATTATGATACTATTCAAGAAAACATTTTTTGGGGTTATTAAGAAGGTAATTAATCCACATTTTCACATATCCTGAAAAACTCACCTCACTCACTGCAAGTCTAATTCATTTCTGCTCGGTTTTCTGCCCGTAAAAAAACCCAAACAAACACCACACACACACACACACACACAGAGCCAGGGTGACGCATTCAGCAGTACAGCCTTAAATATTCATGTTTGGCCCCAGCAAGGTCCAATCGGAGGATAATAAGGACCACCGGGACACCTCCTGGATTCCCTTGAGACTTTAATCTGTCCCTTTCTCGCTCACACACACATTGGATAATCAATAATAATGAATGTGAGGAGTACTGGGACCATGCGCGCACACACACACACATACAATAAGAGACCCATCATCTTAAAGCAGGGTCAAAGTGCACTGCAGTCGGTAAGTAATTGGACAAGGAGTCAGCTCTTGTTATTCAAGATTGTTAATATTTAAATTTGTGAGCCACATCCATTTTTGTGACATCATCCATACTTTTCAATTGAAAACAACTGCATTACGATCAAATTAGTTACTTACCAGCTACACGTAACACTGAAAAGTAAAAACATCTTTATAGTCCATGTGTATATATACACAGGATATATTTTCAAATTAGCATGAGCTCGAGTAAGTGATTTACAGTCGCAGGCTGTATTTGAGCCACGCCTCTCCAGTTTGACTCCTGTTTTTTAAGGAAATACTTCGTTGTCCATCAGTAAAATGCTCCAAAATGTGCAAACTCCATCACGAGCACATCACTTCATCGACATTTCTTCTGTCTCAAAAAAGTCCTCATTCTCCAGGGATCCATTTTTACAGATCGTTCCTTCTAATCAATGGATTCGTGAAAGTGTCAAGTTCTACAAAAGTACAGACCTCCATTCGAAGTGAATTTGGTTTTCGACAGGAGTTTCCGACAGTGAAACGTGAAACTTGAATATTCAAGAGATTGACCGTTTCTTTTGTTTTAAATTTTCGAAACTTTGAAAACAGTTTCAAACAGAAAAAACAAAACAATTAGACCACACAAAGGTTGGAGATGTTTCACAACAAAAACATTGAGAAGAACTTGAACAAGCTTTCTTTTTTGAATTTGAACATTCTCATGGAAAATAAATAAATAAATAAATAAATAATGTTTCAAATGTGAAATCTGGGAACAGATATATATGACAACAAATATTACATCATAGAAAGTCATCGATGAACATGTGGTGTGATGTGTGGGTCTGTTTTCTTGGTGGGGACCAAACCTGTGGTGACATTTGGCTGGACCCCACAAGGAAAATATCGACACGCACCTTGTATTTATACATTTCACAAAAACTGCAGCTTTTATTTGATAACTATTTTGATAATTTATAGATTTTTTTGGTCTCCTTTTGGTGACCGAGTTTAAGATTTGGGTAAGCTTTTGGTGTTGAATTGCATTAATTAGCTGCATTAATAAAAAAAAAAGTCAATGGGAGGTCCTCACAAGGATAGTATATGTGAATGTGTGTGTGTATATATATATATATATATATGTTTCTCTCTTTGAGTGCCAGTGAATGAAGGTCATCAACAAATAGAATAAGCAAAGTGAACGACGATACGGCTAAACACACACACACACACACACACACACACACACACACACACACACACACACACACAAAATATGGATTAATCTGATTTGCATATAAATCGTTTTGTGGAATATGCACAAATGCAGTGTTTGCGTGGTGCTGTGATAACAGTGCACCAAAAAAAAAAAATCTCCAGATGTCCATCAAATCACTGAGAGGAGGATCGGAGGGGAGGATGAAAGTGCAAAAGTTTGTGCACCCTACAGACAAAAGGATGAAACCAAGTCTAATTTGTATCGCATCCAGATATTATTTGTTACCATCGCTAAGTGACCTTTCTGAACTCATCCTAATCAGTGTGGAATAAATGCGTGCCCGAGTGGCAAGTTACACCTCTGAGTGGCAAAGAAACAAAAGTGCATTTCAGCAGGCTATGCCCTGAAATTGCATATGTGGAAACAAAAAAACATGTAATGCTTTTCAATTCAAGCAAATTAACTGAAACATTTGCTGATAAATTATAAAATAGGAGATACAATATATTTTCCTCACTAGTACTCTTCTCATTACACACACACACCGTGCACCTCAAGATCAGATTTATCCAGAAGCACGAAGAAAATCTGACCCCAGGACTAAACAGAATCAGACATCCTTTTAAAAACTTAAAAAAAAAACCCATGCTGTTTAGTGAAGCAGTGCTTTTACCTCACTTGACTGATGATTGATTGACCAGGACAGGTGTACTTGATGAGGGCTGGATCCAAACACCCGTCCTGTACACCCACACCGCAATCGGACTGCATCAGTCCTTTTTTTGTGATGGTGTGTTGTTTGGGCATGAGATCGACGGATTACATTTGTCTTTTATCTCACTGATATGTACAGAACAGTCCGAGCCTGAAAGAAGTGAGATTTCGATTGAAGGAAAGGCCTTTGATTTAAAAAGGAGGAGGACGATGAGGAGGAGAAGGAGGAGGAGGAGGGATGTGATCAGTCTGGACATGTTGTCCCTTTCTTTGTCTCTCGCTCACTTTGACAGCAAACTCATTCAGTCTCTAAATCACTCTTTTTTTGTCTCCCTCCCATCCTTTCAAAGAAGCACAGGTGGGATAAAGACCTGCAGGGACCTGAATCTCTTTAATGTCAGGTGATACCCCTATCTTCCCCCGTGTCTCTCTCTCACACACACACACACACACACACACACACACACACATGAATATACAGTTGTGTTCAAAATAATAGCAGTGTGTTTAAAAACGTGAGTAAAGCTCAAAATCCTTATAATAGTTTTTATTTCCATGCATTGGGAACACTGCACATTATATTCTACATCAAAACATGAAGAAAAATGTATGAATATTTTAATTACTTTACAGAAAATTAAGAAAAATGAACATTGGGCTGTTCAAAAAAATAGCAGTGTCTGCATTTTTCATTACAAACTCCAAATATTTACTGTATAAACTGAAAAAATCTTAAGGATTTAGTATTCCTGTGAATCACTAAACTAATATTTAGTTGTATAACCACGGTTTCTGAGAACTTCTGGCACCTGTGAACAGGTATTCCAGCCCAGGATGATTTGACAACATTCCACAATTCCTCTGCATTTCTTGGTTTTGCCTCAGAAACAGCATTTTTGATGTCACCCCACAAGTTTTCTATCGGATTAAGGTCCGGGGATTGGGCTGGCCACTCCATAACTTTCATTTTGTTGGTCTTGAACCCTGATGCTGCTCGCTTACTGGTGTGTTTGGGGTCGTTGTCTTGTTGAAACACCCATTTCAAGGGCATTTCCTCTTCAGCATAAGGCAACATGACCTCCTCAAGTATTTTGATATATGCAAACTGATCCATGATCCCTGGTATGCGATAAATGGGCCCAACACCACAGTAAGAGAAACATCCCCATATCATGATGCTTGCACCACCATGCTTCACTGTCTTCAGAGTGTACTGTGGCTTGAATTCAGTGTTTGGGGGTCGTCTGAAAAACTGTCTGCGGCTCTTGGACCCAAAAAGAACAATTTTACTTTCATCAGTCCACAAAATGTTTTTCCATTTCTCTTTAGGCCAGTCGATGTGTTCTTTGGCAAATTGTATCCTCTTCAGCACGTCTTTTTTTTAACAGTGGAACTCTGCGGGGGCTTCTTGCCGATAGATTAGCTTCACACAGGCGTCTTCTAATCGTCACAGTACTCACAGGTAACTTCAGACCGTCTTTGATCACCCTGGAGCTGATCATTGGCTGAGTCTTTGCCATTCTGGCTATTCTTCGATCCATTCGAATGGTAGTCTTCTGTTTTCTTCCACATCTCTCTGGCTTTGCTGTCCATTTTAAAGCACTGGAGATCATTTTAGCCGAGCAGCCCATCATTTTCTGCACTTCTTTACAGTATACGTTTTACCTCTCCAATCAACGTTTTAATCAAAGCACGCTGTTCTTCTGAACAATGTCTGGAACGACCCATGTTTCTCATGTTTTCAGAGAGAAATGGATGTACAACATGTGCTGGCTTCATCGTTAAATTAGGGCCACCTGACTGACATCTGTTTTTTCACAGAATGAATGATCTCACTAATTAAACTCCACACTGCTATTATTTTGAACACGTCCCTTTCACTTAATTATTCGATTACACAGACTCAGGAGCATGCATATCATGAATGTTGGGTCTGTTGGTTTTCTATGACTCTACTACACCTACTGGTAAATTATTTGCCATGTAGTAATAGAATTTCCACCAAAAACAGTGATTGATCTGGTTAGTCGTGTTGGACTGCTATTATTTTGAACACAAGTGTACCATGATTCTTGTATATTCTTGTCAGTAAATCACAAAATCAAATACAGGATGTCAGAGCTCCAGCACAGAAAGCACGAACAGAGCGTACTGTTGTCGCAAAAAAATTGATAACTGGGTGATGTGTTCCTCTTCTATGACAGCAAATTGCCAGTTTATTAATGAAAACGTCATTCATCCAGCCATCCACTTGTCCTTCCTGTAGACTTACCCATGTACTTGGTACGAACACTGGAGACTCCTTCCCTAAAATGTTCAACATCTCCTTACAGAAACCCCTCACCAAAAATCAATCAACAACTAAATTCTTTATTAAATAAAGATTTTCAAATCAGGGCGGCACGGTGGTGTAGTGGTTAGCGCTGTCGCCTCACAGCAAGAAGGTCCTGGGTTCGAGCCCCGGGGCCGGCGAGGGCCTTTCTGTGTGGAGTTTGCATGTTCTCCCCGTGTCCGCGTGGGTTTCCTCCGGGTGCTCCGGTTTCCCCCACAGTCCAAAGACATGCAGGTTAGGTTAACTGGTGACTCTAAATTGAGCGTAGGTGTGAGTGTGAATGGTTGTTTGTGTCTATGTGTCAGCCCTGTGATGACCTGGCGACTTGTCCAGGGTGTACCCTGCCTTTCACCCGTAGTCAGCTGGGATAGGCTCCAGCTTGCCTGCGACCCTGTAGAAGGATAAAGCGGCTAGAGATAATGAGAATGAGATGAGATTTTCAAATCTTTGAAGGTGGACCTCGTTCGCCAGTCAAGTCCCTGTGGAAAAAAACGTTGTTCCTAACATTAGACCAAGTCCATTAATATAAACCTGTGGTTTTAATTCCAGAGCTGCTGTTAGAGAAAATGACTGAACACCAGATCCAATGACTGACCAATCAGGTTCAAGAATTCACCCAGAAGAAGAAGAAGAAATTGCTATTTCTATATCCAGAGAGTTTTTGCTTGATAGTGCCTCAGAAAAACATCCATTGTAGTGATGCAAATGGTCCAGAAATAAGCATCCTCCTTCGAGTGGTATTGATTTTTGACAATATTTAAAAAGGTGTAAATTGGGTCTATGGAGCACTGCGTCCCCCCATTTGCATTACTTATGAATATGTTTATGTAAAATTACATCCAGAGAAGGAGGACCGATATGGGCGATTCAAGCATCTAAAAAGGAATGCCATATCCCTTTGGATGCAGAAGCTATAATTACTGATAATGACACCAAAGCATACCGTATATCTGTATATTATAGAGAAACTACTGGGAAATACACCACTCGTATTTTTCATACGAGCTACATTCGGGACATGGAGAACCAAAACTGTGACAAATCTCTTGAAAATCGATGAATTGCTTTGATACATTTGGGGACTTTTTGTTTGTGAATGTGTCTCAGGCTTGTAGTACTCGAGTCCAGGACTCGTGCCCCAATTTTAAGAACTCGTGACTTGACTTGGACTTGAACACTGATGACTCGGACTCGTAAATTGGAGACGAGGACTCGGATTTTTTCTTTATGTTTTTCAACAGGCCATAATAATTTGGCATAAGATATTTATATCTACATTAATTTTTATACTAATTTCATGCAAGACATTCACCTGTTCATATGTCATGTTCAGGAACAAACTAACATTAATGGCGCTAAAATGCCTGGAGAGAACGCCCCTAGGATTGCCTGTTTTGCTGACACAGACTTCTCGTGCAGTGGGAAAAAAGGCACTGCTGTGTGTTCCATATGTAGAAGAACTATCGAGGAGGGGGCGGCACGGTGGTGTAGTGGTTAGCGCTGTCGCCTCACAGCAAGAAGGTCCGGGTTCGAGCCCCATGGCCGGCGAGGGCCTTTCTATGCGGAGTTTGCATGTTCTCCCCGTGTCCACGTGGGTTTCCTCCGGGTGCTCCGGTTTCCCCCACAGTCCAAAGACATGCAGGTTAGGTTAACTGGTGACTCTAAATTGAGCGTAGGTGTGAATGTGAGTGTGAATGGTTGTCTGTGTCTGGGTCAGCCCTGTGATGACCTGGCGACTTGTCCAGGGTGTACCCCGCCTTTCGCCCGTAGTCAGCTGGGATGGGCTCCAGCTTGCCTGCGACCCTGTAGAAGGATAAAGCGGCTAGAGATAATGAGATGAGATGAGACTATCGAGTAGACGACATGGACGACCTCGAACTTCAATTGTCATTTGGCAAGACCACACCCAGAGAAGAAAGTGACACGTTATGTTCATTGCTCTGTTGATAGTGGGCGGAGCTTGCTTGCTGACCGATGACCTAGCTAGTGTTAACCCTCTCTCATGTTATTTGTGCTGTTGATAGTGGGCGGGGCTTGCTGAGTGATGAAAAAGCTTTTTATCTGTTGCCTATTAACTAAAACGGGGCAGTTGAGCAGTAACGTTCGTCCAACACAGTAGCAGAGACGCTTTCACATAAAGGCAGCGACAGCCCTCGTCAAATGGTGTGGTTAGAGTCTTGTTCACTGACTCGACTTGAAATTTTCTTTAATGACTTGGACTTGATTCAGACTTCAAGACTGGGGACTCAAGACTGGACTCGGACTCAAGGTTTAGTGACTCGACTACAAAACGAATGTGTCTATATAATCAAAAGAAAATCACACATTGGCTTGAAGATATGAAGTTTATCTTCTTGTGTTGAAAAACTCATATTTTTCGGACGAAATACATCACGGATCTGAGTGACATATTTAAATAATATTGGCTGGCTTTTTTTTCATGGTATATCAGATATATTCCATTCTGCTAGCATGATATTGAATGAGTCGAAGACGAGAAGCTGAATGGAATATATCTGATATACCACGAGAAAAGCTAGCCAATATTATTATTATTATTATACATCCACACTCTCTTCCAGTTTTTCGATGTCCATTGATATATTTTTCTCTTATAAACAGAGGGGAACCGTCAGGGCCTTCTAGGCCTTCAGAGAAGGCCCAAACATATCAGCATTTCAAATGTTATATTTAATTTCTTTCATGATTTCATTATAATTATTCTCTTCTAATTCGACCTCATTTTCTATCAAATTTGCTTCAGAAATGAAAGGGTTACTGTCCTGAAAACATTTAAATCGAGGTGTCCAATGAGGTTTTTTTGTTTGTTGTCTCTAGGCTGAGAAGCGTTTAGATCTGGCTCACTCACTGGTTTGGACTTCATTGCCGGGACAGAAGGCCATGGCAGTGTATGTTTATGTAGGAAGTCACAGATGAATTAACCAATCAGATTTTGATTTATAGTGGGAAGGACCAAAAATTCATCGCCCTTGGACTTCTTGAAGGCCAACGTGAGCTTAACTGAGAGTCGGCACCATCAGTACAGCAGTGAAGTCACCTTCCAGCCGGTGTCGCGTTCATCAGTAGTGTTAGCGAATGCCAATAAAGTGGTCAAGTCAGTGAGATCGATCGAGAACAAGTAGCAGAGGTTAATGACCGAGAAACTCAGATTCCTGTCTCCAGACTCTTCTTCCACACACGCTCGCTATAGTATTTTTCACTCATACTTAAGTATTCATTTCCCTGTGTAATTTATTTTGTTACTTTTAAAATCAACATCGACAGCAACACACAGTGGAGCGACTTGGTAGCCTGCCGCCAATCCCTTACAAAATCCTTTGCCCTGTTGCTTCTTTGGTGTCTGGCAAAGTTTTGGTTGAGCTCAAGTCCAAGCTTTATTAGTCACGGTTTGCCACTGACATACACACTCTTTTCCAGTTTTTCGATGTCCGTTGGGATCTTTTTCTCTTGTAAATATGCATGAAGACTATCTAATGAAGTTTTGGTAGCCTTTGGGGTGTTTGACGCATCTTTCTCTTTCCTGGTGAATAAAGAAATGCTTCTGTGCATATGCGCAACAGAAAACTCTCATTGGATATTCGCATCAGCTCCGACGTGTGACATCGTGTTGTCTTGACAACCGTGCAATATTGTAAACCATAGTCAATGCTCTTTCTCCATTGGGTAGAGTGACGTAATACACGTAGGATAAGTGATATGCGAACAATATTGCATGCTATCAAACCAAATAAATGAAACCCACTAGCAGGCACTAGAATACATGTTTTTATTCCATCGAGAAAGTGTCCTATATGTGTAATAATTCCCGATATTTCACTCTGATGATATCACTCCTAGCGTTTTCCCGCTGACTAGACATGCGCTGTCGATGGCAAACTGGTTCAAAATTAAAATTTTTTTGATTAACTTGCATATTTTTATGGATGTGTCCATGTAATGTAAAAAACATTACACAGTGGCGTGAAGATATGAAGTTTATCTTCTCTTGTTGAAAAATATATCACTCGTTCATTTCACTCGTGAGAAATCCATGTAACATCCTCTGTATGTCTTCCTGTAGCCTCATCTACACTCAACCCACCCGGTGTTTGAAACCTTTCTATTGAGCCCTGGGTCTCAGTTACAAATTCCCACTTCAACAAAAAGGCATTAATATTCATAACTTTTGTAAATTTTGCAAAATCTTCTCGCCAAATTACAGCCATTGTCATTAAACCTCTCTTCAAGATCCTGATGAAAGCAACAAAAATGAAGAATACTTTATTTGATCACCCTTATCATGCGAGTTAACTAATGAGTCAGATTTAAACATGGCAGCTTTGCAACATGATCAGGATATGGGGTGTTCATGGATTCATCGTTGAAGTGACTGCGGATCAGAAGAAGAAAAAGGAGCTAGTTAAGCTTCTTGCACACGACTGATAGACAGACAGATAGAGGTCTTTGTACTTGTAAAGATAAAAAGGTATATAAATCAAAACAGAGCTGAACATGTGGTAGTCCAGGTGAATCAGTGTTCCTGAACAGGAAGGATGCCAGAAAGACTTCAAAACGAGGCTCTGCGTGCAAAGAGGACATTCCCGGACAATGAGATCATCGGGACCTGACCTGGAAGGTAATGCTGAAGTCATCATGAAGCACATAGCAGAGAGATGATGAGTCTCAAGAAGATGTGTTGTAGCAGTGAAACCAATAAACCATACGGTTTTGGGAATGATTTCACAATTTGCTTCTTCTGCGAGTGGTGTGAGTGAGAACTTCCAGTAACATCTCAAGCTGATGTTCATTTTGCACATGATTTTTTCCCCAAAGGGCTTACACATGTTCTTTCTATTTTTTTTTCTTGTCAGCAATATCAAATGGGGAGAGTGTCAAAACATGATCAGTGATCATTGACAAAAAAAAAAAAGCTTCCAAGAATTGTTCCATTCATTGGTGTCAACATCACATTGCCTTGGCTCCCAATCAAATTTCATATTGTTTATAAAATACTACGATTGACCTTTAAAGCTCTGAATGGTCTCGTGCCACAGTACCTGAGCAAACTTCTGGTCCTTTATGACCCGCCACACCTACTTAGATCAAAAGGTGCAGGCTATCTGTTGGTACCTCGTATAGTGAAGGCTACATCAGGGGGCGGAGCCTTTTCTTACAAAGCCCCAAAGTTATGGAACAGCCTTTCAAGTAGTGTTTGGGAATCAGACACAGTCTCAGCATTTAAGTCGAGGCTGAAAACATCTGTTTAGTCAAGCCTTTTGTTAATAGTGTTTATGAGGTAAAGGAGTAGATCTGGAGGGTCCTCAGACAGAGTGTTTTGGTAAACTGGGATGTATGGATGCTGTCAGTCCCCCACTCGCTTGCTCACTCGAGTTTGTTGACGACGTAGTGGCTGGCTGCTTTATGTCCCGGGGCTCCCTCATGCCTGTGTTACCTTCTGGTTCTCCCCTTGTAGTTATGCTGTTATAGTTACTTTTGCCAGAGTCCCTTCTTGCACTCAGTGCAAAATGTATCCTGTTCCGACTCATCAGGTGACATTGGGCAAAGCTAACAACCTGTGTTTTCCCTCTCTTTCTTGTTTTCTCCCCTCTCCTCTGTCTATCCCTCTGAGTTACATATCAATCCTGAGATCGAGATGCTGACCTCTTCTGCTCCTCAGACCTGCCTAATCCATCCTGGTGCCCTACGTCTGGCTGGAGTCTCATCACATCGCTCCTGTGGAGGACGGCCCCATACGGACAGTTGAAAGTCACACCTGGAAGACGCTCTGGACGCTTACAGTCATGCTTTTATGGCTGAGGACTATAGTTGACTTGCTAACTTTAGGACTGCAGTTGTCATGAACAGTTTTGCACTCAAGTTTCCATCAATGAACAGTTTATAACTTCAGCAAAACATCTTCATGTTAAAACTGTTAAAAAATGTTCTAATCACGTTGTCTGTTATCACCCAAATGAGGATGGGTTCCTTTTTGAGTCTAGTTCCTCTTGAGGTTTCTTCCTCATGTCGTCTGAGGGAGTTTTTCCTTGCCACCATTGCCACAGGCTTGATCATTGGGGATAGACTATGGATAAAATTAGCTCATGTTAAAGTCATTAAAATTCTGTAAAGCTGCTTTACGACAATGTCTATTGTTAAAAGCGCTATTAAAATAAACTTGACTTGACCATCAACTTTTTCAGCAGTTTGTGCTACAGTAGCTCTTCTGTGGGACTGCACCATACTGGTATGGCCTAGCCTTCGTGCCTCATGCGAATCAATGAGCATTCGACAACTATGACCCTGTTGCTGGTTCCCTGGTTGTCTTCCTTGGACAACTTTTGGTAGGTACTAACCACTGCATATAGGGAACACCCCACAAGATGTGCCATTTTGGAGATGAGCAGACCCAGTCATCTCACCATCACAATTTGGCCCTTGTCAAAGTCGCTAACTTACGCGTGCCCATTTTTCCTGCTTCCAACACATCAACTTCAAGAACTGACTGTTCTCTTGTTGTCTAATATATCCCACTGCTTGACAGGTGCCACTGTAACGAGGTAATCAATGTAATTCTATCCACATTCACTGGATATGAGCAATCGCACGCTCTGTTTGGCTCCTCTTCTACGAGGATAGCAGCTCATATACCGTGAGGAGAGAAGAACAAAGACCTTGGTATGAAAATAAACACACAGAAAATGAACACAATGGTGATCAATAAAAAGACAGACAATCCTAAAGTAGACCTACAGATAGATGGAACCAACATTGAGCAGGTAGAGAAGCTTGTGTCCCATCCATCACCACAGATGCCAGATGTGAGAAAGAAATAACAAGGAGAATAGAAATAGCAAGAGATGTCTTGAACAAAATGCAGGCAGCCCTTACTTCACATAGAATTGGCTTAGAAACAAGAAAGAGATGACTGAAGTGTTAGGTTTGGCCTACATTTTTACATGGAGCTGAAACATGGGCAATACATAACCGAATGCAAAAAAGACTTGAGGCCTTTGAGATAGGCTTACAGATGTATGAATAAGATTTCTTGGACTGAAAAAGTAACAAATGAGGATGTGCTGAAGAGGATAGGTGCTCAGTGAATGCTTCTGAAAGTAATTAAATGGAGAAAACTCAAGTACTTTGGTCATATAGTTAGACGTGACAACCTCCATCGGACTCTACTAGAAGGCCAGATAAACAGCAGGCAAGGTCGAGGCCGGCTCAGAATATCATAGGTTACGAACATCAGGGAATGGACTGGCATGACTTACACAGAGGCAGTATGAAAAGCACAAAACCAGAAAGAATGGCGCTTCATCACGTCCCACCCTCGACCAGAGGAAGGAACGTGAAGAAGAAGAACAAAATGGCGGAGCGTGTTGCTGAACCAATTGAAGACGAAATAAAAAAGCAACAAAAATGTAGAATAAAAGTATTTGATGGGAAGAATGTGTCTTTTTTAAATTTTTCAAGAATTATGATGAAAGCGTTTTTCACAAATTGCAAAAGACAAATTGTGGAGCATTGTTTCAGCATCTCCTTGGAACAAAAATATATTTTTATTTTTTGACTCTCCTGCTTATAGGTAAAGCCAGTATCTCACTGGGCTGCGACAGCCTGCGACTAGTTGGAGACACAACAACTGCGATAAAATATGTGAATTAGCAACAATTTTCACTTGGAATCACACCGAATTGATATTCGCATATTTTACCGCAATTGTTGTGTCTCCAACTAGTCGCAGGCTGACGCAGCCCGGCTTTCCCTCGGCAGGCAGGGAAGTAGAGGAAGCCTCATGGAAACTGACTTGAGAAGGGTTCGCGATGGCTTTGCGACACCAGCGCCGCATTTGAGAGAAATTTTGTCGCATGAATTTTTTGAACATGTTCAAAATTTCAGCGACGAAGGAGTGACACTTTGCGACTCATGCGAGGAAATTGAGAAGCCCCGCGAATGTTTCAAGACACTTTTGAAACTCTCTTGCGAATGACGTTCGGATTTTGTCGCAAGCTGTCGCAGCCCAGTGAGATACTAGCTTAAGGAAACAGGTAGAGTTTCCACCTCACAGCTCTACAGAGCTTTATCGTGGTGGAGGCATATCGTCATTCCTCTATCAGATGGCAATACTCAGGTCTGACCAGATGAACACTCAGAGAGATTACTTTTAACTGTGTGAGGAACAGTTTTCCTGCATCCCTGTGCCACACGAGTCCTCTTTCCTCAGCAAAGAAGAGCAGAGTTCTTCAATGATTCCAAATGAGAAAAAGAAAATGCTCTGCAGTAGATTGGAGTCTCATCTCATCTCATTATCTCTAGCCGCTTTATCCTGTTCTACAGGGTTGCAGGCAAGCTGGAGCCCGTCCCAGCTGACTACGGGCGAAAGGCGGGGTACACCCTGGACAAGTCGCCAGGTCATCACAGGGCTGACACATCGACACAGACAACCATTCACACCTACGGTCAATTTAGAGTCACCAGTTAACCTAACCTGCATGTCTTTGGGGGAAACCGGAGCACCCGGAGGAAACCCACGGGGAGAACATGCAAACTCCGCACAGAAAGGCCCTCGCCGGCCACGGGGCTCGAACCCAGGACCTTCTTGCTGTGAGGCGGCAGCGCTAACCACTACACCACCGTGCCGCCCCTAGATTGGAGTCCAAAGAGGAATACAATACAATTACCCATAATGCATTGTGCTGTGTGAGAAATGAAGGAATGGAGCAGCGTTTCCAAGACAAGGGTTTTTTTGTGTACTGCTGCCATCTAGTGACCATCTCACACACTTTCTTCATCATCGTAGCCTCATCCTTTGAGTAATCTCGACCTATCTGAAACCAAACGACTGTACAGATGTGGCTGATGTTTTGCACGCTGGCCCAAAGTGCACAAGTTCTCTTCAAGTGCGAGAGCGTTTCATGCACAGCAGTTCCTATCAGGACGAGAAAAAGCATGCCTGTGAAATCAAACCCATGAGAAATGAATTAACACATTCGCTGCAGCATGACGCAATCTGGAGTGTGACGTCACGCCCGGTGCGGCGGCGGCGGTTGTGGTTGTGGATGATGCTCTGTCCTTCAGCAGAGAAACAGAAAGGGATGGATGCTCGAGAAGGGAAGAGGGGCGGTGAAGACGGGACAAGCCGAGTGTGCAGAGTGTTCTGGGCACGGAATACAGGAAATGTCGCCATCTCTTTGTGTGGGCATTGAGCAGTAAACCGCTCAGCATCAGCATCCTCCATCATCGAGGACATTTCACCTGCTGTCTTTTATTTTTCATCTTGCACCTTAAATATATCGACTTGTTTTATTTTCTAAAAGGAAGCTTTTGTCTGCAATCACTGGGGGTCACAGAACTGCGCGTCATCGTAAGTGGCCAAAAAAGGTTGTCTAACCGGATATACAGATAAAAAAAAATATATATTTTTAAAAATTTCATAACGCCTTTTTTTTAACCATTTTGTGCTTTGATCTTTGTGCCTGAAATCGGTTTGTTGACGCAAGGTGAACTGCAGCAACCTTGCAACGACGTCATGATGTCACAGACACGCCTCTCACGCGCCGACGTGCTGACGTTCAATCCGGCCGGAAGTGAACACATTCCTATTTATTCATTTCTTAAATTTAGTATTTTACTTTGTCTTGTTTTTTTTTTTTGGTAACATTTACTTCAGGATTTTTTTTCAATAAATATATGTATAAAAGATGTGTAGTCACTCCGGCAACTTTTCCAAGTGTACCAAAACCTTTCCAGTCCTCCAAAGTCCCCTGCCAGAAACACTGACTCTCCAGGTGGCGTTAGCATGTGGCTAACCTTTAATAAACTGGCTCAGATGAGGCAGTCATGACAGACTTGTTTATCATGATTTATTTTCATTCCATACCTAGTTAAAATGGGCGGCACGGTGGTGTAGTGGTTAGCGCTGTCGCCTCACAGCAAGAAGGGCCGGGTTCGAGCCCCGGGGCCGGCGAGGGCCTTTCTGTGCGGAGTTTGCATGTTGTCCTCGTGGGTTTCCTCCGGGTGCTCCGGTTTCCCCCACAGTCCAAAGACATGCAGGTTAGGTTAACTGGTGACTCTAAATTGACTGTAGGTGTGAATGGTTGTCTGTGTCTATGTGTCAGCCCTGCGATAACCTGGCGACTTGTCCAGGGTGTACCCCGCCTTTCGCCCGTAGTCAGCTGGGATAGGCTCCAGCTTGCCTGCGACCCTGTAGAAGGATAAAGTGGCTAGAGATAATGAGACAAGATGAGACGAGACCTAGTTAAAACTAAAAAGTTATTCACGTTGGTTTAGTACAGACAGAATACAGTACCTGGCTTTAGCTAGTACTAATGGAAGATTTGTTGGTCTTGTTAATACCCTGTCCGCACTAGGGATTTTGTACCGATACGATACTACTTTCGTACTGCAACACCTGTCCACACTAGCAACTATACCGGTACTGTAGCGGTATAACTGTATCGGTACGAAACCCACAAATGTACGGGTTTCGTACCGGTACAGTATCGGTACTGTAGCACTTCGCTGTAGTGTGGACAGATGAAGCGGTTCTGTATCGATACAAATATAATGCGCATGCGCAAAGTCACACACCTCAATCGATGTCTTCGCTGAATAAAATAGTGAAGAACGGAGATTCGTTTGTTTCTTTCTCAACTGCCTCGTGCGTTTTATACGATTCGACTGAATAAATGACCACCAGAAATACAGATTGTACATTGACAACAAAAAGCACATGCACGTTGTTTCATCCGCCATATTCTCGGAAGGAAGTTACTCGGTAACCACGGAAACATTTCGCGCACGCGCATTTCAACTACCGTGAAAGAAAACCACAAACATTTCTCGCTAGTGTGGACAGATGCACTAAACTGTACCGGTATACTTTGTATTGATACAGTTATACCACTATCATACCGGTATATATGTGAACACAGCATAAGAGAAACCATGAAGTACCTACACCCACACAAAGGTTCCACATCGCACAGGAAAGGATTCTTTGCCTTTTCTTTCAACGCTCTATGAATAACCGCATAAATAAGGTTTTCGTCTGATATTTAATATTCAGGTATATTTTTGTTTAATACACCACAAAGGCAGTAGTATGATCAACTGTCGTCATACTACGTCGTTGCCGGTTTGTCCGCCATAGTTGGACAAAATGTTGTTGGTCCAACATCTGTTTTGGGTGGCTGTATTGGGATTCTCGATATAACATTTTGATAAAATTTGACCAAAGTACCCAAAAGCACATTTTTCATAACCCTGTCACATACATGTCAACCCCTTTGGGCGTCCACCTGTAGTATCAGAGGAAGAAATCCATAAAATCAACATAAAATCCTTATAGCCTTCGAATCGCACCAAACTTTTATTTTGATATACATTTGTACAATACACATTTACTGCTATCCTATTGTTTATAGGATATAACCTGAACGAGCGAAGTCTCGCAGTTGCGATACTGCACGAGGCTTGAGGAATAAACATCCGGTTTCACATAGTCTGGGTTATCTGCCCCTGCATACACGCTGTTCTTTGTCTATAAATCGAGCTTTTGTATGTTTTTGTGACGATCAGCTGACAATGTTCAAGTAAGATGCACAAAATAAATTTAGGTCAGAAAATACTGAAAATCCATAAGACTTTGCTTATACGCCCGTACGCCCTTGAAATGAGCTAAAATCCGTATAATTTCCGGACAAATCTGTATAGGTTGGCATGTATGCTGTCAATGTTGAGCCAACATCAGAAAACAAACACTTTTCATCCCAATACTTGGCCAGTGTTGTCAAATGAACATTGTCACAAAAACCCTCCCAACATTGGCCAAAAATGCATTTCAAAGTGGCTGAAAATTTGTCAATATTGGTGGCCTAATGAACCTAAGGACATCAGGCCAACACTGACACTCAGTATTGGGCCAATATTTGTCCAATTTCAGTCTTCTACTTGGGGAGGAGTTCAGTGGGATGTACTGTTTTACAATGATTGTTGAGCAGTTCTCAAACTCAACTCATTCCAATGGTTCTACCATGATTTTATTGACAAGACTTCAGGCAGGGTTCTCAATTTTAATTTATGCTTTGCACCCACAGACCCTTTTACAGATTGAAATTCTTCTGAGAAGCATAACCCAACTGTTTGTAGGCACTTGAGGCAAAAAGATACCATCCTGACTATATATTTTAACAGTGAGAGACTGTTCCTCTGTACTTTCTACCCAGAGAACCTAAACCAGTTCCAGTTAACAACTTGGTCACACTTTTTAGGGTTGACTCTACATTAAACCCATTCAACTGGCTCACCAATTAGGCTATGAAAACTAAAACAACTATTATGTTAAAAAAAAAAAGAACCCATCATAGACCACCTGGCTATGCTCCACTGACTCCATGTTTAGAAAGGTTGTTTTACATTAACAATGGTTTTTCTCTTTCACTGCGCAATCTTTACTGATTACAGCAGATAGATATCCCAAGAGTCCATGAACATACTGTACTGCAGTTGATTACCACGAGGTCACCTTCAAGATCACCAGAATTTTGCAGAACCCTTTAAACTCTTTGGAAACCCATCAAATATCCCTTTCGTTGTGATTCCAGCCCAGAATAGCTTGTTTTTAATCGGGGTGCTGTGGGAGACAAGCATGCTTTTCTTTTCATCCTCCAGCATGATTCTCAGAACATACAACCACAAACCAAGAAGTGTGTCTGTCAACACAAATACAAGTTTAACTTTAAGGAAAGTGTCTTTCTCTGTGTCAAGGAGATCCAGTGTCCCATGGCAGACGGTTTTGGTCCTTGGTGAGAAGCTGCCAAGCTGGACGAGTTGGGCTCTGACCGCTCGAGAACAGGCTCTCACACACCGGTCCCTCTTGGGATCATTCAAGAGGAGCAGTATGTAGGCGACGGAACCGAGGAACCTGCCCCTCTGCTGCCACGTGCTGCCTATCGGGACGCAGAGACCATCACCGGTCAGTGTAGTTTTTAACTTCCCAGTGCCCAAATGCACACGCTTTTAATAAAACTTGAATTTCAAGTCACGCATTATATGACACGAAAACTGCAGGTCTTTGCCTGCTCCCATGGAGTGCTTTTACACTTGGGAAGACCATTAAATACTAACACCGCGAGTTAAATCTGAGACTACAGCATTACCCATGAGCACAATCCCATCAAGCTCAATCTAATAGACTCTAAAGAGCTACTGTTCGAAGTCAGCTATTTTAGCATCACTGTGTAAATGACAATAATGCATTTTATGAGAGTTGAAAGATGCTTTTATCCAAATTGACTTGCAGAGGATCGACGATTTCAGAACCTGAGCTGTTGAGAGTTAAAGTACTCATGAAATAGTTTGACAGGCATGATTGAATTCTGCACTTTGATTTTCTGGGCTGGTTTAAAAAAAAAAAAAAGTTCGGTCCTGATTAAAAGGAGTGTTACGGAGAGTCCTAGTTAGAAATGCATGCGCACTGTGGTTACCTTATCTTCAAGGCAAAGGTTAAGAAAAAGAAGAAAAATATCACTCTGAACTGTTCAGTGGGGACCCAGTTGCAGAGTTAAAAATCCCTGCTTCTTTATAAATAAATAAACAGGCAAGCAGGGTTCATATATAGGCTTAGCAAAGCTTTCAAGGCAAGTTCTCCTTTTCTTTTAATTTCTTATTTTATGGTTTCGCTGCACTCAGACAAAACCCTGACACCCTGTCCCAGTCACTCCTCCACAAAGGTGTGATAAAGGGTTGCTACAAGTGCTTGGTTTAAGTAACCTTCCTGGCAGGTGCAGGCAATCCGGGTTAATCAGCCCAAAGAATTCTGGGTAACTGAGTTCTCGCGAATGGCTCTCACTGCGCACCACTGCTGCCCTCTGCTGGTTCCCAGCGGTGTAGCATGTCCTTAAACAGTTTTGGCGAGTTTTGTGTTTTTTCTCAGTCTTCTTTCATATGGTCATTTTAAAAAGCAAATTAGACAGCATATTTCGACTGACTTATTTGTACTCACTGTTTATTTAGTTTGCGATGATTAATTTTGTATTTGTGGTTTGTAGAGATGAGGCATTTATACGTTTGAAAATCAAAAAATACAGCCGCATATGAAGCACCTGGGTATACATGATGTAGAAGAGTCCATTTAAGAAATTGTCAAGACCTTAAAATTCTGCCAAAGGCATCTTTTTGTCTCACACTGAAGGAATCAAGAAGGTCTGCTGAATTCATCCTCCCTTTGCAGCACTGTTGTTCCATGACTAGCCACCAGGTGGTGCTCTGTGGCAGCCTGAAAGGGAGAATTACTTTAAAGTGTACTTAAGCAATTATTTTTAAGGACTAGTTTGGTCATTATCTTGCTTTCTTGCTTTCCCATGTCTGTGTGCAGATGTGTGTAACAGCATCGAGCTCCCTGAGGTGGAGATCATCAGCCTGTTGGAGGAGAAGCTCCCAGTGTACAAGCTGAGGGCCGACAGCGTGTACGGCTATGAGCACGACGACTGGTTGCACACTCCTCTCATCTCTCCGGACACACACATCGACCTGACCGCTGAGCAGGTCGAGGAGACTCTCAACTACTTCTGTAAGTACAGACGTGTCACTCGAACACACGATCAAAGTGTGAGGATGATATGGAAAGCCAGCGGGGTCAGTTTAAGATACTCTCCCCAGTGCTGGATTCACACACTTATGAACATGTATTTTTGGAGAAGAACTCCAGTTTGAAGCATGCTAAATATTTTCAGAAAGAAATATTCATATTCTGGTACTAATGTGATGGTTGGTGCTCATGATCCCCGTGAGAAGTTCGCAGGTTTGTGTGTTTCGTCTATGTCACAAGGGGACATTTTTCTGGCAGAGTCTCGGCACAGCGACTTAGTGATCTCTGAGGTGAAAATGTCCGAGCATCGACAGCGGTATTAGCATGCAACTTGTAGCTTGGGAAGCTTATCTGTTTGAGCAGAGTGGACAGACCAAAGGATGAAAGCGCTGCTCTGTAAATCATCACTCTCTTTAGGCAGAGATGAAGAAGTGAGGGCTTTTTCTTGCTTTAATGACGTGATGCCGAAATGAGAGCATGCTGGTATTTATGGTGCGTAACGGGGACAGAGGATGTGAAGTACAGACATGGTGAGACCGATGGGGGAAAGAGGACTGCCAGGGGTGCTAAAAATAGGTGGAAACTTGTACATGGCGAATGCAGAGGGGTAATTATCACCTCTCTCTCTTTCTCTCTCTCATTCACTCTCGCCTCCTTGCATCACTCTGGTGTTGTGTGTATCTTGCGCTTGCAGTCCACAGATGACACTGTTGCCCGAGGAGCTTTCGAGCTTTAGCTAGCTTGTGTGGTTGAGAATAGAATTCGAGGACATATTTCTCTTTCAACAGTGAGAGAGAGAGAGAGAGAGAGAGAGTGGGAGGATGCATAGGAGCATGAGGGATGAGCACACAACTGGAGTGCTTCAGCAAGGACTGCACCATTGGTAAAGTGTGTGTGTGTTTGTGTATTCGACATGTCCTTTGCATGTCAAGATGGACGCTTTCTTTCTTTCTTTCTTTCTTTCTTTCTTTCTTTCTTTCTCACTCTTGATCTGTCTTTCTTGCTCTCCTCTTCCACTCTTTCCATGATCTTTTTCTGTTTTGTTCTCATCTCTCTCTCTCAGGATATCTGAAGTTGATAACTGAAAAAAAATTGCAAGCTGATTTTTATTCAGTGCTGAATTTTTTTACATACATTTATTTTGAATGGAATGCGGCAGAGACGATCTTGTGCACGATTAACACGTGGCGGATGTGCAAAATCAGCCGCAAAGTCTGTATAGCGAAAGGGCACAGCCACCAGAGGGCGCTGTGACTGAACCGTTCCTGAAAGGCTGCTGGATGGAACACGAACGCGACACCGTGCTCCACAGTGGACGCAAATAAGGAGCAAAAAAAAGTTGAGCGATGAAATTTGGTCTTCAAATCTCTGGAATTTGCGATAATTTGTTATTTGCATTTTGTGCAAAATACGTCTTGAGTTTGACGTGTTACCATGAGACAAAAAACCCCTGAAATGTTACATACTCAAGTACTCGGTTCATCGCATAGTACATTATGTAGTGCGTAATATGCCATCTCTTTTGTGTCTTATACTTGAATGAATATGAAGTTTGGGCTGTTTCCAGGTAAAAGTGACAAATAAATCCAAACCTGAGTCAATTCAAATTAATTCATGTCATAGGATTTTTGCGTCACGCAACTGAAAGGCGTGAAATTTACGCAAGCCTGTTTCTGCCATTTGAAGACAAAATTAAGCCATTATTCTGTCAATGGTTCTCCAAATGACATCTCTCCAACATAAAAAGAATGCTTCAAAGAGTTTTCCAGTGATTTTCCTGCAAAACATGGGGTTTCAAAATTATTGGCACCCTTATAGTTAATTTTTTGATGAAGCCCTTTCTGGAGAGGGAGCTTGGTCAGAACAGGGGTTGGGCAGAGAACACTGCATTATAGAGGAATGTTAGTGTGGAATTCTTTACCCTGTTTTTTGGTTAATGAAGTAAATGAGAAAGCTTTTAAAATTAAATTAAAACTGTATTTGTTTACTCAAAATATATGATTATTTTCTGTTCCTCTATAAATAGGATAGCTATGTGGTACGATGACTAATTGATGGGACCAACATATTTGAAACAAATTTATTTCCTCTTTTGTTTTTGTTTTTATTTTATGTTTTTGTTTGTACAGTCTGTAAAAATGCATGTCTATGTTAAAAAAAAATTAAGGAATTGTAAGTTTGACCACAGGGAGAACAGCACCCTTCTGTGAAGGGGAAGCTGATGTGGATCAATATAAATAAATAAATATATAACTGTTGAGGTGCAGTTTGTGCGATGAAAAAACTGGGAGCTGGAAGTTTCTTTAAATTGTGAGTTAAATTTGCCTTGTTGTGCCTTGAATCAGGCAGGAAACATGTCCTGGAACGTTTGCCGAACAAGAGAACATGGTTCATTTTTTTGGGTGAAAATCTGACCTGATATACTGCTTTAAATATAAATATCATGGCAGGAAATGAATTCTTTGCATGCTGCGTTTGAAGCTGCAAGGACGTGCATGTGTGTGTGTGTGTGTGGGTGGGTGACTGAAACAGAAGAGCTAGCTGAACTGATGCTGTTGGCATGGCAGCGGTTGCCGGGGTAATCATGCTGCGACGTTGGCATTGCGAGGACACACAGGGAATAGTTTGCATGTGTTCACATGCAAGTGCACCGATCTTATCACAACATCACACTAGAATTTCACGATGACTGTAAATAATTAAGGTTGAGATTTAATCACATGGATAAGTCTGGTAGAAGAACGTCTGATTCTTAGGAAGGTCTGTCTGTCCTTCCCATAGTGCTATGTGCTGAACGAGTGGGCCAGATGACTAAGACCTACAATGACATCGATGCTGTCACGAGACTTCTGGAGGAGGTGAGCTGTCCAAATCCGATGCATCTTCTTCTGTGCTTAATCAAGTCATGAACTTTGAATGAACCAAGCAAGCAGGATGCACAGACAGTCACGTGATCATCAATGTAAGAGTGAAGATCCAGCACAATTAAACAGACTCTATTAAACTCTGTGTAAGATATTAAAAAAAAACCTTACCCAGCCACAGAGGCAAAATCATAAATCAGAAAAGTCTTTTTTGCTTTACAGTTTGATGTATGTCATAAATACTATTTGTCAGCTTTCAGCAAGTTTCATTATTCCTCAGTAATATCATCGTCATGATTTGCAAAGTCGTTAACGTTTCACGTTGCAAAGCTGAACGTATCCTGAAGGGTTTTATTCCTCTTATGCCGCAGCAATGAACCATTAAATTAAATTTTTATTTATTCAAGAATGACATGTTGTACTAGAGGTGGTGTAGTGGTTAGCACTGTCGCCTCAGAGCAAGAAGGTCCTGGGTTCGAGCCCAGCAGCTGACAAGGGCCTTTCTGTGTGGAGTTTCCATGCTGTCTGCGTGGGTTTCCTCCGGGTGCTCCAGTTTCCCCCACAGTCCAAAGGTATGCAGGTTAGGCTAATTGGTGGCTCTAAATTGACCGTAGGTGTGAATGTGAGTGTGAATGGTTGTCTGTGTCTATGTGTCAGCCCTGCGATGACCTGGCGACTTGTCCAGGGTGTACCCCGCCTTTCGCCCGTAGTCAGCTGGGATAGGCTCCAGCTTGCCTGCGACCGTCTAGAAAAGGATAAGCGGTTACAGATAATGGATGGATGGACATGTTGTACTGACAAATAGACGTTCCCTCGCCTGCAACTCTAAGTTAATCAAACAGAAAAAATGCAGCTTGTGAGAGAGAGAGAGAGAGAGAGAGAGAGAGAGAAACCGTAAAACACAATGCCCTCAACTACGAAGACTTTCCCATGGAGGAAAACCTTAAGTTGCAGCTTTACTTCTGCCTGTTGGGAAGCACTGACACTGCAGATCGTTCCATAAAATGTGAAATACTTCAAAAAGAATGTCTGTAATTATTGACATGATGAAGTAAGCTTCACCATGTCAATAATTACAGACATTCTTTGTTGAATAACAACACATTTTTTAATTGGTTTCTGATTAGTTTTAGATGAGGTGTCTGCAATACAAGTCTGTTTGAAATGGTAATGTATATTTTGAAAACCAGAAAATCCAGTTATTTTTCCAGACCCAAGAAAACTTATTATTTTAAGTTTAAATACAGTTTGTCTGTTATCTAAGTCTGGAATACAAAGATGGTAATCCTGTGGCTAATCTTGGGGAAATATATTGTACGTGAAGGCCTTTTTTTGTGCATAAATGCACACGAGTGAGTGAAACATCTGTCTGGCTGTTCAGAAAGAACGGGACCTGGAACTGGCTGCTCGGATCGGCCAGTCCCTGCTGAAGAAGAACCAGACTTTATCCGAGCAGAACGAGTACCTGGAGGAACAAGTGGGGAACATCAGAGAGGAGGTGAGACCAATCAGAACCGAGCTTCCTTCAAGCAGACTATCAGACTCTTCATCTTCACATGGATGACGATATTTGTATCAATGCTAATGTTTACCAGTTTGTAATAAAAGACGTTTTTAATAAGTAAGAGCTATTGAGAAAACGTCAAAGCCTGGCACTTTGGTGGAGAATATGTACAGCATGCTAGCTAACTGGTAAATTAGAGGTTCACAAAAATAAACAGTGAGCTAACTGGTATTATCACAGTCCATACAAATAAAAAGGATGCAAGCTCACACAAACCAACAGTATGCTAGTTAACTTTCAAATTCGCATTTCACACAAACCATATGCGAGCAAATTAGCAAACTAGCTGTTCACATAAACAGAATACAAACTGACTTTCAAATTAACAGTTTGCACAAATACACAGTGTGCTAGCTCACGAGAAAACTAGCGGTTCACACAAATAAACAGGATGCTCGCTCACTCGCAAATTAGCAGTTCACACAAATAAACAGTATGTTAGCTCACTAGAAAACTTGCAGCTCACGCAAATAAACAGGATGCTCACTGACTTGCAAATTAGCAGTTCACACAAATAAACAGGATGCTCACTCACATGCAAATTAGCAGTTCACACAAATAAACAGAATGCTCACTCACATGCAAATTAGCAGTTCACACAAATAAACAGGATGCTAGCTCACTCACGTGCAAATTAGCAGTTCACACAAATACACAGTATGCTAGCTCACTAGAAAACTTGCAGCTCACGCAAATAAACAGGATGCTCACTCACTTGCAAATTAGCAGTTCACACAAATAAACAGGATGCTAGCTCACTCACGTGCAAATTAGCAGTTCGCACAAATAAACAGGATGCTAGCTCACTCACGTGCAAATTAGCAGTTCACACAAATACACAGTATGCTAGCTCACTAGAAAACTTGCAGCTCATGCAAATAAACAGGATGCTCACTAACTTGCAAATTAACAGTTCACACAAATAAACAGGATGCTAGCTCACTCGCAAATTAGCAGTTCACACAAATAAACAGGATGCTAGCTCACTCACGTGCAAATTAGCAGTTCACACAAATACACAGTATGCTAGCTCACTAGAAAACTTGCAGCTCACGCAAATAAACAGGATGCTCACTAACTCGCAAATCAGCAGTTCACACAAATAAACAGGATGCTAGCTCACTCGCAAATTAGCAGTTCACACAAATAAACAGGATGCTAGCTCACTCGCAAATTAGCAGTTCACACAAATACACAGTATGTTAGCTCACTAGAAAACTTGCAGCTCACGCAAATAAACAGGATGCTCACTGACTTGCAAATTAGCAGTTCACACAAATAAACAGAATGCTCACTCACGTGCAAATTAGCAGTTCACACAAATAAACAGGATGCTAGCTCACTCACGTGCAAATTAGCAGTTCACACAAATACACAGTATGCTAGCTCACTAGAAAACATGCAGCTCACGCAAATAAACAGGATGCTCAGTAACTCGCAAATTAGCAGTTCGCACAAATAAACAGGATGCTAGCTCACGCACGTGCAAATTAGCAGTTCGCACAAATAAACAGGATGCTAGCTCACTCACGTGCAAATTAGCAGTTCACACAAATACACAGTATGCTAGCTCACTAGAAAACATGCAGCTCACGCAAATAAACAGGATGCTCAGTAACTCGCAAATTAGCAGTTCACACAAATACACAGTATGTTAGCTCACTAGAAAACTTGCAGCTCACGCAAATAAACAGGATGCTCACTGACTTGCAAATTAGCAGTTCACACAAATAAACAGAATGCTCACTCACGTGCAAATTAGCAGTTCACACAAATAAACAGGATGCTAGCTCACTCACGTGCAAATTAGCAGTTCACACAAATACACAGTATGCTAGCTCACTAGAAAACATGCAGCTCACGCAAATAAACAGGATGCTCAGTAACTCGCAAATTAGCAGTTCGCACAAATAAACAGGATGCTAGCTCACGCACGTGCAAATTAGCAGTTCGCACAAATAAACAGGATGCTAGCTCACTCACGTGCAAATTAGCAGTTCACACAAATACACAGTATGCTAGCTCACTAGAAAACATGCAGCTCACGCAAATAAACAGGATGCTCAGTAACTCGCAAATTAGCAGTTCACACAAATAAACAGGATGCTAGCTCACTCACGTGCAAATTAGCAGTTCGCACAAATAAACAGGATGCTAGCTCACGCATGTGCAAATTAGCAGTTCACACAAATAAACAGGATGCTAGCTCACTCACGTGCAAATTAGCAGTTCGCACAAATAAACAGGATGCTAGCTCACTCACGTGCAAATTAGCAGTTCACACAAATACACAGTATGCTAGCTCACTAGAAAACTTGCAGCTCATGCAAATAAACAGGATGCTCACTAACTTGCAAATTAGCAGTTCACACAAATAAACAGGATGCTAGCTCACTCACGTGCAAATTAGCAGTTTGCACAAATAAACAGGATGCTAGCTCACTCACGTGCAAATTAGCAGTTCACACAAATACACAGTATGTTAGCTCACTAGAAAACTTGCAGCTCTCGCAAATAAACAGGATGCTCACTGACTTGCAAATTAGCAGTTCACACAAATAAACAGGATGCTCACTCACGTGCAAATTAGCAGTTCACACAAATACACAGTATGCTAGCTCACTAGAAAACTTGCAGCTCATGCAAATAAACAGGATGCTCACTAACTTGCAAATTAGCAGTTCACACAAATAAACAGGATGCTAGCTCACTCACGTGCAAATTAGCAGTTCACACAAATACACAATATGTTAGCTCACTAGAAAACTTGCAGCTCACGCAAATAAACAGGATGCTCACTAACTCGCAAATTAGCAGTTCGCACAAATAAACAGGATGCTAGCTCACTCACGTGCAAATTAGCAGTTCACACAAATACACAATATGTTAGCTCACTAGAAAACTTGCAGCTCACGCAAATAAACAGGATGCTCACTAACTCGCAAATTAGCAGTTCACACAAATAAACAGGATGCTAGCTCACTCACGTGCAAATTAGCAGTTCGCACAAATAAACAGGATGCTAGCTCACTCACGTGCAAATTAGCAGTTCACACAAATACACAGTATGCTAGCTCACTAGAAAACTTGCAGCTCATGCAAATAAACAGGATGCTCACTAACTTGCAAATTAGCAGTCCACACAAATAAACAGGATGCTAGCTCACTCACGTGCAAATTAGCAGTTCGCACAAATAAACAGGATGCTAGCTCACTCACGTGCAAATTAGCAGTTCACACAAATACACAGTATGCTAGCTCACTAGAAAACTTGCAGCTCACGCAAATAAACAGGATGCTCACTGACTTGCAAATTAGCAGTTCACACAAATACACAGTATGCTAGCTCACTAGAAAACTTGCAGCTCATGCAAATAAACAGGATGCTCACTAACTTGCAAATTAGCAGTCCACACAAATAAACAGGATGCTAGCTCACTCACGTGCAAATTAGCAGTTCGCACAAATAAACAGGATGCTAGCTCACTCACGTGCAAATTAGCAGTTCACACAAATACACAGTATGCTAGCTCACTAGAAAACTTGCAGCTCACGCAAATAAACAGGATGCTCACTGACTTGCAAATTAGCAGTTCACACAAATAAACAGGATGCTAGCTCACTCACGTGCAAATTAGCAGTTCACACAAATACACAGTATGCTAGCTCACTAGAAAACTTGCAGCTCATGCAAATAAACAGGATGCTCACTAACTTGCAAATTAACAGTTCACACAAATAAACAGGATGCTAGCTCACTCGCAAATTAGCAGTTCACACAAATAAACAGTATGCTAGCTCACTAGAAAACTTGCAGCTCACGCAAATAAACAGGATGCTCACTAACTTGCAAATTAGCAGTTCACACAAATAAACAGGATGCTCACTAACGTGCAAATTAACAGTTCACACAAATAAACAGGATGCTAGCTCACTCGCAAATTAGCAGTTCACACAAATAAACAGTATGCTAGCTCACTAGAAAACTTGCAGCTCACGCAAATAAACAGGATGCTCACTAACTTGCAAATTAGCAGTTCACACAAATAAACAGGATGCTCACTAACGTGCAAATTAACAGTTCACACAAATAAACAGGATGCTCACTCACGTGCAAATTAGCAGATGACACAAATACACAGTATGCTAGCTCACTAGAAAATTTGCCACTCACTCAAATAAACAGGATGCTCACTAACGTGCAAATTAGCAGTTCACACAAATAAACGGGATGCTCACTAACGTGCAAATTAACAGTTCACACAAATAAACAGGATGCTCACTAACGTGCAAATGAGCAGTTCACACAAATACACAGTATGCTAGCTCACTAGAAAATTTGCCGCTCACTCAAATAAACAGGATGCTCGCTAACGTGCAAATTAACAGTTCACACAAATAAACAGGATGCTAGCTCACTCGCAAATGAGCAGTTCACACAAATACACAGTATGCTAGCTCACTAGAAAACTTGCAGCTCACGCAAATAAACAGGATGTTAGCTCACTAGAAAACTAGCAGTTAAGACAAATTCACATTCTGCTAGCTAACTATCAAATTAGCAGTTCGCACAAATATGCAGGACGTAAAAGCGCAAATGCTAGAGTTTGATAAAATTATTAGTATTCTTATTTGTATTCTACAAGTAACTCCATCACTTTTTTCAATTATCTGAACTGATTCTAAATATTCTCTGGTTTCAGCAAATGTTTGTGCAAGAACAGCAACTCGTCATGCCTCGCATTTGGGATGATTCTCTCTCTCTCTTTTTTAGGTGGCCCAGCTCCATCATGAGCTAAATCTGAAAGATGAGCTTTTGCATTTCTACACCAACACAACAGAGGAGAGCGAGGAGGATGCCACGCCTCCATCGTTCGTCTTTTTTTTCATAAAAAGCTAAAAATGAAAATACAAATAGAAGTCCATGTTCACGTCTATGTGTATGTTCTCAGTGTAAACATGGCTTTGTGAATAATAAGTACGCCCCTGCCATTCCTGTGCTCTGTCTTGCTGTAATACAGTAATTGTACAAACGAGCTGCTCTGTGTCTGTTGTGTATGTGTGCCGGGTCAGGGGTCGGCGTGGCAGGACGACGTTGCCTTTCCCGAGTGGCTCCAATGCGGATGTGCTTCAGAGGAAACTCAGAGACCTGGAGGAGGAGAACCTTTCTCTCCGATCAGAGGTGTGTATCGGACACACAGGATGACACGTATGGTTACAGAAGAGATCCTTTCAAAATTCGAGCGTCAAGTTTTAGCTTTACATCTGACTGTTACAAAGCGCTGACACTGGATAATCCTTCCATAAATGTTCAATAAGTGTCTCCATACAAGAAACACCCCTGCCTTGTTAACAGTGTAACATCAAGTGGAAATCGATGTTTACACTGGCACACTTGAAAAAAAAAAGGAGTTTGGTACATGGAAATGACATATTGTGAACTTCAAACACTGTTGTATCCACCTTCAGATACAAATCCTGCAGATGCAGAAGAGGGCAGAAAAATGGGCTAGTTCCAGAATCCTGGAGTGTTTCATAACAATTGAGACTCATAAATATTCACGCCACAAAATTTGCATATTCCAGCCCACGTTCTCACCCAGGCGATATCACTTCCACTTCTGGTGCCGATGCCTTGCCAGTACCTCCGTCCTAAATTTCCTTCAGGATCAATAAAGTACCTATTGATCTTAGACCCACACATCAACAATTCTGCAGGTCTTGTCAGGCTTGTAGTACTCGAGTCTGACTCGTGCCCTAATTTTAAGGACTCATGACTTGACTTGGACTTGAGCACTGACGACTCGGACTCGTGCGTTAACTGCATTCGGACTCGTAAATTGGAGATGAGGACTCGGATTTTTTTCTTTATTTTTTGTAACATGCCATTATAATTTGGCATAAGATATTTATATTTAGGGCGGCACGGTGGTGTAGTGGTTAGCGCTATCGCCTCACAGCAAGAAGGTCCTGGGTTCGAGCCCCGTGGCCGGCGAGGGCCTTTCTGTGTGGAGTTTGCATGTTCTCCCCGTGTCCGCGTGGGTTTCCTCCGGGTGCTCCGGTTTCCCCCACAGTCCAAAGACATGCAGGTTAGGTTAACTGGTGACTCTAAATTGACCGTAGGTGTGAATGTGAGCGTGAATGGTTGTCTGTGTCTATGTGTCAGCCCTGTGATGACCTGGCGACTTGTCCAGGGTGTACCCCGCCTTTCGCCCGTAGTCAGCTGGGATAGGCTCCAGCTTGCCTGCGACCCTGTAGAAGGATAAAGCGGCTAGAGATAATGAGATGAGATATTTATATTTACATCGACATTAATTTTTATATTAATTTTGTGCAAGAGAATGCACATTCACCTGTTCATATGTCATGTTCAGGAACAAACTAACATTAATGGCGCTAAAATGCCTGGAGAGACGCCCCTCGGATTGTCCGCTTTGCTTACACAGACTTCTTGTGCAGTGGGAAAAAATGCACTGCTACAGTATGTGTTCCATATGTAGAAGAACTATCAAGGGGACGATGGGGACAACCTCGAACTTCAATCGTCATTTGGCAAGACCACACCCAGAGAAGGAAGTGACGCGCTATGTTCATTGCTCTGTTGATAGTGGGGCTTGCTGACTGATGAACTCGCTAGTGTTAACCCTCTCTCATGTTATTTGCCCTGTTGATAGTGGGCGGGGCTTGCTGAGCGATGAACAAGTTTTTTATCTGTAGCCTATTAACTAAAATGGGGCAGTCGAGCAGGAACGTTAATCCAACACAGTAGCAGAGACGCTTTTACATAAAGGCAGCAACAGCCACCGTCAAATGGTGCGGTAAGAGTCTTGTTCTCAGACTCGACTCGGATCAATAGTGCATTCGACTCAGACTTGACTCGAAATTTTCTTTCATGACGTGGCCTTGACTTCGACTTGAACACTGGGGACTCGAGACTAGAGTCGGACTCGAGGTTTAGTGACTTGACTACAACAACTGGTCTTGTGTATCAAAGTGACAACGGGTCAGGGAGCTCGTGAAACATGCAGCAGCGTACTTGTGACATCAGAGACGTGACATTTGACCGAAATGCAGATCTCCACATCAGGCATTACATTATTGGCATTTAGCAAATGCTCTTTTCCAGATGTACAACATACCCAGAGCAGCCTGGGGGTTCGGTTAGGTGCCTTGCTCTTCAGCCATTCCTGCTGGTCCAGGAAATTGAACCAGTGACCTTTTGGTCCCAAAGCTGCGTCTCTAACCATTTGGCAGTGGCTTCCCGCAAAATAACCTTCTGCACTTTGCATGTACCTGTGGAAATTCTCAAGAGAAGGTCACCGAGGGAACGCAGTGTAATTTTTTACATTGTACAGTCCAACATCCTCAAATGACATCAGCCAGTTATTGTGTTCAAAAAGGTGTGTGTTTGTCCATTTAGGCGAGCCATCTGAAGTCCGAGACAGAGACGTATGAAGAGAAAGAGCAGCAGCTGGTGAACGACTGTGTGAAGGAACTCAGTAAGTTAAACAAGCCACAAGTTGATGACTTAAGTCCAAGAAATACTTCAGTATTTACATGGGGAAAGTTACCTCTATTCAGAGTTGAGATACGCAGGTGCTTAAGTCCATTTTCTTGGCACGTTTCAGATTCTGGAATTTTTCTACATGTGGTTCAGAACTCCGAAGTGTCCAGAGGTTTCTCATCTCATTATCTCTAGCCGCTTTATCCTGTTCTACAGGGTCGCAGGCAAGCTGGAGCCTATCCCAGCTGACTACGAGCGAAAGGCGGGGTACACCCTGGACAAGTCGCCAGGTCATCACAGGGCCGACACATAGACACAGACAACCATTCACACTCACATTCACACCTACGCTCAATTTAGAGTCACCAGTTAACCTAACCTGCATGTCTTTGGACTGTGGGGGAAACCGGAGCACCCGGAGGAAACCCACGCGGACACGGGGAGAACATGCAAACTCCACACAGAAAGGCCCTCACCGGCCACGGGGCTCGAACCCGGACCTTCTTGCTGTGAGGCGACAGCGCTAACCACTACACCACCATGCCGCCTGGCCAGAGGTTTTATTTATTTATTTATTGCAGAAGTGTCTGAGATTGTTTCTCAGTCAAGTCTAGATCACCACCTTTAAACACATCTCTGAAAAAACGAGGGATAGAAAATGCGGACTGAAGAAGGAAAGAGCATATTTTTCTTTGCTCTTAAATTTCATAAATGTACCATGAAAGCAATTAAAAAATAAAAAGGGCTAATATAATGATATGAATGAGATGATGAATGAGTGAGCATTGATATAAATCTAACAGGAATCTACACTCAATGGCCACATTATTAGGTACACCCATCCACCTGCTGTTTGATGCAGTTCTCTAATCAGCCGATCCCTTGACAGCAGCATGATGCATAAAATCATGCAGATACAAATCAAGAGCTTCAGTTCATGTTCACAGTGTTCAAACATCAGAATTGAAAAATTGTGATCTCAAAGTGTGACTTTCTTTCATTGTGGCATGGGTGTTGGTTTGAGCCAGATGGACTGGTTTGAGTGTTTCAGAAACTGCTGATCTCCTGGGGTTTTCACACACAACCGTCTCTCGAGTTTACACAGAATGATGTGAAAAACAAAAGAACATCAAGTGAGTGAGCGAGCAACAGTTCTGTGGGTGGAAACAAGCGCCTTGTTGATAAGAGAGCTCCGAGGAAACTGGACAGATTGGTTCGAGCGTTTGTTTTTGCCAGGAAGGATATAGTAACTCATAGAAACTCTTTACAACCGTGGTGAGCAGAAAAGCATCGTAGCATGCAACAGCAGAAGATCACATTGGGTTCCACTCCTGCAGCCAAGAACAGGGATCTTAGAATCAAGAACAAGTTTACAGTGGGGCAAAAAAGTATTTAGTCAGTCACCAATTGTGCAAGTTCTCCCACTTAAAAAGATGAGAGAGGCCTGCAATTTTCATCATAGGTATACCTCCACTATGAGAGACAAAATGAGAAAAAAAAAAATCCAGAAAATCACATTGTCTGATTTTTAAAGAATTTATTTGCAAATTATGGTGGAAAATAAGTATTTGGTCAATAACAAAAGTTCATCTCAATACTTTGTTATATACCTTTTGTTGGCAATGACAGAGGTCAAACGTTTTCTGTAAGTCTTCACAAGGTTTTCACACACTGTTGCTGGTATTTTGGCCCATTCCTCCATGCAGATCTCCTCTAGAGCAGTGATGTTTTGGGGCTGTCGCTGGGCAACACGGACTTTCAACTCCCTCCAAAGATTTTCTATGGGGTTGAGATCTGGAGACTGGCTAGGCCACTCCAGGACCTTGAAATGCTTCTTACGAAGCCACTCCTTCGTTGCCCGGGTGGTGTGTTTGGGATCATTGTCATGCTGAAAGACCCAGCCACGTTTCATCTTCAATGCCCTTGCTGGTGGAAGGAGGTTTTCAATCAAAATCTCACGATACATGGCCCCATTCATTCTTTCCTTTACACGGATCAGTCGTCCTGGTCCCTTTGCAGAAAAACATCCCCAAAGCATGATGTTTCCACCCCCATGCTTCACAGTAGGTATGGTGTTCTTTGGATGCAACTCAGCATTCTTTCTCCTCCAAACACGACAAGTTGAGTTTTTACCAAAAAGTTCTATTTTGGTTTCATCTGACCATATGACATTCTCCCAATCCTCTTCTGGATCATCCAAATGCTCTCTAGCCTGGACATGTACTGGCTTAAGCAGGGGGACACATCTGGCACTGCAGGATTTGAGTCCCTGGCGGCGTAGTGTGTTACTGATTGTAGCCTTTGTTACTTTGGTCCCAGCTCTCTGCAGGTCATTCACTAGGTCCCCCCGTGTGGTTCTGGGATTTTTGCTCACCGTTCTTGTGATCATTTTGACCCCACGGGGTGAGATCTTGCGTGGAGCCCCAGATCAAGGGAGATTATCAGTGGTCTTGTATGTCTTCCATTTTCTAATAATTGCTCCCACAGTTGATTTCTTCACACCAAGCTGCTTACCTATTGCAGATTCAGTCTTCCCAGCCTGGTGCAGGTCTACAATTTTGTTTCTGGTGTCCTTTGACAGCTCTTTGGTCTTGGCCATAGTGGAGTTTGGAGTGTGACTGTTTGAGGTTGTGGACAGGTGTCTTTTATACTGATAACGAGTTCAAACAGGTGCCATTAATACAGGTAACGAGTGGAGGACAGAGGAGCCTCTTAAAGAAGTTGTTACAGGTCTGTGAGAGCTAGAAATCTTGCTTGTTTGTAGGTGACCAAATACTTATTTTACAGAGGAATTTGCCAATTAATTCATTAAAAATCCTACAATGTGATTTCCTGGATTCTTTCCCCCCATTCTGTCTCTCATAGCTGAAGTGTACCTATGATGAAAATTACAGGCCTCTCTCATCTTTTTAAGTGGGAGAACTTGCACAATTGGTGGCTGACTAAATACTTTTTTGCCCCACTGTATATTAAATTGGCCATTAAGTGAAGTGTATTGACAGTACAGAAATTGAATTATGTGATTCAACAATATGGCTTATAAAAATAGCACTCGATCCAGCACATCCAATTATTTAGCTTTTTTTTTGTAAATTAATTGTCGGTCGGTGGTGCCTGACAAAATACCGTTCCTTGCTTGAGCCAATGTTACACCAGAAAAAATGTGCTCAAATCTCATGCACAACTAAGACACGCCTCTGTTTTACTCAAACTCCACCCCATGCATGTGCGTACGTCTGACGCAACTTCTTAATTGCGCATAAATATGTAGTTTTGTCTGAACTCCACTGTGTGCAATTTCTGTATGAAACACTCACTCCGTGTGCTTCATTCAACCCTATGGTTTCCAGGACAGTCCAGTCTGCAGATCTCCACCATAGCAGAGGAGCTGAGCAGGAAGACGGAGGATGCAGCTCGCCAGCAGGAGGAAATCACACACTTGCTCTCGAAGGTTGTCGACTTGCAGAAAAAGGCCAAAACGGTGAGCATCTGCACTCAAAAAAATTGCTCAGATTCAAAAGAAAAATAACATTCTCATTCGTTTGTGCTTGTCTGTATTGACAGTATGCTCTGGAGAATGAGGAGCTCTCTCAGCATCTGGTGGCGGCGAAAGACGCCCAGAGGCAACTCACAGCTGAGGTGCATCGGATCTACGATGTTACACCGTTTCTTGTCTTTTATTATTATTTTATTTGATGATTTTAGATTTGTTATAATAATTATACAACTGTTTGTCAAAACACAGCTTCAGGAGCTGGGCGAAAAGTATTTGGAGTGTATCGAGATGCTGCATGAAGCCCAGGAAGAGCTGAAAAACCTACGGAACAGGAGTGTGTCTGCTGGAACACCGCGGCGTTATCATCCTCTTGGACTGTTTCCAATGGTACACACACACATGTGCACACACACACTATTATCTTGCATTACTGCTTAATATAACAATATGTTCAATATGTATTCATCCATTCATTCATTCACTCATATTCAGTAGCTGCTTTAGCGTGGTCCGTGTTGTGGGAGATCCGGTGCCTGTCCCGGGAATGATGGGCGTGAGACGGGAATACACCCTCAAAAGGATAATTGTGTATTCAGTGAGCTAAATAATGCTTGACCTCCATCGTGCGCTAGAATGATTTCTCTCGGAATGATTTCTCTCAGAAAGTCAGAAAGCCTGTGTGTACGGGATTGGAATATCTGCCAGGTTTGATCATGTGGTGGCATTTGGATGACCAAACGAGGATGACTTCAAAAGGTTTCCTTTTGGTGATTAGTTCAGGATAGCTGCCGCATGGTGTTAACAGTGTTGTAGTCGAGTCACTAAACCTCGAGTCTGAGTCCAGTCTCAAGTCCCCAGTGTTCAAGTCCAAGTCATTAAAGAAAATTTCAACTCGAGTCCACTCCTGAGCCGAGTCGAGTCCAAGAACAAGACTCTAACCGCACCATTTGACGGTGGCTGTTGCTGCCTTTCTCTGAAACCGTCTTTGCTACTGTGTTGGACTAACGTTCCTGCTCGACTGCCCTGTTTTAGTTAATAGGCTACAGATAAAAAGCTTGTTCATTGCTCAGCAAGCCCCGCCCACTATCAACAGAGAAAATAACATGAGAGAGGGTTAACACTAGCTAGTTCATCAGTCAGCAAGCCCCACTATCAACAGGGCAATGAACGTAGCGTGTCACTTCCTTCTCTGGGTGGAGTCTTGCCAAATGACAATTGAAGTTCGAGGTTGTCCCTGTTGTCTCCTCGATAGTGCTTCTCCATATGGAACACACAGCAGTGCATTTTTTCCCACCGCACGAGAAGTCTGTATAAGCAAAACAGACAATCCTAAGGGCGTTCTCTCCAGGCATTTTAGTGCCATTAATGTTAGTTTGTTCCTGACCGTGATGTATGAACAGGTGAATGTGCATTCTCTTGCATGAAATTCGTATAAAAAATAATGTAGATATAAATATCTTATGCCAAATTATTATGGCATTTTACAAAAAATAAAGAAAAAATCCGAGTCCTTGTCTCCGATTTATGAGTCTGAATGCAGTTAATGCACGAGTCAGAGTCCAAATCATCAGTGTTCAAGTCCAAATCAAGACACGAGTCCTTAAAATTAGGGCACGAGTCGGACTCAAATATGACAAGCCTGGGTGTTAATTATGATGGCAGTGAAAGGGCCTGACACGGAACGTAAAACAACTGTGTGTGTGTGTGTGTGTGTGTGTGTGTGTGTGTGTGTGTGTGTGTGTGTGTCAGGACTCTCTGGCCGCTGAAATTGAGGGCACGATGAGGATGGAGTTGACTCACGAGCACCCTGAACACGAGGAGCAAAAGTATGAAGCTTTGATTTTTCCACATTGTTTTTCCAGCGTTACCTTTCACACAACCTCATTGAAGTCTTTCTTTTTTTCCATTTTAACCCCTTCTCGAATGACATGTCTTCGTAAGTTGAGTTCTACAAGACGTCACCCAGAATGCATTGAGATCTTCACCAATGAAACCATTTACAAATGTTGCTTTTGACCAACATAAAGATTTCACGTTATTGATTAGATGAGCTGGAACTGACGTTTCCCTGATTCACGTGACAGTTCTCAATCTGATGACTGACTAACCATAAAATGTCATATCTTTGGGAAACTATTTGTCCGACATCACTTCCTGCTCCACACACTTCCTCTTGTGCTGCAAGTGGCCACTCATGTGGTCATGTGTAGGCACTTCACACTCCTTTGAAGCAGTCAATACTACTACTACTACTACTACTACTACTACTACTACTACTAATAATAATTGACATTCTTTTTTTCTCTCATACTTCCCTTTCATGAAGCATGTCATAAGTTGACACCTTTATAACATTTTAGGAGCTTTTTTTCCCTCTGATTATACATGTGTGTGATTGCAGGGTGCGTCACAAGCGTGTGTTTGAGACGGTTAAAAACATTAACCAATCAGTCAGGCAACGCTCGCCAGCTCCACCTTCTGCTAATATCCCAGGGTCCAATCAGGTGCTCTTGTCTCCAAGTTCTGCCCTCTCTGACTCCAGCACTGACAACCTGGCTGCCCTTGATAACCGTGAACAGAGCATGCTGCTAGAGGCGGAGTCAACAGATGCCAGGTGGGAGGGGCTTAACACCGACTCCTCGAAGCATTAATTATCATGCAAATTAATGATTTTGGGAAACAACCAGGAATGTTTGGTACCCAGAGCTTCTGTAGATTTGCACGGCTGCTATGACATTTGCTTTGTGACTGCAAAGTCCATAATTACAAGCTTATATTTTTCCGAATCGGGTAGCTGTACGTTCTGGTTGATAAAAAAAAATTCTTGTGTGCGCGCATGTGGCATGTTTTTCCTCGGCCAACAGTTCAGAGGGCCCTGAGAAGCGTTCCAGCTCGGAAGACCTGAAGCAAGCGTTACGCCGACTCTCACTGCGCCGTCAGAACTGCCTGAGCGAGCGGCGTTTCTTTGAGGAGGCGCGTGAAAGGAGGCACCATGATGCTCCACTTCATGGCATCGTGTCTGGAGAGAGTATCATGTCACTGGGTGTGTGGCCGAGCCGACCTTACCTCCCAGACAAGCTGCAGATTGTCAAACCGTTGGAAGGTGAGAAACTTCAGCCATTGTGGGTAAAGTGTGAAACGTTCACCAAAGGGAAAACATACCATGTTGATTTCTTTCTCTCAGGCTCCGTCACCTTGCAGCAGTGGCAGCAGTTAGCTCAGCCTAACCTCGGCGGGATTTTGGACACCCGTCCCGGTGTCGTCCCAAAAGGTTTCCGTCCCCTGGAACTCGATCTAGAGGAAGTCTATCACTACAGTGACTTTGAGGAGGACGAGCCAGGAGAGCAGTACTTCCAGAACCTTCCCACCACGACCACTCTGGCCAATCCTGGCCTTGGCCATGCCCCCTCAGCCTCTCCGTCCCCCTGCCTCAGCACTGGCCATGCTTCTGCAGAGTTCTCAGGTGGGGTCACTGTAGTTCAATAAGACCGTGTATCCAGCAACACACAACGTCTAGTTTTAGTATTTCATGTTCGTGTGAGGATGGTCATGTATTTCAGTAATAGGTTGTCCAGATTAATTTCTACATTCTGTACTCTGTTGAAAAAAAGTATTCAAATGAGATTTTATTGCTTGTTTTGCAGTGCACTACCCAGGTAAGTGCATGGCCCACACCAGCTCCACCTACACTTTCACAACCTGCAGGATCCTCCACCCATCTGACGAGGTCACCAGACTCACTCCCAGGTCAGTCAGTCTGCTCTTTCATGAGAAATTCACTTGAATGCAAATGCTTTTTTTTTTCTTTTTTTTTTTAATTTTTACATTAAAATACAAAGTTAGAACCCTAAACATCAAAAACAAACTGCCAGGACTCATTTGTATTCTTTTTCATTCTCTCAGTCTCAACCCTGCTCCCACCTCCTCATGTGTGATGTCGTCCAGCCTTCGCTCCACCCCCGCGGCCACGCCCTGCACGCCACGTCGCTTAAGCCTGTCCCAGTCCCAGTCCTTCACCAACTTACGTGACTCTACAAAGACCTTCAGTACATCTTTGGGGTTAGTGCGACTCCTACAGGAGCGTGGGATCTCTGCAGCGGTCTATCAGCCGCGGAGCTGGGACAGGGCGAGCGGTGGTGTCCATTTATCCACCTCCGTGCTCCCTCCATCGTCCCCTCTGGACTCTCAGAAACCCTCCACTCCACCAAACTCCCCTGCCCGACACACTCCAAGCCCCCATGCTGTCGATCCAGACAACCCTGCTGACTTTTCATTCAAAAGCCCGTCCTATGAGAACTTCCTAGCCTCCAAGCCAGCACGGTCCATTCTGAAAGAAGTCGCGGGGGGGACCCAGGCGAGGGATTGTGAGAGCCAGACGGATGTCAGCGTGTACAACCTGAACCTGGTGGATAAGCTAAAGAGGCTGGGGCTGGCAAGTCCTGGAGCCAGTGGGGTCTCAGGGCCACATCCCATCCTGGGCCCTCTGGGTGGCCTGAGGAGGACGGGCTCTCCCTTTACACCCCTAAACGAAGGGTTAAGGCGCAATCGGAGCTACCCAGCAGTGGTCGGAGCAAGCATGGCAATGAAGGGGCCCGGACCCCAAGGAGATGAGCTGATCCTCGCTCCGAAACTTCCCAAGCAGACTAGTCTGAAATAAATGACGCGTAAACACTCAAAATACTCTATTATATGTATTTAGGTTACACCTTCCGCAATCAAAATTCAGCCCATTTGATTGAGAGCACTCTCTGCCTTGAAAACAGAGTCCTCTCTTGTCTTCCCATTATCCTGTATTTGTATTTCATACCCTGGTGTGCAAAGCCCAAAGTCGAGCTTTAACACCTTCCCTCACGGACACCTAGGGGGAAAATATTGGGGGAAATTCTGGAAATATCATTAAGAAAATCCCACCAAACTTTAAACCGGGCAAAATGTCAACACCTGATCATCATATCCATAGACAGCATGCTTGCTGAGCCCTGTGATGACCTGGCAACTTGTCCAGGGTGTACCCCGCCTTTCGCCCGTAGTCAGCTGGGATAGGCTCCAGCTTGCCTGCGACTCTGTAGCACAGGATAAAGCGGCTAGAGATGAGATGAGATGAGATGAGCATGCTTGCTGTACATCCCATTCCAAAGGTATATGAAGTTGGTCCCCCTTTTGCAATGATAATAAGCTTGATTTTGATTTTGAATCTACTAGATTTTGGGGCGTGGCTGTGGGGATTTGTGTTCATTCAGCCACAAGAGCATGAGTGAGCTCAGGCACCGATGTTGGTTGAGGAGGTCTGGGGTGTAGTTCCAGTTCTTCCCAAAGGTGTTCGGTGGGGTTGAGGTCAGGGCTCTGTGCAGGTTCCTCGAGTTCTTTCACACCAAACTTGGGAACAACATAATTTTGAGAAGTGACCACATATGGTTGTGATGGTCAGGTGTACAAACCTTTGGCGATATAGTGTACATCAGAGGTGAGCAATATAGCAATATTTTAAGAGCTTTTCACAATATATACAGTATGATAAGCACGGATGGATTACATACTGGGCCTATTGGGATACGTGTCCATTTAAATTGAATGATTCGATTGACTGGCTGTTCCAGTAAGTCACACAGAAGACCCATCAGCATCAGCGAGTTAATAGAAAATGAACCAATGAATGGAAAGCCACTGATTCTGAAATAAATTTGGAAATGTTTTTGGTGTCAGGGTCTGAATTGATAAGCAGTGATGGATGGATCATTTCAGTCTGAACTGTTTCGAACTGGAGCGGGCTGCGGTCATTGTGGATGATGTCCATTGATCAAGTGTGCTTTTCCATTCTGCATTTCTCATACTGGCCAACAGCGGGCATGATTTGACTGCAGAGGAAGGCCTATTCAGTTTCCCCAGATGTATTTTTGGGATCATGTGAACCAGTTCTTTCATTGAGAGCATGGGCTCACAGATGTTTTGTCACCAGTGACAAATTCAGTTCTAAAAAAAAATTGACAGATAAAATTCCACTCACTACAGAGATATTTCCTGAACATTCTTTCAATATGTACAATAATACCCTGTTGATGTTTTCGACGCATACATGTTTTTAGTCCTGAATTTACCTTTAACAGGACACATTAGGTCCAGGTTGACATTCTTTACAGAGGTTTGAATTCAATTCAATTGAACCCATTCAATTTTGATGACCAGTCAAACAAGCCAATGACTGTAACTCGAAGGTAAGTGAAAAAACTGTTCAGTTTGATGAAGCTGCTTAACACTCTCTTAAACAGTTGTTAACAGAATAATACAAGTGAAAATATGGGCAAATGTATTTATGATTTCTGATATGTCTGGATTCTATAAATCAAAGAGAAGATTATTCAGAATGTTTGAGATGCTTGAGCTCATTTCAAGCTTCATGTTTTCTTATTCTACTGGCAGATCATTTGATTTCTAGAAAAATTGTCTGCCAATAGAACAAGAATATTTTTAGCTTGAAATTTGTGAAAAAAAATCTGTTCCAAGTTGTGAAGAAAATCGAAGACATTTTTCTTTTGGGATTTGATTATAATAAGAATAATATGAAGGACAGTATGAAGCAGAGATACATATAATAACTTGGATAATTACATGTCATGATTTCTACTTCTGTAGCTGAATTAATCAGTCAATCATCATTCAGAGATCCTACACCAATCGAGAAAACAGACACATGCTGCTATGTTCATTATGAGCATTTACACTCTTAGACTGTTGCAAGACCATGACTACCATAACTGAAGGTCCAGAAGGTTTACGATTTCTGACTCATTTGTACACTGGATATGGAATAATAATAAAAAATGTTGAATGAATAAATATTGTGCTCATTACTTTCCATAAAACTCAGCTGTCTCTGAGGAACACTCAAAGGTCTTTCTTCTTTACATTGCACACAAACTGCGAAACTTCTCCATGACGTCACAATAACAATGCAATGGAAAAACCCATCCAATCCATCCATCCATCCATCCATCCATCCATTATCTGTCGCCGTTTATTCTGTGCAGGGGTGCAGGCAAGCTGGAGCCTATCCCAGCTGACAATGGGTGAGAGGCGGGGTACATCCTGGACAAGTTGCCAGATCATCGCAGGGCTGACACGTAGAGACAAACAACATTCACACTCACATTCACACCTACAGTCAATTTAGAGCCACCAATTCGCCTAACTTGCATATCTTTGTACTGTGGGGAGAAACCAGAGCACCCGGAGGAAACCCACGCAGAGACGGGGAGAACATACAAACTCCACACAGAAAGGTCTCCGTTGACTGTGGGGCTCAAACCCAGAATCTTTTTGCTGTGAGGCGACAGTGCGAACCAATACACTAGCGTGCTGCCCTCAATGGAAAAACCCTCTGACGCATTTCATGTCATTTATTTCCTTAAAGCTGACTTATGTTTGGAAAACGAAGCTCTAGAGGCAAAGATTTAATTCAAGGAATGCTGTAAGTTAAACTGAAGCATATGCAGATCTCAAGGATGTTTGATATCTGGATGATGACGCTCAGAAGCACACTGAGTCACATGTTGAGGATTGTCCACAAGGGGGAGTAAGTGTATCGGCACAGACTCACCAAAACTGGTCAGTTCAAGACTGAAAAAAACAACAACAACCAAAGAACCCAAACCCCCAAACATCACCTTGTCTTTTTTGAATCTTTCACTGTCCAGTTTCACCGAGCTTGTGCTGAGTGTCGACTCAGATTCCTGTTCTTGGTTGAGAGGAAGTGGAACCTTCTGCTTTTGGAGCCCAGCCACCTCATGGTGCAACGTATTTTGGTTTTGAGATGCTTTTCTGCGTGTCGTGTTTGGAAAGAGTGGTGATTTGAGTCACCTATCACTTTTTACCCCATGATAATGATTGAGTGTGTATACTGTATTGTCCTGTACCTTGATGTGATCTCCTCTTGGATCCCAAAGTTTGACTTGTGTATTCTAAGATCCTCAGATTCTTTTCTGCTCAGTGTGTTTGTAAAGAATGGATTTGTTTGTATTTAATAGAAATGTTAGATGTATCTGGTTTATTTAGTGTCGTGATGTTTGTTCAGTTTCAATTCGTAGTTCATATCATTGAATTGTTGGATGGTCCAACGTGATTCCTGGAATTTTTTAACCTGGACCCTATTTTTCCATCTCTTTGGGTCCATATATTTACTTGACACAAAAACAGTTGAAATCGGTCCAGGATCGAATGATTACATGAAAACTGTCAAGTACAAAATGGCGAAACAACGAACTTCGATGTGGAAATCATCTGCGATTTAAAGCGATGTCACAAACTAAATCCTCATCTTGGCAAAAACATTCATCATAAAAATATAAACCAGGACTTTGGAAAATTCTTGTTCTTTGAATCCACTGCAGGACATGATTCATGTCCAAACACGGCAGAACTTCAGAAGCCAAATTCTTTATTGCTTCTTCATTCATCTGTGCAGAATCTCAGACGTTTGCAAGACATTTGCGTCATTGAGTCGGATATGAAATACCAGAAGTAATTGCATGTCGGGGTCATCATGTTTTCAGACAGGACTACGTGTGTAGTGGCATGTACTCATGAGCTATTTTCCTCCACGACGATATTAATTTGTCCAGCGAAGCACAGAGGTTAGATAGTCGAGAGAGCACAGAAACAGTTCGTAGAAGTCTGATGGCATGGTGGTGTAGTGGTTAGCGCTGTCGCCTCACAGCAAGAAGGTCCAGGTTCAAGCCCCATGGCCGGCGAGGGCCTTTCTGTGCGGAGTTTGCATGTTCTCCCCGTGTCCACGTGGGTTTCCTCCGGGTGCTCCGGTTTCCCCCACAGTCCAAAGACATGCAGGTTAGGTTAACTGGTGACTCTAAATTGACCGTAGGTGTGAGTGTGAATGGTTGTCTGTGTCTATGTGTCAGCCCTGTGATGACCTGGCGACTTGTCCAGGGTGTACCCCGCCTTTCGCCCATAGTCAGCTGGGATAGGCTCCAGCTTGCCTGCGACCCTGTAGAACAGGATAAAGCGGCTACAGATAATGAGATGAGATACTGTTTGATTCTGACTGGTCAGAAGGTGTTGATTAATTTTCTCTTTGAGCAGCTAGTCATTCCGACTACAAGGCAAATCACAGGTTGATACAGTCTCAATGATACTCATTCTAATACATTATCCTTATATTTGCAGGGAAGCAGATGACGGACTCGACGCTGAATTTTAATCTCGACACCAAATACTTCTGAAATTATTAAGACCTTTTAAAGGTGAAGAATGCTGCTTGCACTGCCAACTCGTCTATCTCCGGCTGCCATGTTTTCCACTTCCCAGCAGCAAGGACTCTAGTGTCGACATCATGACAGGAGCTATTCCCTCAGACTGCGCTTCCCTCTCCAGGGTTGGTCTTGCTCCTGACCCTCCAGTGCTTGATGCGCCTTAACTAGGAATTAGAGCACAAGATTTTCTTATCACTAGCATTCTGACTCTCTTGATCGGTGCTCCAACCAATAAAAATGCAAATTCCAAACACTTGATTTGCCTTCCCAACTCACCAATGTCCGAGGCTCCTGACTTCGTCGATTTACAGGAACTCCAGTCCATCAATGTGTCTGTGCTCAAGACTCGAGAATCAACACTTTTTCAGCTCCATTCTGCTGAGACCTGACACTCAATTTGACCAACACTAGAATACCATTGCTTACTACCTTCCCACTACTTTTCTCAAGTCCTTGGTCGTGTTTTTAAGTTGTAATTTGATGCAGCTTGTTTGTGGTTGTGACAAAACACAACTGTAGTTTCTCTCAAAGAACAGTCAACTTATCCATCCATCCATCCATCCATCCATCCAATTCCATCCTGCCATAAAATTAACCCAGCACTCACGTCCTTTATTTATGACTGAATTCAATGTACTCCTTCATGTCAAAACATAGCAGAGTCAAATTCTTCATTTTCTGTTTGTCTATTGGGCCAATCTGCTCGATTATATCAAAGCTAACACTTTATCAGCTCCTGTTTCAGGACCTTCTGTTCTACGTCTTGCTATTGTGATTCTCATGACAGCCTAGTCATGTGTCTGTCTTGACTGTTGAGGTATTATTTGACAAAGTAACACATTCCGTTTGTGTTGATAATTAAATCCAATGTACATGCTCACGCCACAAAGCCTTGCTCTTACATCATGGACAGTACCAAGCATTGTAATTTTCCCTGAACTTTATTGAACTCTTTCTATTTTTACTGGTTATGATTTATTGTCTTGATGATGTTTTGTGCTGAGACGCTCACCGGCCACTTTAATAGGAACTTGTTGTTGATTCTAAGATTCCTGTACTTGGCTGCAGGAGTGGAACCCAATGTGGTCTTCTCCTGTTGCATGCTGAGATGCTTTTCTGCTCATGACAGTTGTAAAGAGTGATTATATGAGATACTATATCCTTCCTGGCAAAAAAAAGCTTGAACCACTCTGGCCATTTTCCTCTGACCTCTCTTATCAACAAGGCGTTTGTTTCCATCCATGGAACTGTCGCTCACTCACTCACTCACTCACTCACTCACTCACTCACTCACTCACTCAATGTTTTTTTGTTTTTCACATCATTCTGTGTAAACTCTAGAGACTGTTGTGTGTGAAAACCCCAGGAGATCAGTAGTTTCTGAAACACTCGAACCAGCAGTCCATCTGGCTCAAACCAACACCCAAGCCACAGTGAAAGAAAGTCATACTTTGAGATCACAATTTTTCCCATTCTGATGTTTGAACATTGTGAACAGTAACTGATTGATTTGTATCTGCATGATTTTATGCATTGTGCTGCTGTCAAGGGATTGGCTGATTAGAGAACTGCATCAAACAGCAGGTGGATAGGTGTTCCTAATTGTCGCAAAGCAGCTTTACAGAATTTTAATGACTTTAAACATGAGCTAATTTTATCCCTCATCTATTCCCAATGATCAAGCCTGTTGTGACAGTGGCAAGGGAAAACTCCCTCAGATGACATGAGGAAGAAACCTCGAGAGGAACCAGACTCAAAAGGGAACCCATCCTCATTTGGGTGAGAACAGACAACATGATTATAACATTTTTAACAGTTTTAACATGAAGTCTGTTTCATTGATGTTATAAACTCTTCATTGATGGAAACTTGAGTGCAAAACTGTTCATGACAACTGCATTCCTAAAGTTAGCAAGTCAACTGTAGTCCTCAGCCATAAAAGCATGACTGTAAGTGTCCAGAGCGTCTTCCAAGTGTGACTTTCAACTGTCCATATGGGGCTGTCCTCCACAGGAGCGATGTGATGAGACTCCAGCCAGACATAGGCATCAGGATGGATCAGGCATGTCCGAGGAGCAGAAGAGGTCAGTGGCCGGGAAGTGTGTTTGCACTCCAGAGAATACCGGTGTTCATGACTGCCTTTGAGTTTGTACATGTTAGGAATTAAGAGATAAATAAAATAATAATTATTTTATTGCACACTGAGTGTTTCCGATCCACCTACTGGCATTTTGTTTTTGGGTGGAGGGAAATTGGATAACCTGGAGGAAACCCATGCAAACGCAGGAAAAATCTATGAAATTCCACATAGACAGTAATCCAAGCTCAGGATTGAATCCTGGAGCTGTAAGGCACTAATTCCACCCACTGTAATGTTTCCATCAGACGGCATATGAATCTATGAAGTGGGATTCGAGTGACAAAACCATGTTCTTGAAATCATCCCTTTTACTTTCTACATGGAGTGGGGTCCAAAAGTCTGAGCACGCTCACGCACTTGCATTCGTTTCACAGCGAATACAACAATTTTCATTTCAAATTATATTATTGACTTATTAACTTGAGTGAAAAGTCAAATCTTTGACATTTTGACACAGTTCAGAGTTTCTTAGTCATCGGTACGTCCCCGGGTGGCACGGTGGTATAGTGGTTCTCACTGTCACCTCACATAGAGAAGGTTCTGGGTTTGAGCCCAGTGGCCAACGGGGGCCTTTCTGTGTGGAGTTTGCATGTTCTTCCTGTGTCTGTGTGGGTTTGCTCTGGTTTCCCTCACAGTCCAAAGACATACAGGTTAGGATAATTGGTGGCTCTAAATTGACTGTAGGTGTGAGTGTGAATGGTTGTTTGTCTCTATGTGTCAGCCCTGCGATGATCTGGCGACTTGTCCAGGGTGTACCCCGCCTCTCACCCACTGTCAGCTGGGATAGGATCCAGCTTGCCCATGACCCTGCGCAGGATAAGTGGTTACGGATAATGGATGGTATGGCCCCCTTTTCTACTTTAATGACAAACTGGGATGGACTTCACAAGTTTGTGCAAAACCTTACTTCTGAACAATTTTAGATCAGATCCATCTGAATATACGGTACGCTTCAAGAGCAGAGATTAGACATGAAAAAATTCTGACCTTTTTGGACAAAGCAGAAAATATGAACGCCTATATCACAAACGTCATGTACGTTTAAATAGAAATTGTGGAATAGTGAATAGTGGCTGAGGAATAGTGCAAAACCGTGAGTAGTAAATATTCAAGATATTGAATATTTACTTTTTTGTTGAAATATTAAAAAAAAATTCCAGATGTTCAATGTGGTTTCAAAATTTTACCTGAGTGCAAGAATGACAGCTTGTTATTCCCGACATTGTGAATATAAAGTCACATTTTCATCAACATTATGGTAATGTTTTTGTTTCAAATTAACAGGTATGAACCAGTTCCTTATGACGAGATCTTTACAGTCATGGTAGAGAGAATAAATTTTTTTTTTTAAATCACACAAATAAAATGCATGACTTTGATAATAAGCAGTGAGCTTATCTAATTGAGAACCACATTCCTCGAAACGATTCACTGTCTGTGAGTGATTGCACAATGACAGCTAATTGCGATGCCATTCCTACTTCAAGCAAACCCCAATCTCATAAGAAGGTCATTTGGTGCAATACGCTGTCATGGTTTTGTATAATACATGTGCTGATTCGTTAACGGGGACAGTGATGAGATTAACATTTGTTCATATTGCATTACAGCTTTTATGATCTTCCTTTTATGAAAGGTTGACAGAGGTTATATGTAATGCAGTTCAGCTGTTGGAAATATCTTGAAGATTGTTTGAAGAGAACAGTGTGTGTGGCGATGGTGGAGGGGTCAGAGGGTCAGCTATGGAACAGACCTGTGAATGCGGGACATGTGATTCAGGACTACAGTCCTGTGCAAAAGTCTGAGGCATCCTATTGATTTTTTTTCAAACAAACTTTCTTATAGATTTCTATTTTATGACTTCTACATTATCAAGTCAGTACAAAAACATTTTAGTGTTCCAAAAGTTCGTTTTCCGGCACAAAATGAAATATTGCAGGAAAAAAATATTTGTATCTGAGCAGCATATTCTATAAGAGAGCACGTTTCAGATTAAAAAAAGAAAACATAATAAAGGCTACTGGGTTTGTGCAAAATTAAGAAGCAAGTGGGACAGTCAAAGTGTCCAGAAGAACTGTGGCTGGTTCTGCAAGATCTCATCTCATCTCATTATCTCTAGCTGCTTTATCCTGTTCTACAGGGTCGCAGGCAAGCTGGAGCCTATCCCAGCTGACTACAGGCGAAAGGCAGGGTACACCCTGGACAAGTTGCCAGGTCATCACAGGGCTGACACATAGACACAGACAACCATTCACACTCACAGTCAATTTAGAGTCACCAGTTAACCTAACCTGCATGTCTTTGGACTGTGGGGGAAACCGGAACACCCAGAGGAAACCCACACGGACAACATGCAAACTCCGCACAGAAAGGCCCTCGCCGGCCACGGGGCTCGAACCCGGACCTTCTTGCTGTGAGGCGACAGCGCTAACCACTACACCACCGTGCCGCCCTGGTTCTGCAAGATGCTCAGTAAAACCTACAGCTCATTTCCTTATAATACTGCACTTATTGTATCTGAGACTACTGTTTGTTTTTTTTTAAAGCAAAGGGTCATCGCACACCAAATATTGACTTTATTTCATTTATTATGGCTTATTGCTTACAGTTTATAGTATTTTTTTAAATGTTGAAACATTTAATTTCATTATTTTTAAGCCATTTTTGGTCGACAGCATTTCTTTACATGTGCCTAAGACTTTTGCACAGTACTGTATATATATGGTTTTTCCCATTTTTTCAGTGTGAGATGAAGCAACTTCAGAAAAAGGTTGATTTTTTGTAACCCTATATATAACCTGGTGCCATATATATATATATATATATATATATATATGAAATACACTCTTGAGGTCAGATGGACAAAGTGTTCTTCCACTGAGTATAATGAAAGATTTGAAGCGAAATACAAAGATTGCAGAATTACCAAAATAATTGTCAATACCGGGCGGCACGGTGGTGTAGTGATTAGCGCTGTCGCCTCAGAGCAAGAAGGTTCTGGGTTCGAGCCCTGTGGCCGGCGAGGGCCTTTCTGTGTGGAGTTTGCATGTTCTCCCCGTGTCCGCGTGGGTTTCCTCCGGGTGCTCCGGTTTCCCCCACAGTCCAAAGACATGCAGGTTAGGTTAACTGGTGACTCTAAATTGAGCGTAGGTGTGAATGTGAGTGTGAATGGTTGTCTGTGTCTATGTGTCAGCCCTGTGATGACCTGGCGACTTGTCCAGGGTGTACCCTGCCTTTCGCCTGTAGTCAGCTGGGATAGGCTCCAGCTTGCCTGCGACCCTGTAAAACAGGATAAAGTGGCTACAAGTAATGAGATGAGATGAGATTGTCAATACCATTTGTACGATTTCAACAATATTATGCTGTTGTTGTGTTTTCAAGCCTGATTGGTCAGAAGATGGTGATTAACCTTTTGTAACCATAGCTGAGACACTAGAATTGTAGATTGTCATTGAAGTCACAGATTAATATGCATTAATGAGCTTGTTCTAATTCGTTATCATTCACTGGAACAACATCCTGGACAGTATGTCAGACACTGCACACATCAGTAAATTTTGATCTGGTGAAGTTTCCTGTGAGGAGATGTTGATATCGAATTCGGAAGGAGTCTCCAGTGCCAGCGCTTTTTTAACAGTCAGAGAGAAAGCTGTAACTTCAAGTTTTCTGACATGGAAGTCCTCAGTCCTTAGGATGGGATCTCTCTCTCTCTCTCTCTTTCTTTTGTCTGATTAAAAAAATTGCTGATAAATTTTAACTTGAAATTTTCAATCCTGGTTTCTGTCAAGCTGTTTTGGACTGAACTGAACTGAATTGTTGAGCTAACCTGTGTGCTGCACTATACCATAAATGAGAACAGGATCTTTTTTTTGTGGACATGCCTCAGTGATAAATGTAACGACAGTTTTCACAATTAAATATGATATGATGTGTTGTTTGATTAAAAGGTTGTTATTGTTGACCATTTTTTCTCTGGTGTTGGTTTCCTTGACAATATAGGTTTTATGAAGTCAGGGAGTCAGCCCGACACTCAACCCTTTTCCTTTATCCAGGCTTGGGACTAGCAAGAACCCCCTAAGGGACCCCCAGTGGAGGAAATGAGGGAGAAAGGATGGACCTGGGGCCACTTGGAAAGAAGAACTCCAGATTGAGCATGTTGGAGGGCTTTGGTGGAGGCCTCATGCTCTGTTATGGGTGATGAGGACTAACGATTGTTGACATTTCTGTTGTCGGCTATATACGGAGCACAAATATGAGATTTTCCTGTTTATTCACCACTAACTGCCTCATACAAAACTTTTGAAACCTTTAAGAAGACCGGATTCTGTGATTTTGTTTTCCAATTCAGTGATTTTATCTTTCTCCAAAAAAATCCTCATTGTGTCGCCATGTGCAAAAATTGTTCCATGTTTTCCCACTGGAAGACTGAATTGCAGAAAAACAGTCAGATTGATTGCAACCTTCAAGATTCTGAAGCTTGTGGCCTGAAAAGTGTGAAATCGATACACATCGATACACATGCTCTGTATCTTGGAGGCAGAGCATCTGCAACTGAGACTTAGACCTATCTGTACCTTGTTGTTTATTGCGTATCGGGTATCAAGATTATATCTGGATGCAGATTATCCATGCTTAAGGTGTAAATGCACCGATGACACTTTTGAAACAGATTTGATGTCTGGAATTAGACTTTGCATTGACTGCCAAACAATCTTCCAATACGAGACGTTTTGAGGAACATCAACATGATGGTTTCTTAAAAGACTGGAATCTCCTTATAAACACCGTGAACACGGCCTGCTTTGACCCGAGCAGGCGTTTGTGGAATATCTGGCATTCATCTCGGTGGTCAGACAATCAAATGAGAACAATAATTGGGTAAGAATATAATAATATAACCTTTTCTGGAGACAAATGCAAACAAAATGCAAAATCCTTTTCATCGTAGCGATCTACAAAGCAGTACCATCCTCTCTATCGTCCGTCTTGTGGAGAGAGCTGCGTCTCATGCGGTGACCTTCATTTCCACTTTCATCATCTATTTTTAACCGTGAAACACTTATCACCTCTTAACACTTTTCCCTTAATCCTATCGCACAGGCCTTCTTATGGTTACCTGCTTCCGTTATGATTAGCACTCGGACTTGTGGGTCACGTAGTACCATGAGGAATGATTTTGAAAGACAGAGCCTGCACGGTTGAGTCGAATTCTGATCTGGTTTATTTGAAACACATCAACAGCACTGTGTCACCCAGACCAGCTTCCTTTTCCTCAGTCACTCACAAGACCACAAAAGCTAACGACACAAAAAGTAGACGTTTCTGAAAAAATTTGGCTTAAGTGTATATTGCATTGTCAATTTACAAACATGTACATCAAATACATCATCAGCATCATTATAAGAAGAAGGAGAATAGTAATAAATATATTCTTTATTTGGGAAAGTGAGAAGTAAGGCGTGGCCCCTCATGAGGAGTAATCGTATTCCTCGGCACTCCGGCGACCGAAGTCCATCCAGCCCAGGTAGTCCCGATCTTTTATCCGGTGGTTAGCGCTCGACTTGCTGTTCGCCATCGAGTTCCGACGAACAGAACCTGAGAGAGAGACCAGAGTGTGAATGAAATGACGTTTTAAGTCACATCTCAGATTTAGATTTGTGGTGGATGGTAAGTTAAGCGTCGAGTGTAGAGGTGGAACGCAACGCTGCTATCTGTTTCCAGATAATAATTTGGATTTAAACTCATCATGTGCATCCCTGAAACCAGAATTTTTTTCTTTCTTCCTTTGAAATAGAACCGTGTGCAGGACTGTTTTCTTCATCCTGCTCATGCAAATTTTATTTTTTTTTACACCTGTCAGTGAGATGTACTTTCGAGTTGAGTTGGTTCTATTTTGTAAAACACAGTCGAAACAAACTAGCAGCCGAATTTAAACCCCCACTGCCCAGGCAGTTACTAAGGATGAATGAATGAATGAATGAATGAATGAATGCTGTAAATGCACACTTAGTTCACATGAACAATCATGTTTTTAGTTTGTCCTCATGAGCTTTACAGTATAACTGACCACTCACTCACGCATGAAAGTTAAAAAAAAAAAAAACCAACAACCTCCTCGAAGTGTGACTTGCACTATTCGTGTCCATTTTGAACATAGTATTCAGTTACTCAAATGAGATTTTGAACCCATTTTTGGGTTACTAACATTCTATTTTGTCAAATCAAATAGTCAGATATTCAAATAATCAGATATTCTTCTCCCCCCTTGTCCAGCACCGTTGCCAGGTTGGGGTCCATGTGGACCCTATTGATCCACATGTCATATTAATTGGAGCATAGTTTTACACCTGATGCCATTCCTGCCACAACCCTCCCATTTCTGGGCTTGGGAAACAACCATTCACACCTATGGGCAATTTAGAGTAACCAATTAGCCTAACTGAATGTCTTTGGACTGTGGAGGAAACCGGAGCTCCTGGAAGAAACCCATGCAGACACAACTCCACACAGAAAGGCCCCTGCTGGCCACTGGGCTCGAACCCAGAACCTTCTTGCTGTGAGGCAGCATTGTTACCATTGTGCCACTCAGTATAATCACATATTAATATGAGAAAAAATTCAAGTGATATTAAGTTTGCTTTTCCTCCCTTTCTCAAATAATTTGCAAGCAACTTTTTAGATGCCACTGACAAACAGAGCAGTTTTTTTTTAAATACAATCCCAATTCCACCCACTCTTGTTTGTACTTGCCCATGACACAATCTAATTGGTTCTCTTTGCCAAAATACTATGCAATCAAATCAGTTATTAACAAAATTGAACAGAAGAAAACATTTCCTGAATATTAAAAAATTCAATGTGTTCCTTTGAAAAAAAAAAAAAAGGCCATTCCTAAATCTTCCAGATGTCAAAGTTCCTCCTTCAAATCACATCTGGTCAATTTTTCTTCGTGTTGTTTTTTTTCCCCAAAAATATATATATTTTTTGATTTGTTCTTTATGTCTCATGCATAAATTCTTTGAGTTCAATTTTTCATATGTAGAAATGAAAAAGTTGAGGTACATTTTCATTGTTGTGGATTATCGTGAAAACTTTTGCACTCAACTCCGTTAATGAGACTTTTCCTGCAGTCCAGAGCGTCTCGCTTTGTCAAGTTTCTCTCTGTCAGTAAATGAGACTCTGACAGAAGGAGAGAGACACAGAAGCAAGAAGCGTCGGCTTTCTTCTTTGTCAGAATCAACATGACAGATGCAGAACCGCTCCAGATGTTCTCTCTCTGTTTCATTTCACCTGCATCCAAGAGCTTCTTTCGCATCTCTAGCTTGGTCAGACGCTCGGCTGCATCGTTCGAGATGTTTGCAGGGTACCTCGGATTTGTACTTTCCCCATTTTGATGAAAAACATGCTTTCATATGGATATATATATATATATATATATATATATATATATATATATATATATATATATATATATATATATATATTATAGGTTTCTTATTTTTATCTCACATAGCCTACATCCGCTCTCCATTTAATTCAATACATATCTGTATATTTTTCAAATTACCTTCATTAAAGTCTTAAAAATAGATGTAAATAAATTTCCTTTGGATATGATTTGCAAATTCAGCTCCATATCAGAATTCCTGCGAGTACAAAATCACATAAATAAATCATATCAATGATTCTAAAAGAGTGTTCACTCAACTGTCTACATTTAAATGGCGTCATGTTCCTTGTGTTTATGAGACGATTCTTATTTATGTCCCAGTCTTGCCCTATCAATTATCTGCTAAGTTGAACACAATGCTAGCATGACTCAAAATGCCACAACCCTGGTCGGATTACAGTGAATGTTAATGCTAATACACTAATTTTAGCTGAACAGAGTCTTTTCTTTGTGATAGAACACCGTATCTGAGAGAAATGTTGTGATTCCAGACACGTTTGTCACATTTCCAGTGTCACTGTGCCTTTCCATTGTGAAAATACACACACACACACACACACACACACACACACACACACACACACACACACACGTGCACGCACAAGACTTCATGCTAGCTCCATAACTACCTTCAGTTATTAGCTAGCTTATACCAAGTGTTATCACAGTTTTGACTATTTGAATGACAAATGTAGCAAGAAGTTAGCATCTTCTGTTAAAGGAAGACAATTAGTACATCATTCCACCATGTTCCATACAGAATCACATCTCCGTTTCAACCAAACAATTTTTCTTTTCCTGGTTTTCTTAGACGTAGGCACAAGTTTTTGACCTGTTTGAGTTAAAATGAGCAAATGCATGCTTTAATTAAAGTCTACTTCACCTGAACAGCAGAAAGAGTGCTGCGAGCATGGCAGATAGAAACATTCTCATTAGTTTTCTCTGCTTTCTTGTCTGACAGCACCTGCGAGGCTTTTTAACTCTCAGCTGTTTAATTGATTCTCACTTGCAGGTTTGGATGAAAGCATCGGCCAGAGCATCTTCTAATAAACATGGAAGTGTGAAATGTTGCTTCATCTAATGACAGAGAAAACACGCTTCAATGTTTCAGTGCTGTTTTACACCTAATACCAAATTTCTAAAAATGAGCCAGTGATTGTGTTGGAGGAGTGATGATAAGTTCCAAGCTGAGCTCGAGTGAACTGGAGAGAGATGGTTCAGGATCGTGTTTATTGATGATGGAGCATTAAATGTCGAGCGGTTGTTTTCCTGTCTGCCTTTTTTCATTCATTTATTTCTTAAAACTGTTGCACGTAGAGATACATCAATCAACTGAATTGATATTCCATTTCTTTCTTTCTTTTGAAGAGGACAGACTTTCTTTCTTTCTTTGGAAGAGGACACTTGACTGCGTTTCTTTCTTTCTTTCTTTCTTTCTTTCTTTCTTTCTTTCTTTCTTTCTTTCTTTCTTTCTTTCTTTCTTTCTTTCGAAGAGTACACTCAACTGCTTTTCTTTCTTTCTTTCGTTCGAAGAGGACAGACTTTCTTTGGAAGAGTACACTCGACTGCTTTTCTTTCTTTCTTTCTTTCTTTCTTTCTTTCTTTCTTTCTTTCTTTCTTTCTTTCTTTCTTAGAGGACATTAGACTGCTTTTTTCTTTCTTTCTTTCTTTCTTTCTTTCTTTCTTTCTTTCTTTCTTTCTTTCTTTCTTTCTTTCAAAGAGTACACTAAACTGCTTTTTCTTTCTTTCTTTCAAAGAGGACATTCGACTGCGTTTCTTTCTTTCTTTCTTTCTTTGGAAGAGTACATTAGACTGCTTTTCTCTTTCTTTCTTTCTTTCTTTCGAAGAGTACATTAGACTGTTTCTTTCTTTCTTTTGAAGAGTACACCCAACTGCTTTTCTTTCTTTCTTTCGAAGAGGACAGACTTACTTTCTTTGGAAGAGGACACTTGACTGCTTTTCTTTCTTTCTTTCTTTCTTTCTTTCTTTCTTTCTTTCTTTCTTTCTTTCTTTCTTTCTTTCTTTCGAAGAGGACAGACTTTCTTTCTTTCTTTGGAAGAGGACACTTGACTGCCTTTCTTTCTTTCTTTCTTTCTTTCGAAGAGTACACTCAACTGCTTTTCTTTCTTTCTTTCGAAGAGGACAGACTTTCTTTCTTTCTTTCTTTGGAAGAGTACACTCGACTGCTTTTCTTTCTTTCTTTCTTTCTTTTGAAGAGTACACTCAACTGCTTTTCTTTCTTTCTTTCTTTCTTTCTTTCTTTCTTTCTTTCTTTCTTTCTTTCTAAGAGGACATTAGACTGCTTCTTTCTTTCTTTCTTTCTTTCTTTCGAAGAGGACATTAGACTTTCTTTCTTTGGAAGAGTACGCTCGACTGCTTTTCTTTCTTTCTTTGAGGAAATTAGACTCTCTTTCTTTCTTTCTTTGGAAGAGTATACTTGACTGCTCTTTCTTTCTTTCTTTCTTTCTTTCTTTCTTTCTTTTGAAGAGTACACTAAACTGCTCTTTCTTTCTTTCTTTCTTTCTTTCTTTCTTTCTTTCTTTCAAAGAGGACATTCGACTGCGTTTCTTTCTTTCTTTCTTTGGAAGAGTACATTAGACTGCTTTTCTCTTTCTTTCTTTGGAAGAGTACATTAGACTGCTTCTTTCTTTCTTTCTTTCTTTCTTTCTTTCTTTCTTTCTTTTGAATAGTACACTCAACTGCTTTTCTTTCTTTCTTTCTTTCTTTCTTTCTTTCTTTCTTTCTTTCTTTCTTTCTTTCTAAGAGGACATTAGACTGCTTCTTTCTTTCTTTCTTTCTTTGAAAGAGTACACTCGACTGCTTCTTTCTTTCTTTCTTTCAAAGAGGACATTCGACTGCGTTTCTTTCTTTCTTTGGAAGAGTACATTAGACTGCTTTTCTCTTTCTTTCTTTGGAAGAGTACATTAGACTGCTTCTTTCTTTCTTTCTTTCTTTCTTTCTTTTGAATAGTACACTCAACTGCTTTTCTTTCTTTCTTTCTTTCTTTCTTTCTTTCTTTCTTTCTTTCTTTCTTTCTTTCTTTCTAAGAGGACATTAGACTGCTTCTTTCTTTCTTTCTTTCTTTCTTTCTTTCTTTGAAAGAGTACACTCGACTGCTTCTTTCTTTCTTTCTTTCAAAGAGGACATTCGACTGCGTTTCTTTCTTTCTTTCTTTGGAAGAGTACATTAGACTGCTTTTCTCTTTCTTTCTTTGGAAGAGTACATTAGACTGCTTCTTTCTTTCTTTCTTTCTTTCTTTCTTTCTTTCTTTCTTTCTTTCTTTCTTTCTTTCTAAGAGGACATTAGACTGCTTCTTTCTTTCTTTCTTTCTTTCTTTCTTTCTTTGAAAGAGTACACTCGACTGCTTCTTTCTTTCTTTCTTTCTTTCTTTCTTTCTTTCTTTCGAAGAGGACATTAGACTTTCTTTCTTTGGAAGAGTACGCTCGACTGCTTTTCTTTCTTTCTTTGAGGAAATTAGACTCTCTTTCTTTCTTTCTTTGGAAGAGTATACTTGACTGCTCTTTCTTTCTTTCTTTCTTTCTTTCTTTCTTTTGAAGAGTACACTAAACTGCTCTTTCTTTCTTTCTTTCTTTCTTTCTTTCTTTCAAAGAGGACATTCGACTGCGTTTCTTTCTTTCTTTCTTTGGAAGAGTACATTAGACTGCTTTTCTCTTTCTTTCTTTGGAAGAGTACATTAGACTGCTTCTTTCTTTCTTTCTTTCTTTCTTTTGAATAGTACACGCAACTGCTTTTCTTTCTTTCTTTCTTTCTTTCTTTCTTTCTTTCTTTCTTTCTTTCTTTCTTTCTTTCTAAGAGGACATTAGACTCTCTTTCTTTCTTTCTTTGGAAGAGTATACTTGACTGCTCTTTCTTTCTTTCTTTCTTTCTTTCTTTCTTTCTTTCTTTGGAAGAGTACATTAGACTGCTTTTCTCTTTCTTTCTTTCTTTCTTTCTTTGAAAGAGTACATTAGACTGCTTTTCTCTTTCTTTCTTTGGAAGAGTACATTAGACTGCTTCTTTCTTTCTTTCTTTCTTTCTTTCTTTCATAAAAATGCCTCAATTAAAGGCATTTCAATCAGCAACATTTCTGGTACTCCTTCTCTTAGTTTTTGTTATATTTGTTTATTTTTAAATTCTTGAACAAAACTCATAAAATTGTTTGGGAAGTTGTTTGTCTCGTAATATACATTTTTTTGTACACCATCAAACAAAAGTGTGTTTTTGTTTCCATAAAAATTATAAAATGCGAAATGATAAAATTCATTAGTTCCCAAAGAATGATGAATAATTTTTGTGATTCCAGCAAAAGTCCAGGATTATCATGCAGATTGTCCATTTAAGTAGGAATGGATGAAAACTTTGTACACGGTCATGGCATGGGGTGTGTGTGTGTGTGTGTGTGTGTGTGTGTGTGTGTGTGTGTTGGCGAAAGCTGATGAAAATGCTTTTAGGTGTGATACAAGTATGGCAGATGGGAGACTTCTTACCTCTGCAACACACATTTCTAGTCACACGCTTCAGTGCAAATTATAGATGTGTGCGAAATTCACACTTCCCACACTAGCACAGTAATTTGCACAGACACGTGTGTGTGTGTGTGTGTGTGTGTGTGTGTGTGTGTGTGTGTGTGTTGGGCTTATTAGGAGATTAATGCTAACTGGTTTCTTTTAAATGGTGCCTTGCTGTTGGATTTCATCCCACGCTTCACAGTGAAGAAGTTCGTTGCACCCACATGCACAGAATTGCTCTCTGCTGTGATCTTTAGAGTGCGAATTCTCATCACCACTGCACCCAGCACGTCACTCAGGAGCCCCGGGCCATGGCGGTGCATGTGATGCAACTTCATGTTTACTGTTGTTGACCGTTGCGATGGTAATTTTTCAGAAGCAGCTTGGAGTTCGTGCTCAGCCACGATTATGCAGGCACGCTCAAAAGAGAAGGAACAAAGGGAATTTCGCCCTGGGAGGATTCACAATTAGATGGCACTGAAGCCATAAGCTCACGTCCTGCTCTGAGGCGCGCACCCAACTGTTTGAGGTTCCTGTTTAGGCCTGTTTATGTTCCCATGTTTTCCCGAAACAGCCAGAAGGCTTCACATGTGACACTGAAATGTTGTAACTCTGAAGTTCAGCAAACTATTAGTCGAGGTAATGAAAGCCTTCTACTGACAAAAACAAGGATAATGATTTCAAAAAAGTGATGAGGTGAATGATTAAATAGTTATTAATCTGGATCACTGAGACAGATCCAGAGATTGACAGAGTATTGTTGGAAATTCAAGTCATTTCAAAAATCCACATTTGGATCATTTTATTGTCAGTTGTTTTTTTTTTGGTGCCTGCATTTGTGTCATGCTAATTAACAGTAATTTATTCATTCATCTCATTATCTCTAGCCGCTTTATCCTGTTCTACAGGGTCGCAGGCAAGCTGGAGCCTATCCCAGCTGACTACGGGTGAAAGGCGGGGTACACCCTGGACAAGTCGCCAGGTCATCACAGGGCTGACACATAGACACAGACAACCATTCACACTCACATTCACACCTACGCTCAATTTAGAGTCACCAGTTAACCTAACCTGCATGTCTTTGGACTGTGGGGGAAACCGGAGCACCCGGAGGAAACCCACGCGGACATGGGGAGAACATGCAAACTCCGCACAGAAAGGCCCTCGCCGGCCACGGGGCTCGAACCCGGACCTTCTTGCTGTGAGGCGACAGCGCTAACCACTATACCACCGTGCCACCCAGTAATTTATTGTTAATAATTAATTAACTAATTAATTAATCTTTAGCTTTAAACTGCTGGCTACATTTACAGCCCACATACTTTACGTACTGATGGAATTTTCATGATGGATAGTGTCGCCGATTTTTAGTATCTCAGCTGTTGAAGCACGAAAGCAGCCTCATTATTCAGAGAGTTGAACATTGGGAGTTGGACATTTTTACTGTCTTGCTTCAAGCTAAATTGCGGTGTTGCCCTGGGATACGATGTTGAAAAGAAATAAAAATAAATTAACTGAAGCACTTCATACACAAAGGAACGATAAGGAAGAGAAGCGCTGGAATCATTCTCCTTTTTTAAAAGCAGTCTTTGAAAAATCTTTTTTCTTGATTGAAGCAAAGCTTTTTGGGGCATTTATTCTCTCTCTCTCTGTCATCCTTTGGATTCGAGTCAAATCCTATTATTTCTGTAGATAACTGAAATTCATAAAAGGATAAGTAGAATAAAAAGGAAAACATTGATGAAAAATAATTTGAACATATCAAGAAATAATAAAAAGAAGCCACAAGAATTGAAAATATCTCACATTCAGTCAGTAAAAAAGGGGAAAATCTGTGAAATTGAGAATCAGTATAAAATCAGCAAAATTCATCTTCACAAAATTAATTAATTGTTTTCTGACAACATAGTTGGGTTGAAAAATAAAAGCGCTCTCTCTCTCTCTCTCTCTCTCTCTCTCAACAGTTTTTAGTGCAGGTAGTAGTCCATACTTGTTAGTTTACCCCTAGTGATGAGGACACAGTCTGTGTGTGTGTGTGTTTCTCACCTTTCCTGGAGATAAGTCTTGCCAGCAGCTCATTGAGGTTGGCACGTGGGTTGGCACCGTGGCCTGCGCTCACACTGGAATCCATCTGCGAGGGCAGAGCATCGTTCTCTTCCTGCACCGGAGAGGAGCGGGTTCGAGCCGCAAAGGTGACCGAGAGGGCGGCCAGAAGCACGCACACACACACGCCACAGTTCATCCTGTGTTTATGTGCATGGGTGTGTTTGAAACAGGTGGAATTTGAGAGACAGAGAAAGAACCATTGTAAGTCCTGACTGCATGCTATCTCTGATTGGAGTACTGTAGTGCGCAGGAATGAATTAGACAGATCGAAAGGCAAGAGAACAATTTACTGCATTATTAGTGTAAAAATATGAAAATAAAATCTCCCCCAAAATAATCAAATCAAATAAAAAGGAGGTGAAATAGGAATAAAAGTACAAATAATTAAGTCAAATAAAACTAAATCAAAAGTTGGAAGTAAAATAAATTGTTTTCAAAACATTTAAAAGCATTTAAATTATCATAAAAATGTATTTTTTTTTAAAACCATCACTAAAATGTGGAACATTTGCAAAGTGAGCAAGAAATTGCAAAATGAAAACATTTAATCATGAAAACCTATTCAGTAAAAACATTCTGCTATTTATTGTTGATTCATCTTTGTAATATTGATGTCTGCTGTTTTGTTTTAGAGTTTTAAAGGGCAGCTTTGGCATAAATTTCAGTCAAAATCAAGACTTTTGAGCAAATTAGCACACGATAGAGCGTAAATATTTCCCACTAACCAGATCATATTTGTGTAATACAGTATATAAAAGATAGACAGACAGACAGACAGACAGACAGACAAATAGACAGATGGATAGAGAAGCATGCAGACAGATAAAGGGTTTTAGATTCAAGATCCATGAGATGTTTGTCAGTTTGTCCATAAATAAGTGTAGAGAAAGGTTGAAATCACGTTTAAGACCTATGGTGTGACATAAAAGACAAAAAACAAGACAAAGGACAAACATAAACCAGTGCAAGTTGAGTTTTACCTTGCCTTGTTGAGGAGCGCGTGCTGCTCGTCTGGGAGTGAAAGCAGTTGTTCTCATGAAGAAATTCAAGAGGCATTTATAAATCCTACCCAGCTGTGACGTATTCTCTCTCTCTCTCTCTCTCTCTCTCTCTCACTCACTCACACACACACACACACACAATCTGTGTTGCTGCTCTCCCTCTGTATGTCAGCACGTCAATAAGTGAGTGAATAAAAAAAAAACTGCGCCATGAAAATGCCAAACTTCAACTCCTCCAAAAATAAACTTCATCACTTATATGTTTTACGAGTGCACAAGAGCTGAGGAAGAAGGTCAGAGCATATGTTTTATTCATTGAGTAAATCTACAGTATACATGCCTATAAACCACTTACACTCACTGGCCGCTTTACAAGGAACTTGTTCTTGATTCTAAGATTCCTACAGTGGGGCAAAAAAGTATTTAGTCAGTCACCAATTGTGCAAGTTCTCCCACTTAAAAAGATGAGAGAGGCCTGTAATTTTCATCATAGGTATACCTCAACTATGAGAGACAAAATGAGAAAAAAATATCCAGAAAATCACATTGTCTGATTTTTAAAGAATTTATTTGCAAATTATGGTGGAAAATAAGTATTTGGTCAATAACAAAAGTTCATCTCAATACTTTGTTATATACCCTTTGTTGGCAATGACAGAGGTCAAACGTTTTCTGTAAGTCTTCCCAAGGTTTTCACACACTGTTGCTGGTATTTTGGCCCATTCCTCCATGCAGATCTCCTCTAGAGCAGTGATGTTTTGGGGCTGTCGCTGGGCAACACGGACTTTCAACTCCCTCCAAAGATTTTCTATGGGGTTGAGATCTGGAGACTGGCTCGGCCACTCCAGGACCTTGAAATGCTTCTTACGAAGCCACTCCTTCGTTGCCCGGGCGGTGTGTTTGAGATCATCGTCATGCGGAAAGACCCAGCCACGTTTCATCTTCAATGCCCTTGCTGATGGAAGGAGGTTTTCACTCAAAATCTCACAATACATGGCCCCATTCATTCTTTCCTTTACACGGATCAGTCGTCCTGGTCCCTTTGCAGAAAAACAGCCCCAAAGCATGATGTTTCCACCCCCATGCTTCACAGTAGGTATGGTGTTCTTTGGATGCAACTCAGCATTCTTTCTCCTCCAAACACGACAAGTTGAGTTTTTACCAAAAAGTTCTACAAGCCCGATTCCAAAAAAGTTGGGACAAAGCACAAATTGTAAATAAAAACGGAATGCAATGATGTGGAAGTTTCAAAATTCCATATTTTATTCAGAATAGAACATAGATGACATATCAAATGTTTAAACTGAGAAAATGTATAATTTAAAGAGAAAAATTAGGTGATTTTAAATTTCATGACAATAACACATCTCAAAAAAGTTGGGACAAGGCCATGTTTACCACTGTGAGACATCCCCTTTTCTCTTTACAACAGTCTGTAAACGTCTGGGGACTGAGGAGACAAGTTGCTCAAGTTTAGGGATAGGAATGTTAACCCATTCTTGTCTAATGTAAGATTCTAGTTGCTCAACTGTCTTAGGTCTTTTTTGTCATATCTTCCGTTTTATGATGCGCCAAATGTTTTCTATGGGTGAAAGATCTGGACTGCAGGCTGGCCAGTTCAGTACCCGGACCCTTCTTCTACGCAGCCATGATGCTGTAATTGATGCAGTATGTGGTTTGGCATTGTCACGTTGGAAAATGCAAGGTCTTCCCTGAAAGAGACGTCGTCTGGATGGGAGCATGTTGCTCTAGAACCTGGATATACCTTTCAGCATTGATGGTGTCTTTCCAGATGTGTAAGCTGCCCATGCCACACGCACTAATGCAACCCCATACCATCAGAGATGCAGGCTTCTGAACTGAGCGCTGATAACAACTCGGGTCGTCCTTCTCCTCTTTAGTCCGAATGACACGGCGTCCCTGATTTCCATAAAGAACTTCAAATTTTGATTCGTCTGACCACAGAAGAGTTTTCCACTTTGCCACAGTCCATTTTAAATGAGCCTTGGCCCAGAGAAGACGTCTGCACTTCTGGATCATGTTTAGATACGGCTTCTTCTTTGAACTATAGAGCTTTAGCTGGCAACGGCGGATGGCACGGTGAATTGTGTTCACAGATAATGTTCTCTGGAAATATTCCTGAGCCCATTTTGTGATTTCCAATACAGAAGCATGCCTGTATGTGATGCAGTGCCGTCTAAGGGCCCGAAGATCACGGGCACCCAGTATGGTTTTCCGGCCTTGACCCTTACGCACAGAGATTCTTCCAGATTCTCTGAATCTTTTGATGATATTATGCACTGTAGATGATGATATGTTCAAACTCTTTGCAATTTTACACTGTCGAACTCCTTTCTGATATTGTTCCACTATTTGTCGGCGCAGAATTAGGGGGATTGGTGATCCTCTTCCCATCTTTACTTCTGAGAGCCGCTGCCACTCCAAGATGCTCTTTTTATACCCAGTCATGTTAATGACCTATTGCCAATTGACCTAATGAGTTGCAATTTGGTCCTCCAGCTGTTCCTTTTTTGTACTTTTAACTTTTCCAGCCTCTTATTGCCCTTGTCCTAACTTTTTTGAGATGTGTTGCTGTCATGAAATTTCAAATGAGCCAGTATTTGGCATGAAATTTCAAAATGTCTCACTTTCGACATTTGATATGTTGTCTATGTTCTATTGTGAATACAATATCAGTTTTTGAGATATGTAAATTATCGCATTCTGTTTTTATTTACAATTTGTACTTTGTCCCAACTTTTTTGGAATCGGGGTTGTATTTTGGTTTCATCTGACCATATGACATTCTCCCAATCCTCTTCTGGCTCATCCAAATGCTCTCTAGCAAACTTCAGATGGGCCTGGACATGTACTGGCTTAAGCAGGGGGACACATCTGGCACTGCAGGATTTGAGTCCCTGGCGGCGTAGTGTGTTACTGATGGTAGCCTTTGTTACTTTGGTCCCAGCTCTCTGCACGTCATTCACTAGGTCCCCCCGTGTGGTTCTGGGATTTTTGCTCACCGTTCTTGTGATCATTTTGACCCCACGGGGTGAGATCTTGCATGGAGCCCCAGATCAAGGGAGATTATCAGTGGTCTTGTATGTCTTCCATTTTTTAATAATTGCTCCCACAGTTGATTTCTTCACACCAAGCTGCTTACCTATTGCAGATTCAGTCTTCCCAGCCTGGTGCAGGTCTACAATTTTGTTTCTGGTGTCCTTTGACAGCTCTTTGGTCTTGGCCATAGTGAAGTTTGGAGTATGACTGTTTGAGGTTGTGGACAGGTGTCTTTTATACTGATAACGAGTTCAAACAGGTGCCATTAATAGAGGTAACGAGTGGAGGACAGAGGAGCATCTTAAAGAAGAAGTTACAGGTCTGTGAGAGCCAGAAATCTTGCTTGTTTGTAGGCGACCAAATACTTATTTTACCAAGGAATTGACCAATTAATTCAGTAAAAATCCTACAATGTGATTTCCTGGATTCTTCCCCCCATTCTGTCTCTCATAGTTGAAGTGTACCTATGATGAAAATTACAGGCCTCTCTCATCTTTTTAAGTGGGAGAACTTGCACAATTGGTGGCTGACTAAATACTTTTTTGCCCCACTGTATTCTTGGCTGCAGGAGTGGAACCTAATGTGTTCTTCTGCTGTTGCATGTTGAGATGCTTTTCGGCTCACCACAGTTGTAAAGAGTGATTATATGAGTTACTATATACTGTACTTCCTGGCAAAAAAAAAAAAGCTTGAACCACCTCAAATCTGTCCATTTTCTGATCTCTGACCTCTCTTATCAACAAGGCATGTGTTTCCACCCACAGAACTGTCACTCCCTCACTCACTTACTCAATGTTTTTTGTACCATTCTGTGTACAGTGACTGTTGTGTGTGAAAAGCCCAGGAGATCAGCAGTTTCTGAAACACTCAAACCAGTCCATCTGGCTCAAACCAGCACCCATGCTACAGTGAAAGAAAGTCACACTTTTCACAATTTTTCCCATTCTGACATTTGAACATTGTGAGCATTAACTGAAACTCTTGATTTGTATCTGCATGATTTGATGCATTGTGCTGCTGTCAAGGGATTGGCTGATTAGAGAACTGCATAAAATAGCTGATGGATTGGTTCGAGCTGCCAGGAAGGATATCGCAACTCATAGCAACTCTTTACAACCGTGGTGAGCAGAAAAGCATCTCAGCATGGAACAGCAGATCATAATATTGAGTTCCACTCCTGCAGCCAAGAACAAGAATCTTAGAATCAAGAACAAGTTCCGATTAATGTGGCCGGGGAGTGTATACTGTATTGAAAAGATTGAGAGAGAAAAGAGAGAGAGAGAGAGAGAGAGAGAGAGACAGTTTCTGGATGAAATAGATATTTACAGTGGTGCTTGAAAGTTTGTGAAACCTTTAAAATTTTCTATATTTCTGCATAAATATGACCTAAAACATCATCGGATTTTCACACAAGTCCTAAAAGTAGATAAAGAGAATCCAGTTAAACAAATGAGATAAAAATATTATACTTGGTCATTTATTTATTGAGGAAAATGATCCAATATTACATATCTGTGAGTGGCAAAAGTATGTGAACCTTTGCGTTCAGTATCTGGTGTGACCCGCTTGTGCAGCAACAACTGCAACTAAACATTTGTGGTAACTGTTGATCAGTCCTGCACACCGGCTTGGAGGAATTTTAGCCTGTTCCTCCATACAGAACAGCTTCAACTCTGGGATGTTGGTGGGTTTCCTCACATGAACTGCTCACTTCAGGTCCTTCCACAACATTTCGATTGGATTAAGGTCAGGACTTTGACTTGGCCATTCCAAAACATTAACTTTATTCTTCTTTAACCATTCTTTGGTAGAACGACTTGTATGCTTAGGGTTGCTGTCTTGCTGCATGATCCACTTTCTCTTGAGATTTAGTTCATGGACAGATGTCCTGATATTTTCCTTTAGAATTTGCTGGTATAATTCAGAATTCCTTGTTCCAACAATGATGGCAAACCATCCTGGCCCAGATGCAGCAAAACAGGCCCAAACCATGATACTACCACCACCATGTTTCACAGAAGGGATAAAGTTCTTATGTTGGAATGCAGTGCTTTCCTTTCTCCAAACATAACGCTTCTCATTGAAACCAAAAAGTTCTATTTTGATCTCATTTGTCCACAAAACATTTTCCAATAGCCTTCTGGCTTGTCCACATGATCTTTAGCAAACTGCAGATGAGCAGCAATGTTCTTTTTGGAGAGCAGTGGCTTTCTCCTTGCAACCCTGCCATGCACACCATTGTTGTTCAGTGTTCTCCTGATGGTGGACTCATGAACATTGGCTAATGTTAATGTGAGAGAGGTCTTCAGTTGCTTAGAAGTTACCCTGGGGTCCTTTGTGACCTTGCCGACTATTACACACCTTGCTCATGGAGTGATCTTTGTTGGTCGACCACTCCTGGGGAGGGTAACAATGGTCTTGAATTTCCTCCATTTGTACACAATCTGTCTGACTGTGGATTGGTGGAGTCCAAACTCTTTAGAGATAGTTTTGTAACCTTTTCCAGCCTGATGAGCATCAACAACGCTTTTTCTGAGGTCCTCAGAAATCTCCTTTGTTCGTGTCATGATACACTTCCACAAACATGTGTTGTGAAGATCAGACTTTAATAGATCCCTGTTCTTTAAATAAAACAGGGTGCCCACTCACACCTGATTGTCATCCCATTGATTGAAAACACCTGACTTTAATTTCACCTTCAAATTAACTGCTAATCCTAGAGGTTCACATACTTTTGCCACTCACAGATATGTAATATTGGATCATTTTCCTTAATAAATAAGTGACCAAGTATAATATATTTGTCTCATTTGTTTAACTGGGTTCTCTTTATCTACTTTTAGGACTTGTGTGAAAATATGATGATGTTTTAGGTCATATTTATGCAGAAATATAGGAAATTCTAAAGGGTTCACAAACTTTCAAGCACCACTGTATATTTATTATTAAATACACCATTGTGTATTTGTGTTCATTTTTCCTGTAGATGATTCACTCAGGTGTGTTCATGATGAATTATCCATCCATGCAGTTTATGACCAGGCACCATAAAGCCGTTTGTCCGTTTATGAGCTTCAAGAAGGTGCCTAAATTTGTGCATGTTTCATCCTTGATGGAGGATGAGCCATGAGACAGAAAACGAGGTCAAACACAAAATTGAAATGGAAACACATTTTTGTATTTAAGTCACATGAATGGCATGAAGAGCAACAGGAAATGCTACCTTGATGAAAAAAGGGTGCTCTATCCCCCTTTTTCCATCAACAGGGAACAGGTTTTGAACCATTCTGAGCAAAAATAAATTGGTTGAGAACCTGAAAAGTTGGCTTCCAAAATACTGGAGCCAAAATAATGCTGGTTTTTAGCGTGAGCTGTGATAACATCAGTGGGCGTGTCATTCATTTAGAAAGGAAGCAGACTGCAGCAACGGAGAACGCAATGGAAAAGGATACATCTTTCGAAAAAATGGAAAACAAATATCTGCAAAAACAGAACAAAAGGCTGTTGGGAATCAATGCGCTCCATGACCAACCTGTTTTTTTCTTTCTCTTGAAGGTCATAAGAAAAAAAAAGCAGCTCGTTGCAGCAGGTTACAGAGAAAGCGCAAAGCATAAAAACACATCAATCATGAAGCTTTCTTTTCCGGCTTCACCTCAGCGTTGACACTGGAGACTCCTTCCATCAAATGTGAAATAAACGTCTCCTCACACACAGAGAATTTCACCATATCGTCCGTTACACGTAACGTGTCTACCATGCAAGTCTCCGCCATCTTGTGACTCCTGTTTACTTCCATTGTGTGTTACGCAACGCCCTCCGTTCACGATGCATAAAAGGCTGGTGCTGCTATAACGCAAGTGAGAACAAGAACAAACTTGTTTTATGACATGGTGTTTTCTTAAATAAAAAAGAGTAATCATTGTCAAATTGCTGTGGTTGAACAAGAATAAACACTGAAAAGCACGTGTCGTTATCGGAAAACAATCAGCTTCCCCGGTGGTAACAGGAACGCTGCAGCTCACCATGCCCTCACTGATTATATCGCTATAAAAGCAGAACCCATTGTGTTTTATTCCTTACATACGCAGAAATCAGTGCAGGTGTATTTTGTTATTGAAGCAGATGTCAGTTTTGGACTTCTGCCGTTAGTTTGATTACATTTACGTCTTGTTTATGATGCACAATTGATCAAAAATAATTGCATCCACTTCTCATAATCATTATATAATAATAAGAATAAAAGCGGAATCAGATGTTTGGAAAGTACCAAGAAAATGGATAGAAAAGCCTCTCTCATGCAGTCTCTCTTGGTTATCGGGGGTAGCATTTGCTTGGCCAGCGTGAGAACACTTGCGTGGGAGGTGCAGTGGGGCGTGAGAATTGATTGGCTGGCGCGTGGGAGGTGTTGGTGTTACTGCACTCCCTTTTTTTTTTTCAGGTACGTGTTAGAACCTCCTGTTGCACGTTTTCGGTCTCCGGGAACAGGCCATGTTCAGAAAACTTGCCTCTCAGTGGGCTAACAGGTCACAACACTGATGCTAGAGTGTCACAAATGCGTCACTGACACTGACATCCTTGATGTTTTGGAGTAAAGCTGGTTTCCAGGGTATGGCAGCTGGATCCGGGTTTCATTTCGCTGATTTTGTTCCATGCGACGATGCTGTTGGTTTGAGGGCGATCTCGCCGGTGTTTTCCATCTGAGCGGACATGAATAGCCAGTGAATAATGACTTACGGGTCGTTTAGCTTAGTGTCAGCTTAGCTAATCGTGATAAGATAGGAATGATCGCATGCATGACAATTTTCCCTTTGGGTGGTAATTTCTTTGCGTCCTCCAGCTCAAGCGTGCACAGTGGTGTCTCGAAGCTACAGGTGCTGCTGTGTAGTAAACATGAAATCAAAAAATTGTTTGGAGTAACAAAAACACGTACACAGGCAGTGAAAAAGACGAGAGGCAAAGATTGTTGGGTGTAAAGAGCTCAAAAGGACAGGAGATTTACAGCTTGGAAGATAAGATTTTGATTTTTGGAAGTACAGCAAATGAGTACTTCCTATCCAGTGGTGCTTGAAAGTTTGTGAACCCTTTCGAATTTTCTATATTTCTGCATAAATATGACCCAAAACATCATCAGATTTTCACAAAAGTCCTAAAAGTAGATAAGGAGAACCCAGTTAAACAAATGAGAAAAAAATATGATCTTTGGTCATTTATTTATTGAGGAAAATGATCCAATATTACATATCTGTGAGTGGCAAAAGTATGTGAACCTCTAGGATTATCAGTTAAATTAAAGGTGAAATTAGAGTCATGTGTTTTCAATCAATGGGATGACAGTCAGTTGTGAGTGGGCACCCTGTTTTATTTAAAGAACAGGGATCTATCAAAGTCTGATCTTCACAACACATGTTTGTGGAAGTGTATCATGGCACGAACAAAGGAGATTTCTGAGGACCTCAGAAAAAGCGTTGTTGATGCTCATCAGGCTGGAAAAGATGACAAAACCATCTCTAAAGAGTTTGGACTCCACCAATCCACAGTCAGACTGATTGTGTACAAATGGAGGAAATTCAAGACCATTGTTACCCTCCCCAGGAGTGGTCAACCAACAAAGATCACTCCAAGAGCAAGGCGTGTAATAGTCGGCGAGGTCACAAAGGACCCCAGGGTAACTTCTAAGCAACTGAAGGCCTCTCTCACATTGGCTAATGTTAATGTTCATGAGTCCACCATCAGGAGACCACTGAACAACAATGGTGTGCATGGCAGGGTTGCAAGGAGAAAGCCAGAAGGCTATTGGAAAAAATTTTTGTGGACGGACTAGACCAAAATAAAACTTTTTGGTTTAAATGTGAAGCATTATGTTTGGAGAAAGGAAAACACTGCATTCTAGCATAAGAACCTTATCCCATCTGTGAAACATGGTGGTGGTAGTATTATGGTGTGGGCCTGTTTTGCTGCATCTGGGCCAGGATGGCTTGCCGTCATTAATGGAACAATGAATTCTGAATTATACCAGTGAATTCTAAAGGAAAATGTCAGGACATCTGTCCATTAACTGAATCTCAAGAGAAGGTGGGTCATGCAGCAAGACAACGACCCTAAGCACACAAGTCGTTCTACCAAAGAAGGGTTAAAGAAGAATAAAGTTAAAGTTTTGGAATGACCTAGTCAAAGTCCTGACCTTAATCCAACCGAAATGCTGTGGAAGGACCTGAAGCGAGCAGTTCATGTGAGGAAACCCACCAACATCCCAGAGTTAAAGCTGTTCTGTACGGAGAAACAGGCTAAAATTCCTCTAAGCCGGTGTGCAGGACTGATCAACAGTTACCGCAAATGTTTAGTTGCAGTTATTGCTGCACAAGGGGGTCACACCAGATACTGAAAGCAAAGGTTCACATACTTTTGCCAATCACAGATATGTAATATTGGATCATTTTCCTCAATAAATAAATGACCAAGTGTAATATTTTTGTCTCATTTATTTAACTGGGTTCTCTTTATCTACTTTTAGGGCTTGTGTGAAAATCTGATGATGTTTTCAGTCATATTTATGCAGAAATATAGAAAATTCTAAAGGGTTCACAAATTTTCAAGCACCACTGTATCTGTGGTTTTTCTCTGAAATTTATTACTTTAATCTCAGAAATTCAGAGGTTTTTTTTTCTTCTTCTTGGCATTATTCCTCCTCCCCCAGCTCTGCATTTTTTTCTTTTTTCTTTACTTACAATGGCCTGAACACACCTTCATATCAAAAAGAAAATTCTAAAGGGTTCACAAACTTTCAAGCACCACTGTAAACTCTTGCAGGTGAATGTCCCTGGGCTTGAAGATACCTTGTGTGGGATTTTTTGCTCTGAATTTTTTACTTGCAATCGGAATGTAACCGAATACGAATAAATTATTCAGAATGAGCGGATATTGTGTTCTCAACAGATAGGAGACGCGCTTGCCAGAAAGTTTCTCATACAGTTCATCAGAGCTGGGATCACATGAGACACACACACACACACGCACGCACAAAATAGTTACGTGAGTGGGAAGTTTCTATATTCATGTGGGCGAGCAGTCAGATATGAAGCCCACGGGTGTGCGTGAGCTTGCCAGAAAGATTTACCGAGCATCTGGTTGAGACTCGTGGTATACATCCGCCCTGGGCGGATTTTAATATCATCAAGATAAGTCAGAGATGAAGCTTGCATGACAGGTTCCATTAATTCATTTTAATTCACCTGAAATGTCTCCACATTTACAGCATTCATTCGTTCATCCTCAGTAACTGCCTGATCAAGGTTGTGGTTAAAAATCAGCAAGTAGTTTGTTTATATTTCTGGAACCAGATAAATTTGGGTGAAAATAGTGATGAAACTGGAGTGATGTAACTGAGGTTGAAGAAATGTCAGAGGTTGAAGACAGACATAATACTGGCATTTCTCCCTCCGGTGTTATCTTTCTCGCATTTTCCATCGTGGTAGAGTTCATAAAAGAACAAAAAAAGAGACAAAAATATAATACTTGGTCATTGTAGCAAGTGTTCTAGGTGGGTGGAGCACAGAAGCATGGCAGGCCAGAACTGAGTTCTCAAAAACTCGTTTATTGTAGCTTTTCAGCTTTTAACTACACACATACACACATGCACACACACACACACAAGTATCCAGGTTGGGGAGTAGCCCCCTTCCTCCACTCTCCCTCTCCTCTTATAGGGCGCGGTCACTGGGGAAGACACACAAACACAGGTTAATTCCCGTCAGGTGCAGTGATTCCGCCACTTACCTTCCCTGACTCTGCCCTCCATTCACAGACCGACGCTTGACCATGCCCCCGCTGCCACAGTCATTTATTTATTGAGGAAAATGATCCAATATTACATATCTGTGAGTGGCAAAAGTATGTGAACCTTTGCTTTCAGTATCTGGTGTGACCCCCTTGTGCAGCAATAACTGCAACTCAACGTTTCCGGTAACTGCTGATCAGTCCTGCACACTGGCTTGGAGGAATTTTAGCCCGTTCCTCTGTACAGAACAGCTTCGACTCTGGGATGTTGGTGGGTTTCCTCACATGAACTGCTCGCCTCAGGTCCTTCCACAACATTTCGGTTGGATTAAGGTCAGGACTTTGACTTGGCCATTCCAAAACTTTAACTTTATTCTTCTTTAACCGTTCTTTGATAGAACGACTTGTGTGCTTAGGGTCATTGTCTTGCTGCATGACTCACTTTCTCTTGAGATTCAGTTCATGGACAGATGTCCTGACGTTTTCATTTAGAATTCGCTGGTATAATTCAGAATTCATTGTTCCATCAGTGATGGCAAGCCGTCCTGGCCCAGATGCAGCAAAACAAGCCCAAACCATGATACTACCACCACCGTGTTTTACAGATGGGATAAGGTTCTTATGCTGGAATGCAGCGTTTTTCTTTCTCCAAACATAACGCTTCTCGTTTAAACCAAAAGTTTTATTTTGGTCTTGTCTGTCCACAAAAAAATTTTCCAATAGCCTTCTGGCTTGTTCACGTGATCTTTAGCAAACTGCAGATGAGCAGCAATGTTCATTTTGGAGTGCAGTGGCTTTCTCCTTGCAACCCTGCCATGCACACCATTGTTGTTCAGTGGTCTCCTGATGGTGGACTCATGAACATTAACATTTGGCAATGTGAGAGAGGCCTTCAGTTGCTTAGAAGTTACCCTGGGGTCCTTTGTGACCTCGCCGACTATTACACGCCTTGCTCTTGAAGTGATCTTTGTTGGTCAGCCAATCCTGGGGAGGGTAACAATGGTCTTGAATTTCCTCCATTTGTACACAGTCTGTCTGACTGTGGATTGGTGGAGTCCAAACTCTTTAGAGATGGTTTTGTAACCTTTTCCAGCCCGATGAGCATCAACAATGCTTTTTCTGAGGTCCTCAGAAATCTCCTTTGTTCGTACCATGATACACTTCCACAAACATGTGTTGTGAAGATCAGACTTTGATAGATCCCTGTTCTTTAAATAAAACAGGGTACCCACCTGATTGTCATCCCATTGATTGAAGACATCTGGCTCTAATTTCACCTTCAAATTAACTGCTAATCCTAGAGGTTAACATACTTTTGCCACTCACAGATACAGTATGTAATATTGGATAATTTTCCTCAATAAATAAATGATCAAGTATTATATTTTTTGTTTCATTTGTTTAACTGGGTTCTCTTTATCTACTTTTAGGACTTGTGTGAAAATCTGATGATGTTTTTGGTCATATTTATGCAGAACAATAGAAAATTCGAAAGGGTTCACAAACTTTCAAGGACCACTGTAAATGCGTGTTAGTCCAGGAACATGACTTGTGCTAGACTTGGATTATAGTGAGGGAGGACTGTGCAGGACACCAGCTTCACTCTCTCTTCCCTGACCTCCTGGTCCAGTGGTGAGGCGTGGCTGAGATGACTGGGGGAAGTCTGGGGTGCAGTGGGATGACCAGGATGACCTACGTGTCTCGCCATGCTCTGAGAAGCATGTCCCGCAGCTGCATTGCTGGATGTCGCCTTCCTGTCTGTTGAAATGTGACCGATGAGGGTTGGGTTTCTTCCGCACATACCGCCTAGGATCCAATCTTCACATCCTTGGGGTGACAAGCCCCATGAATCACTGAGAGTCAATGACTCAACGGCTACCCTAACCTGGTTTAGCCGGTCTGCTGAAGCCATTGCCCAGGAGGTGGCGCACTGCCACATGCAAGCAGTTCTAGGAGCCACAGGTGAGATCTGAGTGCCAGGCAGGAATTAGTAGTGAATGAGCTGTCCTGGAAGGGACACAGCAAGCCCCACCCCCCACAGTAAAGGTGCTATCCTGTCTACCCCATACCCCACCAACCCCATAGTATGAATACATTTGGATTGAACAAACAATGTGTTCTAAACAGGTATGAAGAGGCCTCCTGGCACAAAAGTCAAAGTCCCTCCCATGCCAGGACCTGGTCTTCCCAGGTAGTCTCCCATCTCAGTACTAACCAAGCCCTGAAGGTACATTGGGTGGTGCCGATCTTTGCTTCTATAGCCTCCAGCCTCTCACTTATATACACTTAGGGTTGCAGTGGGAGGCTAGTCCTCTGGTAACCATGAGAGTTTGACTCCCCACTCACATCTGTATTGCAGTGTGCCTTGCCAGACGGCAGTAGATACCATTTTTATGATGGTCTTTGGTATGGCCTGACGGTGAGTCAAATTTGCAATCTCCTGGTCGAGAGGGGGACATGCTAACCATAAGGCCAGCTTGCAGTGACCCTCTTGGCACAAACAAGAAGTGCAATGCAGGCTTGAGCCAAGTTCATTCGAATAGATCTTCATATTGTATCCAGAGACCTTTCTAGATCTTTCTGGAATGGAATAAATCCCAAAACTGAGGTCAGTCTGATCAAATATTATTATTTTTGTCAACTATCAACAAGATTTGAGAAAGAGATAATCGTTTTGAAATATACCATAGTTGCTGAGCTTACTCAGTTAGATGACAGAGAAAGCTTGCCAGAAAGTTACACAGATTGGTTGAGACTTGTGATAAACGTGAGTGAGGCAGCTGATCACGCCCACTTCTTGGTTGAATCCGAATAAAGATAAAGTGGAGTGCTAAACAGATACAAATACTGTAACTGTGATGTGAACATGGTATGTGCAGTATGTAAATTTTGTTTGGAAAGGCAATGTTTCTGGGAGGCTCAAATATGATTGGCATTTATTTATTTTTCTAAAGAAATAACCTCACATGCCAAAAAAAGACTAGATGTCCCATAATGCATTTGAGTCATACGTATTCGTTAGCAGACAACCTCATCTTAAATGTTACATTACTACTCTTCAGTCACATTTAGATGCTTTTAAGAAAGCCCTTCTTTCTCAGGCATGATCTGTCTATCTTTAAACAAACCGTCAGACAGGTTGAGTGGGTTCACTTTGGGGACAATTACTGCATCTGAATCATTCTACGCAGTAATTGTCTATATAGGTGAGGTGTAATTCTTCTGCGAGTGCATTATGTGCTGCTTACTGTATCTCATTTGGAAAAAAGTTTTCTTGGCTAGGTGCAACAACGAAGACAAGATTTGTCAGAAGGACACAGATCAAAGGTAACAGTCTGGATCTTCTCTGAAAAGCATTAAATCTGCCATTAACTGAAATCGTATTCAAAGTAATTGCAAATGACCTCTGGTGAGATCACTCGCAAAGAAAATATCCAGAAAAGAAATCGTCGCTGAAATTTTGCTTCATGCAGATGAACAGGTAACACGAATCTCTGACTGTGTAATTGGAGGTATGATTAAAGTTAGTGGATATGACTGTTAATTATCACATTTCAACCCACAGAGGTCAAATCCCTGGAAAACTACAGTTTTCTACAGAATCTCAGGCACATATCTGAGCATGTTGTTGGGTGAGTGATAAATTGTTCAGTCGAATGAGAAGAAAAAGAAAATGAAAGAAGTAAACCACTGAGTGACAGTGACAGGGGTTAACATCACCCGCATTGCCTGAGGTGTCAGAATGACAGACCATACACCTTGACTTTGGTAAACAATGTAAATAATTCAGACTTGTATTAATGTGTGTGATACTGCTATACTAGGAAATTAATCACATCGCTGTTTATGTGTTTGCAAATCCAAGGAGACAAATCCTGACTCGAAGCAGGGTTTCTCACTACCTATGGAACTATACACGAATTCAGGATGCAACCAAATATGAAGAGATGAGAACAGATAACGTGTCATAACAAATGCAGATACAAATTAGAACAAGATGAGTGTTTTTTTTTCTTTTTTTGGCTGCTTGAGATTTGAGGTATGTTTCATGACAGGGATCCTATGGGACTTAGGCACTTTTAACAAGTTCACTCATATACCAATTAGCAATAATGTTATGACCAGTGACAGGTGAAGTGAATAACATTGATTCTCTCAATACAATGGCACCTGTCAAGGGGTGGGATATACTAGGCAGCAAGAAACAGTCAGTTCTTGAAGTTGTTGTGTTGGAAGCAGGAAAAATGGGCAAGCGTAAGGATCTGAGCAACTTTGACAAGGGTCAAACTGTGATGGCGAGATGACTGGGTCTGAGCATCTCCAAAATGGCACATCTTGTGGGGTGTTCCTGGTATGCAGGGGTTAGTACCTCCCAAAAGTGGTCCAAGAATTCAAAGAACAACTGGTGAACCGGCGACAGGGTCATGGGTGTTGAAGGCTCATTGTTTCACATGGGGCACGAAGGCAACCAAATCCCACAGAAGAACTACTGGAGCACAAGGTTAATAAGAATCATAATAAGTTCAATTTATATAGTGCCTTTCACAAACCCAAGGACACTTTACACAAGAGTTCCATACACACACACACACACACACACAAACAAATAAATAAATAAATAAATAAATAAATAAAGACCACACTAGGAAGAGTAGTGTAAGGTAAAGAGGAAAATTTTCAAGTTAGCTTTTCAGTTTTTCAGGTTCTGAAAAAGTTAATGCTGGCTAAAGTAAAAAGGTGTCAACATTATCTTTTTCAGTAGTTTGTACGACAGCAGCCTGTGCCTCATATCACAAGCATGTCCATCCTGTTAGGGTTTTGCTGGGATTCGAACCTGGTTCGTTGGTGTGATAATCCAGCAAACCCCCACTAGGCCACCAGGGGGATGACTCAAATGCAGAGGCGTGAGGCGGAAGTAGAAAAAGAATCAAAAGGTTTATTTAAACTATATACACTATATACAGGGCAAAACAAAAGACAAAAAAAAACCAAAGAGTATAATCCAAAAGAAAAGCAAAGTGCAAAAATTCAAAAGCTAAGAAGATCAAAAAACATAGTACAAAGGAAACTGGAGATAAACATAACAGCACAAAGACTCCGTGACAAGAGGACTGAACTCAGGGGTATAAATAGACAAACTAATTAAGGACACAGGTGAAGATAATTAGGCAATTAACACAAACACAAAACACAGGAACAGTGGCGGCCTCTAGAGGCCAAAATAAACACGACATGAAAAGGAAATAACAGCGGCCTCTAGAGGCCAAAACAGTCCTAGTCCTAACAGGACCCCCCCCTCTAGGAGCGTCTCCTGACGTTCCCAGGGCGATCCGGATGGGCCGAATGGAAGTCCCGACATAGTTCTTTATCAAGGACATCCCGAGCAGGAACCCAGCAGCGCTCCTCAGGACCATAGCCCTCCCAGTCCACCAGATATTGCAACCCGCCGCGGACCCGGCGGGAGTCAAGCAGGCGATTCACAGTGAACACAGTCTGCCCCTGGAAGATGCGGGGGGGTGGGGGGTTCCTAGGGGCAGGGGCATACGTAGACGTCAGTACGGGCCGTAACAGGGAAACATGGAATGTGGGGTTGATCCTCAGAGTCCGGGGCAACTGGAGCCGGTAGGAGACAGGGTTCACCCTGCGCACCACCTTGAAGGGGCCAATGTAGCGAGGAGCAAGCTTGCGGTTCTCCACCCGCAGTGGAAGGTCCTTAGTGGACAGCCAAACACGCTGCCCAGGGCGGAAAGCGTGTGCAGGTCTTCTATGGCGGTTGGCCTGAGTCTGGTTGGTTCTGGAGGTCTGTATGAGGGTCTTCCTGACCTTGCTCCAGGTCTTGCGACACCGTCTCACATATTGGTTGACCGAGGGCACCCCCGCGTCCTCCTCCTGGTCCGGGAACAGAGGTGGCTGGAACCCGAATTGGCACTGGAATGGCGACAGCTTGGTGGCCGATGACTGCAGGGTGTTGTGGGCGTACTCCGCCCATGGCAGCCAGGTGCTCCACGATGTCGGGTTATCCATAGCCAGGCCTCGCAGGGTGGTTTCCAGGTCCTGGTTGAGCCTCTCCGTCTGACCATTGGACTGTGGGTGAAACCCAGAGGAGAGGCTGGCAGTGGCTCCGATGACCTTGCAGAACCCGTGCCACACTCGGGAGGAGAACTGGGGCCCTCGGTCTGAGACGATGTCCTGTGGAAGACCAAAGACTCGGAAGACATGATTAAACAAAAGTTTCGCAGTTTCAAGAGCAGAGGGGAGTTTGCACAGTGGTATGAAGCGGCAGGCCTTGGAGAATCTGTCAACTAAGACCAAAATGACCGTGTTACCTTGTGACTCAGGGAGACCCGTGATAAAGTCGACTGCCACGTGGGACCAGGGACGCCGGGGAATGGTCAGAGGATGCAGGAGACCCTGGGGACGCTGTCGTGGGTTCTTGGTTCTGGTGCAAACCTCACAGGACAGGACAAATGACCTTACTTCCTTCTCCATGTTAGGCCACCAGAAGCGTCTTTTCAGGAAGTCCAGGGTCCTCCGAGCTCCCGGGTGGGCGGTGAGAGGGGAAGAGTGACCCCACTGGAGAACCTTGGCCCGGGCTTGATGTGGGACGTACAAGAGGCCTGGTGGCCCCGTCCCAGGACCGGGGTCCTGGCGTTGGGCTCGTCGGACAGCCTCCTCAATACCCCAGCGGACAGGGGCCACAATCCGGGACACAGGGATAATAGGCCCGACTTCATTCTCCCTGTTAGTGGCAGAGAACAGTCTGGACAGTGCGTCAGGTTTGGTGTTCTTGGAGCCGGGGCGGTATGAGAGGGTGAAGTCAAACCGACTGAAAAACAGGGCCCACCTAGCCTGTCGAGGGTTCAGTCTCTTGGCTTGCTGGAGGTACTCCAGGTTCTTGTGGTCAGTCCAAACCAGGAATGGATGTTGTGCTCCCTCCAGCCAGTGCCTCCACTCCTCAAGGGCCAGTTTGACCGCTAGCAGTTCTCGATCCCCCACATCGTACCGGGACTCAGCAGGACTCAGGCGGTGGGAGAAGTAAGCGCAGGGGTGCAGCTTTCCTTCCGAACGTTGAGAGAGCACCGCGCCGACACCACTGTCCGAGGCGTCCACCTCCACGATGAATGGTTGGGAGGTGTCCGGGAGAACCAGAATGGGTGCCGTGCAGAAGCGGTCCTTGAGGTCTTTGAACGCCTTTTCTGCCTGAGGAGACCAGCCATAAGATCCACCTGTCCCTTTGGTGAGGTCTGACATGGGTGCTGCCACAGAACTGAAGTTCCTGATGAACTTGCGGTAGAAGTTAGCGAATCCTAAGAACCGCTGAACCTCCTTAACGGACTTGGGAGTAGGCCAATCCCGGACGGCCAGGGTCTTGGCAGGGTCCATTTGGAGTTGGCCTGTCCGTACAATAAATCCCAGAAAGGAGACCTCGGGAACATGAAATTCGCATTTCTGGGCCTTGGCGAACAGATTGTTCTGTAGCAGCCTCTGGAGAACCTGGCGGACATGGTGGCGGTGCTCCTGCACGGTCTTGGAAAAGATAAGGATGTCGTCGAGGTAGACAAAAACGTATAGGTTAATCATGTCCCTTAAGACGTCGTTGATTAGGGCCTGAAAAACAGCTGGTGCGTTGGTGAGTCCGAAGGGCATCACCTGGTATTCGTAGTGCCCAGACGGGGTGTTAAAGGCAGTCTTCCACTCGTCTCCCTGTCGGATACGGATGAGGTGGTATGCGTTCCGTAGGTCCAACTTGGTGAAGACGGTGGCGCCTTGGAGCAGGTCGAAAGCTGTGGACATCAGCGGAAGGGGATATCGGTTGCGCACAGTGATCTTATTCAGGCCCCTGTAATCAATACATGGTCGGAGCCCCCCATCCTTCTTGCCGACAAAGAAGAAGCCGGCTCCAGCAGGTGAAGTGGAGGGTCGAATAAACCCAGAGACCAGGGCATCTTTGAGGTATTCCTCCATGGCCTTGCGTTCTGGCTGAGAGAGTGAAAACAGTCTGCCACGAGGAGGGGTAGTCCCAGGGAGCAAGTCGATGGCACAGTCGTAGGCCCGGTGCGGAGGAAGAACGGCGGCCCTGCTCTTGCTGAATACCTCCTTGAGATCCCAGTACTCTGTGGGAACTTGAGATAACTCGGTGAGATCAGGGGGCTCGGCAGGAGACACAGGAGAGCTAGAGAGCAGACAAGAGGCATGGCATGCAGGGCCCCATTCCACAACCTGGCTTGTTACCCAGTCTATGCGAGGGTTGTGGCGAGTAAGCCAAGGAAGGCCTAGAATAACTGGGAACTCAGGTGAAGGAATCAGGTGCAGGGATATTTCTTCCTTGTGACCTTGAGACTGGAGGAAAACTGGAGAAGTAACTTGGGTGACTCTTCCATCACCTAACGCTTGGCCATCGAGGGCAGACACAGACAGTGGGACTTCAAGAGGTGCAGTCGGAATATTGATGCTTTGGGCGAAGTGAATATCCATAAAGTTCCCAGCCGCCCCTGAGTCTATCAAAGCTTGACAAGAGTGGACAGACTCACCCCAGGAGATGGAGACCGGGATGTAGATTCCTTGGCCAGGGAGTCCGGGAGAGAGGGTAGGCCCCGTCACAACCCTCCCTCGGCTGGACGGGGCGGTCCTTTTCCCAAGAGTTCGGGACATGATGCTCGGAAGTGACCAGGCTTGCCACAGTAGATGCAGCACTTGTCCCTCCTTCTGCGCTCCCTCTCAGATGCGGAGAGGCGAGTACGACCCACTTGCATGGGTTCTGGACAGTCACTGAAGGAGGTAGACGGTCTCCAGGTAGAGGTAGGGAGGCTGGGGGGGCTCAAGGCTTGGTGGCGTTCTCTCATCCTGTTGTCCAGACGAATAGCATGTGAGATGAGGGTTTCGAGGTCACTTGGGCATCCAATAGAGGCCAGACCGTCCTTGATGGGGTCAGACAGACCATGGTGGAAGGCTGACACCAGGGCAGTCTCGTTCCATCCACTTACTGCTGCGAGTGTTCGGAACGAGATGGCGTAATCTGCGACGCTTCCTCCTTGCCGGATGGACATGAGCTTTCGGGCTGCGTCGGTACTGATGTCTGCCTGATCGAAGACCTGAAGCATCTCTTCAGAAAACAGCTGGAAATCAAAGCACTCAGGTCCCTGTCTTTGCCAGATAGCAGTAACCCAGGCTCGCGCCTTACCAGCTAATAAGGTGATCACAAAGGCAATCTTGCGGCGATCCGTAGTGTAGGTGGTAGGCTGAAGCTCAAAGGTGAGTTGACACTGGGTAAGGAACTCTCGGCACTCACTGTGCTTGCCGTCATACCTCTGTGGTGCAGGAAGGCTGGGTTCGCGAGGTGAAGAAGGCAGCATTGCAGGAGGCACTGGAGCAGGAGTGGGAGCTGGATCAGGAGCAGGAACTGGATCAGGAGCAGGAGATGCAGGCAGAGATGTCAGCTGTGCCAGGGTTTTCCCAATTTGCTGAAGCAGTTCCTCGTGGCGAGTGAGGGCCTCACGTTGGCTGGTGAGCGTACGTCCATGAGCGTCCATGGTCGCTCCGAAGCGTGTCAAAGCTGCCATAATTCCCTGAAGGTTGGCCGGGTAGACAGTTGAAGCAGCCTCTGCTGAGTCGGTCATGACGGAGTCTTTCTGTTAGGGTTTTGCTGGGATTCGAACCTGGTTCGTTGGTGTGATAATCCAGCAAACCCCCACTAGGCCACCAGGGGGATGACTCAAATGCAGAGGCGTGAGGCGGAAGTAGAAAAAGAATCAAAAGGTTTATTTAAACTATATACACTATATACAGGGCAAAACAAAAGACAAAAAAAACCAAAGAGTATAATCCAAAAGAAAAGCAAAGTGCAAAAATTCAAAAGCTAAGAAGATCAAAAAACATAGTACAAAGGAAACTGGAGATAAACATAACAGCACAAAGACTCCGTGACAAGAGGACTGAACTCAGGGGTATAAATAGACAAACTAATTAAGGACACAGGTGAAGATAATTAGGCAATTAACACAAACACAAAACACAGGAACAGTGGCGGCCTCTAGAGGCCAAAATAAACACGACATGAAAAGGAAATAACAGCGGCCTCTAGAGGCCAAAACAGTCCTAGTCCTAACACATCCATTATTTGTAACCACTTATCCTGTGCAGGGTCACAGGCAAGCTGGAGCCTATCCCAGCTGACTATGTACAAGAGGCAGGGTACACCCTGGACAAGTCTCCAGAACATTGCAGGGCTGACACAGAGAGACAAGCAATAATTCACACTCATGGTCAATTTAGAGCCACCAATGAGCCTAACCTGTATGTCTTTGGTGGAAACCAGAGCACCCAGAGGGGACCCACACAGACAACATGCAAGCTCCACATAGAAAGGCCCCCGTCGGCCGCTGGGCTTGAACCCAGAATCTTCTTGCTGGGAGGCGACAGTGCTAACCACTCCACCACCATGCCTCACAAGCATGTGCAAACAAAAAATGGTAAGGATGTCAGCAGAACAGTGACAAATACAAACACAAATACTTGGAGCTTCAAGCTTTGGAGAATGTTTCAAATGTTCATGTCATGTGACAATATTTTTGCCAACTTCCTGTTTTTATTCCCTGATATTACATTGAAAATAATGTTGACCTGCAAGGCAGGAATTTTCACTCACTGTTTCATTTTGCTCAAGAGCAATACGATTGTTAAGGCAACATTCCTGTCAGTTCTTGATTACAGGGATATGATTGCCAGGCAGGATTTAATTCCTGGCCTGAAGCCTCTGTTTCCAGTTTGGATCAAACTTGTTGCTGATCAAACTTGTTCTCATGACTGGAGTATACTTCCTGTCCTGGATTTCTTGCTGTTTTTGGACCATCGGTACAATTGGTCCCACTGGGCCAGTGGTACCATTGAGAACAATTGCTTTTGTACCATTGGAGGTATTTAATGTGTTGACTTGATATTGCCTTTATGTCAGGAATTGGGGAAGCCAGGGCCTAATGGTTAGAGAAGCAGCTTTAGGAACAAAAGCTTGCTGATTCAATTCCCTGGACCAGCAGAAATGGTTGAAATGCCCTTGAGTAAGGCAGCTAACCCCCAACTGTGACCCAAGCTGCTCTGGGTCTGTTGGACGTTGCTCTGGATAAGAGTGTCTGCTTGATGTTGCTCTGGATAAGAGTGTCTGCTTAATACCATTAATGTAACGTAATGAACTGGAAGCAGATGCAGGCAGTTTCTTTTGAAACACATTCCAAAAAAATAACAAAAAGCTCAACAATGGAACATGTGAAGACCAGTGCTAAAATACAGCACTCATTAAACACATGAGTCAGATGTGAACAGTCATGTGACCCAGAGTGTCATGGTCAGGTATTGTGCAGGGGCTGATGGGAATCACCACTCTGATTTATAAGTGTTTAATATCACTGTGCTGTTCAATGGCCAACTGTGATCAGGTGGTGATGACCTCACCCACGACAGAGTCAGCGGGGCGAGGTACTGTGATCAGTGCAGTTCGTTTGTCTGTTTGTTTGTGTGTCTGTCTGTTAACAATCTAGCATCTAGACAGTTCCACCAATTGACTTCAAATTTTCAAGATAGGTGGGCAATGGTCCGTAGATTACCCGATTAAATTTTGGGGGTAATCGGGTCAAGGTCACCGGAAAGGTCAAAATCTTTTTTTTTTTTTTTACGATAACTTTCTTCAAATTCATCATTTTCACTTCAAACCAAAATGTGCATCTTTCAATTCTGCTTTCAAGCATATGCTGCATTATGGGGTAGCTTGGACAGTCTTTGTAGCGGTTGGGGTTTAAAGGTCAGGGGGGTCAAGGTCATCAGTCAAAATAACATTTTCTGTTAAAACTCAAAAACGGTTGCCGATAGACAGATGTTTACAATTATGAGCATATAGGAACTCCCATATGGCCTTTCATTTGGCACCATGATCTTTGACCTTGAGTGACCCTGAAAGGTCAAACTCAAGGTCATGGATTTTCAGAGGGCTATAACTTGAAAACAGTTTATGGTAGACAGATATTTACCATTATCAACTTATAGGAAGTGCCATATGTGCTTTCATTTGGCACCATGATCTTTGGCCTTGAATGACTTTGAAGTGTCAAACTCAAGGTCATGGATTTTCATCGGACTGTAAACTGACAGCTGATGATTGAGAAATATGACCATTATCAACATATAGGTAGTCCCATATGGGCTTTCATTTCGCACCATGAACATTGACCTTGAGTGACCTTGAAATGTCAAACTGAAGGTGACAGATTCACCTTGTAAGGTGAATAGGCCAGATTTGTAAAATTGAGTATCAAAAGCACTAAAATAAGTGCTGCTGGGCAAGGTTTGTTTTGCCTGGCAACACTTGTTAATTGTTGATCTGGGATAGTTTTCTGTGAGGAAATGTTGAGAGAGGTTTGAGAACAGGAACTGACATTGCATGACGTTGAAAGTCACAAAGTATAAAATGTCAGGTGTCCTTCATTAATTAATTAATATTAATAAAATATCAGCCATGGATGGGAAGACCCAATATTTTCATTTGCACAGTATTAATTATCCCCTTGCATCCCATTGGATCTCACAGCATCACTCTTCAGTCCTTTTAATTCCAATAATATTGAATCATATTATCTGTCCTTTCATTCATTATCAGCACTTCTGCACAAGACAAGAGATACTTTACCTAAACTGGTAATAGCCTGGAGTTAATGATAAATCATGACTCCTCATTTTTTCCTGAGATGTCTGTGCGAGTTCTGCATTTTCAAGATGATTGCTCATCGCATGTCTCAATCTCAAGCTGCACTCATTTCCAAATGTGTTTTTGCAATCTACAAGGAAGCCAAAGCACAGAAAAAGCTGCTATAATTATCTTTGGACACAGTGGTATCGGAGAAATGGTGGCTCATTGCGCTGCACTGATGAGATCCTGGAGCCAATGGCACTTCATGTCAAATGAATCAAGCCTGGAGAGGCACCTGGGTAAAGCTGAAAGAGGCACCTGGCATCTCTCCGCCTCCTCTACCCCTTCCTCATCTCCATGACATAGAGGACGATTTAGAGTTTATAGACAGGGAATTATCCTCGCTGTTCCCCAGTGAAGCTGATTGCAGACAATGTTTTTGAAAAAGAAGACCAAGGCTGCGAAAGTATAAACACAGTGACCCATGGGTGACCAGTTTCTCCACTCGCTTCGATTATTTTCATGCATTTTGAAAGTAAGTCTTGAAATACATGACATGCTTTCCTGGATATTTATATGTATGTGCAGAATTTTAGAGTAGCTGTTGACTTTTCCTCTGCAGTTTCTCTCTCTCTCTCTCTCTCTCTCTCTTCTGTATCTGAATGAATGTCAAGTTATTCAGAATGCACTTGTGAATGCACGTATATGTAAAGTAGGATTGGATAGGTGTTGCACCACAAGGCAGCATCTTGGAGGAATCTGCTCTATCTGCCCTCTTCCGCATACATGAGTTCATTGACATCAACTGAGGACTCAGTTGATTCTGGAACTGAGAGCACACAGAATGGGAGCTCATGTCCATCAAGACACCTCCTTCCAGCAGCAAAAAGTGCTGTTTCAGTTGGCTTCATCTTGTCTGAAAGATAAACCTAACTAATAAAGTACAATTAACCTGCATTTCTTTACCATCTGCTCTGTTGTTTTGTCCACCGCCCCGACGAATAGCCATCCTCATTGTGCCGACTCCTGAGTTAATTACTTGACTAGTTGACGAGGAATGGTGAATTTTAAATCTTAGAGTTAATTACAATGGTGCAGTGGTTAGCACTGTTGCCTCACAGCAAGAAGGTTCTGGGTGCGAGCCCAGTGGCCGACAGGGGCCTTTCTGTGTGGAGTTTGCATCTTCTCCCCGTGTCTGTTTCTCATCTGAGAAATATATAAACAAACACGTTTTTAAAGGAAGAACTTGGATGATTTTATGTTGGCTGGTCTGAGATTAGATTTTATTGATCTAGAGAATGATGATATTTTGTGAACTGTGAATTAAATCATGTCACATGATCCTGCGCTGTTCAACTACAAAGTTGTGCTATTCTCCCTCTCTCTCGAACTTTTTTTCCCCACTCTCCTATAAGTCATCAGAGAAGTTTTTCCATTTGTCCACCTGTAATTGCTTTATTTTTGTCAGGGTGGTAGTGGCTCTGGTGTCTAATGCTGGGAACATTAGGGCATAAAACAGAAGAACCCAAGGAACACAAAGGTTTTTTGGAAAACCCAAAGGCAGGAATCGCAAACCTACATGAGGATAACATGTGAAACTTCACACTGACAGTAACCTGAGTTTAGGATGGATGAGATTTTGATTCTAGACCTAAATATAAATTTGGTGCATTGAAATATGTAAATACATGGTTTTATTAACTGGCAAAACTGATTTCTGGGACTGATTTCAAATCAACCTTCTTGATTTTTTTCTTTGCTTTTCCTTTTCCACAGAGATTAGATGCTGTTTCTTCTATCCTCATTAAAATCATTATCTGGGGATCTCTGGTAAGGCCAGGGTCCTTGGAGGTAAAGCAATCCATAATATTGATCGGACCAAGAGGAAAACAAAAGGAACGAGACAAGGTGCTTTTCGTGATGCCAGCAGCAGCAGGATGTGTGGGTGCATGCGTGCATGCGGTAGCACAACTGTTTTATTGTTATTGCTGGAAAAACAGTCAGTGAAACTTTGATTGTGTCAAGTGCCATCCTTACTTTTCCTTGCAGGGCTGTCTTGACATCAATTTATGGACGTTTTCCAAAAACACAATTACTCTGTCAGTCTGATGAATTAAACCATTTTTCGACCTGGCAAGTTGCACATTATCACAAACTGAACCACAAAACAGTTGTTTAATTGCCTTAGTGAAAGAGATTTGAAAGAAAGTTTTTGATGCAGAAATAATGGACATCTGCCCTGTTCCATGGCAACTACCTGGCAGAGATCTGAACACTGATAAGCAAAAGAAACCTGTCAAGTCATGTTTATTTCTTTCGCGCTTTTAACAATAGACATTGTCGCAAAGCAGCTTTACAGAATTTGAATGACTTTAAACATGAGCTAATTTTATCCCTAATCTATCCCCAATGAGCAAGCCTGTGGCGACGGTGGCAAGGAAAAACTCCCTCAGATGACATGAGGAAGAAACCTCGAGAGGAACCAGACTCAAAAGGGAACCCAGCCTCATTTGGGTGATAACAGACAACATGATTATAACATTAACAGTTTTAACATGAAGTCAGTTTCGTTGATGTTATCACTCTTCATTGATGGAAACTTGAGTGCAAAACTGTTCATGACAACTGCAGTCCCAAAGTTAGCAAGTCAACTGTCATCCTCAGCCAGAAAAGCATGACTGTAAGTTTCCAGAGCATCTTCCAAGTGTGACTTTCAACTGTCTATATGGGGCCGTCCTCCACAGGAGCGATGTGATGAGACTCCAACCAGACGTAGGGCAACCTGTCATCCTCTTATAATACTTTGGGAGTTTTTTTTGAGACTGTATGGTCAAGTTTTTAGCCAAGTAACTAAAAAACTATCAAGCAAATATGCCATCATGATTACATCGTGGCTGTACAAAGGGTAGAAATCCACTTTCCCACTTCTTTAGCATACAAATTTAATTGTTCACAAGTTACCAACTACTGCTGGTTTCACTTGATGAAGAGATTTTGTTGAAAGAAGTCAGGGAAAAAGTGACACTCCAAGCTCAATCCTCAGTAGAAGGGCACTTGGTTGAGTGCATACCTCTGCCAAGCCACATATTACTCAAATCACTTGAACCTCGGATAATACTAAAGCTGTACACCAAATTTCATCCAAAACTGTTCACGACTTTTTGAGTTACATTGGGAACAGAGAAAAAAAATCCTGGATCTACATACATATCTGGAGCCTGGATCCAGATACATGTCTGGACTTGCATCAATGCCTAATCAATTCTTCCTTGGCCCATGGCCCACCTTTCCTCCAAATTTCATCAAAATCCGTTCACTACTTTTTGAATTACATTGGGAACGGGCAAAAAAAAAAAAATCCTGGATCTGCATGCATATCTGGAGCCTGGATACATGTACCCGTACATATCTGGATTTGCATCAAAATTTATCCAAATGTTCCATGGCCCCTGGATCACCTTTCCTCAAAATTTCATCAAAATCTGTTCACTACTTTTTGAATTATGTTGGGAACAGGCAAACCAACAAAGAGGCAAAAACATAACCTCGTCCAACAAAATTCGCAGAGGTAAAAATAGCACAATTATCAGTGCTACCACCTTAATGGATGTTACCTTTTCTAATTTAATTCATTCATTCATTTCATTCATTCATTCATTTGTCTTCAGTAATTGTATTTTGATGGTCCAGGTTGCGGTGGATCCAGTGCTGATCCCAGATTGATGAGAGCCAGGAATAACCTGGATGAGAAGCCTGGATGGGAATCCAATCCATCTTTTCACACCTCTGGGCAATTTACACCATGGCATGTTTTGAAAGATGGGAGGAAGAAACAGACACATGAGGAGAACATGCAAAACTCTGCACAGCTTGGGAGTTTGTTGAGGTAAATGGTATAGATGACTTGCAACCACATGATCAAAATGTGTTATGTCATGAGCGTCCGCCATGATGGTGGATATACAAAGCAACTAGGATGGCAGCTGCTGAAAGCGTGTCTGTAAACAATGCTGAATTTTCTCAGTATTAGCACTATTTGAATGATTGCGCGAAGATAGATATGTGTGGTTTTGACCCATATTATTTTAAAAAGTCAGGCTTTTCTGAAGATAAGATGCTTCTACCTACCATTGAGTACAAATACAAGTCATTTTGTCTCATGACCATTTCGTCCAAAGCCTTTTTCATCCGCACTTCAGTTATTTTATATTTCACGTATTTGTTTGTTCGAAAAAAGGAGGAATTCTCAGTGGAATTTGACTGAAGCAAAACACATTTTTGTAAAGCAAATGAGTGCCATAGTATGGATCATATTAAATCTTTAGGCGCCGAGCAACGCTTTCGTGGGGGCTTTGTTCGCAAATCTCAGGCTGAGGCATGGGCCAACTGACCCGAGACCATGAGCTTTTGAAGGGGGAAGCTTAGAGGGAGGTGCCTGTAAAATTTGGCTTCGGTGCAAGCTCCGTTGGCCAAGTTATTAATTTTTAAAGCTGGCTGGATCATGTTAAATCTTTAGGCGTGGAGCAGCGCTCTCATGGGGCTTTCATTCACGAACACAGGAATACATGAAATATAAAATAATTGATAGTGCATGCAAAAAAGGCCTTGGACGAAATGTCTTCACTTTTGGATGAAATGATAATTGGACAAAGTGCCCTGATCCCCTCGTCTCCTCTCTGTACTTAGCCTCAGAGTTTCCTCGCCCTCTTTCTGAATCACGGACAGAATTCTAAAAAAATTGGAATGTGCCACGGTCACGAGTACTGTTGTGACCACAACCATAGACAGCACAAAGACATGGCATAGCTAAAAGAACGCTTAAACAGTGGAAAAACAAAGAAAGTTGCGCACGCGTGATTATGTTTTGTATGGAATGTCGCTTGACCCCACATTTGTATATCCACCAACGTGGCCGACATCCGGGTTTCTATTTTGCTTTGATGTCACTTGCAAGTCAAGGATTGAACTCGCTTGCTGTCTGTAACCATCACCTCACTGATCTTTTGAAACAAGCATCGTTATTGCTTTACTGTGTTCAGTGGGAGTTAAGCTCACCACTGAGACATGTTTAATTTTTTTTACAGCATCAACTTATCATCTTAAAGATATTCCACAGATGAGAAGATGATCCTTCAGAAATATTATGACGATAGTATATAAATAGTATCTAGAGTATAAATAGTATCTCTTTTTTTGATGTGTCACAACGGAGCACTGGAATCTAGGTTGACGAATCTACGTGTCGGAAAGAAGAATATCCCGAGCGTACACTTCAGGTGAACTGAGTGTTGAGGTGATTTTTTTTAGCTTTGCACATTTATCCCATTCTTCAATCACAAGCAAAGTTGCTGAGCATCATATGCAACATGTAATCACTTCTGTTAAATAATTTCACATTTCAGGGCAGTAACAGCCTTAACATATATAATGTTTGTGTCCTTTAGCCAAGCTGGCTTTTTGGGAAAGTCAGTCTCAGAAAACTGCACTTGCAAAGGAGGTGGGGTGTGGGGGGTGTGGATCAGAGTGAAAGGTAATGAGGAAGACAGGAGTTGAGAGACTTGTGTCAGAAAATATTATCAAGACCCATGGATATATTGTGGATGGCACGGTGGTGTAGTGGTTAGCACTGTCGCCTCACAGCAAGAAGATTCTGGGTTCGAGCACAGTAGCCGATGGGGGCCTTTCTGTGTGGAGTTTGCATGTTTTCCCAGTGTCTGCGTGGGTTTCCTCTGGGTGCTCTGGTTTCCCCCACAGTCCAAAGACATGTGGTTTGGTTAACATGGGGCGGCCTTCAGCCAAGGTGCCCTTAAGCGAGGCACCCCTGGGTGCTGCTCCACGGGCTCCCACTGCTCTGTGTATATGTGTGCTCATTGCTCATGTATGTGTTCACTGCTTCAGTTGGGTTAAATGCAGAGAGGAATTTCACAAGTGTACATATGAAGAATAAAGTTCTTCTTATTTAAGACCTCTGAAATGCTACACTTACTGATTAAACAAGTGAAGAAGTTGACAAGTTAGTTCATCGTCAAACTAACTTGCCTCACTCACTTCAACGAAGTTTATGGAGAAACCCACAGGACAGGAACATGTTTGTGTGATCAGAAATATGTTGGAGGAGAAAGTGAAGAGAAGTCAGAAAAGATTTGAGGCAGAAAGGCGCATGGACCGGAGATGCCGGCAGTGGAGATGTTTAAATTCATGCTGGTCTCGGAAAGAAGAACGTCAAAAGAATGCCAATGTCACACCCCCGTCCCGCCATGCCGGCTTTTCCTTTTACACAGACGTAGATTCCAGCTCTGTTTCGACCAAATGTTCAGGCTCAGAGGTGGAACAACACAGACCCTCCCCCTGTTCTGCATTTGGACGTTTTATCTGTAATGCGAGGTAGAATAAAGGCATAGGATTTCCGCCTTGAGCAGGCTGTGTAAAAAGGAGCAGGCGTCAACTACTTATGATGCCCAGTTCAATCATGGTGGGATCCACTCCCTTCTCATCTCACAACTCTCCAAATATCATGGAATTTTTTGTGGGTTTCCTGAGATGATCTACCCATCCTCTCAAGAGATCCAGTCAAACACAAAGACAAGTGAGCTCAGCTTATCTTGTGACTAACTGGAAGATTCCACTCATCCAATGTGTAGATTTGTTTGTAATGTATTCCATTACTCTGTCAATGGCAATGGAGCAGTTGAGTGTCTCATGACCTTTTGGCTTTTGCAAACGAGCAGTTGGAAGCAGATGAAACAAGGCTGCTCTCATTGCCACTTTTCCCCATGGTTTATTAAGAGATGTGGTCAAAGGGCTGGCTTGCAGAAACACTTGATGAATGGTCACTTGACATTTTCAGTCATTTGTATAAGCTCCTCAAATAAAGGAGAGGTCAGAGTCCCAGTTCTGGTCAACCGTTTTTACAGTATTGTGTATTTTGAAATTATCATTTTGGTAAATAGATCACTGAGGTAAAGCCCTGAGAATCTGGAGATTTTTTTAAATCTTGCATTGATTGGAGAATACCCAACATGGATTTCATCAGATATGAGTCCAGGCAAAACCATCTCTGGATTCTGGGGTATTTTGCGCAGTGGATTCGGTCCTAAAATGTGTTGGCTTCTCACTTTCTCCTTGGTAATACACTTGCCTGATGTACATCATCTTCTCCCTTGTCCAGCACTGTTGCCAGGTCAGGACCCTGTTGATCTACATCATATTAATAGTTTTATGCCGGATTCCCTTCCTGTCGCAACCCTCCCATTTCTGGGCTTGGAAAACAACCATTCACACACTAACACCTATGGACAACAGAGGAGCCAGTTAACCTAACCATGTGTCTCTGGGCTGTGGGGGAAACTGGAGCACTCAGGAAGAAACACACAGATAAGGGGAGAACATGCAAACTCCACAAAGAATGGCTCCCGTTAGCCACTGGGCTCGAGCCCAGAACCTTCTTGCTGTGAGGCAACAGTGAGGTGGTATAACCACTCCACCACCATGCTGGCCTAGTTCTCTGATATCCATATTATGAATTAATTTGAGAGAGAGAGAGAGAGAGAGAGAGAGAGAGAGAGAAGAGATTTTTTTCTTGATTAAACAGTGTAGGCAAGAATTTAATCAGTTCTTGCTTGAAACTTTTTTGGACTGACGACACTCCATTACTAAATGACCTTCTGTCTCTGTGGAGGAAAAAGAGAGATGGATGAACCTAATGAGTGAAAGAGAGAAGCAAATGGAAATGTAATAGTTCGTAATCTCCGCGTTGTTGCTTTCAGCAGTGATATAAATTATTCATTTTGGCCTTTCCAAGTAGCCAATAATTTCTTCTTACACAAAGCCACTTGTGTGTTTGTATAGAGCTCACGGGGCTAGCTTGTACCTGAGGTCATTTAAGTGAAGGTCTTTATTTGGATTATGGGTTCTACTTTACCAGGATATCTGGTGGACAGAAGGGTGACATTTCATTCAGTGATTAATATGATAATTCCAGCTTGGACTATCCATGCAGCAACATTTACACAAAATGCTCGAATAGCATGAGATACTTATTTGAATGCTTCCCATCTTCTCCTTTGTATATCATGAAATGTCTTTTTTCATTTCAAATGTCTTGTTTTTACATTGAATGATATGCTTGACAGCAAAGAAGAAAACATGATTTATTTCTTCAGTCCTCATTTTCTATCCCATTGATTTTTTCCCCAAGCTTAAAGCTAAGTCCTTGGATTTAAAGGTCATAATTTTGATATGATTAAAAAACCCCACACATTTCTGATGTTTCTATTCAAGTCCAACAACCTCAGAGGTGTGATCCACATGTGGATGACTGAAACACAAAATCGACTTAAGTGCCTGCGTAACTCGATTCTGAAGACAAGTAACTTTTCAACCTGAAGATGCTCACTCTGAGAGTTCAGAGTAGAATTTACATTAAAAATCTGAACAGTTTGTTTGTTTGTTTCCATCTCTCCTTTGTTGGGCCTATATTAATGCAAATTTCCACTAGCACGGCTCATGATGCTGCGACAGTCATGTTAATTGCCGCTTGCATGCTGTAGCTATGGACTAAGTTTAATAAACAGCAAGCAGCAGGATTTATTCACCATGTGTGACGGTCAAAAATGCCATACATGTGTTGGGAATGTACAAGCAACTGGGAATATTACAATTATTGAAATACTTGCGAGTGTATTTCAGTGCAGATCTCGAGAAATCAAATCCTAAATCACATATTTGTTCCCTCCCTTCATTATCCTCCATGGCTGATGTTAAAATCTGTAATATGAACAAATTAATCAGTTGTTTATAGCTCATTTCATGTCATGCTTTCTATCAGACTGTAAGATTAGCAAAAATATGTCAAGATGTCACACATCACATCATCTCTAGCCGCTTTATCCTTCTACAGGGTCGCAGGCAAGCTGGAGCCTATCCCAGCTGACTATGGGCGAAAGGCGGGGTACACCCTGGACAAGTCGCCAGGTCATCACAGGGCTGACACATAGACACAGACAACCATTCACACCTACGGTCAATTTAGAGTCACCAGTTAACCTAACCTGCATGTCTTTGGACTGTGGGGGAAACCGGAGCACCCGGAGGAAACCCACGCGGACACGGGGAGAACATGCAAACTCCGCACAGAAAGGCCCTCGCCGGCCCCGGGGCTCGAACCCAGGACCTTCTTGCTGTGAGGTGACAGCGCTAACCACTACACCACCGTGCCGCCCCTGTCAAGATGTCATTTTTGTTATTCATTCAGATGAATGGATTTTCAATTTATTGCATTCTGGCATAACTATAAGCTCAATTCACGGAATACGACTTGTTGCTCATTAAGCTGAAAAGCCACTCATGTTTCAAGCTTTGGCGAGTTGTAAACAGTTTGACAGGCTCCATTAGTCAGCGTTTTGAGAAGCTGCCAGTTGTGGTGGCAACTCAACAGAACACTAAGCTGTCAACAAGCACATTAAATTACAAACAACAGACAGTGTAATGAGCCTTTGTTACTCTCACACCCTGAAGACCTGCTTTTTATTCCCCCTTGTCCCCTTCTCTGGGCACTTGCGCTAAAAACACGTGAGTCAGCTCATCTGGTGAAAATGAACGCACGAAGGCGATGACAATGAATGCCAGAGTGACTCAGGATCCAAAGTGCACATAAACTCTCGCTGACGATTATTTGTTATGATGTTAATTTATATTCTACTCTTCTTCGTTATAAACATAACTTTACATTAGTGGCATTTAGGAGACACTCTTGGCCAGAACGATGTACAAGGTACCCAGAGCAACCTGGGGAGCAGTTGAGGGTTAGGCGTCTTGCTTAAAGGCCCTCCAGCCATTCCTGCTGGTGCGGGGAATCGAACCAGCCACCTTTTGGTCCCATCAAATAAGAGGATTTGAAATCAGAAGGTCGAAAGAATGGATGCTTGCCTTCATTTCGTCCCTCCATAACCGCTTATTCTGTGCAGGGTCACGGGCAACCTAGAGCCTGTGCCAGCTGACTATGGGCAAGAGGCAGGGTATACCCTGGACAAGTCACCAGATCATCACAGGGCTGACACATAACGGTAGAGACAAACAACCATTTCACACTCATGGTCAGTTTAGAGCCACCAATTGTCCTAACCTACATGTCTTTGGGGGAAACCGGAGCACCTGGAGGAAACCCACACAGACAACATACAAACTCCACACAGAAAGGCCTTTGTCAGCCGCTGGGCTCAAACCCAGGACCTTCTTTCTGTGAGGCAACAGTACTAACCACCACACCACTGTGCCACCCGCCTTAATTTCTTACATCATATACGAAATATACAGTAGTCAAGTCAAGTCAAGTTTATTTGTATAGCGCTTTTGACAATAAACATTGTCGCAAAGCAGCTTTACAGAATTTGAACAACTTAAAACATGAGCTAATTTTATCCCTAATCTATCCCCAATGAGCAAGCCTGTGGCGACGGTGGCAAGGAAAAACTCCCTCAGACGACATGAGGAAGAAACCTCGAGAGGAACCAGACTCAAAAGGGAACCCAGCCTCATTTGGGCAACAACAGACAGCCTGACTATAATATTAACAGTTTTAACATGAGGACAGTTTCGTTGATGTTATAACTCTTCATTGATGGAAACTTGAGTGCAAAACTGATTCATGATAACTGCAGTCCTAAAGTTAGCAAGACAACTGTAGTCCTCAGCCATAAAAGCATTACTGTAAGAGTCAAGAGCATCCTCCAGGTATAACCCTCAACTATCCTCATGGGGCCGTCCTTCACAGGAGCGATGCGGTAAAACTCCGACCAGACACAGGGCACCATTATGGATCAAGCAGGTCCGAGGGGCAGAAGAGGCCAGCATCTCAATCCCAGGACCAACATGTAACTCAGAGGGGCAGATTGGGGGGGAAGAGAGAGAGAGAAAGAAAACACATGTTGTTAGGTATGCCCTAAAAATGACAAGTATTAAATCTGTGTGGTAGGCTCGCAGAGACGAGAGTCTTGACATCAGGCATAACACACAACAATGGCATGTTAATACCATTTTGCAGTACTCTGCAAAAGTCTGAGGCACATGTAAAGACATGCTTAAGACCAAAAATGGCCTAAAAATAATTAAATGAAATGTTTCAATGTTAAAAAAAAACACGATAAACTGCAGGAAGCCATAATAAATGAAACAAAGTCAATATTTGGTGCAAGATGACCCTTTGCTTAAAAAAAACCCTAGTCTCAGGTACAGTGAGTACAGTTTTATAAGGAAATGAACTGTAGGTTTTACTAAGCATCTTGCAGAACCAGCCACAGTTCTTCTGGACACTTTGACTGTCACACTTGCTTTGTCATTTTGCACCAAAACCCAGTAGCCTTCATTATGTTTTCTTTTTTCATCTGAAAAGTGCTCTCTTATGTTGCTCAGATACAAACTTTTTTTTTTGTAACATTTAATTTTGTGCTGGAAAACAGACGTTTGGAACTCTAAAATCTTTTTGCATCCCCCCATAGGGTTATACAAAAGACTTTTGCAAAGTACTATATATCATATTTCTTTTCAGAGCAGGTGAAATGACATTAGAGCAGTTACTGCTGAGTGAAAGATTGTGAGTTCAAATCCCAGGGCTGTCACAGAACCTTCTATATTTTGCACGGTCACCTCATAGCAAGCAGGTTCCGGCTTCGAACCTGCCATTTGACTGGAGCCTTTCTGTGTGGAGTTTGCATTTTCTCTGGAGGTTTATGCCGGGTGCTCAAATTTCCTTCCACAGTCCAAAGACATGCAGATTTGGACAACTGACTGCTCCAAATTGACTATCGGTGTGAATGTGAGTTTGAATGGCTGTCTATCTCTCTGTGCTAGCCCTATGATAGATTGGAAACCTGTCCAGGGTGTATCCCGGCTCTCGCCCAATGTGAGCTGGGATTGTCTCCAGCTCACCCGCAACCCGCGATGGATAACTGGTATTGAGAGAGAATGAATGAATGAAAACAAAATGGACTGGCATCTCATCTGGGGTGTATTCCCACCTCGTGTCCAGTTTTCCCAGAAAATTCACACAGGAACGTAAACTGTTTTTGGGAAGCGCAAATCTTTACACCATCTGCATGGGACCATCCAATACAAACCACTGATTATGCAGTGAGTTAATTTTGTCCCCGAGGTTGTTTTGTTAACATGAATCTTAACATCTGGTCATGCACACACAGTGGAAAACCAAGCGTCTCTGGCTTCAGGCACAAATGCTTCCTAAAACTTTCATTCACTGCTGTCAACACCACATGCCTTCAATGTGTCATGAAAAAAGTCTGGTGGAACTCCTGAGAAAAATATAGCCTGCGCTTGAAAGTTTATGGAGTGCCAACATGGATCTGTCCTTCAGGCATTATTAATGCTGCACTTAACAGTGGTCTGTAATGGACACTGCCTGGTTAAGTTCCTCGCCCCTGGGTTGACACGGAGAAAAGACTGACGCACTAATAAGAGGCTGGAGATGCTCTGGACTGTGATTTAGAAAACAAAGAAGGAAAAAACGTTTCCAGATACTGTAGGCTAATATATTAAACTGTGTGCCAAGAGATCACATCTGAGCTCTGCTGCACGCTAACTAGCATGGGAGGTTTTACAAAATACAGAGCAAGACACTGTGATAGCAGTGAGCTGTTTTAGAAATGCATTTTTAAAAGAATGTGTGTGTGTGTGTGTGTGTGTGTGTGTGTGTGTGTGTGTGTGTGTGTGTGTGTGTGTGTGAGAATGAATATTTCATCCCTGGCATGTCTTCTCAGGAGCAGCAGATGGCCTGTCTCTTGCCTTGGTAATGTGCACTTGTACATTTAATTAAGGCGCATCTGGAGTGCCTGAAACTTTCTCAAAGACTCAGTCATCTCTCTCTGCAAAGTTTTCCTTGAAACGTCATTTCAGCTGCCCTTTAAGCCATGCTATTTTGTCCCTATGTACTAGCTTAACTCAGTAATTCCACAATCAGAAGAGCAAATACCATAAATGGCTAATCGATAAAATAATGCTGTTGGACCTTGTTAAAGGTTATCAGAATAAACGTGGTACACAGATCTATCTGGCCCAGAGGAGGCAGATTTCCAGCTCATTTACATCTGCCACCGATGAAGATCGATCTCGGCTTTTACGATTTTGCTTCTCACTGTATGAGCTTATTCATATCAGGTAAAGTCAACATGCAAGGTGGGTGTCTGCAAGTAATTGCATATCACGCTGCATTTGCACTGCGCGTATTATCATTGCTAAGCACACAAATGAAGCACAATAACAGGTACGCTAGATGTTTCATCCTGGTTACTACAGTTCCTCTGTGAGCTTGAGGAACTAAAAATATTTCCTGTGGACTTCCCAGAGCAATCTGCGTCATGACATCAATGAAGAAAAACTTATCACCAATTACTAAAATGCAAAATAATGATGGATACATTAATCCCACAGCACTGTTCAATTCTGGATTCTTATTGGTCAGAAGATGCTTCTGACAACAGTTCCGGCTGTGAATCAAACACCAGGTTTACATTCACGTGCTTATTCTTATATGTTGTTGTTTCTATAGAAATAACTCTTTCACAAGGACTCATATAGCAGATACTCCATCCAATCTAAGTCCATCCATCCATTATCCATAACCACTTATCCTGTATAGCGTCGCAGGCAAACTGGAGCCTATCCCAGCTGACTATGGGCGAGAGGCGGGGTACACCCTGGACAAGTCACCAGGTCATCGCAGGGCTGACACATAGAGACAACCAACCATTCACCCTCACATTCACACCTACAGTCAATTTAGAGCCACCAATTAACCTAACCTGCATGTCTTTGGACTGTGGCAGGAACTGGAGCACCTGGAGGAAACCCATACAGATACAGGGAGAACATGCAACCTCCACACAGAAAGGCCGCTGTCAGCTGCTGGGCTCGAACCAAGAACCTTCTTGCTGTGAGGCAACAGTGCTAACCATGACACCACAGTGCCACCCCTAATCTAAGTCTAATCAGCAATTTTAATAAATGCGTTATTTCACAAAGAAAAATATATACTCATTGATCCATTGACACTTATTTAGGGAAGGAGCACTTTGTAATCCAACCCCAAATCAGAAAAAGTTGGGGCAATATTTTGAAATTAAAACTGAAAACAATGATTTCTAAATAATCCTTGATTTTTTTTTCAAAATCAGCAATAATTTCACTTTGAATTCTTGCAACACATTTCAAAACAAGATCAACTGTGAGCTCCTGTTCACTTATGTATCCCCCCGCTCTCGCTTGTATCAGAATGCAAGCAATTGAAGGAGTAGGACACTTGTTATGAATATTGACTTCAACAAATAATTAACCCTGAAACAAGTAAGTAAAGAGCAGTGTTCTCCCCAAGTATTTCAAATCGCATCCTGGTAAACTGTCATTTTGAAATAGCATTTTGCTTCTTGAAATAGTGTCTATATCCACCCTATGTGTTTCGTAAATACATTCAGTCGGTAAACAGGAAGTTGATGTGCGACAGACCTGAAAAAGGTTTACATGGTATAGAACCCCAAGCTGAAGCTCTGCACCAAATATCAAGCAGCTGCGATTTGTTGTTGCTGAGAAAAATGTGATGAAAATTTTGTAAATCCATGCGATATGTTTTGTAAATACATTAAGTCGGTAAACAGGAAGTCGATGTGCGACAGACCTGAAAACGGTATACATGGTATAGAACCCCAAGCTGAAGTTTGCTACCAAGTACCAAGTGACTATGATTTATGATTGCTGAGAAAAAGGGTGTTTCGGACGGACGGACAGAGGTAAAAAAACAAACAAACAGGATAACCCCGAAAGTTGGGACCGGAAAGCTACCACTTTATAATGTTGCCATTTCTTCTCACAACACTGAAGATGTTTCGGGACTGATGACACCAAGTGATGAAGTGTTTCAGGTGTTATTTTGTCCCATTCTTCCTGCAAACAAGCCTTGAGGTATGAAACAGTACGGGGTCATTGTCTCGTCTCGTCTCGTCTTCTTCCGCTTATCCGGGACCGGGTCGCGGAGGCAGCAGTCTAAGCATGGAAGCCCAAACTTCCCTTTCCCCAGACACCTCGGCCAGCTCCTCGGGAAGAACACCGAGGCGTTCCCAGGCCAGCCGAGAGACATAGTCCCTCCAGCGTGTCCTGGGTCTTCCCCGGGGCCTCTTCCCGGGGGGACATGCCTGGAACACCTCCCCAGGGAGGCGTCCAGGAGGCATCCGAAAAAGATGCCCGAGCCACCTCAGCTGATTCCTCTCGATGTGGAGGAGCAGCGGCTCTACTTCGAGCTCCTCCCGAGTGACTGTGCTTCTCACCCTATCTCTAAGGGAGCGCCCAGCCACCCTGCGAAGGAAACTCATTTCGGCCGCTTGTATCCGCGATCTTGTTCTTTCGGTCATTACCCAAAGCTCATGACCATAGGTGAGAGTCGGAACGTAGATTGACCGGTAAATTGAGAGCTTTGCCTTTTGGCTCAGCTCCTTCTTCACCACGATGGACCGGTAAAGCAACTGCATCACTGCGGAGGCTGCACTGATCCGCCTGTCAATCTCACGCTCCATCCTTGCCTCACTCATGAACAAGATCCCGAGATACTTAAACTCCTCCACTTGAGGCAGGACTTCTCCACCAACCTGGAGAGGGCAAGCCACCCTTTTCCGGTCGAGAACCATGGCCTCGGACTTGGAGGTGCTGATTCTCATCCCAGCCGCTTCACACTCGACTGCAAACCGCCCCAGTGCATGCTGAAGGTCCTGGTTTGAAGAAGCCAACAGGACAACATCATCCGCAAAAAGCAGAGATGAAATCCTGTGGTTCCCAAACAGGACTCCTTCCGGCCCCTGGCTGTGCCTAGAAATTTTGTCCATAAAAATTATGAACAGAACCGGTGACAAAGGGCAGCCCTGCCGGAGTCCAACATGCACTGGGAACAGGTCTGACTTACTGCCGGCAATGCGAACCAGACTCCTGCTCCATTCGTACAGGGACCGGACAGCCCTTAGCAAAGAGCCCCGGACCCCATACTCCCGAAGCACCCCCCACAGAATACCATGGGGGACACAGTCGAATGCCTTCTCCAGATCCACAAAGCATGTGTGGACTGGTTGGGCAAACTCCCATGAACCCTCGAGCACCCTATGAAGGGTATAGAGCTGGTCCAGTGTTCCGCGACCAGGACGAAAACCGCATTGTTCCTCCTGGATCCGAGGTTCGACTATTGGTCGAATTCTCCTCTCCAGTACCCTGGAGTAAACCTTCCCTGGGAGGCTGAGAAGTGTGATTCCCCTATAATTGGAGCACACTCTCCAGTCCCCTTTCTTAAAAAGAGGGACCACCACCCCAGTCTGCCACTCCAGAGGCACTGTCCCTGACCGCCACGCGATGTTGCAGAGGCGTGTCAACCAAGACAGCCCCACAACATCCAGAGACTTGAGATACTCAGGGCGGATCTCATCCACCCCCAGTGCCTTGCCACCGAGGAGCTTGCAAACCACCTCAGTGACTTCAGCTTGGGTAATGGACGAGTCCACCTCTGAGTCATCAGCCTCAGTCTCCTCAGTGGAAGACATGACGGTGGGATTGAGGAGATCCTCAAAGTATTCCTTCCACCGCCCGACAATGTCCCCAGTCGAGGTCAACAGCTCCCCACCCGCACTGTAAACAGTGTTGGCAGAGTACTGCTTCCCCCTCCTGAGGCACCGGACGGTTTGCCAGAATTTCTTCAAGGCCGACTGATGGTCCTTCTCCATGGCCTCCCCGAACTCCTCCCAGTTCCGAGTTTTTGCCTCCGCAACTGCCCGAGCTGCAGCACGCCTGGCCTGCTGATACCCGTCAGCTGCCTCAGGAGTCCCGGAGGTCAACATGGCCTGATAGGACTCCTTCTTCAGCTTGACGGCATCCCTTACTTCCGGTGTCCACCACTGGGTTCGGGGATTGCTGCCACGACAGGCACCGGAGACCTTGCGGCCACAGCTCCGAACAGCTGCGTCCACAATGGAGGTAGAGAACATGGTCCACTCAGACTCAATGTCCCCCGCCTCCCTCGGAAGCTGGGAAAAGCTCTCCCTGAGGTGGGAGCTAAAGACCTCCCCAACAGAGTGCTCAGCCAGACGTTCCCAGCAGACCCTCGCCATACGTTTGGGCCTGCCAGGTCTGTCCAGCTTCCTCCTCCACCAGCGGATCCAACTCACCACCAGGTGGTGATCAGTTGACAGCTCAGCCCCTCTCTTCACCCGAGTGTCCAAGACATAGGGCCGGAGATCAGATGAAACGACTACAAAGTCGATCATCGACCTCCGACCTAAGGTGTCCTGGTGCCACGTGCACTTATGGACACCCCTATGCTCGAACATGGTGTTCGTTATGGACAAACCGTGACTAGCACAGAAGTCCAATAACAAAACACCACTCGGGTTCAGATCGGGGAGGCCGTTCCTCCCAACCACGCCCCTCCAGGTGTCACTGTCGTCGCCCACGTGAGCATTGAAGTCCCCCAGTAGCACAATGGAGTCCCCAGTCTGAGCACCCCTCAGTACCTCTCCCAGGGACTCCAAGAAGGCCGGATACTCTATACTGCTATTTGGCCCGTAGGCACAAACAACAGCAAGAGCCCTCTCCCCAATCCGAAGGCGCAGAGAGGCAACCCTCTCGTTCACTGGGGTAAACTCCAACACATGGCGGCTGAGCTGGGGAGCTATAAGCAAGCCCACACCAGCCCGCTGCCGCTCACCACGGGCGACTCCAGAGAAGTGGAAAGTCCAGCCCCTCTCAAGGAGCTGGGTTCCAGAGCCCAAGCTGTGCGTGGAGGTGAGCCCGACTATCTCTAGCCGGTACCTCTCAACCTCCCGCACAAGCTCAGGCTCTTCCCCCCCAGTGAAGTGACATTCCATGTCCCAACAGCCAGCCGCTGTGTCCGGGGATCAGGTCGTCGAGGCCCCTGCCTTTGACTGCCACCCAATCCACACTGCACCAATCCCCTACTGCTACCTCTGTGGGTGGTGAACCCACAGGAGGTCGGGCCCACGTCACCTCTTCGGGCTGAGCCCGGCCGGGCCCCATGAGCAAAGGCCCGGCCACCAAGCGCTCGCATACGAGCCCCAACCCCGGGCCTGGCTCCAGGGTGGGGCCCCGGCTGCGTCATACCGGACGACATCACGGTCCTTGATTTTTTTCTCCATAGGGGTTTTTGGTGAACTGCTCTTGGTCTGGCCTGTCACCTAGGACCTGTCTGCCTTGGGAAACCCTGACAGGGGCATAATGCCCCCGACAACATAGCTCCTAGGATCATTCAAGCACACAAACCCCTCCACCACAATAAGGTGGCAGTTCTAGGAGGGGGGGGTCATTGTTGTCATATTTTTTTATTTCAAAATTCGCCACACATTCTCAGTTGGTGACAGAGGGGACACACCCTCTTCTTCCAGAGCCATGCATTTGTAATGTGGTTTTGCATTGTCTTCTTGAACTGTCCCTGGAAAAGAGATCATCTTGAAGGCAGCCTACTAGCATGTTGCTCCAAAATCTCAGTGTACATTTCTGCATTAATGCTGCCATCATAGAAAGTTACCTTTGTCAAGGGCACTAACACAACCCCATACCCTGATGGTCCTTTTTCATCTCTGGTCCAGAGCACATGGCATCCATTTCTTCCATAAAAGACCTGGAATACTGATTCGTCTGACCACAGTATACACTTCCACTGTGTGATGGTCCATCCCAGATGCCTCCAAGCCCAGAGAAGTCAACAGTGCTTCTGGACACAATTAACAAAAGGCTTCCTTTTCGCACAGTAAAGTTTTAACTGGTGTTTGTGGATGTAACTCTAACAAGATGGCGGCGTGTGCGGACGCAGCAGCCCCTCTCTGTCCCTATAATGTGGTGTTTACATGTTTGTCTTCGTCGATGTGCTTGAGTGATGGTATGTTTTCATCGCGTTTGTCCATCCCGAGGCACACATACAGCCGTGGGACTCTTTTTGACATTGGCAACACTTTTTTCTGTAAGTTAAACCCGGCACACACTAAGGAGCTACATGACCTCGGCCTACTCCGGCGGCCCGCTTTGACATCGACTCCCACTACTGCTGCACACCCGCAGAGGAAGTGCCGTAGGCAGTGCAAGAGGAGGCAGAAGCGGGGAAAGCACGAGGGTATCCGGGCCAGGCTAATGGCTAATCCAAACAAGCCGGCTATACCATCCATCGTACTCACCAATGCACGCTCCTTGGATAACAAACTGGACTATATTCACCTTTTGAGAGTGACCCAGCAGGCTGTGAGAGAGTGCTGTGTTTTTGTGCTCACGGAAACATGGCTCAACGACAGCATACCAGACTCCGCCATCCAGCTCGACCGGCCAACATGCTATCGAGCAGACAGAGCCCTCATTGAAGGAGGTAAGACCCGTGTCAGCGGGGTCTGTGTTTACATCAGGGATGCTTGGTGTCAGGACGCTGTGGTAGTTTGCAAACATTCCTCACCCCTTGTGGAGTTTATGATCATCAAGTGCTGGCCCTTCTATCTACTGAGGGAGTTTTCTGCCATCCTGCTTGTTGCAGTTTACATTCCTCCCAGCTGCAACAACAACGATAGGGACAAGGCACTGAGTGAACTGTACTGCGCCATCAGTGACCAACAGACAGCCCATCCAGAGGGACTTCTCATTGTAGCTGGGGATTTCAACCACACAAATCTCAAAACAGTGTTTCCTCAGTTACATCAACACATTGACTTTGCAACACGGGGAAACAACACACTGGACCAGGTTTACACAACACTGAGAAGAGCATACAAGGCCTCAGCCCTCCCCCATCTCGGTGCTTCAGACCACATCACTGTTATGCTAATGCCAGCATACAGGCCGAAGGTCAAAATCACCAGACTGGTCCAGAAGCAGGTACGGGTGTGGCCCGAGGGTGCTTCCTCAGCACTTCAGGACTGCTTTAACATCACAGACTGGGACATGTTCAAGCAGGCAGCCACTTACAACCACCAGATCAACATCCAGGAGTATTCAGACACTGTTACAGCCTACATTAGTAAATGCACTGACGATGTCACGGACACCAAGACCATCACAGTACGGGCCAACCAGAAACCATGGCTGACGGGGGAAGCCCATCGGTTACTGAAAGCCCGGAACACTGCTTTCAGAGCAGGTGATGAGGCTGGTCTGAGATCAGCAAGAGCCAACTTGTCCCGTGGCATCAGACTAGCAAAGAAGCAGTACAGCAGCAAGATAGCCCATCATTTCACTGACAGCAGAGACACAAGGAGCCTGTGGTAGGAGATACAGACCATCATGGACTATAAACCTCAACCACAGACCTGTGACAAGGACATCACTCTGCTGAACAGTCTAAACAACTTCTTTGGACGGTTTGAAGCCGACAACAGCATGCCTGCACAGAAGACACCACCCCTTCCGGATGACCAGGTGCTGTCCCTGTCTCCAGCCAGTGTGAGGAGATCCCTCTCCAGGATCAACATCCGCAAAGCTGTAGGACCTGACAACATTCCAGGTCGTGTGCTAAAGGACTGTGCAGAGGAGCTCACAGAAGTGCTCACAGACATCTTCAACACCTCCCTGAGCCAAGCTGTTGTCCCCACCTGCTTCAAGAGCACCATCATCATCCCTGTTCCAAAGAAGGCCTCTCCATCCTGCTTCAATGACTACCGCCCTGTGGCACTGACCCCCATCATTATGAAGTGCTTCGAGCGGTTAGTCATGCAGCACATCAAATCCATCCTCCCTCCCTCCATGGACCCGTACCAATTTGCATATCGGGCCAATCGGTCCACTGATGATGCAATCTCCACCGCTCTCCACTCAGCTCTCACTCACCTGGACACTAAGGACTCTTACATACGGATGCTGTTCTTAGACTTTAGTTCAGCATTTAACACAATCATCCCCCAGCAACTGATACAGAAACTGGACTGTCTAGGACTAAACACCTCCCTCTGCAACTGGTTGCTGGACTTCCTGACCGGAAGACCACAGGCAGTCCGGGTTGGCAGCAACACATCCAGCACCATCAGAAGGGGCCCCCCAAGGATGTGTGCTCAGCCCCCTTCTCTTCACCCTGCTGACCCACAACTGCACACCAACACACAACAGCATCAAGTTGCATCAAGGTGGAGTCAGTGTCACAGTGCCAAGTGGGGGTCAGTGCCACAGGGCGGTAGTCATTGAAGCAGGATGGAGAGGCCTTCTTTGGAACAGGGATGATGATGGTGCTCTTGAAGCAGGTGGGGACAACAGCTTGGCTCAGGGAGGTGTTGAAGATGTCTGTGAGCACTTCTGTGATGATGCTGTGATGATGCAAGACTCCACCTTCATCAAGTTTGCGGATGACACGACTGTGGTGGGACTCATTCACAACAATGATGAGTCATACTACAGGGACGAGGTGAGCCAACTGGCTGCGTGGTGCAGAGACAACAATCTCTCTCTTAATGTGGAGAAGACGAAGGAGATGGTTGTCGACTTCCGGAGAGCCTCCACCCAGCATCCTCCACTGACCATCAACGGTGCCGCTGTGGAGAGAGTGAGCAGCACCAAGTTCCTGGGTGTGTACCTCACTGAGGATCTCTCCTGAAGCAGCAACACCGCATTGCTGGCCAGGAAAGCTCAGCAGCGCCTCTGCTTCCTCTGCAGACTGAAAAGAGCTAGAGCACCAGTCCCTATCATGCAGACCTTCTCCCGCGGAACCATCGAGAGCATCTTGACCAGCTGCATCACTGTGTGGTACGGCGGCTGTACTGCATCCTGCCGGAAGACCCTGCAGCACATAGTGAGAGCAGCTGAGAAGATCATCGGTGTCCCCCTACCCTCCCTTCAGGATATTTACAACACACGCCTGGCCTGCAGAGCACTCAGCATTGCGGGCGACTCCACCCATCCCAACCACCACTTCTTCTGCCTCCTGCCTTCTGGGAGGAGAACGAGAAACCTCCGGGCGAGAACCAGCAGAATGAGAGACAGCTTCATCCACCAAGCCGTCAGGATGCTGAACTCCCTCCCAGGCCAGTATCCCCTTCCCTTAATACATAAACCAAATGTCACCAGCCACTTTAACGAACTGTAACAAAATTCAATTGCACTATGTAAAAACTGTGTACAATACTGTCTAGACATTTTTTTAGTTAATTGCACTATATAAAAACTGTTTACAACACTGTTTACACTTTATACATATCTGCCATATGTATACTTACACTGAAAATTCTGCTCATACTGCCAGATTTATGTTTTTTTTAGTTAATTGCACTATATAAAAACTGTTTACAACACTGTTTACACTTTATACATCTTTTATCATTGATGGACTTCACTGCTACACTGTTTATACTGTCATATCTGCCATATTTATACTTGCACTGAAAATTCTGCTCATACTGCCATATTTATTTATATTTATCCTGATAATTGTTTATATCATGCTATATTGCCCTACTATACTGTCAGACTGCTGTTCCTGTTTACATTGTTCATTCTGTTTATATTGTAATTCGTCACATTTAAATTTATACCGTTAATTCTGTCCACACTGCTACATTTGCACTTTCTGGATTGCCACTGTCTTTTCTTAGCTTTAGCTTGTGTGTGTAAATACTCCCCCCCCCCCTTTTTTTTAAAGTTTATATCTTGTACCTATATTTTATATTTCATGTTTATTACTGTTTGCACTGCGGGTAAGAGGGAAACGCAATTTCAATTCTCTGTATGTCCTGCGCATATGGCATTATTGACAATAAAGTTGACTTGAACTTGAACTTGTATTGTAGTGCTTGCCAAAGGTTTGCCAAAATAATCCCAAGCCCATGTGGTTATATCAGCTCTTGATGAATGATGGTTCTTGAAGCAGTGCCATTTCAGGGATCGGAAATCACAGGTGTTCAGATGAGGCTCGTGCCCTTTGCCTTTTACGTCCCAAAATTCCTCCAGATTCCTTGAATCATTTCATGGTATGATGCATCATAAGGGTTGAAATATTCAAATGCCTTCATATCTTTCTTGGAGGAACATTGTTCTTAAAACATTTAAATAATTTTCTCACACATTTTTTGATAAACTGGAGATCCTCAGCCCGTCTTTGCTCCTTGAAGACTAGGCCTTTCCCGGATACTGATTTTGGACCAAATCATGACAACAATCACCTGTTTCAAATCACATCATTATTTAATTGTTTTACCTCATTACTAGCCCTAATCTGCCCCATACCAACTTTTTTTGGAATGTGTTGCAGGCCTGAAAAACAAGAATGAATGTATACTGTATGAACAAGTGAAATGAAGTTGACCAGACAAAACATGATATATCTTGGGTTCATTCTGTTTGCAATGAAATCCAAGTCAAAGTCAATTTAGAAACTGATGCTTTCTTTTTTGAATTTGCATTTTTTATACCGTCCCAACTTTATCTGCTTTGGGGTTGGAGTAAGTTCTGCACCACAGGAAAGTCTTAAGGACAGAGGAGTTACACTTTTGAGTTTCTCAGTAACATGAGAAGCTGCTTTGTACTGTGCCATTTACTTGAAGAAAGAGAAAAAAAACTCAGCTGGTCATGGAATGACTGGTTAAAGGTTGTATAACATAACTTGGTGGCGCTAAATCACATCAGCCCGTATCACACCACTCATTCGTTGATTTTTTTCCTTTAACAGCATGCTCCCAAGTGGTTTATTCCTGTTTGTTAAAATCCTCTTTATTTCCGAATGTTCTTCTCACATGTATTTCCTGCTGTACATTCATGCTTATCTCTGGACATACCAATTAAAACAACATTTTCAATTGCTGGCAATGCAGTAGGCGTTTTAAAGTCTGTATTCTGAAATAGTCAAATTTCTTTTCAATGTGGGAGCTTTCATACTTCTGAGGAATTGAATGCTTTCTGTACTCGCATTGCGAAAAAATAAATCCTAGCACACGAGGGGGATATCTACAAATGATAATGGCTGCATTGACTGGTATTAAACACAACATGTATAGAGGACTTCATAGTGAATGAGTGTGGAGTGAGACTTTAAATACTGTGTTGCTGTGATTGAGTGATTGAGTTCAGGGATGTGCGATCAGTAAGCTTGATCTCTGTGGTTGTTGGGTGTTGTGGTCCATGGTGGACATGTTTGTAGGCCGTGTTGTGTTCTGGCTACTTTAACCAGAGTATTATTTTTACCCAAGTATCTGTACTTTTACTTCAATAAACTAAAGAATGTGTGTACTTTTGCAGCCTCTGGATATATTACTTAAAATGCAGCATCTGGTTCTGTGGGAGACTGCTGCAACTTGGAGACCAGAATTTGTTTGAAGTTCCCATATGCTTTCTGTTTTTCAAGAGAAAGCATGAAATCACCCATATGTTCATCTTCCTTTTAGGCTTTGCTAAACAATGTTTGATTTGGAAACATGGAAATTGGATATATCCAGTATTGTATGTCCATGTATTTGTCATTTGGATGCTCTGTGGTGTGTCTAAAGTGGCTATCCAAGTGGAAATGTCTCCAGTATGCAATTTCACAAAAATGTCACATCAGTAAATATACAGTATATTCACAAAATCTAAATATCAGAATATATGTGTGATACTTTCCCTGAGGTGGGTGGAGTACAGAAGCACGGCAGGTGGGAGCTAATGTTCAGACGCACATTTATTTGCAGCTTTTCAGCTTTCACTCGCCCCTCTAGGACACGTACGTGTGTATACACACACACACACACACACACAGACACAGAGTCGTGTTCTGGTCCCAGTGTCCTTTCTCTGCTCTCCTACTCCTCTTATGCTCCACCATCACTGCAAGAAACACACACACACACACACACACACACACACACACACACACACACACACACACACATTCATGGACAACAGGTGTAATGATTTGGCCCCTCACCTTCCCTGACCCCGCTCTCCATTCACAAACTGATGCTCAGCCATGCCCCCGCTGCCACAATATGGAAACGTACGTTATAGTACGTTCGAATTATACTGTGTTGTGTGGCTGAGAAATCTCATTTGGAAAGTTGGACTGGATTCATTCAATGAGTGGATTCAATTTGCAAAGACAGAAGAAAGAAAGAAGAAATTCAACCTTGCAGATTGTTACATTACCAATGAAAATAAATGTCATGAACGAGCACGTCCCCTCCAAATTTCTCACACATTTAAAGTGACAGGATTTAATATGTAACTTTAAACACTGCTGGAAAAGCAAATTGTAAAGTAATTTGTCGGAAGCAAATCAACAAACATTGTGCTCTTACGAGATGCCCAGTATTTGCGTCCCCAATCAAGCGTAATGTTAGCGTCATGCCAGCTTGATGTTTATCTCCTTGTGAAGTCGTGTTATGGTACAAGAGATATTCGGTACTTTTGACTCTCATTATTACAACCTGGAATTGAAATGAACTCGGTTGGGATTTTTACCATTTATCCAACATGTCTAACGTTTGAAGAGGAAAAACATTTTTATTGTGACCCAAAAGGTGAATTCAACAAAATTGATCAAGCTCTGTGAGATTGGAGAGTCTTGCCACAATTGGAGTGAGATCTGGGCCAGTCGAACACATTTAAGTTCTTGGTTTGAACCACTCCAGTGAAGCTTTGGCAGTATGATTAGAGTCACTGGCCCCCATTTATGAAACAGAAAACTGGGCAGACGGTCATTTCCATGCAAAGCTCAGGATTTATGACTGTGAACGGAGGCTATGATCAAATCTCACCTCGTGTACGCAAGTTTTGAGTCAGTGCAGACATGCAATACAGCACAGTAAATCTGGATGAGTGGAGGATTGTTATTAGATCATATTTTCTGACTGCCATCGAAGCAAAATAAGAGCACATATTCATTCATCGCTTAAAATATATAGCATAAGGCAAAATATTATATTTTGTAAGGGCCTACATCGAAGATGTGTCATATCCTGAACATAAATTTTCAAATTGTTTGCCAGGAACAGGGTTAACAGTTTTGTGGCAAAAGATTAATTTTTCTTTCATTCTGAGTTAGTCTACTTGGTACTGGTGACATAATTACAAGCAATGGGTCAGCTCACCGATTTGCAACATCTCATTATCTCTAGCCGCTTTATCCTGTTCTACAGGGTCACAGGCAAGCTGGAGCCTATCCCAGCTGACTACGGGTGAAAGGCAGGGTACACCCTGGACAAGTCGCCAGGTCATCACAGGGCTGACACATAGACACAGACAACCATTCACACTCACACCTACGGTCAATTTAGAGTCACCAGTTAACCTAACCCACATGTCTTTGGACTGTGGGGGAAACCGGAGCACCCGGAGGAAACCCACACGGACACAGGGAGAACATACAAACTCTGCACAGAAAGGCCCTCGCCAGTCATGGGGCTCGAACCCAGATCTTCTTGCTGTGAGGCGACAGCGCTAACCACTACACCACCATACCGCCCTGATTTGCAACATGAAAGATTAATCAACTATTAAAACAAGAACATTCCCAGTTGTCAAATCTCGGCAATGGCACATCTGGTTCTGTGAGAAGACCTCTACATATCCGTAAGATGGAAGAGGTTTTTTTTTTGGTACTGCAGGGATTTTTTTATGGAGAGTGACGAGTGGCTATTAAGTCGCCTTCATCTCCCAAAGCATCCAGGGTGGTAGTGTGCCAGCACAGGGTGCGGAGGACACACACGGCCTCTCACAGCTCACAGATGCCTGGCTCTGTGGAGCTCCAGGCCAGTTTGTCTAGCCGAAGGCTGAACACCAATGGTGCCTGGCTCTGACTGATTTGAAACATCATTAAAATGAAGAAATAAAGAAACTCTACAACCATGTAATTTTTGGTGGCGTGTTTGAGATCTGACCATTTTTTCTTCAGATTTGTTATATACATTATGTACTACTATGATTATTATTACAAACAGTATAAAGGATGTCATGGACGTAACCTATAAATTAAATTATTCAAATATCAACTGGACCCTGCGATGACCTGGCGACTTGTCCAGGGTGTACCCCGCCTCTTGCCCATCATCAGCTGGAATAGGCTCCAGCTTGCCTGTGACCCTGTACAGGAGAAACGGCTACAAATAATGGATGGATGGATGGATACCAACTGGAGTTTGATTGTCCAGTGATTTCTTTCCAGACTGCGCCTTTCTGACTGCCTCTGATGGTACTTTTCAGGCTGCCAAATGTAAATAATTAATTCAATAGGACTTGCAAAGCGAGAGCTTCTATTTCAAGGGTGCAGAAGTTTCTCTTCTTGGCCATTTTACACCTCTCGGGGAGTGGCCTCCAAACTAAGACCATTTTGGGGCGTGATGTTTAAATGATGATGGATTTCAGCCACAATATTGATCAATACCTGATCGTTCTTAGGCTGTGATTGGTGAGATGTGAACGTTTCATGAATCACACATGAACCTTGTCGTAGGATGACTGCTACATTTGGATCTATGCTGGTTTCTTTGCGAGACTGATAATTGAGGGCCATTGTCTTGTTGGAAGGTGAACCTTAGCCCCAGTCTTCAGTCAATTGCAGATTGGAAGAGTTTTCTTTTAGGATTGGCCTGTATTCATAATGTGTTCAAACCTGCTGACGAGGAACATGAAAACATCATCCTACTACCACCACCACCGTGCTTCACTGTGAGGAGGTCGTTCAGGGTGACAAGCAGTTTTGGGATTCTGCGAAACATAATGCTTTGTGCCAAGGCCAAAAATGACAATTTTGGTCTCCTAAGACCAGAGAATCTTTTTTCCACATGTTTTCAGAGTCTCCAACAATCTATATTTATGTAGATTCATGACACATATACACTTAATTTCAGTTGTCGGTTTTAGCAGTGCAAAATATGGAAAAGTAAGGCAGTCTATCCTCAGCATATAGTGAAACATTAGAGATGAATATAATTCAACAGATGGAAACAAATGCAAAAGGAATCAGAGATTGCATGGCAAATACTGCAGAGGTAAATATAGGAAAGGAAGTGACTGTGTTTGTGAGATAAAGAGGATGGGTTTCAGATTAAGAGGAGGTAAAACTAATGACCATGGACAGACATCAGGTCTTCCCACTGCCAGGGGTCTGAACACTCACTTCTCGAGTGGAGTGAATAAAAAAAATAATATGTGTGCATATAACTGTGTTGGAAATGTCATTAAGGGAAGGATTCTAATATGTTTGAGAACCTTTACATGAAATAAATTTTTCACAAATGTCTGTCTATTGGCACTTTAAGAAGTGGTTAAAATACTGCTGGTTAAAAATAATGGGTAGATCTTCATTGACTGATGATTTAAATTCACAAGGATTTTTTTTGGGGGGTGGCGGCGGGAGGTGTCTATAATTCATAACATCAGTGAGTTGCGTCAGTTTGATTTTGACCAATGAAAAATATTTAAAGTGTTGAAATGTAAATCAGATCCATGACATGATGAATAAATAACCAGAGAAAGACAAAAAAGGCCCTTCTCAAAAGCCGGAAGACTTCAACGATGTCTTATGGATCGGGTGACATTAAAGGCGGTATCTTTTGATTTGTGGTGTCTTGGTGAGACTTGAAGACTATCCTATGTCTGACTGTCTTCAACTTGAGCCACTCTTAATCCAAAGATGGCACCTTCATGATGAGCCGTTCTTTAAGACAGCACTGAATTATTCAGCCTTTTCAAAAATAAACCTTTTTTTCATGTTTTTGAAGTTATTTATTTATTTTTATAATTCCATGTATCTGATGTCTTACTTTGACTTGTGTCTCTGAGGTTTTAATTAGGATCCTCATTCTGAACTTCAGCAGCACCTCAAGGGACGGAGGATTTTCATTTCAAATAAAGACACCATTATTTCCAGTCCTTTCTATTGTTTTCAAATCAAGTTCTCTCGAAAAGTTGGATCGGTGTTATTGTTAATGATGGCGTGGATGATCAGTCACACTGAAAGATCGTATGGCTTCAAAGTCAGTGTGGCCACTATGGACGAGATTGATGGAAATGTGGTTATTTCCCCATAACAAATGTAATAAGAGTGGAAAAAGGCAAACAAAATGCTGGTTTGAGATTCTTGAGGAATCAGTCTGATGAGGATGTTACCCTTGACAAAATGCACGCAATCTTGTGTAAACTGTTGCATTTTTAATGTAATGCTTTGTAAATATTTGATGAAGCTGTCTCTCGGTTTGTTTGGGAAATTGCTGCTTGTAGTGAGGCCCTGAGGACGAGATGTTTTGAATATGCGCACACACACACTAACCTTAGTTTTCACTCTCCTTAAACCATCAAACAAGATAAATATAAAAACATTCACATCCAGAATTTATGCTGACATATAGGAGACATTGGGGAAGCTGGAGCCAATCCCAGCTGACTTCAGGTGAGAGGTGGGGTACGACCTGAGCAGGTCACCAATTCATTGCAGGCCTATGGGCAATTTAGAGCAGCCAGTTCACCTAATCTGTATGTCTTTGGACTGAAGGAAACCAGAGCACCCAGAAGAAGCACATGCAAACTCTACACAGAAAGGCCCCAGTCAGCTGCAAGGTTCAAACCCAAAACCTTCTTGCTGCACCATTGTGCCACTCTTGCCCCTTTTCCACCAAATCAGTTCCAGGGCTGGTTCGGGGCTGGTGCTGGTTCACAACTCGTTCAACTTGCGAGCCAGCTGAGAACCAGCTTGCTTTTCCATAGCTCGGGGTGCTAAGGGAAGCCACGTCATTACGTCGCTGTATACGTCAGTTATGTCGCTGCATCTGCATAAACTTTGGTGCGAACATCGAAGCAACAACAACACAGAGAAGAAGAAGCAGCAACAATAATAATGGATGACTTTGCGTTTGTACAGCTGCTGCTTTTCGTCACTTAAAAATGGCGACCTTTCGTGGTCTTGCTATTGTTGTCGGTCTTAACAACCCCCCCCCCCCCCCCGACATAAGCGGTTCTTTACTCTGGCCCAGCAAAGAGTTGGTGCTAGCCTGGAACTGGTTTTTCTGGCCCCAGAGCCAGTTATTTGTCAGTGGAAACAGAAAACCCGGTTCCAAACTAAGCACTGGCCCCGAACCAGCCCTGGAACTGCTTTGGTGGAAAAAGGGCATCTTACATATTTACAGATCAATAGATATTTAGATATCTACCAGGAGGTGGCTCTGTTACATGAAATTGCAGGTTAATGTGCATTTTATTATGACTCCCGAAGTATTCACATGATGCTACCACAACCACGCTTCTGTATGAGGATGGTGTTCAAAGTGAAACAATTTTTTTAAAAATCGTGTGAACACAATGCAATCACAAAACAAATGAATGCATACAGGAGTGTTGTCAGACTTGAAACCGGTCTCAAAACCTCTTTTTAAAGGTTCCGGTCCCATCTTGGAATCAACTTGAACTTGTCTCAGTTTCAGACAGAGAGGACTCTGGATTTTATTTCAAGACTAGTCAAAACAACAAAGGCAGGGATTCCACTCAATTGCCTTTGCATTGTCTGATTTATTTGTTACCATCGTTCTTGTGAATGGATGTAAAATTTCCTGACTCAGTGGCGACTAATTACGTGATTCATTGCGAATTTGAAATTTTTCTTCCTGTTCATGGTTGTCACCCCTCCCCCACCCCCTTCACACACACACACATTAGTCTGGTCCTTGTCTTGACTTGGTCTCACCCTTGACTTGGGCCCTGTCCACACGGCAACGGATTCAGGTGAATCTGATAAAATTGTTTATCGTTTCGGCCTGACGTCCACACGGCACCGGCGTTTTGGGTGTCCCAAAACGAAATCTTTTGAGAACGGGTTCCAGAGTGGAAAAATCTGGCAACGGCGCTGTTGCGAAGTCGTCTGGATGAGTAGAACGGGTTTGTTTACGATGATGTCACAACCACATGACAATCCCGCCAGCAAAAATAGGGAAAAAAAAGGAGTGATCTCACCTCTTCAGATGTTGGTTTAAGTCCAACAATACATTCCTCAAAAAGGGCGTAGAAGAGCAAAGTAATCCATCAATGTGTAGCATTCAATTTATTCCGGACCATTAAAGAATTCTGGAGGATCTCAGAATGTTGGCGTACCAGCTTCCATCTACCCCCGTTCATTCCTCTCTCTCTCCATCTACCCCCGTTCATTCCTCTTTCCGCGTCTCCATTCAAAAAACGAGCACGTGATTTAAAGGGACTATTGAAGTTTTTCACCCACGTGACCAAGTCATGTGATGCATCGTTAGGCTGCCATTTTGGATGTCACGGCTCGAATCAGTTTGAATGCGAGGAAGGCGACAAACGAAAAACATAAAAGAAAAAGGAGCGAGATGCAGAAAACACCTTCACTATCCAGCGACGTAGGGCATTTACAGGGCGAGCAGAGGGAGAGGTATTTGCAAAAATTGAGGTTAGCAGGCTTAGAGAACAACGTTTACCTGCTTCCACCAGGATTGTTCACTGACGTACGGAAGTACACGAAGCCCTCGTCTTTACCTGACTTCGGCCCACATGATCTGTATACCTATGTCGTTAAAAACCCATCGCCATACACAGGTATTGATCTGAAAGCGTATAAGAGTTTGGATGCCTACAAATATTTTGTGTCAGGCTGGGTAACATGCCTACATCAGTGGGTCGTCCCTGGAGCCGGTGGTCGCCATCTTATTACAGCTAAAGTTTGTTCACATTTTGATTTACTTTCGGTCCTCAGGATAAACAAAATGTTATTAAATGTCATTGAAATAACTTCTTAGTCTGTTGAGACATGGCCCGTTATAAATTTGCTGTTACCAGGCAATGACCAAGAACTGTATTATTAGGGTCGGTGTCTGTGTTGTAGCAGTGTACTAGCAGCTAGCTGTTAGCACTAGCTAATGTCAACAACATAGTAGCTAGTATGTTACTGTAGCAATGTTTACGTTCAGTCATTTGGATGACTGTTAAAACCTTTCAGTCTCAAGTTTTTCCTTTACTGTATTTACTAGTTTACTGTAATTATGATCCGGCAGCTATTTACACCGGATCCAGTGTAAATAGCTGCCGGAGGGCGCTCTGGAACCTCGGCCGGAGCACTCCGGGAGCAAGCCGGAGCGTGCTGCTTAATTTGAGGGGGAGCAAGCCGGAGCGCGCTCCGGAACCTCGGCCGGAGCACTCCGGGAGCAAGCCGGAGCGCGCTGCTTAATTTGAGGGGGAGCAAGCCGGAGCGTGCTCCGGCAGCTATTTACACTGGATCTGGTGTAAATAGCTGCCGGATCATAATTACAGTAAACTAGTAAATACAGTAAAGGAAAAACTTGAGACTGAAAGGTTTTAACAGTCATCCAAATGACTGAACGTAAACATTGCTACAGTAACATACTAGCTACTATGTTGTTCACATTAGCTAGCTTGACCTTCAAAATGGCGGACACCGGGGCGTCACGTGACCCTGTGACGTCAGGTGAAATACCTCAATAGCCATGGGACAGGGAGTGAGAAGGTGTGCGCGTGTGACAGTGACAGGGAAGAACCTAGGCTCATGCTCACCCTGAATTTCTCTTAAAGTGAAGGCAGAAGAACGTTCAGTGCCTGGCCAGGCTTTCTATGTATTAATTTACATAGACGTTTTAATATGAAATATAAATAAGTGTCTTAGACAATAGATACTATTTTACGCTACTGACTAATAATCAAAACTTTATGTGGCTAATGCTACAGAAGAAGGGGTTTATGCGCATGCGTCTACTTCTTCTATTGTTCTGGTGTCTCCGATGGGACCGTCTTACAGCGCACGTAGAGGTGTGGCATGTGTATTGCATCGTTTTCAGCAAGCGTTGCGTTGCCATATGTACCTGATATTTTACTGATCCGTTGCCCACGTGGACGCGATATTTAAAAAAAAAAATCTCGTTGCCGTTGTCGTGTGGATGTAGCCTTGATCTCAACCCCTCAAAGTCTTGGCTTTGATACACTTTGGTCTTGCTTATGACTTGGTCTCGGTTTAGGTGGTCTCGATTACAGCACTGAGTCACACACTGGAATTCTTTTTAGAGGCTCTTTGGATGCTGTTGACACAAGTGGTGTGAATGTGCAGCAAATCTCAGATATGAAACCAATGTTACTTTCCTAACAAATGATAAATATTTCAAGAAACCTTCTCATAATTGTGAATTTAAAAAAACAAATGTTTTTTGCAATTGGCTTTCTCAAAAGTAAAACCTGGGTGGCACAGTGGGGTAGTGGTTAACACTGTTGCCTCACAGCAAGAAGGTTCTGGGTTTGAGCCCAGTGGTCGACGGGGGAGCCTTTCTGTGTGGAGTTTGTAGGCTCTCCCTGTGTCAGCGTGGGTGTGCTCTGGTTTTCTCAACAGTCCAAAGACATACAGGTTAGGCTAATTGGTGGCTCTAAACCGACCATCAGTGTGAGTGTGAATGGTTGTTTGTCTCCATGTGTCAGCCCTCCGATGATCTGGTGACTTGTCCAAGGTGTACCCTGCCTCTTGCCCATAGTCACCTGGGATAGGCTCCAGCTTGCCTGCAACCCTGCACAGGATAAGCGGTAATGGATGGATGGAAAAGTAAAAGCTGTCCTTTGGTTGTTTTAGTTGGAGCACAAAATGTCTTTTTCCAATGTGACTTTCAGGCTGTACTGAATTACACTGGGATGAGCCAAATTAATCAAGTTTTAAAAACAAACCTGTATTTTCTACTTTTCAGTAAACACATACCACACTGCATATTCACTTAAGGAAATGTGCAAACTGGACAAGATACGAGCTTTTGCTGACTTGAAAATTTCAATCTTCCATCGACCCTGTGTATAATCAGCTTACGTATTTTTTTGTGGGTGTAATCAAGTTTGTAATCAAGTTTGCACATCTTTCTACTGACACAAACAAACCTTTAAAATATGGTTCAATCAGGGACCGAGTGTGTGTGTGTGTGTGTGTGTGTGTGTGAGAGAGACAGGTCTAACACTGAAAAATGGCTGGTAAACATGAATTAACATACAATTAACATACTGAACAATTTTTACTATCAAATAAAATCCAGTATTAGTATTAGCAGTCAAGCGAGAAACTGAATACACCGCAATAGTGCATGATGTTTTCTTTTCTAGCAAGACCGATGTTGCTGATGTACACTTTCTAAAAGACAATTTTTTTAGGATTCTTGATGGTATTTGTTAGAATTCATTTGAATGACCCTTTCATTGTGTTCAGAAAAAAAACACCAGATTATATCGCACTTAGAATAAGCGGCTCTTCCTTTAAAAAAAAAAAACCAGCCGTAATTTCTAAATATTTCATTTTCCAACTGCTGTCCTTCCTTAAACATGGAAGCAGATGAGGAAATGAGTTGAAGAAAATTAAAATGTTTTCATCTAACACTCATGTCCCAAGTCTGTGCAAACTCGAGTAAACCTCGTTCTCATCAAGTCGAAAGATGAGATGTTTCATGGCACACAGGTTATATTGAGACTATCTTTTTCCTCATAGAAATGAAACCCGTCCACATACGGTAAAGGCTGAAGTGCGAGCGGAGTCAGTGGAACACAGGCACAGACACAATGTCCCACCAGTGACAGAAAGAGGTGATACATGAGAGCAGTCGTACCTCTGAAGAGAGCACGAGAAAAGCACTTGTCTGCAGGCTTTAAATTATAAAAGCTCCCCTCAGTCCCTCATGACAGCTGAAATCCCCACTCACGCCTGCGATTATTTCTTCCCCAAGGCTGTTTTTCCTTAGACTTGAGCCTTTGGGGTGTAATCACGATAAACACTCATGCTGTCGCTTCCAGGGTCTATTTGCAAAATAGATCCTCCTACATCGCTAGACTCAGCAGCAGAAAGGTAGCAAGGCACTATTTCATAGGACTTGGATATTTCTTGTTTTCATCTTCCAAGCTGCAGAGCAGGTCTCCATACCCCAGACTGATTTCTCCAATACATGATGCAATTTCAGTGCAAGTTATTATGGAGCTTCAGACGGACAAAGATGAAGATAGAGCTGTAATTTGGCTTTTGTTTCAACGGTTCTCGAGAGATATGGTGGTACAATGCTACACTGTGATACTATCATCTAATTTATTGACATGTTAAAGGAGATGTCCATCCTGAAACACATTAGACGTGTTTCCGTTGAAAGATTTGAAATGTTGCTGAGTGATTTTGTGTGAATTTATTGGTTGGCAGTGTATTTTCTGTCACCGATTCAGCTGTTGTGTGCTATGCTGATCTCACAGCGGGGCACCGTTATTGCTAACGCAGTCACAAAGTCAAACAATCTCATATATAACAGATAGCATACGGTTTCTTTGTTAGCCCCGAAAAACAATTACTAGAGCTTCTGTCAGATGCAAATGCGCCGAGTTCGACTCGGCTCAACTCATTCGCAGTCGGCAAGATAACAGGTGCAAGGATGTTGATGGCGGTGTTCGCATGAAAGTTGAAAGTCTGAAAGCTGAAACTCTGAAAGCTGATTTGTTCGAGCAGAGTGTTCAGATGATGAGGGGAGAAAGCTGGCCATACTTAAAAACTAAAGCACTGCTGCATCGCTGTCTTTATCTCGAGATGAAGCAAGGGCTAAATTCCACTGAGGCCACGATCAGCAAAGTGAAAATTGGTGAACATGCACATGAAAGGAATTGAAGAAAAAAAAATCAGCTGAGAATTTTTTTATCAAATAAATCTTGGACACATTGAAGATCACATAAGGATAAAAGATTCTTATTCTGTCCACATTCACTGGATATGAGCAATCGCATGCTCTGATTGGCTACTCTACTACTAGGATATCAGCTCATATACTGTGAATAGAGAAAAACAAAATGGCGGAGCGTGTTGCTGAAACAACCGAGGATGAAATAAAAACTCTACTCGAAAACAAAACCCCCAAAATAAAAAAAAAAAAGCAACTAAATTTGGAATGAAAATCTTTGACGGTAAGAATGTATATATTTTCAAGAATTATTATGATAGCATTTTTCACAAATTGCTACTGTCATTTGGCCGATTTGTTCAGCGGAAATGATTTTGTCAAACATTTCGTGTAAAGCTTTTATTGATCGAATTTGCAAAAAAAAAAAAATGCTCCATTTCTCAAAATCCAGTGAATGTGGATAGAATAAAACAATTATTCCACTCAAATCTTGTCGTACGTGGCTTGTTGGCAACTCCGCTATTAGCTCATGTACAACTCGATTTTGTGGAATAATGGTTAAATATCCAGTTCGTTCAGGATGAATTTTTCATTTTAGTTCATGCGACAACAGCTGAGACAACAATATATTCCCAAATGCAATATGTTCCTTGAAATGTGTTCCAGAACTGAACCAGGCCAAAAGAACTCGGCCTTGAAACAGAACATTTGGGAAAAAAACAAACAAATTTTTAACAGTTCAGTAAAAATTTCAGTCATCAGCCAAGAGTGTTTGGGGTCTGGAGTTTGCTTGCAGTTTTGCACTGGAGCTACATGGCTGATGTCACCAGCAAGTAATCACTGTGTCCTGTCTGCATGCCTACATCATCACAGACTTTCTTTCACCGGAGTTGAGTTGGTCAGTATCACAGAACAGACATATTGTTTGTCTGATAAAGATATTTGTTTGGCATGCTTGAAACTTGGACAGGCTGTTCTGATTTGCTACTTGTTTTGGTTAGTTAAATCCTTAAGATTTATCTTCGTTCGCACATTCTGCTCCCTGCTTAATGAAGGTCTTGTTGACCAGTAATGTCTTTCTTCTTTTCATCAGACTATGATCCTGACGGGTGGTGTAATGGTACATAATGTCTCTCTTCTTTCATGCAGTGTTGTAGTCCAAACCAGTAATGTAATGCTTCATTACACATTTACATGATACACAGATAACTTATGTTTGTCAATCACATCATCATTATCCAATCACATTGCTACAACACACTCTTGAATGTGAATATATACTAGCCTAATGTTTGTCTGACAATAAACTGAAAAACATCTCTGAGCAGCCGTGTCTGCATCAGTGACTGTTTGCTCCCGGATCGATCTGTGAGGCAGAATCTCCGAGGCGGCAGAGGTCTACATTCCGAGATCATACTTTGTCTATTCAACCTCCTACAGTACAGACAGATCAAAACCTAACATTGTCATAGCTTGGCATCAATGCCAGCATCAGGCTTGCGTAGTTTGAAAATGGAATTATATTTCATATTCTATGCACGATTTTAATAAACCATTGATGATCATTCTGAGTCAAATATGATGGTTTTAACATGCATTTCAACAATGATAAACTGCTCGATATGTTGCATAAGCTTCCATTATTTGTTAGCTCTTCATTATATGCTGCTGTACAGACCCAAAGAAACAACCTTTATGGTTTAACTGTGGCATTTAAAAATGTATATGTTGAAAGAAACTCTGTTAAATGCTACATACAATAGGACTCGGCTGTAAGTTTAAGGCCAATCATTCATTCTGAAAAACTGGCTAAAAGAATTGTATAAAAGTATAAAATGATGACATATTAGTGATTTGAATGCTGTCAGTTCAAATCCCAGGACTGAGAAAAAGGCCACTTTCAGCTCTGCGATAATGACCGTCATTTGGCATAAAATATAATCTCATGTCATTTTCCATCCTCTTAGTGCTTTGATTCAATTTGATTCGTTTTTGGGCTTTATCTCAGATATTTAGACCCTTCTGTCCATGTTCATCCAATCATCTGCTCTCGAACTGGCTGTTTGAGTCATGTCTGATTGTAAGCACTGACGTGTTTGAGCCGAACATGAACTGACCTGGAACAACACAGCACAAGAGTCCCAATTTCATCTTCAGGACTGTGCAGACTAATCCTCACTGTGTGCACTGCTTGAATGACGAAACCCAAGCAAAGGTCATTGAGCCCTGCTCCTATATTAGGGGTGTCTGAATGCATAATGCTTTTTTGGATTCTACTTTCATGATCATATTTTTATGCTTTGGGGTGAAGGGCATTTATTATTCCAACCATAGTTTGGCTTCATTTACCACCTTGGCCGGAAAGGTCACTGCAAATCAATACGATAAACACCTTCATCCTCTGATGAAACATTTCTATCCACATGGAAGTGGTATTGGTAGTGTTTCTATAGTAACAGCTCATTCACAGGGTCTTGTATGATGGATGCTCTACATAAATGGATTTAATTGAACATGTGATTGATTGTTTATATCGTGAAGTTTTCTGTTCAGAGATTTAGCTCACATTACCCATTAAACTATAAACAGAGCGAAAGTGCGATGGGATGTTCTTGAATTAATAAAATACATAACTGTTGGAAAATTATAAATTACTGATTATCAGGGGAATAAAACATTGTTAAAGGAGAATGATAAACATCAGGTTCATAACAGTAACTCCACTTCACATCAAGCTACATTACAGCACCCCGTCATTGATTATTTTCCAAAAACAGCACTCGCAATCATGCTGTATTCTTTGAATAATTTTTACTGATTTAGGCAGATGAGCAGCACTCAGGTTTTGAGCTGTCTAATACATACTCTGATGGTGGGCCTTCAGACCACACACAAACTCCTCACACTTCTGTTTCCATGGTACTGAATGGACATTGCTATTTCAGGACTACTCTCCTGGACCACAGGAGAGCACATGACTGTGGGGCAGAGCAGGAGAATGATGCATGGCTGGCACAAGATAATCACCATGAGTCTTCACCCTCTCCAATCTTCTTGGAGAAGGCACGGGAATGCACTATGGCCACCTTGGCAAACAGTAGAGGAGAGAAGATAGCGTCTTCCCTGGCCTTTGTCGTGAAGCACCACCCTGGCACTAAGGCCTGGGCAGTAGAGAAGAGCTCCAAAGGGCTGCCCTGACTGATGAACCCACGTCCACTGAGCCAGACTAGCCGCCCAGCCCCTGGGCCAGCAAGCCCTGGCAAGCGGACTGCACTGTCCACACTCGCCCTCAGCCGCAAGCCCCCATCATCACCCATAAACTGGATGGCAAACCCATTCCAGCCCTGAGAGATTGTTACTTTGGCCCCGGGCTGTCAGGACATTTGAGGAGAGCATTTTGGTCTCCTGTACAGACGGGGATGTCCCAGAGGTCCCTGTTGGGAACCGAAGAGATCAGTGGCCCTTCCCTTCCAACCAATTGGGTTGGTGCCCGAATTAGCTGGGCCTCTACTCGTAGGGAGAGACTGGCTGGGGTTCTCCACAGAGTCGCTCACAATCTCAAGGGCCACAGAAGCCCAACTTCTGGATGCACCTAGCTCACTGCAACCCACAAGACAGCCACCTCGGGGCCTACAACACCCTTGAAAAACAGAGGGACCTCTTCCACTGGCCAGGTATGGAGGCAGAAGTATGGAAGTCTGTTTCCAAGTTAGTTCCTGATCTCTTTTAATTGTTGGAGGCTTAGCAAATCCAGATGACTATGTCCCATCTACAAACAGATGGCCTGGATGAAAGGTTCAGTCAAATGCCAAAGACAATGCTGTGGTGGGTGGTAGATAAGGAAGTGAGAAACTGTGACCTCCTCCTGCCCTATGTCCTGTTTGTGGTCCACAAAACCCCACAGGTGCCCACAGGCTTCACCCCATTTGAGGTCCTCTTTCGGAAGAGACCCCAGAGATGATGAGCCAAGGCCTCTTGTGAAACAACACATGGAAAAAGCACAAGCAGAACAGAAACAATCTTCAACCGACGATCCCAACACCACAATTCCAGCCAGGCAACCGCATGCTCCTCCTGATGCCCAGTGCAAATTCCAAGTTCCTGGCCCACTGGCAGGTCCAGTTCAAAATTCTTGAATGGGTGGGCCCAGCAAACTATCGGCTGGAACAGCTGGGTAAGAAAAAAAAAAGAGACACCCAACTGTATCACGTCGACCTAATAATAATAAAAAAAAGTTCATTAAACCTGCTCCTGCCTTGTAAGTCTTTGTTTTTGATGTCTCCCCAGCACTGCCAGAGCATACTTTGGTACAAAAGTGAGAAGTCTTCCCCCCTCACAGCAGCAGGAACTAGGGGAATTGGCCAATCAGTTTGCGGATGTGTTCTCAGTGGACCCAGGACTGACATAACTTGGTGCAACATGACATCAGGACCCCACCCAGAGTGGTCGTCTGACAGCAGCCCGATTAAGTCCCAGAAGCCGCCACCAAGCTATTGAGGAGGAAGTCACCAATATGCGACATGACATTATCAAAGAGTCTGCCAGTCCCTGGTCCATTCCCATGATGGTTGTTAATGGCTTCCTGAGACAAAATCGGGTGTCAGAGTTCGACAGCTACCCCCTCCCCAAGTGAATGACCTGGTGGAGTGCCTCGGGATAGCATGGTTATTCTCAACCCTCGACCTCACAATAGGGTATTGGCAGGTAGCCCTAGCCCTGGGTATAAAATCTAAGACTGCGTTCAGCACCTCCAGTGGTCGCTGGCAGTACCGAGTCTTCCCCTCCATGCATGTGATGTTCCAGCATCTCATGGATGTCATCCAATGACCAGACTTCCAGTTCACAGCAGCCTACCTAGACGACATTGTGATCAACTTGCGCACATGGTTGGACAATGTATACCATTTATGGAAGACTCTGGTAGAGCTCCAAAGAGCTGGACTTATAACGAACCCATGAAAGTGTTATTTGTGACTGACAGAGACACAGTATGTGGGCTAATGCATCAGCCAGGGCCTGCTGAAACCCCAGGAGAAGAAAACTGAGGCGGTCCGAGAATACCCACTTCTAAGGTACAGGAAGGTGCCTTCTTAGGGTTGTCAGGGTACTACAGAAGGCTTGTCCCTAACTTCTCCTCTCTAGCCTCCACCCTCTCAGACCTAATCAAAAAACAACAACCAGACCAGGTACAATGGCCTGAGGCAGCAATGCAGGTGTTCCAGACGCTGAAGCAAGTACTCATAAGCTCACTGGTTCAAAGGAACGCAGATTTCAATCATCCCTTTACCATGCTTTAGAGATAGGCCTGGGCACTGTACTCTCCTAGAACTTAAATTGGAGGAACACCTGGTCCTGTACACGAGGAGAAAACTCACCCCCACAGAATAGAGGTATGCCACCATATAACAAGAAATCCTGGTCATAAAATGGGTGATTGAGGAACTGAAATATTCCCTCTCCAGGAGACATTTCACCATGCTCCCCTTCACTAGATGGCAAAGGCAAAAGGCAGTAATGATCAAATAACCCAGTGGTTTCTGTCATTGCAGGACTTCTCATTCTAAGTACAACATCGATCAGGGGTACAAGATTGAGTGGGGATCTACCACAGCAATGCAGACAGGCTCTCAGGAAGTGTGGATTCTGGGCTCAAACACCTCAGGCTCATTTAGCTCAAAACTGGCGGGGGGGAGTACTGTGATGGCAGGCTTCTGGACCACACACACAAACTGTTGCACACTCCTCACACTACTGCTGTGGTGGTGCTGACCGGACAGTGCTGTTTCAGCAGTACTGTTGTGGCCCACAGGAGAGCACATGGCCACAGGTCGAAGTGGGAGAGTGAAGCATGGCTGGTACAATCATAATCATAATCATTGTGGCTCCTCACAATCTCAGAGAAGACTGGAGAGAATAAAAGTGCATCTTGGCCAGAGACCCTTCACCCCCACTATCCATGGAAGAGTCTCAGACCTCCTGCTGCTGGCCCACACCACACCACATCTGGCCAACAGCAACTGGCAGTGATGGCACTGTGCTCCATCCTGGCACATCCCTTACTGACCCTTTATCCCCTCACTCCTTCAACACCAGCCCTTTGTCTGTCTTCTGCCAACTGCTGCATTGAGTCGTGACAGTACAGGTAAATGATGATGTCACAGTTGAAGACTTTGTTTGGTTATCAGGAATTCTGTTCCAATGATGAAAAATTAGGGCAGCACGGTGGTGTAGTGGTTCACACTGTTGCCTCACAGCAAGGAGGTCCTGGGTTCGAACCCAGTGGCCAATGGGGGCCTTTCTGTGTGGAGTTTGCATGCTCTCCCCATCTCTGCGTGGGTTTCCTCCGGGTGCTCTGGTTTCCCCCAGTCCAAAGACATGCAGGTTAGGTTAATTGGTGGCTCAAAATTGACCGTAGGTGTGAATATGAATTGTTCTTTGTCTATGTGTCAGCCCTGTGATGATCTGGTGGCTTGTCCAGGGTGTACCCTACCTGTCGCCCATAGTCAGCTGGGATAGGCTCCAGCTTGCCCGTGACCCTGCACAGGATAAGCGGTTACGGATAATGGATGGATGGATTAATGACATGACATTATGCCTTCTAGCACTACTGTCCATTCGGTTAGCGCTGCTCAGTGTGGGGCCCAGGGAATGCCAGGGGTCTGAGATTTAAACATTTTGTTCCAGTGGAAATCATAATCCACCACGATCAAAGATATTATATTTACTCTTTAGTTTGAGTTATCAGCTTGTTGTACTTGTCATTTGAAGTACACACGTTTAATCCGAAACTCAATAACTCAAAAATATCAATGCCATTGTGTTGATATGAATAATGCACATTATATCCAGTATTATAGGTAACTAAATTTACATTTCCAACGTGAAGAAATAGTGACATCATGTGTTTGCAGTATTTCTTGCAGGTCTGGAAATATGCTCAATCCCATTAATTCCTGAACAATGTCATACTTGGAAATAACGAATAAGTTGAAACTTGAATCGTCAACTATCTTAGTAGACTTTATTGACTTAGACTACTAACGAGCCATTTTTATGGAAAAGGTTTTTCATCTGGGATTTAACTCCCATTTGCTGGAATTCCCTGAATTAAACCTTAAGGTTTCGCTGACAGCCAACAACTCCACTGCACCATGCAATGGGAATTTGGAAGACTTAACTAACCTTCATTGATATTTTTGTGTTGAAGGAACATCTGGATATTTGTACTCATGAATTTATATGAAGTTTGAAAACAAAGTTCAGGGGGTTGAGAGACTAAAGCGACTTTGACTTTTGCTTTATTCACTTTACACTTACATTTTTCAGCTATTTTATTGCTTCACAGCCTCACTCAGAAACACACACAAATAGGCTGTACTGGATCTTGACTTATTTGTCTCCCCTCTTTTAAGCCCTCACTTGTCATTGCAACAGAAGACACACACCCACACCCCACTGTTAATCAGGCTCAGGTGTAGTTGCTTTGCCACTTACCTCCTGTGGCCTTGCTCTCCATTCACAAACCAACCCTCAACCATGTCTCTACCTCTACATGTACTTATTTGACTGTGTAATTGTGTTTACAGTGACATTCCACATGATCTTAGTCAAACAGTAAATGAATTAAATAAATTTGCTTTTGAATAAACAAAACCCTTCACTCACTGACATGGTGAAACTTTCTGTTTGGAATGTTAACATTTCTGGTGGGAATCTCCAGTTTCAGTCATTTTTCCACCACTGGAGAATCTTCAGGACACAGGACTTTGCAGTTTCTTGGTAACATGACAAGTTGAATGTTTCTGCTTTATTAACTTCAAGAGAGAGGAAAAAAAAGAAAGCCTGGTGAGGAAACAACTGTTTCAAGAGGCTATAACATCAGTGACAACTGGAAATAACTAGTTTAGTGGACATTCCATCACATGAAATCCAAGTATAAAGGTGCAAATCATGTGTCTTCATGAATAAATTAGAAAATTGTAATAAAAATTAAAATGGTAAAAATATTGCTGTGGTATATTTGGAATCAAACACTTGAGACTATGCTGTTATAGGAAAATAATCAGTTCCTTTGGGCCATGTCACACCACCCTATTGTGGATTATTTTCCTATAATTGCACAGCCTGTCACTTTTCTATTCCTCATCTCATCTCATCTCGTCTCATTATCTCTAGCCGCTTTATCCTTCTACAGGGTCGCAGGCGAGCTGGAGCCTATCCCAGCTGACTATGGGCGAAAGGCGGGGTACACCCTGGACAAGTCGCCAGGTCATCACAGGGCTGACACATAGACACAGACAACCATTCACATTCACACCTACAGTCAATTTAGAGTCACCAGTTAACCTAATCTGCATGTCTTTGGACTGTGGGGGAAACCGGAGCACCCGGAGGAAACCCACACGGACACGGGGAGAACATGCAAACTCCGCACAGAAAGGCCCTCGCCGGCCACGAGGCTCAAACCTGGACCTTCTTGCTGTGAGGCGACAGCGCTAACCACTACACCACCGTGCCACCCACTTTTCTATTCCTGAATCAGAGAAATAATAGTGGTTTTGAAGAAGATATATAGTGAATGTATGATGTTATGATGAATGTCACCTTTTTCTTTTCTGCTCTGTAACTTATCAAATTCATCCACATGGGGTTGTTCAGACTTATGCCACAGAGTGGTGGAAATTTTTGAATCTGATTGGTCAGAAGGTGTGCATTATTTTTGTTGAACAGCACAGCTCAGACAGTAGTTCCGGCTGGAACAGGAACAATAAATTAATATTAATGTGCTCATTTTAATATGTTATTGTTCAGTAAAAGCTCATACACAGGGACTTGTGTGGTGAGCGCTCCACAATATTAGTCGAAGAATAATAACTGGATTTTAAACAATGTGTTGCGTGTATAAATGTTGATGTGATTTTTTTTTTTTTAGGAGACCTTTATTTCACATTTTTGGAAGGAGACTCAGTTGCTAGTGCTTTTAATAGGCAGAGTTTTCCAGCTCAGGAAAGTCTGAAGTACAGATGAGTTTTTGGAAAAATGAAAAGCTGCATTTTTTGACAGGGGGGCTGGTGTTGCTAGAACATAAGTGAAAATAGGAACTAACTTGTTTTTTGGATGTTCCACAACATTAAACTGAACTGTAAAACCAAACTTGGGTCTTGTTCATTAATAAAATAAACATTGTAATCATTGGCAAGTTGCTGTGGTATAAACGGAATAACACACTTAAATAATATTGGCTGGCGTTGAGTGGTATATCAGATCTATTCCATTCAGCTAACATTATATTGAATGAGTCAGAGACGAATTCAGTGTCATGCTCGCGTTATGGAATATATCTGAGATACCACAAAAAAAACCCCATTATTATTATTCATACACATTCCATTCGTGTGTTTAACGTGCCTCTCTCTTTCAAAATTCTCTCAAAATCTTCCGAATTTAACAAAGCAAACCTGGCAGCCATGTTTGTTTTCAAAATGTCACAGTCACTCGCTAGCGTGCAAGTTTTACATCTCTGACGTGCGACGTCATGTTGTATTGACAACCATGCAATATCGTAAACCATCTTCAACGCTCATTCTCCATTGGGTAGAGTGACGCAATACACGCAGGATAAGCGATATGCTAACAATATTGCATGCTATCAAACCACATGAATGAAACCTGCTGCAAGGGAATAGAATACATGTTTTTAATCCATCAAAAAAGCATCCAGGATGTATAATAATCCATAATAATGCACTTCCAGAAGTAGTGCCACTCCACTTGCGCGCTGTGCCACATCATACCCCCTCCCCTCATGTAATATTTTTCATATCCCATCATGGTCTGTCATGTTGTTCCTTAGATAAGCTGTGTTTACCTGAAAGTTTGTTTTAATCAAATATATGAATTAAAATAAAATGTTCAAGCTGAAAGAAACTGAAAAAAGGCTTCACAATTACACATTTTTTCAGACTTTATGCCATGACGTGCTCTATGAAGAAAACAAAAGAGAAAAAAACCACAACAAATCTGTAGAATTTACAAGTAAACATATTTTCTAAACATGTTCCACACTTGCAGTATCTGAAATCTCCTGTCTGCCTTCTGAAAGGTTATTTATTAAAACCAGTTCACTCTCACCAATGGCGTTGTGGCTGCGCACTATTGCGCATGCGCAAGACGTCCAGCAGCCGTTCCCGACAATGACACAGATATCCATCAGGCGATAAATTTAATTCGGCTGAGGAAAATGTCCCGCAAATCAGTTATTCATCATAAGTATCGGATAAGAATCTTTCATTTTCTTTGAAAACACAATACTTTTTATTTGAGCAAGTCGGTTTAAAAGGAACACGGCCCCACTGTGGAGAAACACGGTGTGACATCACGATTAGCTTAGCGCAACTAGCATAAATTAGCTCAGCAGTACCCGAGGCTAGCCATTTATTTATTTATTTATTTATGCTCGTGCTAAAATTGAGGTAACTTTTGAACTGGATGATCAGGCAAACAAACAAAAATAGTTTTCGTGTTATTCTGTTTTTTTTTGTGTGTGTGTGAAAAGGAGGTCGTAAAAAGGTTTATTTATTTGGCTAGCAAGTAAAGTGAAGGTGAGCGCGCGAGCTGTCGTGAAAACACGTTAAATAAAGAGATGCAGCCGTCAAACGGAGGCTCCCGCATAAAACTGAACCGAAACGCGTTCAAGCTTGAGCAAGACTCGGTGCCGAAACGACGACGCCTTTCCAGGTCGTCGGGGCCGGAGGGCACCGATCCTGTCGCTGACGTGCACGCGACCGGATTAAAGGAATCCACGGCACGTACAGGATCGACCTCATCAGGACCGCAGGACGCGCATCAACCGGAACTGTCACGCATGACCGGGATTCCGGTGTCCGGAACATCAGAGCCATTCGTTCCGGGTCGGGCTCCGTATGGGCTCAGGGACTGCAGAAATAAGAATGATGATGATGATGATGACAGTGCGTCACGGCGTAAACAAATCCGCTGCCACGTGCACCTGGCGCTCCGTTTTTGCGGTCAGCAGTCCGCGAGGTCCCCCGAGGCTGAGCAGAGCGTCTCGTGCACCGTGTCGCGTTACGTAAACGGAGACGTGCGGGTTGAGACGTCCAGCACGAGCAGGGATGCGATCAATCCGGATGTGGGATCTGCGGCAAAGTCAGCAGCTGTTCAGGGAGGGAGCAAGTCCGAGGTGAAAACGGAAGAAGTCCGACTCGGGTCTCCTGAGAAGAAAGATGGACCAACTGCTCATGGAAGACCAAGTAAGAAAACACGATACTTTTTTTGTTGTTTCGGATTCATGGTGCTATTGGATTTTCAGTATTTTGTTGCGCTGGCACGGTGGTGTTGTGGTTCACGCTGTCGCCTCACAGCAAGAAGGTCCGGGTTCGAGCCCCGTGGCCAGCGAGGGCCTTTCTGTGTGCAGTTTGCATGTTCTCCCCGTGTCCGCTTGGGTTTCCTCCGGGTGCTCCGGTTTCCCCCACAGTCCAAAGACATGCAGGTTAGGTTAACTGGTGACTCTAAATTGACCGTAGGTGTGAATGTGAATGGTTGTCTGTGTCGATGTGTCAGCCCTGTGATGACCTGGCGACTTGTCCAGGGTGTACCCCGCCTTTCGCCCGTAGTCAGCTGGGATAGGCTCCAGCTTGCCTGCGACCCTGTAGAACAGGATAAAGCGGCTAGAGATGATGAGATGAGTACTTTGTTGCCGGAGTGGTACCATCAAGGGACATGTTTTGGACCTTCGAGCTGCAAAAGTGTCATGTGGTGTAACCAGGTACGTCTGGTCCACGATGTTTAAATTCTCACATGAAGGAACTGTACTAAAGGTACCAACTCGGTGAGAAAGAAAGGTGCATGTGGTGTCCCTTTCATTTGAGGTTTGCCTGCTTTCATACCTGAACCTTGTCCGAGTCCAAGCGAAAGGGGCACTTATTTTTTATTTTGTTTGGATCGTGCATTTAATTGTACAACAACAACAACAACAACAAAAGGTTGCCAGAGTTTGTGTCTGGCTGAAAATGTGCTCGTAAAACATGTTCATTCATTCGTCTTCATAATGATGATTTAAAAAAAATTATCATCATCACTGGGGATAAAAACGATAAACCTTTTTTGCGTGCGCATAGAAATCACAGAGAAGATAGATCTAGTGCTAAATAATCCAGTTTCGGATTCATGGTGCTATTGGATTTTCAGTACTTTGTTGCGGCGGCACGGTGGTGTACTGGTTAGCACGGTCGCCTCACAGCAAGAAGGTTCTGGGTTTGAACCCAGCGGCCGGCGAGGGCCTTTCTGTGTGGAGTTTGCATGTTCTCCCTGTGTCTGCGTGGGTTTCCTCCGGGTGCTCCAGTTTCCCCTGCGGTCAAAAGACATGCAGGTTAGGTTAACTGGTGACTCTAAATTGAGCGTAGGTGCGAATGTGAGTGTGAATGGTTGTCTGTGTCTATGTGTCAGCCCTATGATGACCTGGCGACTTGTCCAGGGTGTACCCTGCCTCTTGCCCATAGTCAGCTGGGATAGGCTCCAGCTTGTCCGCGACCCTGCACAGGATAAGCGGCGACAGATAATGGACGGATGGGTAGATAACTTAATTGACTGAACACAGGAAATAGAGTATGTGTGGAGTTGGGGAAAAATTGAGTTTGAATGTCTTGAGCCTTGGAGTATTTAAATTGTTGGCCTCAACTGTACATTGGTGTGGGAAACACTGGGAATCTACCCCCCCCCCTTTTTTTTTTTTTGCAACGGTGTAGTGATGTCTTCTAGACTTGAAGAGTGGTGTTTTAAAATGCTTGTTATGAAATTAAATGGCGGGCAGAAGGTTAGAGAAGCAGCTTTTGGACCAAAAGGTCACCAGATCGATTCCCTGGACCAGCAGGAAAATGTGTGGATGGGAGGAGCACTTTTCCTTCAATCTACATCCATGGCAGAAGTGCCCTTGAGCAAGTTGCTCCCTGGGAGCTGTAGTGCAGCTGCCCTCATGGGTTAAATGCAGAGAAAGAATTTCACTGTGCCCGAATGCATGTCTGACAAAGGGTTCTTCTGTTATAACGATCCAATTACATATTCCTTTTCATCTCCATTAAACAAAGGTATTTACATTTTTTAAGCATAATTATTGGCATGGGGTGGCATGATGATGTAGTGGTTAGCGCTCTTGCCTCACAGCAAGAAGGGTCTGGGTTCGAGCCCAGAGGCTGACGGGGGGCCTTTCTGTGTGGGTTTTGCATGTTCTCCCTGTGTCTGCGTGGGTTTCCTCCGGGTGCTTCGGTTTCCCCCACAGTTCAAAGACATGCGGTTAGGTTAAATGGCTTCTCTAAATTGTCCATAGATGTGAATTTGTGTGAATGGTCAAGAGGAGAAAACTTTGATGATAATCCAGGAGAAGGCAATGGGAAACCACTCCTGTAATGTTCCCTAGAAACTTTGATGGATGTGAGAGCAGCCACGTCATTGTAGTGACATGCCAAAGAGAGAGAGATTATTTGGGAAGATATTACATTTATCAGCCTCTTTCCCTGCACTGTTAACCATGTTACGCTGCCTTGGTTTGCAAAGCATTCTGGGGAATTTTTTTTTCTTCCACTCCATTTGGAGTGCCAGATGACCACTAGACCTCGATCCCCATTTGGACACCCTATCATATGTGGGAGCGCTCAAGAGGGAGGGGTAGGGCCCAGGTGGAAGGGCTAAGGAGGGGGGGAATTGGGATTGATCCCAAATCCAGGACATTTACATGCATAGCTATTCACTTGATGCAGGTATGCCTACACGGAGTACTGTGGGACAGGCGAAAACGATTTGATTAGGTCATGACTAACCTCGAGAATTTACTGTGGATTCTATTTTACATGAGCACAACATTCAGTCACAGTTCTGAACGTATTTGTTGGAGGTGACTGACAAAAGTTGTCGTTTGTAAACTGAGAAAACCCACTTTCTTGCCTTCCTTGGCACCTTAACATAGACATCACTCTGATAGATTCTCCTTTATTGGCAAACATCACACTCTAACACACCCATGTGCCCCATAAATTACTCATACACGGCTCTGAACCACTTGTTAAACTTTCACCAGTAGTACAACCGTTTTGTTTTATATTCGGGGTTGCTTTGAGTTTGGTAGATGATAGATTGTAAACGACGACTGTGTGTGCATGAAATCTTTATCTTTTCCCCGATGACTGTTTTGTTTCTTATTTCAGATATTAATAGGAAAGCTGGGCTGAGGAAACATTCAATCTCAAGACTTGGTTCAGCGAGACAAGTCAAACGATCTGTTAAAAATGCATGCTGTGCCTTGTGTGGGGATGTAAAATATACTCCTCCTGCTCCAAAAAAATTAGCTCGTAACAAAAAAGCCAGAACAAGGCGCCCGAGCCGGCCAAGCAGGCCGGAACGGACCATGGTTCAGCCTGCGGCATGGGCTAAGATGACAACCAGGCTGATTATCTGGTTCAAGAGGCACCTCAAGGTGAAACTCTGTGATGTAGCCCATGTGTTTCATGTGACCTCACGTGACTTTTCGTGTATTTTGCCAGCGGTGCTGCTGCAAACCGAGAAACACAAAAGGGTGAAATGCTTCAGCAAAGAATTCAGGTCACTGATGCGACTTGATCCTCAAGGCAATGGGATCTGTGGGAAGTGGATTGGCAACCAGTCCTGGCAGGTGTGTACTCCAACCAATAGCTCTGCTTCTCTCTCATCAGGTAATCCAGTTTTGGGATTTTCTGTTGGCGAGCGCGTTTTGGACGTAGCAGATGATGTTGAGGGGTGGTCCGAGTCTTCGGATAAACGGGTTTTGAGGATACCAGGCTGTGAGGGAATGAGACTGCTCTCTGTTGAGGGGACCGCATGTGTACCCTTAAAACTTGGGGAGGTTCAGCATTGCGTCGAGAGTGCTGGTTACAGGGCAGAAGATTCAAGAGCAGCCTCGGAAGCTCAGGTGGTCGACGCTGCCCCAGTCCGCCGCGTATCTCCGTTGTTATTGCGACGTGTTTGTGCCAGCAATAGTTTTGCTTCCTCACAACACTTTCAACGTGTGGATTTAGCAGATGGCTTTATAGTTAGAAAGGCAGACACGAATGACAATTGTCTGGTGGAGAACGGATCGAATGATGGTTCAGAGGGTGATGTTAACTCTCCTGATTGTTTCTCCTGCCAGAGAACGACTGCTTATATGAAGATGCCCAGCTTGTCCTGTGCCCGCACTTATAAGTCATGGCCTTTTCCCAGACACGGGCCTCCTTGTGAAATGAAGGCATTGATCTGTACTGGCCCTCAATGGATTGTGACCACAGAGGCTTCAGAAGGCACTAAAAATACGATCAATAACATGCAAGTAGGTTTCAAAACAAGTTCTCAATGCACATTTGGGAATAACAAGAAAGAAAGTTGTGGTTTTGAACCACATGACGGGAGTGTTACGGTTCAACGTCGCCAAGGGCAAGTACAACCGACAGCACAGAGTGACAGGGTGCCGGCCTCTCCAACCCTTGAGGAATCTTCAAAAGATCGATTAGAATACCAGAAAAATTCAGGAAAAGCTTCAACATCAGGTAGTAGTGAGGGCGAACGCGTCGAGCATTCCCGCAACGCGTTTCGGCAGGATGCACCTTGTCTCGGTTCTGTACGTGAAAATGATCATCAGGCTGTGGATCTTCGTTCCCCAGAAGTCATAAATGCTGATGAGCTCAATGCGATTCCTGCTGAGTCGATCAGTACTGTGGACACGGAGTCTGTTGATCTGGGTGATTCCTCCATGAATAGGAGACGGGGTCCCATGTCAAGGATGTGTCTTGAGGATGAAGAGAATACTCCAGAGATGACAACCTTCCATCTTCCAGATCCCCTTCCAGACCTCCAGGGAAGTGCTTATCAGACTTTGCCACATGTTGTACATTCCAGAGAAGAATCAAAGCACCTATCTTCCGTGATGGTACATCCCAAAGAGGAGCAGAAGTCTGATACTGGGCTTGAGAATAGAAGTCACTGTGCCCTGAACGGTTCGCCTGCTAAGACCGATGACCAAAACACTACTTCTTCCCCAACCTGCACTGGAGGCAGTAGCTGGGACACACCCTCTAAATCCATGACAGACAAAGATTCCTTTTCCTCGAGTGAGCGAGATACGAGGAGCCTGTCTCCTGCCGAAAGACCCGAGGAAGGCGATGCAGGATGTCTATCGCGACAAGACGGGATGGGTGAGATTGGCAATACGAATAGAAGCCCTTCACTTCGACCTGCCCTGGAGGGCTCAGCGGGTACTGGCGGCGACCTGGATGTTGTGCGAGCTTATGAGGATGATGCCATTGTACTTGATGTAATTCAAGATGACCCAGAACTCTTTGGAGCCATTGTTATGGGTACGACAGGAAATTCAGCCTCAAAATCCAATCCAGTTGCAGTTCAGAGGGGGAAGAAAATGTGCATGCAGACTGGCCAGACAACCTTGGTTAGAAAACCCAACAGGATCATCTGGGACCTGGAGTCAGAAAGGTATGTAGGTGTTTTATAAGCAGGTACATGTTTTGTATTTCATTAACTTGGTATTTTAAGGTTCAGACTTGAAGTGTGATCAACAATTCATAGCTCAACAAGTGCGACACTTTAAGGCAATTGAATTCAAACGTTTTTCTGCCATGAGCCCCACTTCCCAGTAATTTTTGAACTTGTGCCCTCCCCCATTTCACATTCGAAAAACCCAGTCATTCATTCTGGTTTCATATGACAATTGGTTCAACTAATTTTTATTGTGGGGCTAAGGATGACTTTTCTCTTTTGGCATTTTTTTTTTTTTGTTCTACAGTTAAAAAAAAAAAAAAAGATCATATTCAGAATATATAAAGGTTGGAAGGTCTGAAATGATCGTTTCAAATAATTTATTTATTTCCAGTTCACCTTTCTATTCCTTGGCAATTTTGAAGACCCTTGTAATTAGAAAGTGGAATTCTCTAATCTCACAGTTCTATCGAGCATTTCTTACAGAACTATGAATGGTATAAATCCGAGAAATATTGAGTCACTGAGAGATGGAAAACACACACAAACACGCTATATATTTGTATGCATGCATACACAGATGTCAAAATTTGATTTTCCCAGGATATTATTTCTGAAGAAAATTCTGATTCTTTATCAACTTAAATATTCCTTTTGTTACCTTAAATTTTTTTTTTTAAATAACCAACAATCACTATTTACCCACATTTTGTAAAAGTTGGCATAAAATATTATCGCCTATTATTTTAATCATTTTATGAAAAAGGGAATAACAACTCGGTCTTTTCTTAATAAACTGATGAACATTTGTACAATCTCCATTAGCTTCTCTTTTCTTTAGCTTTCAGCAGTCTGTAAAAAGAGAGCTCCAATTTCTTGTTAATTCTATTTATTCGGTCAGTTGCACAGCTCTCTCGTTTTAGATTTATAAAAAATGTTTTCCCTGTGTCATTAGAGCTGTGTTACTTCTGCCTCGGGTGAAGTCACATCGTTACATGCCAAATATACATGAAGTGCGATTAAAAAAATTTCCTGGACTGTTCCTCTTGTGAAACACCGGAGCATGGCAAGGTCACGTGTGAGCAGTAACTCCTGTAACTATGCCATTTGACATTGTGCTGTCAACATCTGGACCTGATAAATTATCCCATGATTATACGATTAATTAGTTTTGGACAAATACAGACGGAACCTTCTTATACTGAGTTTATGAAAAGCTCATATTTTGAATAGAGGACAATTTTTTGAATACATCTTGAAATTTATTTATTTTTTTAAATATTTGTCATCATCCCAGGAAAAATGTCCAGACTGCAGGTGATGTCCATGTGGAGAATCATGATGTTTTTTGTCAAGGTCTGTGATCCTTCCGTGTTTCCTGTTAGTTTGAATAAAACAGCGGTGCACCATTCCGTTCTTGGTTCCTGGTTTACCTCCAGGACTGGGATTGTGCACCCCGAGAATAAAAGCTTTACGATTTACAAGACTGAACAGTTAAGCTGTCTTAAGCATTTGCAGGCTGCAGTCGAAGATACCGGTGTTGGCGACTTAGAAATGGATTGTGTTTTTCCTCAATCGCACAGGAGAGGTGAATGAACTGGCTGATGGCTCCAGAAGTCAGCTGACGTTTGGGACAAAGTGGCCCTCGGTTCCCCCAGTAGTCAAGCGAGAACAGGTGCAGCAACTCCATTGTTCATCCTGTCTTTTGCTTAGAAAGAACTAGTTTTCCAAATGCTGGTAATTGTTTCCTTTCAGATATTTCCAGATTATAGTAATAACAACCTGGAGAAGAGAGAAAGTTTTGATCTGAATGTCAATAAAGTGAAGACTGGATTGACACAGCTGGTGGACAATGCACACAACAACGGTGGGTCCTTAGAATGTTGTGAATGAATCACATGCCAAGGTTGTCCCATAGACGCACACTCCCTTTATACTAACTCGTATCCAGAACCTTGCAAGCCTTTTCTTGGTTTTCAGCATCACATGCTGTTTTTAAATATGTGTCAAAGGAACGGATGCCTTGCCCATGACTTACCTCCAGACCACCTTGTCCATCTCTGTACAAATATGTAGATGTAGTGATTTTTATTTCTTGAAACACAATGCCTTATGTCACTGTTTCTTTGTGCAGTTCATACTACTGCTGGGAAAGAGATCAACGTTGTGAGACCATTGCCATCGGCCGTGAGTAACCAGTCCACTCGAATAAAAACGGCATCCTGATAATTTGTGCAGGAATCTCTGAATGTGGTGCTCTCTTTGTTTTCCCAGTATTGCTGGTACTACTTCAGCGGACATCACACGTGCTTGCGGAATGTGTGCTGGTTCCTTCATGTGCCCAGGGATAATGATGAAAAGGTGTGTGTTTTGAAGGAGAAGGTTAATAACGGTACGAGTGGAGAACTAATTTGTGTGTTTGTTCCCTGCAGTTTTGCATGGATATTGTGCAGAAGTTCTGTCACGTTGGAACTCCTCCTATCGTACAACGAGCAGGTGAGATGAGCCCCATTAAAGTTCAGAAAAGACTTGATCTCATCAGATGACGAGCTATGCGCAGATGCTTCATGGAGTTGCTGTTTACCGCTGCACGACGAATACACACATCAACACGCATTGATGCTTTGCAAATGAACCTCAGTGTGGCGTTACAGCAGTTGGTGGAGGAAAAGATACCTGAAATGTACAGAGTGAAGCACTGAAGCATCACAGGATGTTGAAGTTAATTAAATGCACACATTTGAAATAATATTCAAGAGTTATTCCATGAAATCGAGGCGTACGTGAGCTGATACCGGCGATAAGCCACGTACGACGAGATTGTTATTCTATCCACAGTCACTGGATTTTGAGAAAAGGAGCGTTTTAATTTTTTGCAAATTTGATAAATCAAAACTTTTATACAGAACATCAGACAAAATTATTCCTGCTTAGAATGTAAACAAACCGGTGAAATGGTAGGAGCAATTTGTGAAAAATGCAATGATGATAAATTTTTGAAAAATTAAAAAAAAGATGCGGGCCGGCACGGTGGTGTAGTGGTTAGCGCTGTCGCCTCACAGCAAGAAGGTCCAGGTTCGAGCCCTGTGGCCAGCGAGGGCCTTTCTGTGCGGAGTTTGCATGTTCTCCCCGTGTCCGCGTGGGTTTCCTCCGGGTGCTCCGGTTTCCCCCACAGTCCAAAGACATGCAGGTTAGGTTAACTGGTGACTCTAAATTGACCGTAGGTGTGAATGTGAGTGTGAATGGTTGTCTGTGTCTATGTGTCAGCCCTGTGATGACCTGGCGACTTGTCCAGGGTGTACCCCGCCTCTCGCCCGTAGTCAGCTGGGATAGGCTCCAGCTTGCCTGCGACCCTGTAGAAGGATAAAGCGGCTAGAGATAATGAGATGACAGATGAAAAAAAGATGCATTCTTACCATCAAATACTTTTTTATTCCATATTTTGTTGCTGCTTTTGTATTTTTTTTGGGGTTTTTGTTTTTGAGTAGAATTTTTATTTCATCTTCAGTTGGTTGAGCAACGCGTTCCACCATTTTTTTTTTTCTCTACTTGCGGTATATGAGCGGTTATCCTTGGAGTTGTAGTCGCCAATCATTGTGTGCGATTGCTCATATCCAGTGAAATGTGGATAGAATAAAAAACTAACATATAAGGTCCAACTGTTTTGGCTGAACATCAGTTCAGTATCTGACATGAAAGAATCATAATGTATCTCATAATTGGCTGTTTGTCTCCTCCCATCACCTTTCCCAACTTCTGCGAAGAACTGCTATGTGTCTGTGAGAAACCTGTGCTCCAGTGTGATAAAGAGGTCATCAGTCTCTCTCTCTCTCTCTCTCTCTCTCTCTCTCCCCCTCCTCCAGAGGAGGTTTTTGTTGCTTATTATAGGACCAATTCTCCTGGTGCGAGTTTCAGCCAAAACATTGTGAACCAGTTGCTCTCATCACTGCTGGGCCTGGTACTGCTCAGAGACCTGGTGTCAGTCATCAACACACTCCTCACACACAAGAGAACGGTATGAGTGAGAGGGCTCTGTAAATGAGAGTGTAAATGACCTACATCCTGGTAATGGAACTTCTTCCCAAATTCACAATCGAGAATGTTATTTAACTCTGACCGGGGGAGTTAATACGGCAGATTGAAATTAATTCTGTTTTGATATGCAATCATCACTGGCATGTTCGGAGGACAAATTTTTTGAAAGGGCAATATGATGTGCAGTGTCTGTTCTTGCCGAATAGGTTGACAATATGACCCATATAAAAGTTAGCTTCTGATTTTGTGTGTGTGTGTGTGTGTTTTTAGCCTCCTCCTGAGTTTGTGATGGTGCTTTATGAACATGTTCGCGAAAGAGGAATCCTCAATTTTGTCCCGGAGCTCATAGTTCTTACCTCAAAGGTTATTTACACACATTTCATCAACATGGTGTGAAGCAAAGATGGCTAATGTAATTAAGTTTAAGTGCATTCAAGCTTTTTATTATTCATTCAGTTTAAAGGTCTCATTCAGGCACTTTAGAAATTGGGAATAATTCATGGTTCAGTTTTACAACAATCAAGGCCTGCTTTTTAAACAGGTTTCAGCAAGTGATTTTTTTTTTTAAATTGGAGATTTGAAGGGGACTATCAGGATTAATCCCTTGTTCTCAAAAAGTGGACCAACAATTTGAGCAGCATATCAACAGTGAAAATGTCTGCCATGAGGAGCCATTTCAGTGTTTCTTTTAGGGACGTTCAACAAGTGATTTCAGAAAGGACTATAAAAACTATAATGCGATGGCTTTTTGCTCTTGTCGCCTTTTTTTTTTTTTTCCCTGTTTTCAGCAGATTATTCCTCTTTGGTGTTGGCAGTTCAGCTTTTGACAGATGTGGAGACTTGGGACCTCTTACATTTTAAGCTCGTACAACTTGATCAAATGTCTCATCTCATCTCATGATCTCTAGCCGCTTTATCCTGTTCTACAGGGTCGCAGGCAAGCTGGAGCCTATCCCAGCTGACTACGGGCGAAAGGCGGGGTACACCCTGGACAAGTCGCCAGGTTATCACAGGGCTGACACATAGACACAGACAACCATTCACACTCACACCTACGGTCAATTTAGAGTCACCAGTTAACCTAACCTGCATGTCTTTGGACTGTGGGGGAAACCGGAGCACCCGGAGGAAACCCACGCGGACACGGGGAGAACATGCAAACTCCGCACAGAAAGGCCCTTGCCGGCCACGTGGCTCGAACCCGGACCTTCTTGCTGTGAGGCGACAGCGCTAACCACTACACCACCGTGCCGCCCTTGATCAAATGTGATTCGTTATTATTTTTGTCTTGTATCTGATATTTATATTTGGGATATTATATTGCTTGCTTCCTCAAGGCTAGAGACATAATATTAAAGCAAACCATGTATTCATATTCAAGCCTCCACGAATGTGTAAATATCTAAATATGTTGAGACAGCAGTTAAACCAAATTAATGGAGTGTTCTCATGCCATCATCAGTTTAAGACTTATCGGTTTAAGCCTAGAGTTGTGTGCAACCATTATCACAACAAAGCATTGCCATCGAGGGTAAACAAATCAAGATGGCTGCCAGGTGACGCGTTCACAATTGTCCTGCTGGCGCTCCTGTTTGGTGAAACCGGTCTTTGGAGAAGTAGTGAGAGAGTATTGATGCTGTTCATGTGTGTATGTCTAGATTGTAGAGGTGGGCTGTGTGTTCAGTGTTGAACAGTGCGAGATGATGCAGCTTCATCTGGAGTCTATAAACACACCCAGACATCAAATGGACATTTTCCATGCGGTAAAATGCAGGTGGGTCTTTTCCACACGCTTGCCTACTTAACGTTGGAATAAATTTATAAATGTACTTCAAGTTAAAATGTAAGACGTATGAATATTTCCTGAAATAATTACAAACCGTAACCTTGCAGTTGCTTTTCTGTCATTTTATAAACCTCCTGTTAAATATCATAAGGTTTTTAAAAATGCATACTGTTTTGAAAGTCTATAATCAGAAAATCTGGCAGGTTCAGACTAAGATGTGCTGGAAAGAAAACCACTAAACATTGTATAAATCTATTTTATACACCCATGCTTACACACACCTACCTATTCAAAACCTAGGGCTTTGGCTACGAACCCACACACTGCTGAGCTGTCGGAATTGGCCCAGGCTGTAGTCCGAGTGGAGGTGAGACACGCTGTACACATTTACTGGAAAATTTCGCAACCGTCTGGTCGGTTTTGGGAACCGTGCTCATTTTGTTCGCCAGAGGGGAACTGAAGGTTAACCTGAGGGGAAACCTGTTTTCTGGTTGTTGTGCATGTTGATAATTATGTCCTGAATCACTTGATCTCTTATTTGTATTTCCTTTTCTGTGCTGATTTGAAGATTGAATGCCTTTTAAGAGTACTTCTGAATGATGTTTATTTTATATCGTGTATTGTTCTACACCTTGATGAAGCATGTTCAAATAACTGAATTCGAGCATGGAAATGGGGATTTGAGTTTGTGAGGAGAAATGCTGTAAAATGTAATATTTATCAATTAAACAAACATGGGATCATGTTTTTTTAAAAAAAAGGTCTTTTTTTCTTCACCCTGAAATGAAATGATGCAAACTGTGAAATGTGCTTGTACAGTGGTGCTTGAAAGTTTGTGAACCCTTTAGAATTTTCTATATTTCTGCATAAATATGACCCAAAACATCATCAGATTTTCACACAAGTCCTAAAAGTAGATAAAGAGAACTCAGTTAAACAAATGAGACAAAAATATTGTACTTGGTCATTTATTTATTGAGGAAAATTATCCAATATTACATATCTGTGAGTGGCAAAAGTATGTGAACCTCTAGGATTAGCAGGTAATTTGAAGGTGAAATTAGAGTCAGGTGTTTTCAATCAATGGGATGACAATCAGGTGTGAGTGGGCACCCTGTTTTATTTAAAGAACAGGGATCTATCAAAGTCTGATCTTCACAACACGTTTGTGGAAGTGTATCATGGCACAAACAAAGGAGATTTCTGAGGACCTCAGAAAAAACGTTGTTGATGCTTATCAGGCTGGAAAACATTACAAAATCATCTCAAAAGAGTTTGGACTCCACCAATCCACAGTCAGACAGATTGTGTACAAATGGAGGAAATTCAAGACCATTGTTACCCTCCTCAGGAGTGGTCGACCAACAAAGATCACTCCAAGAGCAAGGGTGTAACAGTCGGCAAGGTCACAAAGGACCCCAGGGTAACTTTTAAGCAACTGAAGGCCTCTCTCACATTGCCTAATGTTCATGAGTCCACCATCAGGAGAACACTGAACAACAATAGTGTGCATGGCAGGGTTGTAAGGAGAGCCACTGCTCTCCAAAAAACTTGCTGCTTGTCTAGAGTTTGCTAAAGATCACGTGGACAAGCCAGAAGGCTATTGGAAAAATGTTTTGTGGATGGATGAGACCAAAATAGAACTTTTTGGTTTAAATGAAAAGCGTTATGTTTGGAGAAAGGAAAACACTGCATTCCAGCATAAGAACCTTATCCCATCTGTGAAACATGGTAGTGGTAGTATCGTGTTTTGGGCCTGTTTTGCTGCATCTGGGCCAGGACGGCTTGCCATCATTGATGGAGCAATGAATTCTGAATTATACCAGCGAATTCTAAAGGAAAATGTCAGGACATCTGGCCATGAACTAAATTTCAAAAGAAGGTGGGTCATGCAGCAAGACAACGACCCTAAGCACACAATTCGTTCTACCAAAGAATGGTAAAAGATGGATAAAGGTAATGTTTTGGAATGGCCAAGTCAAAGTCCTGACTTTAATCCAATTGAAATGTTGTGGAAGGACCTGAAGCGAGCAGTTAATGTGAGGAAACCCACCAACATCCCAGAGTTGAAGCTGTTCTGTACGGAGGAACGGGCTAAAATTCTTCCAAGCCGGTGTGCAGGACTGATCAACAGTTACCGGAAACGTTTAGTTGCAGTTATTGCTGCACAAGGGGGTCACACCAGATACTGAAAGCAAAGGTTCACATACTTTTGCCCCTCACAGATATGTAATATTAGATCATTTTCCTCAATAAATAAATGACCAAGTATAATATTTTTGTCTCATTTGTTTAACTGGGTTCTCTTTATCTACTTTTAGGACTTGTGTGAAAATCTGATGATGTTTTAGGTCATATTTATGCAGAAATTTAGAAAATTCTAAAGGGTTCACAAACTTTCAAGCACCACTGTATTTCTTGAATGGTGCAAAAAGAAAGTTCTGCTTTGAAGGTCAGACATTGTTCAACTGTGTGTGTGTGTGTGTGTGTGTGTGTGTGTGTAGCTGTGCAAGCAGGAAGACGACTGGCCTGCTCTCGCACAAGTGTTTTGTGCTGTGTGTAGTGGTCGTCACAGTGCAGGAGAGGTGTTGAGGTTCTGCTGCTGTGTCACCATGGCGCTCCTGAAAGAGCCTAAAGACAAACTGACTCTGCCTTATGAACCATTCGCTGAGTCAGGTACACATAATCGCTTAACACACGTCCGACTGACAAAATCCAGCTTGCTGAAGTTTAAATGTACAGAATTGCATTCGGCCAATTTTGATAAGAGGCTCTGTCGCTTAATCTTTTTATGTATATATTTTATTATTCTGTCCACATTCACTGGATATGAGCAATCGTGTACTCTGATTTGGCTACTTGGCTATCAGCTCATATACCATGAATAGAAAAAAACAAAATGGCGGAGCATGTTGCTGAACCAACAAGCCCTACTTGAAAACAAAACATGAAATAAAAGTATTTGATGATGAGAACGTATCTTTTATTATTTTATTTTTCAAGAATTATTATTATCGCATTTTCCACAAATTGCTCCTGTCGTTGCACCGGCTTGTTAACATTCTTCGACTGGTTCAAAAGCTCAAAGAAGTTTGAAAATGACATGACTGAAATGTCCAAGGAAGAATTAAATAAATGTCTAAAGCGATTCTGTTCCTCGACACGACAGCAAGACGGGACTTTCTACAAAAACCCCCACAAAAGTCAATTCGTGCACCCATCGATAGGTTTTTAAGAAGTCCACCGAAGTGGAAATGATTTTGTTGGACGTTTTGTGAAAAGCTTTTATTTATCGAATTGTAAAAAAAAAATTAAAAATGCTGTTTCTCAAAATCCAGTGAATGTGGATGTAATATAACTATTTCACTCAATCTCGTCATGCATGGTTTATAGCCAACTCGGCTATCAGCTCATGTAAGACTTAATTTCGTGGAATAATTGTTAATTAGATGTGTACTACACTACAAAGTCGACAAATCCATTATGTTACCCAATGTGTCGAGCATATATGAACCATTTGGAATTTTGTGAAACTGTGGTGTAAGATGGCAGACAATAACATGGATTCCAGATCACCTAAATATCAGTAAAAAGAAGAAATCAAAGTGATTGGTAAATTCATGGTCCCATCCAAAAGTATTAGGAAAAAAAAAAGCACAATGTTTTGGATGTATCTGCTTTGGTGGCAGACAACCCAATTTTTGGTGAGCAAAAATATAGGAACTGATTATTTTTAAAGCAAATAACACTGGTTGCATATCCCTTGATTGCAAGAACTGCACCAAAGATAACTTGTGCGCACAAGACAAAACCGGAAATGCCCTGGATTTTCATCTTTAGAGGCAAGCAAGGAAGTTAACATTTATTAAAGTCTGTTATTTGGGTGGAAATGTAGTAGATGCACGTTTTTATTTCTCAAAAAAAAAAAAGCTTGAGATGTGCTGTCTGTTTTCTCGCTGCACCAATGTTATTGTTTGCCCAGCAGGGGGCACACACCCCTACCATCCCCCGATCCCTGTGTACGGCAGCGGATCAACAGACACGAACCTCAACACAGTGCAAGCCAAGAATCTCCTAACTAATCCCCCAACAGATTTGTGGTGATAAAATGTTTTGTTCGCTTATATTGATTACAAATATCTGACAAGTCTATTTCCATTCCACCGGCAGAATGGAACGTGAGTGTACTGGTAAAAAGGGTTAAGTCAAGCAAAAATGATTCCCAGCACATTCGACTGTTTATGGCTTAAACATCAAATAGCTCAGTTATTGCATTTTAATGTCATGAATTGTTTTTAATATCAGTCTTTACAATTCAAATATATGTGAGGTACACCGACTTGGTTTTTCATAGGTTTGCTCGACACAGCTTTACATTTTCATATGCAACACCAACTACACCTTAATTTCAGAAGAGTTTGTGTGTGTGGTCCTGTCCAGTTTGTCAGGAAGCATCATCAGATGAGATGGTTAAAAGCTTTCTGGGACGAGTCGGAGTTTCAATGATGTTCACCTATCACAAAACCCAAGACTGGACCAAGGTGTGTTTATGCATGCAGATTAGTTGTCAAGCTCACCTCTGCTTATATATGTATTATTTTGGCAAAAATTTGAGAAGGTTTCTCATGCGTTGAAATAGGTTTGTTCGAGCTTATGAAATATTGAATTGTGCAGTACCACACAGGAACAGTTTGCGGGGTGTATTTTTTATTTTTTTTTTAATAAATAAAGCTAACTTGTTTTTGGTTTGTCTGTGTCTCTGTAGGGTTTGAAGCTGTTGTGCGTGATGTCTAGATTGCAGGTGGAATTCACGATGCTCAAAGGTCTCTTCAGTAATGAAAATGGAACATCACGCTGTCAGCTTGTCACCACTGCAACAGAGTTCTTCCTTAATAGTGGCAGTATAGAGGGAGCACTGAACATGCTCAAAGGTAACAGCATGCATTCAGGTCTGTGGTCCAGATGAACCCTGGGCCAATTCTTGGATCTCTTGGATCAAATTACTGACCCTTTGATCAATCCGTAGATCCTTAGATTCCTTGACTGATCAATCACTGGACCACGAAATCCCCAGATATACTCCCCCTCCCATCACATGCACCAGATCAGTGAGCCAATAGATCCCAAGGAGTGGCAGGTCACTGGACCCAAAAAGCCACAGAATCACTATTTTTCTGCTTGAAGAAATCCCTAGATCATTCGAACTTGAGCTCACCAGATCTCTGGAGCTCGCCAAGCGACATATTGGAATATCCAGATGTTTACCATGTTGGCAGACACATCCAGATTTGCATCAAAATCTAAGCAATTGATCCTTGGTCCATCGTCCACCTTTCCTCAGAATTTCATCAAAGTCCATTGACTACTTTGAGTTGCGTTGGGAAAAGACAAACAAACAGAGGTGAAAACATAACCTCCTCCAACAAAGTTGGCGGAGGTTTAAAAAAAAAACACAACAAAAAAATTTGTATTGAAAAGTATGAAAAAGCTTTTTGGCCAGATAGCCCAGCTCGACCAGATGTATAAAAAAAAAACCTTTTTTTTTTTTTTTTTGAATGGTGTTTGCTAAAATTGTGAATTCTTTGGCATTTGGAGTCCTTAACTGGCAGGCAAACAGGGCATTTCAGTCATCTTTTCCCACTGTTTGATTTATGATTACCCAAATGATATCACTATTCATGACCCAAATGTCTCACAGTCTGCCGGTAATTGTATATGCGTGTGGCCCATCTGCTACTTACTGCTGCCATCTTGTGTTTCAAGAAAAAAGAAGATGAACTTGTGTGCATGCTGAAAGAAGACCTGGACATTTGTCATGAAAAGCCCTCCCCCTCTAGCTTTCTCTTCTCATATTGCTAACGTGACTGGGTCATATCGGTTTCTACTTTACAGCGTCTCCATGGATACCTCTTGAGTATCTTCTCAAGATTGGACTCCAGCTCTTCTCTTGCTGTTCACCCTGAGATCCAACATGTGACAGTATATGGGCAGATGCACCGTTCCCTCCAAAAGTACTGGAATGGCAAGCCCAGTTCTTTAGCTTTTGCTATCCGTGCAAAATTTGGTTTTGAAATGAATGAGACAATGGACCAGAATTTCAGCCTTCCTTTCCTGAGGTCTACATGTCTTAAACAGCTTGGAACATGGCACCTTTGCTTTGAACCCACCTATTTTTCAAATGATGGAATATTGGAACACATGACTGAAGGTTGGTGTCCTCCCCGCACGTGTGCCCTGTTAGATTGATTGAGGGCCATCAATGGCTACACCAGTGTTGACTTTCGGTTTGAGCCTTGGTTTTCTCTGTGAAAACTGCATATGATGTTACAAAGGATAAACCAACATGAACACTCGCAAGCTGCCTATGGGAGAAGAGCAAGCCATTTTGAAGCTGAAAAAGAGAGAACATCTGTCAGGTTGATACCGTTACCAGTACGACAAGTTGGAATGTCCTGAGAAAGAAAGAAACCTTAGAACTACTTAGAACTAGACATCAAACAGCTTGCCCAAGGAAGACAAAAGCAGTTGATGATGAGCATTGTCAGAACTGTGGAGAAAACCCCAAAAACAGCAGTCCATGACCAGTCATCACCAACAGCCTTCGCAGGGCAGGGGTGACTATCACAATCTACCACTCGAAGATGATTTGGCCAGGGCCAGAGGTATTAAAGCGTCCCCAAACCATAACATGTCCACCGCCATTCTTTCCAGTTGGTATGGTGGTGTTTCTAATCAAATTCTGTCTGGTCATGTGCCTAAACAACTCTCTTTGACACATCTGTCCATCGTACGTTCTACCAGAAGGTCTGCAGCAAGCAAAGGTCTGACGTTGGTTGGGCACAGCATCGAGTTGCTTTTTTTTTTGTGTGTTTGTGGGTTTGAAGTCATGGATCAAACTGTCTGATTTGGGACAAAAATTTGAATTGTGATCAATGTACCAGCTTTCCACAGTAGCTGGACCTCACTTTGGTCTTGGAAGCTTGGAATTGAGTATTTTTCTTGTGACTGAAGGTGTCGCAGTTGAAACTACCCTTACTTTTATGTTTTTTTGTTGGGGATCTAATGTCCTGATGCCACGAGTGAACTGAAATTTTGTCCAGGAATTTAGTCTCCTGGGTCCGGACCAGCTTCCTCACTTCTGGTCTTTATCCTGCACAGCGTCAAGCGGGTGGAAAGAAAATATGCCCAAGTCTTTTTGTAACTCCTCCCATGATTTTATTCAATTTTACTTTGGACGGCCCACAATTCCAGACTGTTTTGTCAACTTGATTTTAAAGAAATAATCATGGAGCACATGGCTGAAGCAGACAAGTTTGAAAACGAGACAAATGCTCTTTTTTTGTTTGTTTTTGTGTGTGATTTGTAGCTAATGAATGGTTCGTGAGCTCAAGTGTATGGCCGTGTGATCAGGTTGACGTCCAGAACCGCAAGAGAGTACTGACTCTGCTCGCTGAGAAGACGTCATACAGAGACACACTAGAGGTCCTCACTAACTTGCCTGGGCTGAGACAGCCAGTGGGTGAGTCATAAGACAGACACTCACATCATTCTTTGTTAGATTTCACTGGGGGAGGAGGAAAAAAAAAAAAAGAATTTTCAGTTATTTGCTGTAAAATTGTAGTGCATCTTTGAATTGGATAAATGCATGGATATAATGTGTGTGTTTTGTCAGGTCTTTAAAAAAAAAGTAGCTGCAATTAAATAGACAGTTTAAAGTGCAGAATTTTTGTTGATTCTGTTGGATTATTATTTTCCATGTTTAATATTTCTTTGAGTTTGTGAATTAAGCATGAAATTTTTGTGTACTTTACAGGAATTTTAATGTATGTGTGGTTTACATCTAAATGTGTTGTATGCCTGCCAATTAGATGGTGTTCAGGCGGGTGAGTACAATACCATGTTTAACGCACACCTTCGAAGGTGTGTGACGAATCAGGTGTTGCCGGTTGCGGCGGATACACTCGAATTCATGCTGGCTCAGGGAATCCCACTGGACATGTCAGAACTTCAACACCTCATCCACAAACTAGGCAAACAGAACAGTTGGAGCCGTGCCAGGATTCTGTTCAAACGTGAGTCACGTACTCTGATCCGGCATGGTTTCTTGTTCTTTTGCAGCAACTCTTTATTTCTCTCCCTTGAGGTGATGTGCATGTCGTGGACATGACATTTGAGATGAACTCTGTGTATTAACGGCATGCAGTATTTCTGCTGAAACTGTCTCCCACTTGCCGGTCAGGTGCCCGTTCTGCAGGTTATTACTCTGGGGTTGTGTGTGAGAAGGACCGCTTAGCCCTGCCCTGTTGTCTCACAGAGATTGAGATGACTCTGGCATTCGAGATGTTCATCGCCTGCATCTGGACAAACCTTCAAAATCCTCGTGACCCTTCCCAGCCACTGCTCATTACACTCAAACGGTAAGTCTTGGAAATGCAAGTTGTTCCTCACACCTGAGACACCGCATGGTGCTGGTTGTCTGAAGCCTCCCAAAATGGTGACTCTTGCTATTTCGGTTCATACCTGCCTTTAGTTCATATTTGATTTGATTTGTTTTTTGTCTTTAGTCGCAGGTTCCGACAAGAAAGCACAAACTGAATAGAAACAAGGTTTATTGTATCTTCATGGACTTGAGACTGTAATTTTGCTTTGTTTTCATCATTAAAGAGTAAAGGAAAAAAAGAGAGATTAGGACAGTGGTGTCGGTGTGCGTTTCCTCTGGGCGTCCCGGTTTCCTCAGACAATCCAAAGACATGATTAGGTCAACTGGCAACTCAAAATTGTCTCAAGGCAGGGTTCCTGCTGATGCTCGTCATTGACGAACATAATCCATCAGAGACGAAGAGAAAATTACGAGAAGTCGTCACAGTGACGAATGTATTTGTCATCATAATCACAAGTCATCTTTGATAGAAATCCCTCAGTTTGCCAAAATCCAACCCCGGTGAAGAGACGGCAGGAAGCCAGAGTGTAAACAAAGAGCACGTGCTTGTGATCAATAAAAATCGACTACATGTAATGACCAAAGGAGCGCCAAACTTTTGACCAGTCACAATGCATTTTAATCGGTCTGGTGTTATGGTGGTGTAATTATCTCTGCGTGAACCAAACAATGGCGCAGTCTAAACTGATCAAGTTTTTTTTTATGACTCTCAAATTTTTATTTTCATTATAGAACAATACAGAACACAATGCAGTGCCAGTGGGATACATGATCTTAAAAATAATATTCAAATATCTTCGACATCAAAGTTTCCAGTGGTGCCTCTGTTTTGAGATTTGTATTCGGTTCATTTTTCACATTTCTTATCAAATTTTGTTTGCTGGAGTCTCAATATATATGTGAGTCTTTCCATTTTGAGTATCTCGTCGACTGTGCCCAGCCAGTTCCTCCGAGTGGGAGGGAGGGTCCTCTCTATGCCATTTCCTGGTGATTTGCCTTCTTGGCCGCAGCCAGCAGAATTTTTACGAAATATCCGTCTTCATGTTGTACGGTGTCCTTTGTCAGATTACACAGGTATAGTATCTCGCATGACTTTGGTAGCTCATATCCCAAAATTGTTTTAATGCCCACCCACACATCATTCCAATAATTAATCATTTTATTACATTCCCAAAATATATGATTGTGACCTGCATTCTGCTCCCCACACTGTCTCCAGCATGTTTGTTGTGTATTTGAAAATTTGCTCTTTGTTTTGGGAGTGATTAAAGAATCTAATCACATTTTTCCAGCAAAATTCTTTCCACATTCTGGAGCTGGTGGTGGTTCGCTGTACATCACATATGTTAAACCAGTCCTCTTCAGATATTAGTATTTTACTTTCTTTTATCCATCTGTCTCTTATACATATATAGTGTAGAAGTTTCTGTTTTTCTGTATTCCCTGGTATAGTGTTGAAACCACTTTCCCAGCACTGTTTCTATATGCCTTACACATTGTTATTGTTACTTGATTCAACTCCTGGGGAAGATCTGGCTTTATTTCCTTCTCAAAGAAGTCTCTAACTTGATAATATCTAAACTGGTCACAATCTTCCAGTCCAAATTCCCTCTTCAGTTTTTGAAAGCATTTAACTTTGCCCCGATCAATTATTGTGCATATTGCTGTAATTCCCTTATTTATCCATTGTTCCTAATTGCTATCCTTTGCCCCTGGTTTAAATTTAGGATCGCAGGTCAACCAGCTCAGAATTTTTATTTCCCTTTCTAAATTGTATTTCCGAACCACTATAAACCAGATTTCCAGAGTGAATCTAGTAATTGGATCAAGCATAGCCTTATATTTTTTTAAACATGTCCCTGTTAGCAATCATACTCTGAATATGGTATCCGTCTCTTTTTAATTCAATATCTTTCCACCTTGCAGTATACTCAGGGTCACAGCAATACACCAAAGGTCGAATCTGTGCAGCATAATAATATTCTAAAAGGTTTGGTAGAGCTAACCCACCTCTGTCCTTGGGAATCTGAAGAGTTGTAAATTTTATCCTTGGCCTTTTTCCCCCCAAATGAAACGTGAGATTTTTTTTTTAATTCCATTCTTTGAATTGTGATGTGGGGATTTCTATTGGTAATCAGGGTTTTTTTCTAGAAAAATTTAGTATGAGGGCGCTCACCATGGCGAGGGAGCGAAGCGGGGGGGGGGGGGGGGGGGGGGAGATGGTGCCGGTTGTCCCCCCCCGCCGTGCAAAGCCTTTGAAAAATGCTCCAATGGGACATTCTGAGGCTATCTGAGAGGGAAATTGTAACAAATTGTCTGTCAACATTGAAAAAGAAAGAAGTAATATTCTTCTGCCCCGGACAGTCTTTGGCTTTCTTCCGCTTCGTGCCGCGGGATGACATCTTTAAATGCCCAAGTGTCAACAAAAACAACTCGCGAACTACTTCTGTCAAAAGCTCCCGCGCCGGTGGGTGAAAGGTCATTCAGTCTCGAGAAATCTCGCTCTACAAGTCAGCTGACCTTGTATGTAACCCATGTCAAATCTCACGAGAGCAGCCGCGACAAGTAAACAACTAAACAACATGGCGCCTCAGTCTGGAAAACGCCAATTCGGATTGTTTTTGCACCGTCTGGCGGTGTATCTACTATGATTGGAATATTTTTGGAGCAATTATAACGTATTTGATGATCAGACACATTGTCACGTAGTGTTGCTGGGATGTTTTCATGGAGTCGGTAAGGGGGCGCACGCCGAGAGTAAGAGGGCGCAGCGCCCCTGTTCCCCCGTTTAGACGAAAGCCTGGTAATGATTGAAATAAATATAAGATTCATGGTAAGACATTCATCTTTATGATTTCTATTCTGGAACTAAAATCCAATGTTGGTGTCAACCATCTATCCATATCTTTTTGAATTTCTTGATTTAGAGTCCCATAATTAATTTTGTACAGTTGTTAAGTTTCTACGAATACTTACACCTAGATATTTTGTTGTTTTTGCTTTCCACTTGAATTTATATGTTTGTTGAATGGCTGGGGTAGGGTATAGTTTATGGGTAGCACCTGCGTTTTGGTCACATTAAGTTTATAACCTGACAAGTAATGAAATGAATCCAGTCTTTCCATAAGTCTTGGAAGACAGACTTCCGGTTGTTTTAGACTAATCATAACATCATCTGCAAATAGCCCGGAAACTGATCAAGTTTTAAGGGCTGAAACAAGGATGGGGGAGGCACACTCGGAGCCCCTTCTGTCCCCGAGCACATCAGACCAGTGTCATTAATACAGGGGTCGGTTAAAAAAGAAAAAAAAAAACCGCCAAATTGAATAAGCAAGTCAGCCGACAAGCGACTGAAGGGAGCTACGTTTCGGGGCTCATGGTGTGTTGAGTCCCTGTGGCAAATGTATGATGAAAAACGCAGTGTCATTCTGTGTTCGGTTCGTAAATCGACAGGAAATTCAGATTCCTTCGCTATTGGTTGGTCAAAGATTCTTCTTGACTCCTGTTCAATTGTAAATCAAGTTTTGTGTTGAAGTAAAGGCGAAAGGGAGTCCTGATACTCCTCTTGAATCATTCCATGCGAAAATAAACTGAAGTAAGCTCAAACTAAAGGGGTTTATTTTAGCTTGATGGTGCACAGGCTAAGTCTTTTTCAGAGGCTGGTGTGGAGCCCAGATTTTATTTGTAACGGAGAGGCTGAGCTGGATCTATGTAAATAGTTGAATTGTGCCAGTTTGCTTGGTATAAACCTGTACCAAGTCCACTGTAATAAGTTGGTACTTGAGAAAAAATACAGACTCGGCAAAAGTGAAGAATATATATATATATATATATATATATATATATATATATATATATATATATATATATATATATATATTTTTTTTTTTACTTAATTTTTCAAGGAAAAAAAAAGTGGAGAATATTTTTTTTTAATTATTTTTTTTAGAACCCAGGGGAACCCTGCAAAGGTGTGTGTGTGTGTGTGTGAGAATGATTTCTTCATCTCTGTGTTAGCCCTGCACAAGATGAACAACCTGCAAATATACTGTCTGACCCACAGGTTTGTCGAGAACCCCACAGCCACACTCCAAAATCTCTTGGAAAGCCTTCCCAGAAGAGTGGTGCTTCTTATAAGAACAAAACATGACTCGATCTGGAATAAGACTCTCAAAAGGCTCATCGAGCTGTGATGGTCAGGTGTTCACAAACTGGATAGGCGCAGACATTGTGAATAGTTTATTATTCCGCCACTAGGTGGTGTAGGCGTGATGTTTTTGGGTTGTCTTTCTTTCAACCCGATACCTGAAGAACGAGTTGTTGGATGTTTTGTAGGGTACATGTACAGTCATCATTGTAACCAGCAGATGAACTGATTACATTTTGGAGTTGGCTGAACAGGCACAAGGTCACAGCAAGGCCAAATGTCTGAAATGGGCTCTGAATAATCAATAGCTTCTTTCCTGTTTATCAGACAGAAGCGAGTTACCCAAAGCCCATTTTGTGGATATTTATCATTTTGCTATCAGTCTGTCTGTTCATCTGAGGTTGTCAGGAGTATGAGATCTCAAGAAAGATTGGTTGAAATGCATTTTGAAGGATTTAGATGGAAGTATTTTTGTAACCAGCAGAGAGTTGAGATTAAAATGCTCCAGTATTTTTCAGTAGAACTATGATAAGAATTCCGTTGCGCAGTTTTCCATGCATCACTTGTGCCAATGCCAAATAAAACCACTGATTGAATTCATACAATATGCAGATATTCAGCTCCTTTCTCCATGGCGATATCTGGAAACGTATTCAAAAGGTATGGTGCAGAAGCACCAATAACAAAATGCCTGCGTTTTGTGTGTTTTAGGCGCACTGGCGAAGAGGTGGCGATGGAGAGCGTGTATTTGGCAGCTGGATGCCGCCTGCTTTCAGCAGCACTGATACCGAACCCGAAACTGGGCATTCGTTACACATCTGTCAGTCAGGAACAGGAGCAGCTTTTTCACCTGGACCGTGGCTCTGCAGCTAAGTGGCTCTCGCACAACCGCAGCTGGGCTCAGGGGATGTGGGCAAGCTCTCACACACTTGCACAACCCAAAACAGCCTTTCAGTCATTGTGATGTTGAGAGGATGACCTTCTGAGGTAAACTGATGGTCAAGACATGCAGCGACTGCAACCTGTTGTTCTTCCAGACTGAACAGCAGTGAATTCTTGAAAATTACATTCTGAGATGAAGAAAAGGAATTGGCTTGTTTAAAAATTAACTGATTTTGTGCGATAGGGCGTGTTTTGACACCCCACCCCACCCCCGTGAGAGGATTTGGCTGCTTCGTCGTCTTCTTCCCCCCTCTTTGGCTCTGCTTTTTAAATTTCTTTTGCGATTGAATGTCTGTTGATGCTGCATCAGAGTGTCAGTTTTTTGGCACTTAATTTGCAAATGCTTGGAATTAGATTGATCTTGTTTCTCCTGATTTGTTTTGTTTGTTTTGTGTGCAGCAGTTTTTCAGAGTTAATTTTGCAAATGACAAAATGCCCATTTTAGAAATAATGGAAGAAAAATTTGAGATGTAATGTCAGTCTTTTGCGCAATTTCAATGACTTCAGTTTGTTCCGTTTTCAAATATTGTTATAAATATTTGAAAATAAAGAAGTGAAATAATTTATTCTGATGCACGTCACTGACGTTATGAAAGTAAAGAGTTTCGACTGGAGATATTTCGGTGAGGACTTGAGGAATTGCTGACAGCAGTGATCGATCATGATGACTTGTACATTCATGTTCATTTTCTTTTTCAGTGAGCGTCAGTTATCCAGTGTCCCCAGAACAGGGTGACGTGGCCAGTCGCAGTAGTGCTTTGTTGTGAGGCAACATCCAAGCCCAAGATTCTGCTTAGACAAACACTGTGCCTGAAGAAAAGCTGGCTTTATGACCAATTAGCTGTTGTTCAGCTCACATATATTTAAGTTATTCCACAAAATTGAGTTGAATATGAGCTGATAGCCGACAAGGTGCGTAACACCAAGTTGGCTAGAAGCCGTGTACGAGGAGATTGAGTGGGATAACTTTTTTTTTTTTCTGTCCACATTGACTGGCTTTTGAGAAATGGGGCATTCTTATTTTTTGCACATTCGATAAATAAAAACTTGATACAAAATGTCTGACAATGATTTCTGCTTAGAATGTAAACAAACTGGTGAAATGACAAACAATTGGTGAAAAATGCGAAAATAATCATTCTTGAAAAATAAAAAAAGAACATTATCATGAAATACCAATTTTCCTTTGTTTTTTTTGGGGGGGGGGTTGTTTTTGAGTAGAGTTTTTATTTCATCCTCGGTCGTTTCAGCAACATGCGCTGCCGTTTTGTTTCTCTCTACTCACGGTATATGAGCTGATAGCCGAATAGTAGAGCAGCCAGTCGGAGCACGCGATTGCTCATATCCAGTGAATGTGGACAGAATGACACCGAATATTATGTAGAGAAATTGAGTTCTGATGCGTGGTCACCTCACAGCGATCTGACCATCAGTACATGTTCAGTCAGCTGATTTCCGAGGCCGACGATTCACTCGGCCCTTTTCTGAGGTGATTGACAGCCAGAAACAAAGACCATAAAACCCACTTGAGATGAGTGTTGAATGCTAGGAACAACTGCGCTGGCCAGGCTGCCCTGAACAGGGACAGACGCACAGACGACAAAATCTTTTCAAAAGGCTCGGGATCGATGGTTATGAAACGACACAAATCAGGTAATGGATGTACCATGAAGCACAAATAGGGCCATGTCAAAAAGTTTCACATGTCTGAAACATTTGCCAGGAACTGGACCCAGGAGCTCATTGTTTCCCCACAGAGTGAACAGGATGGTCAAAAAAAAAAAGGGGGGGAAAATAGCCCAAGGATCAGTTTGACAATTGTGCAGATGGTTCTTGTGGTTTAATCATGTGTCTAAAATGTGACCCATCATCTCATCTCATTATCTCTAGCCGCTTTATCCTGTTCTACAGGGTCGCAGGCAAGCTGGAGCCTATCCCAGCTAACTACGGGTGAAAGGCGGGGTACACCCTGGACAAGTCGCCAGGTCATCACAGGGCTGACACATAGACACAGACAACCATTCACACCTTTGGTCAATTTAGAGTCACCAGTTAACCTAACCTGCATGTCTTTGGACTGTGGGGGAAACCGGAGCACCCGGAGGAAACCCACGTGGACACGGGGAGAACATGCAAACTCCACACAGAGAGGCCCTCGCCGGCCACGGGGCTCGACCCCGGACCTTCTTGCTGTGAGGCGACAGCGCTAACCACTACACCACTGTGCCGCCCATGATACTGTGATACTAAAGTTAATTTTTGAGATTTGCTTCATGTTCTATGTTACAAATATAATCAGGTTCATGCAAAAAAAAAAAAAAGAAACAAAATGATATTCTGCCCAAACTGCAAAGTACACTGGACTTTGTACATTTAACATCCTTGAGTTTTCAGCAATTTTGGATGATAAAACAATAACATGGCATGAATTTCATATAACCATGTACACAGTGTATAAGTAAGTAATAATTGAACATTTCTGTTGAGCTCATTTGAAATGCAAATTTTCCTGCCTAAAGTTTTGTTTCATAGTTTCTAATCTTTTCTGGCCCCAGCTGTGACCATCAGAGCCTGAAGTAACACACAGATGTGAAGAAGTGAGCTCGATCAAGCATTAAAGTTTTCTGCTTTGTTAATCAAATCAGTTCAAGCTGTTCAGGTTCAAGCCCCAATGAGTTCATGATTAAATGTTACACAAGAATACAACCCCGATTCCAAAAAAAGTTGGGACAAAGTACAAATTGTAAATAAAAACGGAATGCAATGCTGTGGAAGTTTCAAAATTCCATATTTTATTCAGAATAGAACATAGATGACATATCAAATGTTTAAACTGAGAAAATGTATCATTTAAAGAGAAAAATTAGGTGATTTTAAATTTCATAACAACACATCTCAAAAAAGTTGGGACAAGGTCATGTTTCCCACTGTGAGACATCCCCTTTTCTCTTTACAACAGTCTGTAAACGTCTGGGGACTGAGGAGACAAGTTGCTCAAGTTTAGGGACAGGAATGTTAACCCATTCTTGTCTAATGTAGGATTCTAGTTGCTCAACTGTCTTAGGCCTTTTTTTTTGTCGTATCTTCTGTTTTATGATGCGCCAAATGTTTTCTGTGAGTGAAAGATCTGGACTGCAGGCTGGCCAGTTCAGTACCCGGACCCTTCTTCTACGCAGCCATGATGCTGTAATTGATGCAGTATGTGGTTTGGCATTGTCATGTTGGAAAATGCAAGGTCTTCCCTGAAAGAGACGTCATCTGGACGGGAGCATATGTTGCTCTAGAACCTGGATATACCTTTCAGCATTGGTGGTGTCTTTCCAGATGTGCAAGCTGCCCATGCCACACGCACTAATGCAACCCCATACCATCAGAGATGCAGGCTTCTGAACTGAGCACCGATAACAACTTGGGTCGTCCTTCTCCTCTTTAGTCCGAATGACACGGCGTCCCTGATTTCCATAAAGAACTTCAAATTTTGATTCGTCTGACCACAGAACAGTTTTCCACTTTGCCACAGTCCATTTTAAATGAGCCTTGGCCCAGAGAAGACGTCTGCGCTTAGATACGGCTTCTTCTTTGAACTATAGAGTTTTAGCTGGCAACGGCGGATGGCACGGTGAATTGTGTTCACAGATAACGTTCTCTGGAAATATTCCTGAGCCCATTTTGTGATTTCCAATACAGAAGCATGCCTGTATGTGATGCAGTGGCGTCTAAGGGCCCGAAGATCACGGGCACCCAGTATGATTTTCCGGCCTTGACCCTTACGCACAGAGGTTCTTCCAGATTCTCTGAATCTTTTGATGATATTATGCACTGTAGATGATATGTTCAAACTCTTTGCAATTTTACACTGTCGAACTCCTTTCTGATATTGCTCCACTATTTGTCGGCGCAGAATTAGGGGGATTGGTGATCCTCTTCCCATCTTTACTTCTGAGAGCCGCTGCCACTCCAAGATGCTCTTTTTATACCCAGTCATGTTAATGACCTATTGCCAATTGACCTAATGAGTTGCAATTTGGTCCTCCAGCTGTTCCTTTTTTGTACTTTTAACTTTTCCAGCATCTTATTGCCCCTGTCCCAACTTTTTTGAGACGTGTTGCTGTCATGAAATTTTAAATGAGCCAATATTTGGCATGAAATTTCAAAATGTCTCACTTTCGACATTTGATATGTTGTCTATGTTCTATTGTGAATACAATATCAGTTTTTGAGATTTGTAAATTATTGCATTCCGTTTTTATTTACAATTTGTACTTTGTCCCAACTTTTTTGGAATCGGGGTTGTACACATGGGCAAGAATTCAACAAATAAGCTTTCACTAACAAAATAAAATATATGGATTTAAAATATCACGTGCTTGCTGACAAATTGAGGAAAGGTTAAACTGGAAATTGATCATCTCGCAGGGTGTGCGCGCGCACCCTTTCTTAATCTCTGTTCATATGGTACTTTTTGCTTAAATTTTACTTTGGGTTCTCAATGTTGTGATGTATAGGGAAAGGATGTAGAAGGGAAGCAACCTTTTTATTCTTAACTCACATGACAGTGGTGGAGATGATGATGATCCTCAAGTAAAAAGGTTGTGCTGGTTACTTAGTTACAATAGTTGTAAGCTGAATTGAAAAAAAAGAAGGGTGAACTGAGAACTCTAAATAAAAAACAAGAATAAAAAACCTGGAAGTGATTTCATTGTGCAGTGTTTCAAACCCCCATCTGGATGAGTGGAAAGTTTGGGAATTAAAAAACAATTAATTGCTCAAATAAATTGATTGTTGTGAATGTGAAATCAAGTCCAAGAAGGGTATCGGTGGAAAGTTTTTCACTCTGTAAAGGGCTGCCAGGCTGCAGAACGTTGGAGAAAGTCTGTTTTCGGTGATCCACATGTGGTTCTTTCAAACTGTTCGGTGTGAAGTTTAGGCAACAAAACAGTGTAATATTTCACTCATCATGTGAGAGGGAGATGATGTACAAACTGACAAGTGTAATTCACAATATGAAGTATGTGTGTGCTCTGTCAGCTCTTGACCAGAGAGGATTGTCTGCGTGTTAATGATATTTTCATGTTGATATTTTGTCAGAGTAGCAGTAGTAGCGTCATTGACCATTACTGATCATCTCAGGTGCTTTATAACACACTGTAATGATCTTTTAATTTGAGTTTCAGAAGCCTGAACAAACTCAGTGTTAAATATCTTCCTGGGAAGTGAGGCACATGGAGTTGTTGGAAGTGAAAAAAGAATTTTGCGTGTCTTGTTCTCAGGGACGGACACGTGCTTCTGAATTTCTTCTGATTCACTCATTTATTGTATTTTGATTTGAAAGTTTGAGACATGTCTCCATCGTCTGGTGAAATAGTGAATAATTAATAAATCAAAACTCCACTGGCACTGCTGTGAACAATAGATTTAACAAAAAAAAACCACAAATACAGATGTAATTCAAATGAAGCAAAGGATTTGAATATATATCCTTCAACAAGACTTCGAGGGGGAAAAAAAAAACAGCTGAAAGAACCTCCAATTTCCATCATCACGCAACAAGTTCATTTTTTTCTTCTTTATTTCCTTTTACTCACTTGCATCTATCATCTTAGAGATTAAAAAGATTCAGACAAGTACAACAATACAGCAATAAAGCATGACATAATGTAAGGATTAAACTCGAGTCTAAAAGACGCCCGAAAGAGCTGATCATGCCGTCTTCACTTTGACCAGAGTCACTGAACATCCATAGACGAGAGAGATGACGAAGAGGATGATGAAGGCACAGGCCATGTTCCAGGTCTCCTCAGCCTGATCCAGTGTGCTAGTTTCAGACTTGTTCTCATCAAAGTATATCGTCTCTTCAATAAATTCTGGAAGAAGAAAGGATGTGGAGTTATTTTGTCACTGAAAGAGAACCGAGAAGTAAAGAGCTGCTTCATGTCTCAACTTCATGAAATTAAGGGCAGAGTTTGTGCTTTTGCTCTCAGATGAAGTACATGTATTTATACTGATTGTGATTGGTCAGGAAGTGTTGAGTCATTTGAAATTTGACTCATAGAAATCTGAGAAAACACCAAAGACGCTAGAATTCTTCAACAGAATTATATATGATACAGGATCGATCCCAGGACTACGCTAATAGATTCCATAACTAACTAACCAACCAACCTGTTTTGGAGATGCTGCGATTGATGGTGCCAGTGACGTGCCTGACATGGCATGTGTATGTGGCTCCAGGTGCCCATTCAGCAGCCTGGACATTCAGGTGGCTTTTAATGCTGAATTTCCTATCAGGCCCTTTGGCAGAGCTGCTGGTGTTGTCCTCACGCTGGACACTCACACCGTTCAGGAGCCAGGTGATGTTAATGGCTGACGGGCTGAAACCGTACACCAGACACACCAGCTCATCTCGACCCTGCAGCAGCTCCATAGAGGGAGGATGTTCGTTCACAGAGGCTGCAAGAAACACGCAAATAAATCAACAAAGAAAACAGCAAATCAACGAAACGAGCCGCTTCCACCAGAGACAGGACGTGACATGTTACTGACCGTAGATGCTGTCTATCGTGCCGACGATTGGCTTTTCAGACGACTCGTGGCTGACCACACAGGAAAAAACACCATCCTCCCTTTTGGATGCTGGTAATATCAGTGCGCTGTGCATGGAATAATCGCCCCACGCAGCGCGAATGCTGACTGGACTGTTGGTGAAGCGAGACTCATCTTGCCGGATACCGTTCAGCTCCCAGCTCACAGAGATATCAGCAGGGCGGAAGCCGTCGATCAAGCAGAGAAGAGTCGTGTTGTGAAATCCTGACAGGTTGTCGTCACTGGGACTGACAATTCGGACCGTGGGACTTTTGAGGTCTGAGGCTACAAATGAAAAAGCAAACATCAACTCAGAATCGCAGAAGTTCTTTAACAGCGATGTGAAATACAGATTTATTGCGAGTTAATCAGAGTCGCATGATTAAATTCTCTGTTCTGATTGGTCAGATGTTCAAGTCCCAGGTTTATATTAATGCAACCTTTCTATTCCATGATCATTACAAAAGTAACAGCTAATTCACAGGGACTTGGAGAAAATGCTTCACAAAACTGAAATAGTCAAGCTTCCTGTTCATGGAAGGAGACGCCAGTGTCAGTGCTTTGGAACAGCCAGAGGTAAAGCTGTTGCTTTAAGTTGAAGGATGGATGTTATACTGTGTTTCAGAGCTTTTCAGTAAAAAGCTGCAACTTCAAGAGAAAGTGAGAATACGACTGTTTATAGCTGTGGGTGAGAACTAACCTGTTATGTAGCCATTCCACAACATTTAATTTCACTACAAATGGATAAAGTATCACGGGAGTTTTTTTAATGAATAAATTGTCATTGTTGGCAAATTGCTGTGATAAAAGAAGAATAGACACGACACTTTGAGACATGATTTTATGATTTTCCGATCAGAGCACGCCTCCAAGTGTTATATTTTTGGAAAAAGCGGCACCGAAGCCCTCAACATGCTTTGGGAGTCTGATGTTAGGTGTGTGTGATAAATGAATGCAATGTGAAATGTACTAAATCATATTTATGGCTGTTCACATTCATAAAAATAACGAATTTCAGAAACTGAGTCAAGCACAGAAGTGGTTTTCTTCTCTTTTCACAGAAAACTCAATAAAATGGTTACTTAAAGGTCAGTGTTTGTGAGCACTTGCCTCTGGTTTTTGAGATGTTGTGTTGCTGTGCGTTCTTGGAACAGAGATGTTTCACCTCACAGGAAACAGTTGTGTCTTTTTTCCACTCTGCAGCCGGAACGTTGAGAACACTTTGGACGCTCTGTGTTCCGTTGCTGTGCTCTTTAGGAGTTTGTGTGATCGCATTCTGAGAGTAATTGTCGTTTCCTACTTTCCAAATAATGGAGAAGTCCTTGAGCCTGCGGCCCAACAGCAGACAGGTGACGGGGACCAAATCCTTGGTTCTCATATCACTGATGGAGGGACCCAACAGGTAAACCTGTGCCATCGGAGCAGAAGCTGGAGTCACTGGAGATAAAGACATGATATTAGTCTAGAGACGGACGTCGACAAGATCTACATTTGGTATCAACATCATGAACTTTTTGGACATGTGGTCCTTTATTCGAATACCTGCACAGACACTGGTGCTCTTCTGAACAGGTTTGTGATCCTGATCGCTGACCTCACATGAAAATTCCCCTCCATTATTCCACTCCTGCTGTGGAAGCGATATCTCGCTGGACACTTTCACACGCCCGTCTGCTTGCACCGTTACTTCACGGAGATCATTCAGCACAGATTTGGGGAGCCACTTGATCTTTGGGTTAAGTCCAGTTCCAGAGCAAAGAAGTTTTTGTGTCTTCGAAGGCGATTTATCCACAGTGGAAACAACTGAAAGTTCCACTGAAGGGTCACCTGGAGAGATGAGAAGCTCAAACATTTGAGCACAAACTGGAAGGATTTCATTTCTGGCTCCACTGATTTGTTCCTGTAAATATTACCGATATTCAAACAGTAAAGACATTGAGGTTGAAATATTTCTCACCAAAAATGTTTCCTGTAGAATTGGACTCCCACTTATTGGTACTGCTTTGCTGAATCTGACAGGTGTAACGTTGGTCTTTGGATCGTGTCATTTTGGAAACAGTGAAACGTGCAGTCAGAGTGTCCTGACCTTTGGGCAGGTCCACATACTGAGTATCAGAGAGCTTGGCTTCGTTGGCCTGGAGGGTGACGGCAAGCTCACCAGAGGGCAGATCTCTTGCGGCACACACCAGCACCGCGCTGTCTACCTTCTCTCCATCTGTAAGAATCCTCCGGATCACCACTGTCGGAGTTTTCTGCACAGGTTCTGAGGAACATCAGGGAAAGGTTTTTCATTTCACATTTTCGATGAAATTAAAATATTTTAAGTGACTTTTCCAAAGTGGAACCAGTTGAGGATGATCCCCATGTACCTAAATTCATGTATCTACTCTTTTAATCACTAATGTACTGTATGTGAGGCAACCTGGACAATTCCGTCACACATCAAGTTGTAAAGTGTGGCCTTTTGTATCTTGCTTCTTGCAATATAAATGAACATATAGATTAGAAATACAAGTTTAAATTATATCCATTATATCCTTACCTGTAGTATCGATCGTCTCCTCTACTTTGTTGAAACATGGATGTTTAGCGATGCATGTGATTTTCTGCACGGTTTTCCAGTCTGCTGTAGAGATGGTCAGATTGCTGACTGTCTTGCCCAGTCTCGTCGCTTCTGTGCTCGTCGTGTCCTTCTTTTTCTTTCCGTCTACAAGCCATGACACTTGGGTGTTGAACATGGTCTCAACAACACAGGAGACTGTTATTTCTGAATCTGTCAATACTGACACGAGACGAGGTTTCTCCAGACGTATCAGCGGTTTGGATGTCGGATGAGCTGCAATATATCAGCGCAAGATTGTTCACTACAATTTTGAAATCATGGAAGATTTTTATTTTGCATTTTTATTTTGCATTTTTCTTCTGTGGAACTGACCTTTACATTTGCTCCATGTTTGTTTGAAGGTCTTGGAATTGTGTGTGGCCTGACAGGTGAACTCTGTCCCTTCGTTCCATTGCCCTGTATTAATGCTGAGTTCACGGAGTGCAGCAAACATCTTTTCTCCTTTGCTGGAAGCTTCGAATACTTTCAGGGTCGATTTCTCTCGGAGTAGCTCCTCACCCTTGTACCACTCGACTTTCACTTCTTTCGGATGAAAACCATCCAACCAACAAAGCAGATGAACGATGTTGTCTGCTGTCATGATGCTGATGGTGATGTTGGGCTCAGTCACAGGCTGAGCTATAAACAGCGAGATACAAGCAATTCAAGTGCATGACGTTTATATTATTGATATATTTAGTGATGAGTCAAACTTCCTCAAAGTTTCTTCATCTTTCGTTGTGTATTAAAACACTAGCACAACAATTTTTTTCAGGAAGTCAAAGTGTAATTAGATTAGATTAGATTAGATTAGATTAGATAGAATTTTATTGATCCCTTTGGTATGGTTTCCTCAGGGAAATTAAGATTCCAGCATCATCATTACAGGATAAACAGATAATAGAAAATGGAAAAAAAAAAACCTTCTAGATCTCATCTCATCTCATTATCTCTAGCCGCTTTATCCTGTTCTACAGGGTCGCAGGCAAGCTGGAGCCTATCCCAGCTGACTAAAGGCGAAAGGCGGGGTACACCCTGGACAAGTCGCCAGGTCATCACAGGGCTGACACATAGACACAGACAACCATTCACACTCACACCTACGGTCAATTTAGAGTCACCAGTTAACCTAACCTGCATGTCTTTGGGCTGTGGGGGAAACCGGAGCACCTGGAGGAAACCCATGCGGACACGGGGAGAACATGCAAACTCCGTACAGAAAGGCCCTCGCTGGCCACGGGGCTTGAACCCGGACCTTCTTGCTGTGAGGTGACAGCGCTAACCACGACACCACTGTGCCACCCAGCAGGAGAGATATTGCACTTTATATTGCACATTGTCCAGTATTGCTTATTGTTAGGCTAGGCTACTGCTCCTTCCCATCCTCTGTCCTCCTGTTACCCTTCCTCCCCCCCCAGAGAGGAGTTGTACAGTCTGATGGCATGAGGGACAAAAGAGTTTTTAAGTCTGTTTGTCCTGTACTTGGGAAGGAGCATTCTGTCACTGAACAGGCTCCTCTGGTTGCTGATGATGGTGTGCAGAGGGTGACTGGCATCATCCATGATGTTCAATAGTTTGTCCATAGTCCTCTTCTCTGCCACCGTCACCAGAGAGTCCAGCTTCATGCCGACCACAGAGCTGGCCCGCCTGATCAGTTTGTCCAGCCTGGATGTGTGCTTCTTGGATGTGCTGCCCCCCAGCACACCACTATGTAAAACAGGACACTGGTGACCACAAACTGATAGAACATCCACAGGAGTTTCCTGCAGATGTTAAAGGACCGCAGCCTCCTAAGGAAGTATAGCCTGCTCTGTCCATTCCTGTATAAGTGATTGGTGTTGCAAGTCCAGTCCAGCTTGCTGTCCAGCGACAGCCCGAGGTACTTGTAGGAATCCACAGCCTCCACCTTGACTCCCTCGATCAGAACTGGTCGTGACCTTGGTCTGGACCTCCCAAAGTCAATGACCAGCTCCTTGGTCTTCGAGGTGTTGAGCTGCAGATGGTTCCTGTTGCACCACACAGCAAAGTCCCTCACCAGGTTCCTATACTCCTCCTTCCTGTCATCACTGATACACCCAAAGATGGCTTTATCATCGGTGAACTTCTGAATGTGACACAGCTCCGAGTTGTAGCAGAAGTCCACGGTGTACAGGGTGAAGAGAAGAGGGGCCAGCACCGTGCCCTGGGGTGCTCCAGTGCTGCTAATCACAGTGTCAGACGTGATGTCCTTCAGCCTGACGTACTGCGGCCTGTCGGTGAGGTAGCTGGAGATCCAGGTGACCAGGCAGGGGTCCACTCGCATCCTGTTAAGTTTGTCCTGAAGCAAAAGAGGCTGAATGGTGTTGAAGGCACTTGAGAAGTCCAAGAAGAGGATTCTCACTGTGCCATTTCCCTTATCCAGATGCGAATGGGCTTGGTGTAGCAGGTAGAGGATGGTGTCTTCCACGCCAACACCTGCCCAGTATGCAAACTACAAACAGTCCTGGGCATGTTGTTCCTGGGGTCTGAGGAGGCTGAGGAAGAGCTGCTCCCATGTCTTCATCAGATGTGAGGTGAGTACCACAGGTCGGAAGTCGTTCAGCTCACTGGGCCGACTCTTTTTGGGAACTGGAATGATGCATGATGTCTTCCAGAGGGTGGGCACTCTCCCCAGCTGCAGGCTGAGGTTGAAGATGTGTTGGAGTGGTTCACCCAGTTCAGCAGCACAGGTCTTCAGTAGTCGGGGACACACCTTATCCGGGCCTGCTGCTTTCCTGGGGTGAAGCTTCCTTAGTTGACCTCTGACCTGGTCTGCAGTAATGCATGGAGGAGTCTGTGTTGGGGTGGGGGAGGAGTGGGAGGAGGGGGCTGCTGTGATGACTGGGGGGAGGTGTGTTGAGGGAAGAAGGAGAGATGGCTGCAGTGGGGGGGAGGGTGGGGGGGACTTGGGCTGGTTGAACCAATTGAAGAAGTCATTCAACTCATTCACCCTCTCCACTGTCCCCTCAACGACTCTGGTCTTTGTATTGTGGCCTGTGATGTTTTTCACACCTTCCCAAACCTCCCTCATGCTGTTCTCCTTCAGCTTCTGCTCCACTTTTCTCCTGTAGCTGTCCTTAGCTTCCCTCACCCAGCGTTTCACCTCCAGCTGTGCTGCTTTCATCGCCTCCCTGTCCCTGCTCCTGAAGGCAGCCTTCTTCCTGTTGAGGACAGCTTTGACTTCCTGTGTTACCCATGGCTTGTTATTAGGGTAACACGGTACAGTCTTGGCCCATGTTTACATTAGACCGTATCAGCGGATCATCAGATTAACATTTTTAAAACGATTAGTGTGCACACAGCAACACCAATACACGATTTGCGTGCACACAGCAACACCAATACACGGATACGCTCGGCTCCGCAGGCACCCTGCGCTCCAAATCACTCCGCCCTGAACAGCGAGTGCCCTCTGGAGGGTGCGCACTCCGGCCTTGCGCAGCTCACAGAGCGCGGGAGTGTAGTGCACAAGCTGTGATTCGGGACTGAACCGCTGTGTGTGTGATCCCAGCGCATATCACTTACCACTTGCAAGTGGAAGGATGGCAAGCCTAAAGACAATCATAACTACACAATGGGCAGTATTTGCATCAGTATTTGCAGTATTTTCATACTTTTATACTCTTTAATGAAAGGTGATACAAGGCGGAAGTCCACGCCATTTTTCAGCAGTCGCGTCACATGACCAATGCCAGCGAATCAGGAAGGTGGATGTCACAGTGATGTTGTCCAATGATGACGCCAGCTAGAGCTCAGCACAGCGTATCTGCATATTCTCAATGTTTACACAGCACCGGAGCTGACACGATCTGGATTGAATACGTGGACCCTGGCGGATTCCCGTTTCCCGGCGTTTCCAGGCGGTTTAATGTAAACGGACAGTGCATCCGCGAAGAAAATGAGACAGATACGGTCTAATGTAAACTTGGCCTTAGTGGGGGAAAACATGTCTGCACAGAAGTTGAGATAATCTGTCAGACAGCGTGTCAGCCCCTCTATGTCCTCACAGTGTGGGCAAAGCAGCACATCCCAGTCCGTGATGTCATAGCAGTCTCTGAGGGCATCTTCCATTTCAGGGGACCACCTCCTGATGGAGCTAGTTGTTGCAGACTGCCTTTGAACCAGGGGGGTGTACTTTGGCTGTAGACGAACCAGGTTGTGGTCAGACTTCCCTAGTGGGGGGAGGGGTGTGACTCTGTATGCATCCCTCACATTAGCATACAGCAAGTCAAGTGTCCTATTGTTCCTTGTTGGACAGTCCATAACCTGGTAAAAAGCAGCCAAAGTAGAGTCCAAAGTAGCGTGATTAAAGTCCCCAGAAATGATCATAAATGCCTCAGGGTGCTGTGTCTGCCGCCTTGCTGTGACAGAGTGAATCCTCTCGCATGCAGTGGCTGCATCAGCCCTCGGAGGGATATAAACACCGATGGTGATCATGTGACTGAACTCCCTTGGCAGATAATATGGCTGCAGGCTAACAGCTAGCAGCTCCAAGTCCAGGCAACATAAAACTGTCTTTACAGAGATATGTCCCGGGTTACACCAGCGGTTGTTGACATAAATGATGAGTCCCCCACCTTTGCCTTTCCCGCATGCCACATGCTTTCGTGTCTCTGTCGGCTCTCACAGCAGTGAATCCCCGCAGGTCCATATTAGCATCCCGTACAAGGTGTGTTAGCCATGTCTCCGTAAAGATAAATAAGCTGCTCTCCCGATAAATATGCTGGTTGTTCAGTGCGGATAGCTCATCGACCTTATTCGGCAGCGAGTTCACATTCCCCATGATAATGGAGGGAATGGATGGTTTGTAGCACCACCGATTGTCCGCTAGCCTAACCTTTTGCTTAGCTCCAGCTTTGCAGCCCCGGGGTTTCCTCCTGAGCTCCGCTGGGATGGGGTGTCGTATTCCGGCTCGTCCCATTTTTTTCAGGGCCAACAGCTCCTCTCTCGAATAAGCGAGAAAACTGGCTCCTGGTCGCATGTTAAAGTTAAAAATATCCATGTGATATAAGTAAAACACACTATGTCTTCGTAAGAAGAGCAGAAGAGTAAAAAAGGTGGAAAAAAATATTGGATAATAAACATAATGATGATGTCATAAGAAATATGACTGCATCCCATACACCACAAGGAACTCTGTTTGAAACACACCTGGCACAAATCAGAGAAGATGGCATTTCTGTTTGTTCTGTGGATAAATAATTGAAAGCTATATTATATATTTTTCAGCACTTTTTAAAACTCCTGGCCCATCAGATCATGAGTTTGGTGAGAGATGAGCGAGAAAAACATACTGAGCACAACGTGCCAGAGCCTCATTAGCGAATGAATATCAGCAGATTTACTGTCCATTTCTGTTCAATCAAAAATATTTCATTTTCACTTCAATAATCTGACATTGCAAAATAACAAAATCAAAACTTGGTAATTTTTTTGTTCTTGGAAATTCACAACATCTTTTCTTTTAATTTTCTGCCCCCAAAGTTACAGCAAAGCCAAACAACCTCATCACCAGAGTTAAAAGTTCGACCAGTGTTTATTTCATCTGCACGACTGCTCATAATAAATCTCATCGACAGAGCAAGCGAGACTGGAAGCGAGGACTAGTTCATAAACAAGTTTTTTTTTCCTTTTTCTTTTGACTCATTATATATCTGTGTTTATTTGGTTGTGTGTGGGAGTTTTCAAAAACAGAACTCAATGGAACAACTAATGACAAATAACTCTGTGTTTAGAATAAAGTGTCGGATTTATCACAGTAATCACTCTGTGTGTGTTTGATCTCGCTCTCCTCTTAGTTTTTTGCATGATTAATTTAAAGAACAACATCAGTATAATTCTTTGTGTGTGTGTTTGACAGTGTGTGGTGTTTTGTGGTGTGGTTAGAGGAAGGAGAGCAGGACAGGCTTCAGCGAGCACAGCACCCAGTGGATGGAAGTAGCAGTGAGGCAACAAGCAGGCCAAAGTTAAACGGCACAATCTTCCGAATGAAGAAGTGAAATCATCTGTATCTCTGAGATGGAGTGAAACACACCTGCACAGGAAGAAGTGCAACGTTTGCATCCATTATTCAACCATTTACATGCCGTCTTTTGCCTCTTATCTAAAGAGTGTTTTTTTTTTTTCTTTGTTTGCTCAGTGACATGAAAAAGCCTTTGTAAAAATGCACAAGAAAGTTTTGCATTATAAAAGAATAAATCAGTGAACAAACACTTGAGCAGCACGGTGGTGTAGTGGTTAGCGCTGTTGCCTCACAGCAAGTAGGTCCAGGTTCGAGCCCCGTGGCCGGCGAGGGCCTTTCTGTGTGGAGTTTGCATGTTCTCCCCGTGTCCGTGTGGGTTTCCTGCGGGTGCTCCGGTTTCCCCCACAGTCCAAAGACATGCAGGTTAGGTTAACTGGTGACTCTAAATTGACAGTAGGTGTGAAAGTGAGTGTGAATGGTTGTCTGTGTCTATGTGTCAGCCCTGTGATGACCTGGCGACTTGTCCAGGGTGTACCCCGCCTCTCGCCCGTAGTCAGCTGGGATAGGCTCCAGCTTGCCTGCGACCCTGTAGAACAGGATAAAGCGGCTAGAGATAATGAGATGAGAAGAAAACACTTTTACTCCATTTACAGAACAGAAACTGAAGGAAATACGATTGTCAATGAAACTGTTTAGAAAAATGAAGCCAATTAAAATAAACACTTGACTCATGGAAGGAGTCTCCAGTGTCAGTGCTTTGGAACAGCCAGAGGTAAAGCTGTTGCTTTAAGTTGAAGGATGGATTTTATACTCTGTTTCAAATGTGTTCAGTAAAAAGCTGCAACTTCAGGAGAAAGTGAGAATACGACTGTTTATAGCTGTGGGTGAGAACTAACCTGTTATGCAGTCATTCCACACTATTTCATATCACTACAAAAGGATAAAAATGTATCACGGTAGTTTTTTTTTTATGAGTAAATTATCATTGTTGGCAAATTGCTGTGATAAAAGAAGAATAAACATGACAATTTGAGACATGCTTTTATGATTTTCCTATCAGAGCATTCCTCCAAGTGTTATATTTTTGGAAAAAGCAGCACCGAAGCCCTCAACATGCTTTGGAAGTCTGATGGCAGGTGTGTGTGATAAATGAATGCAATGTGACATGTACTAAATCATATTTATGGCTGTTCATATTCATAAAAATAACGAATTTCAGAAACTGAGTCAAGCACAGAAATGGTTTTCTTCTCTTTTCACAGAAAACTCAATAAAATGGTTCCTTAAAGGTCAGTGTTTGTGAGCACTTGCCTCTGGTTTTCGAGATGTCGTGTTGCTGTGCGTTCTTGGAACAGAGATGTTTCACCTCACAGGAAACAGTTGTGTCTTTTTCCCACTCTGCAGCCGGAACATTGAGAATACTTTGGACGCTCTGTGTTCCATTGCTGTGCTCTTTAGGAGTTTGTGTGATCGCATTCTGAGAGTAATTGTCCTTTCCTACTTTCCAAATAATGGAGAAGTCCTTGAGCCTGCGGCCCAACAGCAGACAGGTGACGGGGACCAAATCCTTGGCTCTCGTATCACTTATGGAGGGACCCAACAGGTAAACCTGTGCCATCAGAGCAGAAGCTGGAGTCACTGGAGATAAAGACATGACATTAGTCCAGAGACGGAAGTCGGCATAATCTACATTTGGTATCAACATCATGAACTTTTTGGACACGTGGTCCTTTATTTGAATACCTGCACAGACACTGGTGCTCTTCTGAACAGGTTTGTGATCCTGATCGCTGACCTCACACGTAAATTCCCCTCCATTATTCCACTCCTGCTGTGGAAGCGATATCTCGCTGGACACTTTCACACGCCCGTCTGCTTGCACCGTTACTTCACGGAGATCATTCAGCACAGATTTGGGGAGCCACTTGATCTTTGGGTTAAGTCCAGTTCCAGAGCAAAGAAGTTTTTGTGTCTTCGAAGGCGATTTATCCACAGTGGAAACAACTGAAAGTTCCACTGAAGGGTCACCTGGAGAGAGGATCAAACATTTGAGCACAAACTGGAAGGATTTCATTTCTGGCTCCACTGATTTGTTCCTGTAAATATTACCGATATTCAAACAGTAAAGACATTGAGGTTGAAATATTTCTCACCAAAAATGTTTCCTGTAGAATTGGACTCCCACTTATTGGTACTGCTTTGCTGAATCTGACAGGTGTAACGTTGGTCTTTGGATTGTGTCGTTTTGGAAACAGTGAAACGTGCAGTCAGAGTGTCCTGGCCTTTGGGCAGGTCCACATACTGAGCATCAGAGAGCTTGGCTTCGTTGGCCTGAAGGGTGATGGCGAGCTCACCAGAGGGCAGATCTCTTGCGGCACACACCAGCACCGCGTTGTCTCCCTTCTCTCCGTCTGTAAGGATCCTCCTGATCACCACTGTCGGAGTTTTCTGCACAGGTTCTGAGGAACATCAGGGAAAGGTTTTTCATTTCACATTTTCGATGAAATTAAAATATTTTAAGTGACTTTTCCAAAGTGGAACCAGTTGAGGATGATCCCCATGCATGGGCACCACCAGGGGGGGAAAGGTTAGAACAATTCTAGGGGCCCAGCACTGCCATGGGGCCCTTTAAGGGGCTGATAATATGCTTTTGATGATTTTAATAAGACTTTTGAAATAACAACAATATTCCATCTGGTAAAATGAGCTAATTGAACAAGGTTGTCTATTTCTTGAGTTCTTCAACATATTGTCATTTAACCCTCCCCCTTTTGCGAAATGGTACGGTCCAGTTCTGGTAGAAGCGCGATGCGTTAAATCTGTGTGCTGATCAGTGCAACGCTACTTGCTGCTGTGTCGCAGTGCAGCAGCCAGCCAGCCAGCAGTGGAGTGCGTACAGTCTATGATCGCTAAATATGAAGCGTGGCTGTCAAAAACGTAAAGAAAGGCAGATGAAAGCTGAGAGGGACCGGAGAGGCAGGCAACTGGTCACTCAGTTTTTCCCAAAGAAAGGTAGCTATCGCTCACGTGTGTTCAAAATATTAGCGAATGGTAAATGAACAGTATGAACGTGGTTGGATTAGCCTATCAAGAGAACACTTTTACAGTTTGTACAGTGACTTTTTCCATTTTAATAACTGAGCTGACTTGTGTGATAAACAAGATGAAATATTACGTTATGCTGGTGCTAATAACTAGTGCTAATAACCAGTTTCATAACTAATGGGGTGCCCTAAATATGCACAGATTCAGCCTCAGGGGGACCTCCGCCCTACCAAACCACTGAACCCCCCACCCCCCTTTGGAGAAGGAGGTAAGCAGCAATACAACCCATAAATGCTTTAGGATTGAAGTTTTTAATAAGCGAGCGCCATATACAGTTTGCTAGATTAAAGTGTTGCTAATGTAACAAACGTTGCGTTGTGTTGTTCACCAGTCTTTTTATTCTGAAGAAATGAGACACAAATACACTGCTGAGGACGGGCTGCAAACGTCCAGTGGCATTGGCGCTTACATTTCCAAAACGAACTGAAAGAGGCCAGCGCCTCGTTCCCATAACTCCCTGCGCTCTTAAAGGGCCAGCGCAGAATTTCCCCACCACGACACACAAGGGCAAGTGGAAAAAAATAAACCCGTTACACTAATAACGGACACCAGTCAAGTGTTTGACATGGTTACGTGTGTGGAATGTTCACATGTTCTAAACCATTGGTTTCAACCATTGGTTAATACATAAAATGTAATAAAGTCACAAACTCAAGGCCCATGAGCTATCAAAAGTCAAATAATGACAATAGTGCAATTGTGACGAGGGTGGGCAAAGTTGGGGGGCCCAAAATTCTAATCTTTCATGGGGCCCAAAATTTCTGGCGGCGCCCCTGTCCCCATGTATCTAAATTCATGTATCTACCCTTTTAATCACTAATGTACTGTATGTGAGGCAACCTGGACAATTCCGTCACACATCAAGTTGTAAAGTGTGGCCTTTTGTATCTTGCTTCTTGCAATATAAATGAACATATAGATTAGAAATACAAGTTTAAATTATATCCATTATATCCTTACCTGTAGTATCGATCGTCTCCTCTACTTTGTTGAAACATGGATGTTTAGCGATGCATGTGATTTTCTGCACGGTTTTCCAGTCTGCTGTAGAGATGGTCAGATTGCTGACCGTCTTGCCCAGTCTCGTCTCTTTTGTGCTCGTCTTGTCCTTCTTTTTCTTTCCGTCTACAAGCCATGACACTTGGGTGTTGAACATAGTCTCAACAACACAGGAGACTGTTACTTCTGAATCTGTCAATACTGACACGAGACGAGGTTTCTCCAGACGTATCAACGGTTTGGATGTCGGATGAGCTGCAATACAGTATGTCAGCGCAAGATTGTTCACTTCAACTTGAACATCATGGAAGATTTTTATTTTGCATTTTCCTTCTGCGGAACTGACCTTTACACTTGCTCCATGTTTGTTTGAAGGTCTTGGAATTGTGTGTGGCCTGACAGGTGAACTCTGTCCCTTCGTTCCATTGCTCTGTATTAATGCTGAGTTCACAGAGTGCAGCAAACATCTTTTCTCCTTTGCTGGAAGCTTCGAATACTTTCAGGGTCGATTTCTCTCGGAGCAGCTCCTCTCCCTTGTACCACTCAACATTCACTTTTTTTGGACGAAAACCATCCAACCAACAAAGCAGACGAACGATGTCGTCTGCTGTCGTGATGCTGATGGTGATGTTGGGCTCAGTCACAGGCTGAGCTATAAACAGCGAGATACAAGCAATTCAAGTGCATGACGTTTATATTATTGATATATTTAGTGATGAGTCAAACTTCCTCAAAGTTTCTTCTTCTTTTGTTGTGTGTTAAAACACTGGCACAACAACACTTCATCAGGAACTCAAACTGTGATATTGGACAATAAACTTCATGATCATGATGTCATTAGAAATATGACTGCATCCCATACACCACAAGGAACTCTGTTTGAAAAGCACCTGTCACAAATCAGAGAAGATGGCACTTCTGTTTGTTCTATGGATAAATAATTGAAAGCTATATTATATTTTTCAGCACTTATTAAAACTCCTGGCCCATCAGATCCTGGGTTTGGTGAGAGACGAGCGAGAAAAACATACTGAGCACAACGTGCCAGAGCCTCATTAGCGAATGAATATCAGCAGATTTACTGTCCGTTTCTGGTAAATCAAAAATATTTCATTTTCACTTCAATAATCTGACATTGCAAAAGAACAAAATCAAAACTTGGTATTTTTTTTGTTCTTGGAAATTCGCAACATCCTTTCTTTTAATTTTCTGCCCCCAAAGTTGCAGCAAAGCCAAACAACCTCATCACCAGAGTTAAAAGTTCGACCAGTGTTTATTTCATCTGCATGACTGCTCATAATAAATCTCATCGACAGAGCAAGCGAGACGAGTTTGTGAGATTTGAAGTGAGGATTAGTTCATAAGTGCTTTTTTTCCCTTTTTCTTTTGACTCATTCTGTGTTTATTTGGTTGTGTGTGGGAGTTTTTAAAAACACAACTCAATGGAACAACTAATGACAAATAACGCTGTGTTTAGTATGAAGTGTCGGATTTATCACAGTAATCACTGTGTGTGTGTTTGATCTCGCTCTCCTCTTAGTTTTTTGCATGATTAATTTAAAGAACAACATCAGTATAATTCTTTGTGTGTGTGTTTGACAGTGTGTGGTGTTTTGTGGTGTGGTTAGAGGAAGGAGAGCAGGACAGGCTTCAGCAAGCACAGCAACCAGTGGATGGAAGTAGCAGTGAGACAACAAGCAGGCCAAAGATAAACGGCACAATCTTCCAAATGAAGAAGTGAAAATCATCTGTATCTCTGAGATGGAATGAAACACACCTGCACAGGAAGAAGTGCAATGTTTGCATCCATTATTAGATCACTGACTTGCCGTGTTTTGCCTCTTATGTAAAGAGTGTTTTTTATTCTCTTCGTTTGCTCAGTGACATGAAAAAGCCTTTATAAAAATGCACAAGACAGTTTCACTTCATAAAAGAATAAATCAGAGAACAAAACACTTTTACTCCATTTACAGAACAGAAACTGAAGGAAATACGATTGCCAATGAAACAGTTTAGAAAAATGAAGCCGATTAAAATAAACACTCGACTTCAAGGCCAACAACGATTCAAATAAAGATGGAAAAAACAATGAGACTTTTAACTGCATATTTTTCAAAGACCTTTATTTGAGATTTGCGTAAAAGCATGAAAAAAGTCCAACATTTAAATGTCCAAAAGGTATTTACAGATATAAAATACGTGGAAAGTAGGCGAGTAGGCAACAGCAGAAAGTATAACTCAGAACAGTATCATGAAGAAACAGAGAGAAAACCAAACTCGTTTCTGCACAGTTTCTGTCTTCATTTCACCTGAAATCACAATTTTAATCTGATTAGATCACAAAAGTACCATTCGTCATGTGGGACAGAAATATATTGTCTTTGTTCATTATGTAATGAAATCAAAGTATCCTGGATATTCATCTCTCTCTCTCTCTCTCTCTCTCTCTCTCTCTCTCTCTCTCATTAGGGTGAATTCAAATACTAGTGCATCTCAAAAAATTAGAATATTGTGAAAAAGTTCAATATTTTCCATCAGTTATTTAAGAAAGTGAAAATGTTATATATTATAGACTCATTACACATAAACTAAAATGTTTCAAGCATTTTTCTATTTTAATTTTAATCAGTATGGCATACAGTACAAAAACATTAAAAAAACATCTCAAAATATTAGAATATTTAATTTCAAGTTTGAGTAAAACGGTATGAACACAGTGTATCTCTCTGTCTAGTTCAGTACACACAACCACAATCATGGGGAAGACTGTTGACTTGACTGTTGTCCAGAAGATGATCACTGATGCCCTCCACAAGGAGGGTAAGCCACAAAAGATCATTGCTGAAAAGGGTGGCTGGAAAAGGTGCACAAGCAACAGGGATGGCCGCAGTCTTGAGAGGATTGTCAAGAAAAGTTGATTCAAGAACTTAGGAGAGCTTCACAAGGAGTGGACTGAGGCTGGTGTCAGTGTATCAAGACCCATCACGAACAGACATCTTCAAGAAAGGGGATACAACTTTTGCATTCCTAATATCAAGCTACTCCTGAGCCAGAGGCAATGTCAGAAGTGTCTTATCTGGGCTAAGGAGAGAAAGAAATGGACTGCTGCTCAGTGGTCCAAAGTCCTCTTTTCAGATGAAAGTACATTTTGCATTTAATTTGGAAATCATGGTTCTAGAGTCGGGAGGAAGAATGGAGAGGCACAGAATCCAAGGTGTTTGAAGCCCAGTGTGAAGTTTCCACAGTCTGTGATGATTTGGGGTGCCATGCTATCTGCTGGTGTTGGTCAACTGTATTTTATCACGTCCAAAGTCAACACAGCCATCTACCAGGAGATTTTAGAGCACGTCATGCTTCCATCTGCCAATGAGCTTTTTGGAGATGCTGATTTCCTTTTCCAGCAGGACTTAGCACCTATCCACAGTGCCAAAACTACTACCAAATGGCTTGCTGACCATGATATTACTGTGTTTGATTGGCCAGCCAACTTGCCTGACCTGAACCCCATAGAGAATCTATGGGGTATTGTCAAGAGGAAGATGAGAAACACCCGACCCAAAAATACAGATACGCTGAAGGCCACTATCAAAGCAACCTGGGCTTCAATAACACCTCAGCAGTGCCACAGACTGATCACCTCCATGCCACACCGCATTGATACAGTAATTCATGGTAAAGGAGCCTCAACCAAGTATCGAGTGTATAAATGAAAATACTTTTCAGAAGTTGGACATTTCTGTATTGTAAATGCTTTTTTGATCGATCTTAGGGAATATTCTAATAATTTGAGATACTGGATTTCTGATTTTCATGAGCTATAAGCCATAATCATCAAAATTAAAACAAAAAAAGGCTTTAAATATTTCACTTTACATGTAATGAATATAGAATATATGAAAGTTTACCTTTTTGAATTAAATTATGAAAAAAAGGAACTTTTTCATGGTATTCTAATTTTTTGAGATTCACTAGTATATTGGGACAGTTTCCACACCATTAATTGAAACAAAATCCCCAACACACGACACATTTCTGATATTTTCATAATGAGATGAGATGAGTTAACGTGTGTTTATAATATTCTAAAGAAGCTTCAGACATTTTTCCTTCATTCCCATTTTCATTCAGCACTTATTTTTATCCCCAGCAGACTGACTAAAAACATCAAGCCAACCATCCCATATTACAGGGACATGAACACAGCACAGTCTGGAAAATTATATAAATACAGGATATGAAGTAAAAAGATATGCAGACTGCTTTTATTGATTTATTTGTTTGTCCCAGTCAACCTGAATTCACCCTGTTTGTTTCTTGGATCAGGTCTCACCTTGATAACAGTCACTCCGATGCTGTAGAAGAGGGTGATGAGGAAGAGGAACACAAACGTCAAGGCAGTGTTTACCATGCTGTCATCCTCCATATCTGTCTCATGGTAGAACATCTCGGTCAACCTCAGGCCATCTATTACTGTACACATACACACACATTTGTACATGATGAGAATAAGAACAGAAAGCACATACGTATCAGTTTACAGATGATGTACACCACAACTTACACACTCTATACAGTGTAAAGGATTAAAAGTGGACTCGACATACTGAATATGAAGCATGGAATTTTCCAGTGCTAGTCTCATGCAACATGTTTTCCAACATTACATCAGCTTCGGCTCTCGTTAAATGGAAACGTTAACATTTAAAATGGCCGAAGTGGGTATATTTAATGTAATATCCTGACACTTATTTCATTTCATCCCACAGTGCTGTTGAATTCTCGACTCTGTTTGGTCAGATGATGTCGATTTGCTTCTATAACATCAGTTCTGGCTACAAGGTGCTTGTTCTAATATGTTATTTTTCTGTAGTAACATGCACATGAATTGATTTTTAAAAAAGGGTTTGGACATGTCGATATGGTCATGTTTTCTGTCAGGAGACACTGATTGAATATTTATGGAAGGAGTCTTTAGCATTCGTTTTTGTACATTCAGAAGTCAAGCTGTAATGTTCAGTTTTCTGACATGGGAATGTCTTTCGAACGTACGGCTTTGCACTTTGCAGTTTCTTGCTTTTGTGACAAGTCGCACTTTGAAGTCAGTTTTGTTCATCCCAAAACAACAGTTTTGTTGTTTTGGGATGTGCTTTGCACATGATAACAAATACTCCCCACTGTCCACTTTATTAGGAACACCTGTACATTCCTGTAGTTATCTCAATCAGCCAATCATGTGGCAGCAGTGCAATGTATAAAATCCTGCAGATACAGGTCAAGAGCTTCAGTTAATGTTCGCATCAAACATCAGAAAGGGGGAAAAGTGTGACATCTGAGACTTTAATCGTGGCTTGGATGTTGGTACCAGAAGTTTGAGTTTTTCATAAATTGCTGATCTCCTGGGATTTTCACAGAAACAGCCTGTAGAGTTTACACAGAATGGTGAAAAAAACTAAAAACACTGAGCGAGCGACAGATCTGTGGGTGGAAACGCCTCGCTGATGAGAGAGATCAGAGGAAAATGGACAGATTGGTTCAAGCTGCCAGGAAGAACATAGTAACTCAAATAGTCACTCTACAACCGTGGTGAGCAGAAAAGCATCTCAGAACACACAACCCATCAAACCTTGAGGTGAATGAGCGACAAGAGCAGAAGGCCACATCAGCTTCCACTCCTGTCAACCAAGGAAAGGAATCTGAGGCCATCATGGACACAGACTAACCCTCTGTATGCATTGTGCTGCCTGCCACATGATTGGCTGATTAGATAACTGCATGAACGTGCAGGTGTACAGCTGTTCCTGATAAAGTGGACAGTGAAAGTATAACAGCAAATAACTGCATTTTATTTCTTGACTAGGTTACCGAGGTGTGTTTAAAAAAAAATCTTTCAATGGATTTCACATCTTTTGTAATTTATCTCATGATTGGGGAGAAAACTCGTGTTTCAATGGTTCCTGATCAAAGTGGTGTCACTGTTCAAAATCAGCAAAAGGTTCTCGAGCCAAAGTGCCTTCACAGGTTCTTGTTTGTGTTTCTCTCAAATTAAGATTGCGTATCTTGATTTGTCGATGTTTGAATGCATGGTATTATGAAAGCTACGCATGAAGGTTTGTTAATTGAAACCGGTGACCACCAACCTGTCAAGGAAAAGGGGAGAAAAAATTCTCCACATTATATGAAAGTCTGAATGTCTTGGCTTGTTGCAGATAAAACAGCATTAAACTCAATCGTTGCAGCATTTTGATTTACGGCCTAATCAAGGATATATTTACGAATAGTCATCAACACAGAGCAACAGAAAAGCTTGACAAATATTACAGAAAGACACACACACACACACACACACAAATTGTCACAGAAAACTGCAACATTCTCTCTGATATTTAACAGAATGAATAGTTTATGAATGGATTTGTCTTTCTTAAATTTTATGAAACTACTTGAAATGATATTTGATGGACCTTTAAAGTCCATATTAATTATTTGCTTCTTTTTAATTGGAAATTTGAGCATTTTGGAAGATCCTGTCCAGTTTTAGGGAAAATGCAGTCCAACATGTCCCTTAACTAAAGACTGATGTGTTGAGAATATGATGAAGGAGGACTTTAAAACAGCTGTAACTAAAATGTCTTCAAACAAAGCCAGTCAAGGTGCAGCCATGGCATAATTTTACACAATCCACATTTAGGATGTGGTCGGATCATGATGTCTTAAGTTAGTGTAATATAATAACATCATATTTCCGTACTGCACAGGGTACATGCTGAAGGATTTTTTTATTGTCATTGTTTCAGTGTAATATTGCATCAGACATATTCCAAAGACCAAGGACACACAAGCATCAGACAGACTTCAGGACAATGACATTGCATTAATTAAAAAAAAAAAAAAAGGACATGGAAGACGGGGCAAAAATAAACATAAAACAAGCATTAATAGCAGACAACACAGTTTCTAATACGTCTGGCAGGTCGGGGGAACATTCAGGTTGAGATTCACTAAGGTGGGTGGAGTCGCTTTGTTATTGATGGATCTGGATATGAGGCGCACAGAGTCCTCGATGGACTCGTGATAAACCCTGCAGCTGAACACAGCGCCACTCTCCCATTCTGTACTGCTGACAATCAGCTGGCTGTACACTGAAAACAGGTGGTCTCTCTCGAGAACCCGAGTGGTGTTGTGCTTATAGCCTTTCACATCGTCCACTTGATTATCGTCAATAAGCCAAGACACATACACCTCCTTAGGGTAGAAGTCTTTTACATAGCAAGTCAGGGTCACCGATTTGCCTGGTCTCTCTGGTGGAGGGAGCAAGTAAACCTTGGGGCAGTGTTTTTCGCCTACAAACATGAAATCACAGTTAAGGTCAGTTTCAGTGTTCAGGAACATTGGTCATGCGTGAACTCAAATCAGAATTTGGACACAATATCAATATTATTAGAGATCACCTCTGAGAATGCGTTTCTGCTTCCTAAAAGAAATTCCTCAGAGATTAATCAGACAAATTAAGAGCAAGAGTATATATAAGTAATAAAAGCATTTCCTACCACTCGTTCTTTGGTAGACGACTGATTTATACTGCTGGATGAACGCTGAATTTTCCACCTCGCAGGTGAAATTGGTGCCTTTGCTCCAGTCATCGAAACTGATCGAGGTGATGAGTCTGACCTTGGAATCCGTTGGGACTTTTTTGACAGAAGAGAGCTCCTCACCCTCGTCATTAATCCATTTAATGCTCTTGAAACCCGAATCCAAGTCGGTCCTGCACTCGAGCTCGCCGGCGCGATCGAACAGTATGTCCCTGGTGGAAGGTGGGAAGATGATCACCTCGGGCTGCTTTGGAACTGGAACTGACACTGTAAAGAAGGTGTCGAATTTTTTTTTCCATGAAACAAGCAAGTATTTGAATAAAAATACAAACAGTGAATAGATTAATATATGGTACATTTTCAGATTCTACAAAGTTTTAATGCAGATTAAACAAAATAATCATAACTGATAAATAACTCAGTTTCCAATGACAGCATTTCACAAGTGCTTTGTAGTCTTTCCTTAAAAACAGTCTCTCATATTATGGTGTGAGAGTACCATCAAGCTCAAACCCCGTCACAGGAAGTTTTCATTTAGTTCAGTAAAACTGACTGCTTCTTTAGAAGAAGTGAGTCATTCAGCTGTTTGGACAGGTTTCAAATTGGTAGGTAAAAGTCATCAAAGTAGGAGTAGAAGAATCGTATAACACGTACCATAATTCGCCTCTTCGGATCCTTTCCATTTCTTCTGCTGGAATTCGCACTTCACTGGAGAAGATGAACCCGTCCATTCGTAGGCCCCGATTTCCAAAATACTTATGGCAGTGTAAGCACCTTTATCCTGGCTTAATATGGTGCCTTTGACCTTCGAACCGAGGTCCCGGTTTTCAAGAGTCCACTTAAACGTGTGTGATTTAGGCGAAAAATGTGCAGCTAAGCAGATGAAGGTAGCTGTTCCATTGTCTAGTTCTTTTTGGGTGGGAGTTGTTAGAAGCAGAGATGTAGGGGGGTGCTCGATCACATCTGCAAAAAACACACACAGGTCCATATGCAGCAGCAATGGGGACAGCAGGTTTTGCAGTTGAGGAATAGATTGTGTTGCCACAGTATATCAAGTCTACAAAAAGTGCATTTTTTTTTCGACCAAATAATATCTGAATGGATATCAGTGCTGTCAAATTCTTACATATTCTATACGTTGAAACTTGGAATATTGAAATTTCTGGTTTCTCAGTAAAAGAAGCTGTGGATATATTTTTCTTATTAACTTCGAGAGGGATCAAACATTGTCAATCACCAAATTGCTGAGTATTTTCCTATCACAGCACCCCTCATGTTTTCTTTCTGGCTAAACAAATGACATGGATGGATTCGAGCAGAGTTCAGGAGAAAACTCTGAGCTATACAGAGCACTGGATCTCTGGGACTGAGGCCGAGAACCCCTTCAATTAGAGTTTCCCAGTCTGTAAAATCGAATCGATCTCATAACTGTTGATGCCACAGCAAAGTTTTGCAAGGATTTTTGAGAACATACTGTGGCAACAAGCATGCGAGAAGTCATAAGCTACAGGTGAAAAAAGGGAACAGGCTTTGTTTAGCATTGGCAGAGAAAAAGCACACAGTGTACGTCAGCTTTGGAATTTAAAGTGTTTGACTGTGGATATGAAATATTCTGGTGCTGATTGAAAAAATGGACAGACATTTTAGGAATAATAAACTTTTCGTCAGACACTTTAAATGGCCAAAGCAGACTGTCTCGGTGTGATTAGACATGCAACATCCTCTTTGAAAAGGACTCGAAGGAATTGAAACTGTTGTACCGTAGACATTTATTCTTGTCTAATTTGCAGTCTAATTTCATGTCCTGTGCAGAGTTTTCTGAAAGAATAATGCTCACACCGAGACTGGAGTTAGATTACACATGGAGCTGAGAGAAATATTCACACTAATTATTCTCAAGTCATCGCCATCTCTCTGGCCTTTGAGGCTGCTGGGAAAACAGTCAAAGTGTCAGATCTGAATTTTTGATCTCTCGGATTGACTAACCACAAACTCTGATTGGTGCCAGGAGAGAAAAGAAACTTCAGTCTATCACGATTAAATGGTTGGTTTCAATTCTTCTTTTTAAATGATGGAGTTTTACAGGAACTTCACTTCAGCGCTCGCTAAAACCGTGTTGAAGAAACACTTTCAAATGGAGTACAGAAGATAACATGATCATCAGTGTTTAAGCATAGTTATACACGTTGTAGCATATTTATGCTTGCTTCCGAGGCATAATATATACACTGTAAACCCGAATAAGTTGAGTTTACTTAAAAAAAATTGAGGAAAGTGGTTGCCTTAAAAAAAAATAAGTAATTATTAATGATTGAATTGAGTACCTTAAACTTACAATCTTCTGGTAAGTTTAAGGTACTCAATTCAATCATTAATAATTACTTATTTTTTTTAAGGCAACCACTTTCCTCAATTTTTTTTAAGTAAACTCAACTTATTCGGGTTTACAGTGTAATGTGTGTTTACATTCACTGACCATTTCATCAAATCCACCTCCCATATCCAGTGTCAGTAATCCTGTAATCTAGACACAAACTGTTTTCTCTTGTCACTGGGGTGATACCATCAAGGGCTCATCTTTTCTACCTTGAATATGTCCATTTTACCAAGGAAGTTGCATGTCGAGCCCCTTTCATTACCTTTCAGAGTAAAGCTATAAATGTGCTGCACATCCAGGGGCTTTAAGGTCCAATTATGGACGTTACATTCTTTTAAAATGTGCACTATATTCACGTTTCCACGGAAAAGATACAAAGGGCAAAAAACTGTTCCCCTGACGGTTCCACCCCAGTGACAAGGAAGGTTTAGTCCCAGTTTGTTTCTGGGAGTGTGTGTATGGGGCAGGTGTAGGTTTCTTAATCAAGTGGTCACCGATTGCAGATTTGGAAAAAAAAAAAAAAGGGTGTTTTCAGGTGTTTCTGTCTTACCTATCTTTTGTAAGGTCGCTTTTTTGGAACCGACGCTATTTTCCACTTGGCACGTGAACTTCTTGCTCTGGTCCCAGTCGGCAGCCTTGACGCGCGCGTTGCTCACCGAGGTGAAGCCTCCGGTCGCGCGCACCGCCGGGTATTGCACGAAGTCAGTCAGCGCGCTCCCGCTCGCATCCGTCCATTTGAAGCTCAGTCCGTCGGCGGTGGCCAAATCGCTCGTGATGCAGCCCAGAGTGACGTAACCGTCCGGGGACGAGCCGCACTGCCACACGGGAAACAGGGACTTCGGCGCGCTTGGCACTGCTGTAGATAGATAGATCAGACAGATCAGATCGGGAGATAAACAGAGCCGCAAACCAACACGATATTTATTCTGCGCCTGGAAGATTCAAATGCAACCGATTTTATTCCCAAATCAACATTTTTTTTTCTCTCCTTCCCTTTTCAAAGTGGACTTTATTCTCCTTTCCAATCAGAGAACACACGGACATTTTTATTGGCCTCCATTTTAAATTATTAATCATCTACAATTCATTCAGACTAATGATTAATAATTATTATACATTCGAATGTTTAACTGCAATAATTATACTTATTTTACACACACACACACACACACACACGGTAACATGAGAAACTCGGTCTCACCGCTCGCGCAAACTCCGGCCGCAGTTTTCCACCTGAATGAGATTTTATTCGTTCATTTCAGATCGACGCTGTGGGCCGGAAAAAGGGTCCAATCACTAAACCCGCCCTTAAATTAAATCTTACGATTTAATTCGTTCTCGGAATAAACGAATTGTGCCGAATTTTCAAAACATGAGACAATTCAACAAAACTAATTAAATTAATTTCTTTCCATGAGAAAAAAAAAACACATTTATAAAACTCTGTTTTAATAAATACAATTTAGTCTCTTAAAACAAATCGAAAGCATTTACTCAGAGTTCGACCGATTTATTTATTTATAGAGAATTCTGAAGGTCGGCGACTTGAACCAACTGACTCATAATAAGCAACAAACACAAAGCAAAGGCTAAATACATTATTATTATTATTATTATTATTATTATTATTATTATTATTATTATTATTATCAGTAAACCCACTCGGATTATTTGTCAGGATTTTCTTCCACAGAATCTCTCTTTATGTTTTATACTAATTCTACATTTCCGCTCCTTTGAAACAACGGACTCCTCTAAAGCAGAAAAGCGCAAAACAAAATAAATCCATCATTTCAAATCGTTCAGATTTTTCACACCAAATTATTTTATAAACGATGAGAAGAAGCGAAAACAAACACACAACGTTAAAGGGATTTTTTGTCTCTTCTTTCCCCACTTTTCCCTCCATTATTCCTCTCCACAAATCCGTCTAAAGCAGGAACTCATCACATTCATGCACATTTTATTAGACGGAGTCATAATCATTCACTGACTTTAAATACAATTGTCTCGCAAACTTATAACGAGAAAAAAAGCCCTAAAATATGATGCAAAGAACCGACTTTTTAACGTCCCTTAACTTTCCCCCAGCTTTACATTTTAGACCATTAAATCTCGCTTTATGACAGAAATAAAGCTGAAGGTCAAATCTCTGAATTACTGACCGCTTGTTCCGGTGACAGCTGAGTCTCTTCCCCAGTAATCAGAAGCACAGTTCCACAGTGTTCAAGCTCACAGCCCACCTCAATCCACTCAACTCAACCAAACCAAACCAAACCAAACCAAACCAGGGACATTATCGCGCTCACTGACGCTTCAGACGCGCATCATTAAAAATCAACCAAATAGAGAACTTTATTCAATTAAACGCTGAAAATATCCGACATCTTTAAAAAATAAAAAAAAGGTTTTTGTTTTAACCAGAAAAACCGCGATCTTGTAGGATATTAACAGCATTATCATATTTACTAAAACTGACCTTGAAAACTCAAAACCTTGAAGTGAACATTTTTAAAGTTTGAAGAGAACTGAAGCGTTATTTTCTGTGTTTTCTCCAGAAGAGTAGTCAAGGCTCATTAGAAAACCTCACAGCGCACAGTCATTACCACCAGTCTACAGTCTGATCTTTTTTAAAGAAAAGAAAATAAGGGGAAAAAAGTTTCATGTTGGTTTCACGGCACGAATAGATTAAGATGTGGCTCTTACCAGAAGTAACGGTGACCGTCGTTCCCTTTCCCCAGTAGTCAAAAGCGTCGTCACAGTGACACAAATCCACTCTGACATCGTTCAAAAACACCTGCTGTCCGATCTCACGATATATTACTGATCATGTCTCAAAGTCACTCACAAAAATCAGATCCGAAAAGTTGTAAAGTTTCTCAGCGTTAAAGATCCACCAGGTGTCATTTTATATTCAGAATTAAAACTTTACAGCACATTGCTGATCGATGCTGGGTTTATACGAGAAAATAAAATAATAATAAACGCACATTAAAAAACATCCACGGACGTGCTATTTTCTTTATTTTCCCAACAATCAGATAAATATTTCTCTTTTAAATGAAGTGCGACTTTTTCACATGAACCCCATTTTCTCATCATTTTAATGAAACAATAGAATTGCTCCAGTTTTTCTTGTAATATTGTTGGTGTTCGAGGAGGCGAATCGAAAGAGGTTTGGTTTGAATTTCTTACCTGAAGTCACAGTCACCGTCGTTCCCTTTCCCCAGTAATCAAAAGCAGCGGCACAGTGAGAAAGTTTAAGGCGCTACTCGGACAATATGGGGACCAAAAGTGGAGACTAATCTATTTTCTAAAATGTTGTAAATTTAAGGTGATATTAAACGTGTCGAACAAATGGAATCCTACCTGAAGTCACGGTCACTTGAGTTCCTTTTCCCCAGTAGTCAAAGTAGCTGTAGTAGTCACAGTGAGTAAAGAGGCTGCGTCTCTGTACAAAATTGCCCCGAGGCTCTGTTTTTGCAGAGTGGTCACTATTTTCTCCCTCTTTTTAATTTTTATTATTATTATTTTTACGGACGACTCAATTTTGACCTTTAATATTTGTATTCTTCTTTAAATCGATATTTGTTTCGAAATAAAAACAAGAACATTAAAATGCTTACCTGAGGTCACAGTCACTTGAGTTCCTTTTCCCCAGTAGTCAAAGTAGTAGTAGCTGTAGTAGTTATCACAGTGAGTAAAGAGGCTGCGTCTCTGTACAAAATTGCCCTGATGCTCTGTTTTTGCAGAGCGGTCACTATTTTCTCCCTCTTTTTAATTTTTTCATTTTTTTTACGGACGACTCAGACAGCCTTGACCTTTTATGTTTGTATTCTTCTTTAAATCGATATTTGTTTCGAAATAAAAACAAGAACATTAAAACACTTACCTGAGGTCACAGTCACTTGAGTTCCTTTTCCCCAGTAGTCAAAGTATTCATCACGTTGGTTAAAACCTCGGAGCAATCGAGCAAAAACCAATATCTGTGCCTGCAAGCCTCAAATGGATTTTTTTTTTCCACCAAGTAGTTTTTTCCCCTCTGTATCACATAATACACATGTATTTGACTGTACTCCATTCGAGGAAATGGTATTGTTTATTTATTTAATTAATACGAACTAATGAACTTCCTTGAATCCTCTAATTAATATAAATTATTCATTCAGAATTATAATTGCAAAAATAAGTAAATCAAAATATTATTAATAAAATTAATGATTTAAATTAAATGTGCTTTGTTTTACAACCACTAATTGTGATCCCTAGACTTCTTATTCTTCTTCTATTTTAATAATGCAAGTGCCATTTCAGGAGAAACTTCATTCAAAATGTTTTGTAGGTCTTTTTGATATTTCACCGGCATCCATCTTTTTTTATCCCTCTATCCGTCTGTATTTTCCCCAGAGACTTTGAATGGGAACATTTTCAAACTTGCTCGACCTGTTCTGGGAAACGTTACAAAGCTCTTTTCTTCCCTCTATAACTCCTGCTTTCTATTTTTTATTCTTCACTTTTCCTCCCATTGGCTTCGGTTCATTTTTCAAAGCCTAATTGTTCCTTGAGATTAAAACCTAGCAGAGGTGGAAGAAGTACTGATGGTTTGTACTTAAGTAAAAGTACAAGTACCCTGCGAAATATTTACTCAAGTAAAAGTAAAAGTATATACCAACATTTTTACTGAAGTAAAAGTACTAAGTACTAACTTTTAAATTTACTTTAAAGTACAAAAGTACAAGTACGTGCATAATGGGCTGTCCGTCTCACCGCCTGTGCTTTGCCATTATGATACTTGATGATTACATACATGCAGACTTGCAAATGACACTTCTAAATGGTCACAGGCAATAAACTGTATTTGGCAAACTGTATTTGGCAATACAGTGCATATTATTCCTACTTCAAATTCTGTGAATGACAAGATGTTTACATTAATGTTCATATGATACATTAATTTCAGTTATGTCCACCCATCACAAAGCCCTGACTTAAATTCTATTGAGCCTTCATGGGCAGAGCTGACACAACATGTGTATGTACTGACGCCCGCACATATGGCCCAGCTATTACAGTTTTGTCCACAGGAATTGGCCAAAAGTCTTGCTCAAATATTCATAACAGATGGGAGACCACTAAACCACTTAAAATTGGACAGGTTTTGTCCGATTTTAAGTCAGAGAATAAGAAAAAAATAATTGTGTTTTTGACATACAGTATGTAAATATACGGTTTCAACTGTATGTTTGTGTCTTATAAGGTGCAAGAGTAAAAGTAAAGACCATACACATGCAGAGTTATCAATGACTGTATTGGAAAGGAGCACAAAATCATTTTTTGCAATACATTTTAACATTACATTACATTTTAACATTTCAAAAAAAAAAAAAGATTGAAGCCACAAGTGTATCGTACAATCAAATTACATATTTTCAATTACATATTACAGATAAAATTCATGAAGACTGAAGCCGAAATACCAAATACCAAAATGCTGCCTACTTTACCAGTGTGTTTTGTTTAATTTTAACAGCAGTTGGTTCTCAAAATTCTTTGAGCTAAGCCTGCCTCTCTTTGCAGAGAAAATGTGTCCTGCAGTACTAAAAAGTCGCTCGCAGGCTGCAGATGCAGGCAAGGGTGTGTTAAGTTTGAGTGATAACTTAAGAAGTGCAGGCACTGACTTCAGAATGTCCATTGATGTAACCGAGCTGGCCATATAAACATCGAGCTGATGAGTTGTCTCTGATGCATTTCCCATCGAAAAACAGAAGAAGTCGTCCTCATCTGACCCCGAAAGGTTAGGTGTGGATGTAGCTGTATAACTCTCCATGTGTGTCTTTATGTAGTCCATGCCTGCACAAGAACAACCGATACACAGAATACAAGAACCATTGAGCTTATACATGTGAAGAATACTGAATTACAATTACAAGGTACAAAGTTTGCCTGTTTAGGGACAACATAAAACCTCATAACTGCATTCACAGAAAAAATCAGACACCAATATTATTGGAAAACAGACTTGGATTTGGAATATTTCGGGCTATACAAATTACACAAACATGGACGATGACAAGTCATGAGCACATGTTAATCATTGATTGAATACTTTTACAACTGTATTTTACTCGATTTGACACACATTGAACGTGTTGTCTCTTACTGACAGTACCCTTTTTTGCGGTAGGCTTGCGGTTGGTAGCAGAGTTCTATGAAGTAGAAGTAGAAGTACTCTAAAATATGTAATTACAACACTAGTGGTATGATATTATAAAGTTGAAACCATGTAATATCATACCACTAGTGTAGTAATTACATCTGTCAGAGTACTTCGACTTCTACTTTATGCAACTCTGGTAGGTAGGTAGGTAATTGAGTAAGTTATTTACCCAACTTCAGCAAGTCCTCATTTCTGGTCCATGAACTGCGAAACTTTGGAAGCAGGATTGAAGCTGCAATGAGCTCAGGGTCAGCAAGCATATCACTGAATCTCCGCTGTATTCCGTCTTGCAGGGCCACGACCAGTGGTTGACAGAACTTGCTTGAAGCTTGAAGTCTGTTCAATTTCTCAGTCAGAATCGTTATGGTTGGCACCAGCCATCCCATGTGGATAGCCTTATGAAATAAATGTATGTTGCAATACAAGGATTTACATTAGGAAATACTGTATATCCCCATATATAGTATGACAAACTTACTTAAAGGTGCAGTGTGTAAGATTGTGGCCAAAGTAGGTATTGCAACCACTTTGTTCACTGAATATGTTATGCTTATTGCCACATTTGATCTTTTTATGAATATTTACTAAGTAATCAACTAATATTTACTAGTATGACCAAAATACAGTAAGTTTTCCAGATAAAAATGCCTATTTCTGGAATTCAAAATGGCAGGCAATGGAGAGGATCCCATTTTTCATGTTTTCCCAGTCTTATGCCGCTTTTCCACTACAAACGCGGCTGAGTCGGGCTGAGCCGTGCCGTGCTGAGTCGGGCTGAGCGGGGCTGTTGGAGTTGCATTTCGACTACAACCGCGCTGAACCGTGCTGGCTGGAAGTGGGTGGACACATTGGGTGGAGTTAGCGAAAGTGGGTGGACATCACGTGATGTCGTTAAGCAGCGCAAACAGTGACATCAGTGATCTTTTAAGCGGTAGTCTCACGACCCGAATAGTAAACAATAAACATGGAGGACATGGAGTCGTTAGTGTTGCTGGTCTTGGTGCTGTGGCTTGTTGTCACCGACAACGCCAACAGATACTGGCAAGAGCGTATAGATGAGGCGAGGTGCATAAGGCTTCAGAAATTCTCGTAATTCATAATTCTTCTCCTTCCGGGTTTGCGGTGTTTACAGATCCCAGTGTGCTCGCGGGGCGTGTGTGGGCATGTGAGGACACTCCTCCTCACCAATCAGTGCACAGGGGAGTGTCTGCTCACGCCCCCAGCCTCACTCGGCACGGCTTGGCTCGCTTCAGCCCCACTCCAAAACGGTGCGAGTTTTAGGGGCTAAGCAGGGCTGAAGCGAGCTGAGTCGTGCTGGTTTTTGGTAGTCGAAACGCGAGCCGTGTCGGGCTGAAGTGAGCTGAAGCAAGCTGAAGTGAGCTGAAAAAGGGTAGTGGAAAAGGGCCAATAATGACTACATAGAATTTGATGGTGGTGGTAGGTATTCATGAAAAAGGTAAAATTTGTGAATGGGCAGCCAAAAACAACAGTCAGAAAATGAGCCATAACACCCGCCCATCTAGCAAAAATCCCACCCAGCGATACTGATTGGCTCCGATTATTTTGAAGTAACACTGACTCTCACAAGCCTCAGATTGCCTGAGGAAATCGCAGCGCCCTCTAGCGTGTAGTTTGGTGAAACGCAGCCAGATGACGTGAGTCAGGTTACATGAATTCTGGAAATAAACTACTAAAAATATTACACACTGCACCTTTAAAATAAAGCAATATATAGATTAATTCATATAGTTTGAATTAGGAACTAATTTGAATATCTATATTCACCTCTCCCTGAAGGATGTTTAATGCCTTAGAGACTGGGCTCATGACGGCAGCATACTCGGCAAGGAATTCAAGCTCAGCAGGGCTGAACCTGTAATACACAGCACAATGGAAAGCAATACATGAGTAACACAAAACAGATATACTGAACGCAAAACAAGATATACTGTGTTGTTACACAACTCATTAAAAACATGATATTTCGATTCTATTGCTATATTTTTTCAAAAAAATATTTTAGGGCTTTTATGCCTTTATTTGATAGGACAGTCTGAGAGAAGACAGGAAGGGAGTGAGATGGAGAGACAGAAGAGGATCGGCAAACTGACCAGGGCTGGGAATCAAACCCAGGTCACCAGCATGGTATACGAGTGCCCTACCATTTAGGCCACGGAAGATGGCCTATTGCTGTATTTACTTGTTAAATTATACTGGAGATAAATTATATTTTTTTTTTGTAAATGTAAATGTTTTGTGTCTGTAAATGTGTCCGATTCCAGTAATACTTACATGGGGACTTTAAGAGCGATGGTAACGGCTCTGATGGCACCTTCACCACTTTCTCTGACGATTCTCAGAACCCTCTCCACAGCTAAGAAGTAGGAGTTCCACCTTGTCTCCACAGGATGAATCAGTTGGAGTTTGCACTCCTTTTCGATGATTTCTGCAGCAGTAGCTGAACGGGCACTCTTGTTCCATAAGCCAAAGCATTTGGCAAACGCTGAACGGCAGATATTTCGGTACCCAATATTCGTTTCTGCTTTTTTTGCATCAACCGTGGCGATCAAATTAATTAGATGACAGGCGCAGCGGTGATGCTTGGGAAGTTGATATTGGAAGGAATCATCTTCTTCCTCCAACAGTGCCTCAACGTCTACAGCTTCGGTGTCCTCCTCTGGATCCTCATCATCTTCCTCACTGTCGACAGCATTTTCATTCTCAGACGCAAAAACTCTGAAGGCCTTTACAAAGTTTGAGGCATTATCTGTAGTGGTCCTCACAATCTTCCCTCGAATGCTATACTCTGTATGTATCTCATCTAGGGAACTTGCTAACAAGTCATGGGTGTGAGAGCCTTTAAGTCTTCTGCACGCTAGCGCAGCAGACTGCCTCTGAAGACTTTCTGGGTCAAGCCAGTGGGCAGTGACGCCCAGAAAACTCTGTCTGTGGGCTGTCCAACAGTCCGTAGTCGTGGCTATGTACTCAATCTGTTGCATTGTATTCTTCACAGATTCCTTCATCATTTTGGCATGTTTTTCGATTTGATTGCGTAGTGTTGTTCTCAACATGACACTGTAGTTGGAAGAAGGATTTTGCAATAGCTTAATGAATGCTGGTTGTTCTACGACTCCAAAAGAGTGCAAGCCATCCACTATGAAGTTAACCACAGCCAGGTCCATCGACTTCTGGGAGGCTTTTGTCTCCTCCAGCCTCCTCTGTTTGATGGGGCCCTCAACCCCTGGCCCTGAGGGTGCTGCATTCCTTTTTTTGGTGGCCTCCATGTAATCCTGGATTAAGGATCTGTGTTTTCTCTATAAAAGAAAATAACATTATCAGTAATTTGATACTACCGACAAAACATAGCATGACTAATAATATAAAGAAACGTTTTTTTTTAATAAAATAAAATCCTGATGCAATATGTTTGCTGTCTTTTTCCAAGATGGGGAGTTCAGTTAAGCATATACAAAAAGCGGGCAAGCAGTTCGCGAGCGTGCATTTTCCGCGTTCATGTAGTAATCATTCTACCTTGTATAATGGGAGAAAAACGAAATGTGAAACATCATGAACCTGCTGTTGCAACTGCCCCCAATCTCTGCTGTCACTCGAGTCGCCACGTTCACTCTGCATTCCATTTGGTTACTCACTCGCATCCCGCAAAGTTATTGGAATGCAGAGTTCGAATTATTGACTGTCAACCTCTGGCTTTTGCATTGACGGTTAAAGCCACGAGGATGTTTTAACGAACGTTCCACTAGCGTAGCGGGCAAGTGAGAGAGCTAGAAGCATGGTCCTTTCTACTCTCACTGGCTAGAAGCCACTAATGGCGCCATGTGTAAAGTGTAGCTGTGTGACCCGCACGCAGCAGCATGAGTGTTGTTCGGTCCCCCCATCTGCTTTACACTTTGACATAAAATACCCAAACGCGGTGCCATTTTGGAAGTGTTCAAAGTACTATTAAAGATGCATGATGCCCATCATCGGAAAATGTTAATAACCGCCATAGGCATTAAAGGTTTCGGCGCTGCTATGCAGCGAAGGTGGATGGAAGGGGAAGCAACTTAGGACATCCAAGAATTGCTAGGGAAGACAGAACATAGCCTACAGAAGCTAGCTAGACCCGACAATTTTGCAGAAAATCCGAACAATCATTGTTATGCGTATGCATACTTTGCTTAGCCACACATGTGGGCTCGGTAGGGTATTCCCCCACGCCCATACGCATTTGGTTGGCGAGGAAGATAATGGATGGGATGTGGGCACAGCGGTGCTTAAACGGCGAGCGTGACATGCTTGCAGGATGATTCCAAATGGCTGAGGTAACGTGAATGGGATACAGTTCCACAAAAAGGGACTGAGGTAATATTAAAAATGTAACGGAATTTGGGGTTCAGCTACAAGCCAAGCCTGTATGACTTAATGTAGTTGAAACAAATTTTGCCTTTCCAAAAACAAATCATAATGCTATTTTAAATTGGGCTGCCTACTTTACGGCACCTGCTAAGCCTGTTGTAGCCTAATTATGCGCCATTTATCATAAGCTAGCTAGCTAATAACCAGTAGCCTCCATACCCAAATACTAATCTACACGGCTGTGAAATTGCACTTACTGTATGTCGACACGTAGTTCGAGAAATATCAGTATCAAGTTATAGCATACACATAACATTTAACATAACAATGACGAAACATGCTGTCAACCTTACCTCAATATGCTTCTTCAAATTTGACGGCGAGTTTTTGAAGGCCATCACCTCCTTCACCTTTAGTCTACATGAGCAACATCTATAAATGATGGAGTGGTTTTTTAAGCCCCGAAACTCAAAAAGTTTTGCCAGATATGGCCAAGGATTGGAAGGATTGGGATTTGATGACGACCCGGGGGCCGGGTGTTCACGTCCAGTCTCCATGTCCATTGTTCTGCCTTCTGAATATTCATGCAGTGCTTTTTTCACTAAGATATAATAACGAATGCGTTCTATGGGCGCTTGAGTGGGCGGATTCTGACCGTCATGCACCTACCTCATTGGTTGAAATTTACAGCAGAAATATCTACGTAACACAATAGGAAAACCTTTTAATGCAATATTTTCACAAAATACTAAATGTAACGAGTAACGACGTCCGTTTTCCGATATGTAAGGAGTAGAAAGTACAAGTAATTGTCACAAAATGTAACGAAGTAAAAGTCAAAGTATGATTTTTTTTTTACTTAAGTAAAAAAGTAAAAAAAAATACTTAAGTACAGTAACGAAGTAAAAATACTTCGTTACATTCCACCACTGAAACCTAGGACCATCGAAGTTGATATATATCGTTAAGTTGTCATGACTTAGGTCAATACTGCATTACCTTTTCTCTGCTCCTCTTTGGTCCTTTCTTTTTCATCCCAATATCTTCCCATTAGAAACCAATGATTTTACAACTCCAACATCTTTTCAGGGAGAGTGATGAAACTTGGTCTGTGGACTCAACTGCAAAAGTACAGTACTGATTCACTTTTCGGTGACACCTATCTCACCCTTCTATTCTTTCTTTCATCCTTCCAGAGCAATCCAGTAATTGTAAGTCCTCCTTTACGTTTTAAGGTAAACTTGCCAACTGGATGTAGATTCAACTGCTGAAATAAAGCACACTGTTACTCTGTGTATCTCTCTCCAGCTTCATCAACTTTCCCATCTCATGCTTAATTTCTTTGGGTCTAAATTATGTCCACTCTCGTTTTCATTCAGTGCAAAGACTTATAAAACTCTGGGTGATTGGGCCTTTGCTGCAGCCTCCCTGTTTCTCTTCAATGCACTGCCTCGCCATATTAGAGAAGAGAACAATTACAACAGATTTAAGACTTTAGTAAAGACATTTTTATTTAGAGTTGCTTATGAACATTGAGGATTTATATTTTATGTATATAATTGCCATATTAGAGAACAATTACAACAGATTTAAGATTTTAGCAAAGACATTTTATTCAGAATTGCTTATGAACACTAAGTAATTATATTTTTTATAATCCATTATTAATCTTTGAATTATTTTCATTCACATATTCATATATAGCTGTATTACTGATTTTAAATATTTGTAATATCTTAAAGTTAGCAATTTACTGTAATTTGTAAGGCGCATTTGATCATATATACATGATATATGCACAGTATAAATAATAAAAATTATTATTATTATTATTCGGGCGGCACAGTGGTGTAGTGTTTAGCGCTGTCGCCTCACAACAAGAAGATCCGGGTTCGAGCCCCGTGGCCGGCGAGGGCCTTTCTGTGCGGAGTTTGCATGTTCTCCCCGTGTCCGCGTGGGTTTCCTCCGGGTGCTCTGGTTTCCCCCACAGCCCAAAGACATGCAGGTTAGGTTAACTGGTGACTCTAAATTGACCGTAGGTGTGAATGTGAATGGTTGTCTGTGTCTATGTGTCAGCCCTGTGATGACCTGGCGACTTGTTCAGGGTGTACCCCGCCTTTCGCCCGTAGTCAGCTGGGATAGGCTCCAGCTTGCCTGCGACCCTGTAGAACAGGATAGAGCGGCTAGAGATAATGAGATGAGATTATTATTATTCATTTCATTGGTCTTCAGTAATCACTTTATTCTTTTCAATTTATTCCGGCAACACGACAGGATGGGAGAATTCACCCTGGAAGGGAAAACACCCTGGATGGGACAACATCAGGTCACCATTCCTCACACAAATTAACACCAATGTTCATGTTCACCAGTGAAGCAGCAATGCCACATACTGCACCGCTGTGCCACCCAATTGTCGATGTCATTTGAAGCATATTACAGGCAGAAGGACACGCATGCTGAGGGAAAAAAAGAAAAACAAATTCCCCAGTAATTAACATACAGTGGTGCTTGAAAGTTTGTGAACCCTTTAGAATTTTCTAAATTCTGCATAAATATGACCTAAAACATCATCAGATTTTCACACAAGTCCTACAAGTAGATAAAGAAAACCCAGTTAAACAAATGAGACAAAATATTATACTTGGTCATTTATTTATTGAGGAAAATGATGCAATATTACATATCTGTGAGTGGCAAAAGTATGTGAACCTTTGCTTTCAGTATCTGGTGTGACCCCCCTTGTGCAGCAATAACTGCAATTAAATGTTTCCGATAACTGTTGATCAGTCCTGCACACTGGCTTGGAGGAATTTTAGCCTGTTCCTCTGTATAGAACAGCATCAACTCTGGGATGTTGGTGGGGTTCCTCACATGAACTGCTCGCTTCAGGTCCTTCCACAGCATTTCGACTGGATTAAGGTCAGGACTTTGACTTGGCCATTCCAGAACATTAACTTTATTCTTCTTTAACCATTCTTTGGTCGAACGACTTGTGTGCTTAGGGTCATTGTCTTGCTGCATGACCCACCTTCTCTTGAGATTCAGTTCATGGACAGATGTCCTGACATTTTCCTTTCAAATTCACTGGTATATTTCAGAATTCATTGTTCCATCAATGATGGCAAGCCGTCCAGGCCCAGATGCAACAAAACAGGCCCAAACCATGATACTACCACCACCATGTTTCACAGATGGGATAAGGTTCTTATGCTGGAATGCAGTGTTTTCCTTTCTGCAAACATAACACTTCTCATTTAAACCAAAAAGTTCTATTTTGGTCTCATCTGTCCACAAAACATTTTTTCAGTAGCCTGCTGGCTTATCCACGTGATCTTTAGCAAACCGTAGACAAGCAGCAATGTTCTTTTTGGAGAGCAGTGGCTTTCTCCTTGCAACCCTGCCATGCACACCATTGTTGTTCAGTATTCTCCTGATGGTGGACTCATGAACATTAACATTAGCCAATGTGAGAGAGGCCTTCAGTTGCTTAGAAGTTGCCCTGGGGTCCTTTATGACCTCACCGACTATTACATGCCTTGCTCTCGGAGTGATCTTTGTTCGTCGACCACTCCTGGGGAGGGTAACAATGGTCTTGAATTTCCTCCATTTGTACACAATCTGTCTGACTGTGGATTGGTGGAGTCCAAACTCTTTAGAGATGGTTTTGTCATCTTTTCCAGCCTGATGAGCATCAACAACACTTTTTCTGAGGTCCTCAGAAATCTCCTTTGTTCGTCCCATGATACACTTCCACAAACAAGGTGTTGTGAAGATCAGACTTTGATAGATCCCTGTTCTTTAAATAAGAACAATCAATCCCATTGATTGAAAACACCTGACTCTATTTTCACCTTGAAATCACTGGTTCATCCTAGAGGTTTACATACTTTTGCCACTCACAGATATGTAATATTGGATCATTTTCCTCAATGGATAAATGACCAAGCATAATATTTTTGTCTCATTTGTTTAACTGGGTTCTCTTTCTCTACTTTTAGGATTTGTGTGAAAATCTGATGCTGTTTTAGGTCATATTTATGCAGAAATATAGAAAATTATAAAGGGTTCACAAACTTTCAAGCACCACTGTAGGTGCTGACTGCACCAGAACAAGTTATGGCTCACTTCCATTAAGGACCCATGTACAGTCTCTTGCAAAAGTATTCATCCCCCTTGGTGTTTGTCCTGTTTTGTTACATTCCAAGCTGCAATTAAAATGGATTTCTGGGGGTGAGCACCATTCGATTTACACAACATGCCTACCATTTTAAAGGTGAAAATTGTTGTTTTATTGTGACAAACAATAAATGCGATGAAAAAAGAGGAATCTGGAGTGGGATTGGTATTCACACCCAAGTCAATATTTTGTCGAGCCACCTTTTGCTGCAATTACAGCTGCAAGTCTCTCGGGGTCTGTCGCTCTTAGCTTAGCACATCTAGCAACTGGGAATTTTGCCCATTCCTCAAGGCAAAACTGCTCCAACTCCTTCAAGTTGGATGTATTGCATTGGGGTCCAGCAATATTCAAGTGATGCCACAGATTCTCAGTTGGATTGCGGCCTGGGCTTTGATTAGGCCATTTCCAAGACATTTAAATCTCATCTCATCTCATTATCTCTAGCCGCTTTATCCTTCTACAGGGTCGCAGGCAAGCTGGAGCCTATGCCAGCTGACTACGGGCGAAAGGCGGGGTACACCCTGGACAAGTCGCCAGGTCATCACAGGGCTGACACATAGACACAGACAACCATTCACACTCACATTCACACCTACGCTCAATTTAGAGTCACCAGTTAACCTAACCTGCATGTCTTTGGACTGTGGGGGAAACCGGAGCACCCGGAGGAAACCCACGCGGACACGGGGAGAACATGCAAACTCCACACAGAAAGGCCCTCGCCAGCCACGGGGCTCGAACCCGGACCTTCTTGCTGTGAGGCGACAGTGCTAACCACTACACCACCGTGCCGCCAGACATTTAAATGTTTCCCTTAAACCACTCCAGTGTAGCTTTAGCAATATGTTTAGGGTCATTGTCCTGCTGGAAAGAGAACCTTCGTTCCAGTCTCAAACCCTCTGGCTGACTCAAACAGGTTTTCTTCCAGAACTGAGCTGTATTTAGGGTCATCCATTTTTCCTTCTATCCTGACCAGCTTTCCTGTCCCTGCAGATGAAAAACATCCCCACAGCATGATGCTGCCACCACCATGCTTCACCGTAGGAATGGTGTTCTCAGGGTATTGGGTTTCCGCCACACGTGGTGTTTCCTACGATGGCCAAAAAGTTCAATTTTAGTCTCATTTGACCAGAGAATCTTCTTCCATGTGTTTGAGGAGTTTGCCACATGCTGTCAGGCAAACTCCAAATGTGTTTTCTGAAGGAATGATTTTTTTTTCTGGCTGCTCTTCCATAGAGCCTCGCTCTGTGGAATGTATGACTTAAAGTGGCCTTCTGGACAGATACTCCCATCTCCACTGTGGATCTGTGCAGCTCCTTCAGTGTTATCTTTGGTGTATTTGTTGCATCTCTGATTAATGACCTCCTTGCCCGGTGTGTGAGTTTTGGTGGGTGGCCTTCTTTTATCAGGTTTGTCATGGTGACATATTCTTTCCATTTTGCTATAATGGATTTAATGGTGCTCCCTGGGATATTCAAAGTTTGGTATATATTTTTATAACCCAACCCTGATCTAAACTTTTCCACAACTTTGTCTCTGACCTGTCTGGAATGCTCTTTGGTTTTCATGTTGCTTGCAGAGTGTTGCAGAGTCAGACCCCTTCCAGAACAGGTTGATTAATACAGACATCTTGTGACAGGTCACGTGACACTTTGATGGCACCCAGGTGGATCTTAATCAACTAATTATGTGACAAAGGAAGTTAATTGGTTGGACCAGCTCTTATTTAGGGCTTTCATACACAAGGGGGTGAATACCTATGCACACTCCAGATTTCTGTTTTTTCATCTGAATTATTGTGTCACAATAAAACAAAAATTTTCACCTTTAAAGTGATAGGCATGTTGTGGAAATCAATTGCAGTTTGTAATGCAACAAAATAGGACAAACATCAAGGGGGATGAATAATGAATACTTTTGCAAGACACTGTATTGTGGGGCTGGGGTGCCATTGGAGCAGCACAGTCAGAGCAGCAATGCATCTGAGCAGTTTCACAAGGTGCGTGGGCCAAACAATGGTTCAGTTTGTTTCTGAAAATCCAGAGTGGCAAAAATTGCAGAAAGCCAATGTCACAAGAGTGGCTGTCATTCAAATCCAAACTAGACCTGTGTGAGAGACCATCCCAACCCTCTGTTTTTTAAGCTTCATTTCAAGGCTATGATACACGCAATGCCAGGGAAATGTGGGGGGACAACAAGACAGAATGCCAGGAAAACGTTTGGACATGGTGGACTCAAGGTAACATCAAGTTTCAGTTTAGAGGAGCAACAGCAGCAGCAAGCAAGGCTGCCTAAGTGACCAAAGAAGACGTGAAAGAAATGCAGCAGAGAAGTAAATAGAGATACCAAGAAGCAGATTGTCAGGAGTTGAGAAAGCTGTTCAAGGCCTGTCTGGACTGACTTGGTTGAGCACCACACATACACCAATACAACAGCCCCAAAACACCTCCACCTTCATTATCTCTCCTTGACACGTGACAAGTAGTTGAGTGATAGATAAAGCAGACAGCTACAGTCAGGATTATTGACCCAACAAGTGGCACATGGGCCGCCCCAGCCATGCCAGTCAAGAAAAGGAAGGATGGGGGCATGTGGTTCTGCACAGATTACTACTTCCTCCACAGAGTCACAAAGCAAGACTCTCACCCACTGTCTCACACCAATGATGCCCACGACTGTGTTGCTGTTTCCAACTGGTTCAGCTCCTTGGACCTGCACACTTGGCACTCCAGAGGTGCTCCAGATGGAAAGAAGAGACAGCGAATGGTGTGTTTTCATAGGTCAATGGTACGAATTCTGACCAAGTGGCCAAGGAGTACTGCATGGCGTGTTCACCATGCACATGGACCATGCATCCATAACCTGGAAGATGTTGTTCAATGAGTGAGGGGGCAGATAGCATGTGGGATCATCATGCTGCAGAATTATTGGTCTGCTGTCCACCTTCATTTGAATATTATCCCCTTGTCCTGGCAGCCTGGTGTTCAAGGGCATTCCCATGATTATGAATGGTTGGAATCTAAGCAAGAACGAGAAGAAATGGCACTGAGTGATGGAACTGTTCAAAGCTTCAGTAAAGGGGTTTTAGCAAGGGGAAAATGCAGAGATGGCAAGGCTGCATAGGTGATTGAAAGAGAGGTAGAGGCCAGCTTACCCTCCATAAAGGAGGGTTACACTGCACTTGCAGTGTGGTTGCTTGGCTGGATGCAAACACCTTCTATATCAGTGCTGGGTGGATACAATCTCAGGCAGTATCATTTGCATCAGCACTGCACCCAGACAGCAATGGCCTTGAGTGATTTAACAGAACAATCCATCACCATCCATCTGGCCATTGATACTAACTGGTATCAGTGCAATTGAGACAAGCATTTTCACTTTGTGCTATGGGAGCCTCTCTTGCCAGTGCAGGAATCCATGTGTTTCATGCTGGCAGTACTGACATTCGGGCATTATTCAGGTTCCCACATTCACCTGGTGTTTGGAACACCACCAGACACAGATGGTAGATCTGAAATGCTACTGGGTTATGAACAAAACCTCAATGCCAGGATGAGAACTGTCCACTTCCTTGCAAGACAGCAGCAGCAGGGGGCAAGCAGCTACCAACAGCGGGCTTATGACACTCAGTGCCAAGAGGAGCCTATATACATGTTTTGGGAACTGGGTGTGGAGGTTTTCCCCACACCAACACAAGAGATGCTGCTCCAAACTTGGCAAAGAGGGGGCTCTGTGTGGTGATGAGCAGGCTCACAGTGTTGTTGATCAAGCTGGAGGACTGGAGTGGTATACCAGGTTAAGCTCACATTTTATTGGCCCCAGGAAAGCACTTTGGATGTCGTCCAGGACTAGTTTTGTCGTCGATTGTTCCAAAATCTCAATGTACAGTACTTTTGCACATAAATGCTGCCATCACAGAAGTGTAAGGTACCTTTGGCAAGGGCCCTGACACAACCCTCTACCATGACAGACCCTGGCTTTTGGACTTGTTGCTGTGAACAGTCTGGACGGTCCTTTCATCTTTAGTCCTGAGCATACGGCCTCGATTCCGTTCAAAAATAACCGAGTTTCATAATGAACTGAAATTTTCAGATTTTTCAGGTGCACTTTCAAACTGTAAATTTCCAGCAATACCACATCCTAAAGCTGTTCAACAGAATTCAGATCCAGTGACTGGGAAGACCAATGGAGAAATAATTCTCACGTTCATGAAACCAGTTTGAGATGACTTGTGCTTTGTGACATGGGGCACTGACATACCAGAAATTGTCATGGAAAGTTGGGCAAATTATGGCCATGAGAAAACACTTGGTCAAAAAAAATAAACTGGCTGTGGCAGTCAACTAAAGATCGATTGGTAGTAATGGACCCAAAGTGTGCAAAGAAAACCTTCCTCACACCATCATATCACTTCCACCAGCCTGGACTCTTGACACAAAGTCAGCTGGGTCCATGGCTTCATGCTGTTGGCACCAAATTCTGACCTTTACTTCTGTGCGCCTCAGCAGAAATTGAGATTCATCAGACCAGGAGACATTTTTCCAGCCTCAAACTGTAATTTTGGTGACCCTGTGCCTCAACTTTCTGTTCTTGGCTGACACAAGTGGAACCCATGCGGTGTTCTGCTGTTGTCGTCCATCTGCCTGAAGGTTCGACGTGTTGTGCATTCTGAGATGCTTTTCGACTCACCACAATTGTACAGAGTGGTTATGAGTTAGTGTAGCCTTTCTGTCATCTTGTACCAGCCTGAATATTCAGAGGCCTCTTCAGGAAACACCTGCATCATGGACAGCAGCGTCTCTGTTTCCGGTGCACTCCTTAATATTACACGAATAATCCCTGGTTCACTTACAACCTTCACACCACTGTAACTACTTAAAACTTTGACTTTAAACTTTAATTGAAGTTTATATTTCTTAAAAACTGAAGACATTCTCGAAGCAAAGTATACTGGCGTAATAATTTTCTTGTTTACAAAAATATAAAACCAATGTTCAAAAAATAAGTGATGTAAAAGGCGAGACATATTTTAAGAGTTTAGGAACAGTTGCACTTTTCCTGTGAACCACGGCAAAAGAAGGCCAGAAGAAAAAGCTCCAAACTCCAACATATACCATATTAAACTTACTAACTTGAATAAATATTTTGAACAAAGGCTCGTGACCCTCACAAGGGGGTCTCCTCTCGCAGAATAATAGGAGACTCACTTCCTTACTTTTCTTCACTGTACCTGAGGAGAAAGTGCACATAATACTTGTGACAGCTGATTCACATAAAATAAACTGGAAAGAAATCTCCAGTGTTGAATTGTTTCTGGTGTTCCTCATTGAATTAATTAAGAAAAAAAACTTGAATTATTCAATTCATGACATTTTATACAGTAATATTCAAATAAACACATTCACAACTGGGTGCAAATTAACAGCTCACCAGGGTCTTGAGTTCAAGTCTGAGCTTGGGTTACTTGTCTGTGTGGAATTTTGAAGCCTCTTCACATGGATTTCTTCTTGAAAACATGAATGGAGGTAAATTTGGGACTCTCCTGCCTTCCATTCTGTGAATGTATTTCGAATCTATTGATGGCACTGGAGAAAAGGAAAAAAAAATCTTTGAATGAAATGCAACAATGTTTAAATTAAGGCTTATGTGACAGGATGATAAATAAACTGTCAAATATTTTTTCTTTACAAAAATTATGATTGTTAACCTTCCTCAAGGCAGTCAGAGACTGTCTGTATTTTTTCAACATGAACTCATTTTATTGATAATTTTTAAGATGAAAAATGTGCATCAAGTGTGAACTCCTTAAACTGTACTCTACTTTCTGAAACGTTCAAGGCAGTTCTTAAACATGAAACATCAGAGATCAAACTTGATTCACTGATGTTCATCAGGCTTCAGTTTCATCAACAGGTTTTTGTCATGGCATAAACCACTGTGCCCCAGCTACTGGAGCACAGTGATGCACTCTGTGACAAAAACTACTTCCACATGTCACACAGGAACAAATGTCCTACATTCATCACCAAAATTGGTTCAATTCAAAATTGATTTTAGAAAATAATAAATCCACAATTAAGTTGACTGAATAATTAAATAATTTACTTGACTGAAAAAAATATACATCTTTCTCAAAGAAAAATAACTCATTTAAAACATTTTGCTCAAGATCCCCCTGTGGACATTCTTGGCCCCCAGAAGGATATTTAAATAAGATGGATTTTATTTTATTGCCTTTTGTTTCCAAGAACTATACTGTTGCCATTTCTTGTATCTCTGAAGTATAAGTATCAATTTGCACAACTGGGAAAACACCATCATTCAGCATGATGTGAAAAACAAAGGGCTTTCCAAAAACGTGGTTGACCGAAACATGAACATTTCCAAAGCACAGTTTAATCGATTCATGAAGTTCTCGAGTCCACTCACAGACTCGAACACGTCCATAACATTCATGAGATCTATCAGTCAAGATTAAGGCCTCATGACAGTACTGAGACAGCACTTTTAAAGTAGTAAATGACCTACTACTAGCCTCTGATCACCAGTGCGTCATTTTACTCCCTTCGATCAACGAGAAAATGCTGTTGGAGTGAATCAAACAGCCCTCTCCTGGCTCAGGTCTTATTTGACTGATTATTATCAGGTTGTCAGTGGAAATGGTGGCTTCTCCGTGCAGACTAAAGGAAAGTTTGGTGGACCAAAAGGTCCTGCATTAGGCCTACTGCTTGTTTCCTCAATATATGCTACTTCTGGGTACAGTTACTCAAACATTATATTAGCTTCCACTGTTATGCTGATGACACACAGCTATACATTTCAGCCAGATGAGAGACGCCATATTAATAAAGTTAAGGAACGTACAACGGACATGACACATTACACACGACTCTGTCAGTGAGTTTACATGCACATCCAAATCGAGCTACTGTCGGTAATCAAGCTAAGGGTCCCAGCAGGGGTGCCAGAGAAATCCAATCCTACATGCACACAAGGAAATCGAGCTATTGTGTGAGGTACATTGTGCACCCGAGCCACAGGTGGCGCTACACGCCCCATCGTGTTGGTACACATCCGGTTGTCGTCATGAAGAAGAGCTATTCAAGCATATACACAAAGTTATCAGCAGTGTTGCCAGATACTGCTGACGTTTTCCAGCCCAAAACATGTTCAAATCCGCCAAAATGCACTTAAAACCTCCCAATCTGGCAACACTGGCAGTTCCGTGTTCACAAGTTCCGTGCTCAAGCTATAAGGCTTGCTCTAACAGACTGTATGGCTATAAACTGTCCTGCGCAGACCACTGTTTTGTAAGACAACTTATTTTGCACAATTGTATATTTTTCTAAAGTCCATTTTTTGCTTACAAAAATTTTTTTTTTTTGCTTATAATTTAACTTATGTCTTAATAAACACAAAAAAGTTCAATTGTTTTGTTTTTATTGACATTCTTCAGATGTTGGACATATATACACACACACAAATACAATGACTTGTTTATGTACACAATTCACAGCTATGCAACAGCTGTACAGATGTATTTGGTGATACAGTAAGTGAGCTAAATTTTAACAGTGCAAACAATGCCACAAAAAGAAAAGATTCATGCCATTGTCATGATTCGTTGTCATGCCGACCGAGGCTGCTGTGTTTCCCGCTTGTGGTCTCGTCACTCCCGGAAGGGGCAGTGCTGAACCAAGTAGCTCGACTACATAGCTCGATAGGGTATACATGCACTAAGTAGCTCGGCTAAAATCGCATAATCTAGGTCGTGTAGCTCGATTACAAGAAATCAAGTTCGGTTCGATTTCAGCCTAGCTAAGGTGTTTCTATGGCATTGAGAACTTTGATTTCAGTCGAGCAATGGCAGAAATTCGATTTTCTCTATGTGCATGTAAACGCACTGTGTCTTTCAGTCTTGGTTGAAAACCTTTTTGTTTATTCAGGCTTTTTGTTCAGAGCTTTTCTCTTGGGTAAAGGCACAGATCTGGAGAGTTCATGGGCTTTGTGTTTTGGGAGAATGGTTTGGTCCCCCTTGCTTTGTGACAAGGTCCATTGTTCAAAGCACGATACAAAACAATTGAATAGAAAGCTATTATTAACCGATCTTAAGTAATTAAACCACAAACTAACAAACCACTGACAAACTCATTATTAATTCTTGCAAACCTGTGTGGGGGAAAAAAATGTCTCCCAGTGACCTCATGTCCCCCTAAATGCAAGATTCTGCACGAAGCCCCTGTTGTATTCAGATCAAGATCTGTTGACATTTTTTTCCTCCAAAAAATTTTTGTATAATTCTTGTCATTGTGACCATAAAGTGAGGGGGCAGGGCAGCAGGGCACAGTTGCTATAATTTATAGTACTTTTCAGTTAGTGCATTGTGCAAATGGTTTAAAGGCCACATCAGGAAACACCTGCATCATGGAGAGCAGAATGATGAATTTCCAGCAGTCTGCGTAATATTACACAAGTAACTCAGATACTTAACTGACCATTTTATCAGCAGGGTTTTGCCATTTATTCTGTAAAAGATTTCTGAAAAAGCCCCCCTCAAAACAATGTGAATGTTGTAAGCAGAAGTACGGTACACAGCAAGAGTAATTTTTAATTAATTTACTGTATAAACCATTTTTTAAAACGAGTAAATACTTTTAATAACTCGATAAGACACACAGTGTTGAACTATAGTTCAGCGTTCCAGTAATGCAGTCTGCAGTGGACTGACATCCCATCCGGGATGAATTTTCCTGCCACGAGGGCGATGGCTCCATGGTGTTGCTTGAATAAAAATATGACATAAGTATTAAATCAATTGTCGATAATTCATTTTACAGTTTATAATACACAGTAATTCTTACCACCTGATACAACATGAAAAGAACGACTGTAGATCCACTTTAGATCACAATATGCAGTCTTGGGGAACGCGACTACTAAAAATTTTACGTCAGAAAGAAAGAATTATATTATTTTTCAGGCAGACTGTTTCAATAATCTTGTAAACTGACTGTTGGTAACGATATTCAAATCTTCTGGAATGTTATTTTCTTATAAAAATATGAGTTATTTGTATTTTAAACACGAAAAGAGACTGAAAACATGATCTGCACAGGCCGATGGGTTTTTGTAATGGCATGAAACACTGTGGCCCCCAGTATATCACCGTGATGCACTCCATTACAAAAACCACTCCCAGATGTTAACTAAGCAGTACAGAGAGTCAATGCCAGAATGTGAACTCAAAGAATTAAAATAATAAAGAAATGATTCTCATGTTTGTCCTTTTTGAAATAAATTAATTCATGACATTTTTTTGAAAATGTTTTTCATCAAAATTCTCCAAGTTTAGCAAAATTCTTGGCATCTGAAATAATATTTTAATAAAAGGCAAATCAGACCTGAAGCATATGTCTTTTTTAATCTCTTGTTGATCTTATTTACATTTTTTCATTCTTTGCTCCAAATGTTGCTCTCAGTCTCTTGAAAAAAATGCAATCTTATTTAAAAATTCAAATTAAAGTCTATCGCGCAATATCTGCGTCTAACTATATGTATGTTTATATCTGTCTGTCTGGACGTATATTTATTGATCCTAATACTCTCATTACAGACTCGTATTATAATCAGCCTGTCAACTTTTATATGCATTTCACTTCGATGCAAATTTGATTGGATCCCAAATGCATTTCTTGTTTTAATACTTGTACTTGTTCAATGCCAAAGTTGAATCTCAACTAATAATCAATATGATGTTGCAGCTCTGTAAAATCCATCCAACACGATGTGAAAAATCAAAGAGGTTTTCAGTCCAAAGACAGATTGTCAGAGCAGTACACAAAACTCAGTGCATGTAATTCACTCAACATCACTGGAAATACAACAGGAATCATGTGTCAGATGGAAAACTTTTCGTCCACACACACTTGTGCGATGTTGGTGAATGAAAGGGGACTGCATCGACGAAAAAGCACCTGATAACTGCTAGAAAATATGAAAGCGTCGTGGGCCATTTTGCAACGAGTGCAGGGGTGCTTGTGAAATTGATGGAGCGAATTCTGCTGAGTATGAGTGTATTCACGCTCCAAACCTGGTTGCCTCTGCCAGAAGGTTAAGACTTGAAGGATCAGTCTACGGTCAACAAGACTGCAGGCAAAAAGACATCAAGATGCAAACACATCGAAACAGAAATAGTTTCAGGAACACAGTGTTTCAGTCCACAGACAAGACTTGTAAATAATATTGTGCTTGAAACGTGTTGAAACATTCTTTCATTTAACAAGTTTCAAGCAATACTTGATGAGACACACTATCAAAGTATATAGATCGAGATCGTTTCATTTATTTATTCATCTTCACAAACCACTTTTATGATAAAGTTACTCATAAAACTCCGCAAAGTACACGGTTACTCATATTATAGGTGAACACTATTAATCACTTCTCTCAACACATTTTATGAGTCCACAGAAGTTCAGTCTCCGCAGCAGGTTTTTGTAATGGCATAAAACACTGTGCTGCTACCCCATCACAGTGATACACCCCGGTACAAAAACATCTGTCTTTGTGAATACATTAACTGTGGCTTTCAATTCTAATTCATTCTTCTAATGCCAGAGTTATACAAATAAAAACTGCTACCTCCATTAATAAACCACTTTAAAACATTATTAAAGCATTTTACCTTCATATAATTTGTTGCCTTTTTCACATTTTGCAATAAATAAAAAATAATAATAAATTTGTGCATCATTATGAAATTATTTAATGATGTTTAATATGTAGAGCCTCAACATTTTCAGTCTGTTTGGACTTTTAAATGACTGCATTTCTGTCGCCGTGTGTCAAAGTTCCTGCTGTACTGGACGTGAAAACCTTTACAGATTCAGGAGAAAGACATTTACTGACTTATTTAATGACTTTTTTATGCGTTGGGAAATATTTTTGAGCTCTTCACATCCATGAAAGAAGAAAAAAACACGAACTTTACATGTAAATTATCACCTGCTTCACTGGTGATTTTTAGAAATTGCACATGATGCGTTTCACAGTTTTTAATCACACGGAAGGGGTGTGTTTATTTTTGCGCATGTGATTAACACCATTCACTTATTTTCACAGGTTTAATTTTGGACATGTGGGGTTTTATTTGTCATTTTCTCGTGATCTCGTATTATTCACAGGAATTATCGGGTTTATTTAAGTTTACAGTAGAACATGTTGAAATGAGCTTTATGGGATCACATGTTCCTCGCACGTGAAAAGCACAAGATCACGTGTGAAATGCGATTTTTCCCGAAAGACTGATGCTCCTGATATTGGTGCAGGATCAGAGATGAAAATGCTTTCTACACACTCCGTCCTGAGTCACATGTACAGTTAGGGGCAGGGGCGTATCACCCGCGGGGGATGCGTACGTTTCATACCCCCCACTTTTGTTGAAACACAATTTCATCCCCCGCACTTTTGTCAGATTAAAATGACATCATTATGAAAGGGCGGCACGGTGGTGTAGTGGTTAGCGCTGTCGCCTCACACCAAGAAGGCCACGGGTTCGAGCCCCGTGGCCAGCGAGGGCTTTTCTGTGCGGAGTTTGCATGTTCTCCCCGTGTCCGCGTGGGTTTCCTCCGGGTGCTCCGGTTTCCCCAACAGTCCAAAGACAAAGGTTAGGTTAACTGGTGACTCTAAATTGACCGTGAGTGTGAATGGTTGTCTGTGTCTATGTGTCAGCCCTGTGATGAGCTGGAGACTTGTCCAGGGTGTACCCCACCTTTCGCCCGTAGTCAGCTGGGATAGGCTCCAGCTTGCCTGCGACCCTGTAGAAGGATAAAGCGGCTAGAGATGAATGAATACAGCGACTATAAAATGTGTAACAAGGAAGTAAACTATTGCCATAATGTTAGACAAAAAACAGCCACGCAACGGACTCAAAACAGTTTTTCTCACCCAGTTGCATGAATAATAGCCAGTTTGCGTAGCGTGCCGAAAGCGCTCAATAATACAGTATCTGTCTGCAGAGCTGCAGAGCCAACACCAGTTTTACCGCTCCTGATTCACCGTTCCAGGTTTGACGTCGCATGCGGTGCTTACTGTGCCCGGCTCTGCGGCTCTGCAGACAGACCCTTCTCAAAGCGCTTGCGATGCCGTCGTTCAAACAGTTGTCCCAGGCGCCATGCCCTAAAAGACTGTGTTAATAGTAGTTACTAGTTGTAAAGTCAGTTGAGGCAAGTTTTTTTATTACGAGTGTGTGTGTTTGTGCCAAGTCTACTTTTCATGCATTATAACTGCTTATCACTTTTTAGAAGAGTTTTTCAATTGAGATTTAAAGGCATTTCAAATCGAATGAATGTTCAATAAATGTTGTCCAGTGTTTGTTGTATGTGTGGTCGATTGCATCATTTTCAAATTTTATGCATTAAACCTGATGTAATGCATGATGCAAACAAGTTTTGTACACGAGTTTGAATAATTAAAGACATTAAAAGCAGGAACTGCCCCGTCTTATTTGAATGCTATACTAAAGAGGTCCTTCCAGGATGCTGCGCTTCTCCAACGTGAACTGATTAGCCATGCCTCCTGCTCACACAAAGCGATCCCAGTCCAAACTGTTATGCATGATGGTGTTTGATCTATACACTGTGTATGACTTCTTGGGCTATGTGAAGTTTTTGGTTTTGTTTATATCAGTGTATACCAGTGTAGGCAGCAATACTGACATCTCTGTTATAGAACAGTATCCTGTTACCTAGAATTATCACTCAATACTTTTTGCCTTCACTTACTGAATAATTACATAGCCCTGGCAGTAACAACACCAAAACCCAACATGATAGATCTCTGCATGAAATGCAGAACTTGGCTGGAGTCAACTGGATTTATAGGCTTTCTGCTGTCCTCCCTTTCATTTGCATCCATGGACCATGGGTATGAAAAAGTTCCATATCGGTCATTGACAGTACATCACAGTGTACACGCCGGGCGTGTATATAGCCATAAACCGATTTCTAATGATATGGCTTCCCCATTCCAGAACACCCCCACTTTTGGAAAGCTTGATACGCCCCTGGTTAGGGGACTCGGGAATGAGCCTCTTTCCAGGAGGGTTTTTTTCTCCTCCCCCGATGTGAAACTGCTCGTGACTGGAGGTTTTTGTGCTTGTGTCAATCACCCTGGTGGGAGTTATCACAACGATAAACTGCTGGATAAAAACCTCTGTCACAGCTGGACTTCGGGCTGCAGGGAATTCAGGAGAGTCAGGTTAAAATCCGCATACACTTTTGGAAGACGAGCCTAAGATTATTTTTTATTATTCATTTTTTTCTTTTCATGCAATTTTTTGGAACGAATTTTGAACATTTTTGGTTCATTTTCCTGAATCCGTCTGGGCAAAGCTTCGACTGAATGGAGGATTCATTCATTTATTCATTCGAGTTGGAGGATTTATTACAAGATATTTGTAAGTATATAAGAATTTATGAATAAATATGAATTTATTCATTTATATTATATGATGACCTCATCACGCAGGTTATGTTTTCACTTCCGTTTGTTTGTTTGTTTCCAACATAACCCAAAAAGTAGTGAACGGTTTTTCATGAAATTTGGTGTTATTATTATTATTATTATTATTATTATCGCTTTTACTCTCACAATGAAGAGTATTAACCAGTTACAGAGGCAAAATATTTCATAGGTTTATAATAATGTGTAGTTACAAATATATTTAAAATAGTTACAATTGAAACAGATTCAGAAACAACAACAACAACAACAACAACAACAACAAATAATAATAATAATAATAATAATAATAATAATAATAATAATAATAGGAAGCAGAAAGCGGTTCTGGGAGTGGGATAAGACAGAAGAGATGGACTGTCGGTTCTGGACTGTGAGTTGCAGTGGGTTTGAAATGGATCTGGGTGATGAAGCAGCTTCTCTTCCAGCCATTTAAAAGGAAATCGGTGCAACATTTGCATGACAATAAACCCATCAAGGAACAGAAGTCCTTTCATTCATTCCGCAGTGCACTCTCAAAAGAGATGTGTTAAAAACAACACATATTTAACACATCAGCGTGTTTATATAAGGACAACACAGTTTGTGTTAATAAATGTGTTGAACTCTATAACACAGTAACTGTGTTGAACTATTTAACACACTAGTGTGTTAAAACAACACAGTTTGTGTTTTATTTATTTAATAAATAAATAAAACACAAACTGTGTTGTTTTAACACACTAGTGTGTTTAGTGTGTAACTATTTAACACACTAGTGTGTTAAAACAACACAGTTTGTGTTTTATTTATTTATTTAACACACTAGTGTGTAACTATTTGTGTGTTAAATAAATAAATAAAACACAAACTGTGTTGTTTTAACACACTAGTGTGTTAAATAGTTCAACACAGTTACTGTGTTATAGAGTTCAACACATTTATTAACACAAACTGTGTTGTCCTTATATAAACACGCTGATGTGTTAAATATGTGTTGTTTTTAACACATCTCTTTTGAGAGTGTGTGACTCCTGAACAGCAATGGACTGTGAACTTGATCTCTGTGTAAAAGGTCTTTTCCCCCTGAAACTAGAAATGCGCCTCGAACTTTAATCTACAAGGGAATTACGGTTCAGTTCTCATACATGTCAACCTTTGGTCAATCAAACCTGTATAACCAACCTCCAAAATCCGTATTTCCCTTATAAAATCCGTATAAGATGCAAATTAAAATAATTTACCTAAAATTTGAATGATAATTAACAATGATATATCCAAGTTACTTTTTATTCAATATTATAAACCTTCAGAATGAATACAAAGCTCCAATGTTGGACAAAAACACAAAGTGTCACTCTAATGTTCTGAATTGTACTCCATGACAGCTTTTTTTTTAGCACTCTGCACCAATACCTCACGAGGCTGCATGTCACAGCAAGTGTCTGTGTTGATCTTGCCGGAGTGCCCATTCAGAATCTTTTCAGTCGCTAGTGAAAGTTGCTCAGGTGGAAATACGCTTTTCAAACAAAATGTTACTTCCCGGTTGGCGGGATTCTCGCAATGCGGTGTGCGCATGATCAAAAGTGGAACGAAGTCTCGCTACCACAAGATAACACGCAATTTCATAAGACTCTTTACTGGCTGTTTTTGCTTTCTGTGGTGTACAGTACGTTTGTAAATGAATGTTATGCGCTCTTTTATCATCGTGGGAATTGATTATAGCTCAAAAATAAATATTGAAGTTTTTTAAAGAATCCATATAACTTTATTTGTATGCCCGTATACTACATTTATTGAATCAAATCCGTATAAAATACGGACATGTATGAATTCTGCATCTCCAATGTGTGCTCGCCTGAATAATGTCCGAGGGATGGTCTTAGTATAGTACCAGCAAATCTGGAGGGAGGCGCAGGATGATCTTTTACATTATGTTAATTCTTCAGTGGAATGCAAGGAGTTTGCTTGCAAATGGGCAAGAGTTTAAAAAGTATATAGATGGTATGATCATAAAACCAGATGTTATTTGTGTCCAAGAAACATGGCTTCAACCCAGGTTTGACTTTGTTTTGGTTAATTATATAACTGTAAGGAGGGACAGAATGGGAGGAAATGGAGGGGGATGTGCTACCTTTGTGAGGCAGGGGATGCCATATAGGGTATTGGGTGTAGGGCAAGAGCAGGAATATGTGGTGGAAATTTGGGCAGGCAATAGAAATATAGTAATTATAAATTATTATAATCCTTGCAAACAGTTGGGACTAACTGATCTAGAGGGAATAGAAGGACAGGATAGAGGAAATGTAATGTGGGTTGGGGATTTTAATGCCCACAGCACATTATGGGGTGGAGATAGAACTGACAGCAATGGTCAGGTAATTGAAGATTTGGTAAATGATAGGCACCTAGTTTGTTTAAATGATGGTAGGGGAACTAGGTTTGATGTGAGGACGGGCCGTGAGTCAGTGTTAGATCTCACACTCTTATCAAATAGATTAGCCCCAAGGTGTGAATGGGAAGTGTGTGAACATACTTTAGGGAGAGATCATTATCCTATTGTTTGTACCTTGGATGTTGAGATAAGATTAAGACCAGGAGTGAGGTCAGGGAGGTGGATATTCGAAAAGGCAGATTGGGTAAGGTTCGTGGAAATTAGTGATTTATATCTTAGGTCAGTTTCAGACACAGATGATATTGAGGGACATGAAATGGAGGTGCGCCAGAGGATTTGTATGGCTGCGATGGAAACAATTCCCAAAAGTTCAGGGAAATTGGTTAGGAGTGCAGTACCATGGTGGAATGATGAGTGTGAGAAGGCTGTGAAAGGTAGAAACAGGGCTTTTAGAAGGCTGAAAAGAACACAATTTTAAACATTTAATTGAATATAAACAGGTGCAAGCAATAGTCAGGAGGGTTATCAGACAAAGAAAAAAGACCTACTGGAGAGATTACTGCAGCTCAATAGGTAACAGTGTTGATATAAATGAAGTATGGGGCATGATTAAAAAAATGGAGGGTAACAGAAGAGAATGGAACTATCCAATTCTTTCAGATGGAGACCAGTTGGCCGTATCTAACATGGAAAAAGCAGAAATGTTTGTGAAGACTTTGAGCAAGGTTCATAGCTCTGATAATCTGTCAGAAGAGGAAAGACAGGGTAGGGAAGAGACAATGAGGGTTTATGGTGAGGTTGTTCAAAGAAAAGAAAACTCTGAGGACAAGTATAATGTTCCTCTCACACTGTTGGAACTTAAAAATGCTTTAGAAAGGTGTAGAAATTCAGCCCCCGGCCGTGATGAAGTCTGCTATAAAATGCTGTGTCATCTGAGTGATGAGAGTTTGAAGACAGTCCTAAAATTGTATAATAGGGTGTGGGAGGAGGGACGGATTCCTGCAGGCTGGAAAGAGGCTGTCATTATTCCGATTAGAAAACCAGGAAAAGATGCAAGTAACCCTGCCAATTACCGGCCGATAGCTTTGACATCCCAGTTGGGTAAATTGATGGAAAGATTAGTTAATGGGAGATTAATGCACTTAATTGAGGAGAAGGGGTTGATGACAAAGTATCAGAGTGGTTTCAGGAAGGGGCAGAATACAACTGACTCTATTCTATGTCTTGAAGATGCAATTAGAAAAGCACAGGTAAAGAAAGAAAATGTTGTGGCAGTGTTTTTAGATGTTGAAAAAGCGTATGATATGCTTTGGGTGGAGGGACTTTTAATTAAGATGCATTTGTTGGGCATTGGGGGAAATATCTTTAACTGGGTAATGAATTTTTTGAGTGGCAGAAGCATTCAGGTCAAAATAGGGACAGACATATCAAGACAATGTCTAGTTGAAAATGGAACTCCACAAGGGAGCGTGATCAGTCCACTGTTATTTAATATTATGATCAATGATGTTTTTTGTAATGTTGAACCAGACATTGGCCAGTCTCTGTTTGCAGACGATGGTAGTTTGTGGAAAAGGGGAAAAAATGTAAGACACACTTTGAAGAGGATTCAGGAAGCCCTAACCATTGTGGGGAATTGGGGTAGGAAGTGGGGTTTTAGATTTTCAGTTGAGAAAACCAAAGTAATGTTTTTTACCAGGAAGAAGATATGTGACAGTTTGGAACTACAACTTTACAACCGTCCCTTGGAGAGAGTTCCTTGTTTTAAATTCCTAGGTGTGTTTTATGACACAAGACTTACATGGAGAGCACATATCTCCAGAGTGGTAGATAAATGTAAAACTGTACTGAACTTAATGAGGTGTCTTACTGGAAAGGAATGGGGGCAGATTTGACTTCTTTAAAACAGATTTATATTTACCTAATTAGAGCAAGAATTGAATATGGGTGTTTGGCTTATGCATCTGCAGCGGCGACTGTACTGGCCAGGCTGGATGTAGTCCAAGCTGTTGCTTTGAGATTGTGTACCGGAGCCATACGTTCTTCCCTACTGTGTTCCTTGCAAGTTGTGGTAGGAGAAATGCCTCTTGGTTTGAGGAGAAAACAGCTGCAGGCCAATTATTGGGTAAATCTGATGGGACAAGGACCTGATCACCCTGTTAGGGGAATAATTGAGCCAAGCTGGGAGAAAGAGGTGGCAAATCTGTCAAGCTTTGGATGGACGGTAGAATCTGTGGCCCAGGACATGAAAATTCTCCATAGAACCTTTTGCCCAGGAGTATTGTGGCCGTTGATTCCTGTGTGGCAGCTGGGGGTCCCAGACACTGACTTAATGTTGCTAAAAATTAAGGAAAGGGATCCTGAAGCAGAGCTGGTATATAACTTTTATTGCCATGTAGAAAATAGGTATCAAGACTATGCCTTAATATTTACTGATGGGTCAAAGGATCAGGGCACAGGTGCTACTGGGGCAGCTTTTATTGTTCAGGGAATGAATGTGCAGGCCTTGAAGAGAACTTCTGATTTTTTAAGTGTGTTTTCAGTAGAGTTATATGCCATCCTGATGGCTGTGAGGTGGACTGAACAACTACAGAATAAGAAGGTATTAATATGCAGTGATTCAGTGTCAGCTATTAGAAGTCTTGGGAAGGGAATGTCCAAGGCAAGACAAGATTTGATACATGACATTTTACTGGCGATTAGAGATGTTGGAAGACATGGAGTGAAGGTATCATTTTTATGGGTACCTGCCCATGTAGGAGTCAGACTGAATGAAAAGGTGGATAAGTTAGCTAAGGAGGCAACTCAAAGGGAATCCATCGATGTCAGTGTGAGCCTATCAAAATCAGAAGGCAAGAGTATTGTGTGGCAGGAGTCTCTTTTGAGATGGCAACAACTGTGGGAGAATGACACAAAGGGAAGACATCTGTTCTCAATCACTAGTAGTGTTACTGACTCAGTTAAAGTTTGCAGTAGTGGTAGACGTAAGGAAGATGTAATCATTGCTAGTTTGAGAATAGGTCATACTGGCCTAAACAGTACTTTATTTATTTTAGGAAAACATCAAGACGGCTTATGCTCTTGCCAGGAGATGGAGACAGTTCAGCATGTTTTGCTGTCTTGTAGGAATTATGACAGCTATAGACAAGAATTGTTCAGTCACTTGAGACAGAATGGCATGACAGAGGTGTCTTTGAAAAGCGTGTTGGATATGGGGACAAGTGTGAAGTGCAAATGTCACTTCTTCAAGTTTTTACTGGACACTGGACTGTACGGAAGGATCTAGGCCAATGGCGTTTTAGTTCTATAGGTGGCAGCAATGCAACTTTTTGGATGCCGGCTGCCTTAAAACCACAAAGAAGAAGAAGAAGAAATGGAGCCTATAATCTGGATAACGGAGCAGTTTGAGCATGCTGAGCTGATTTTATTTTTTCGATGTGGTGACACGAGCAGCTTTTTATCAGCACAAAGGAAGCTTCAGGCAGCGATTTTTCTCCACAAAAACCCGCCGTGTGAAAGCGGTCTTATCAACATCATATCAGCGGACATTATTAAAACCACAAGTGACAAATAACAAACGGAGGATTAGCGAGAATTCAACTCCACAAAGAAACTCGCTCGAAGTAACAATAATGATTAGAGAGCAGCCATAAATCAAAATGTGAGCTGTGAATATAATTATGAATAACTTTAGCTCATGTACTTGTTTGTCAGCAGGCTAACGATTATCACACACAGGATTAGCATCAACTCGACTCCAGTGCTAGTGAGCTAATGTTGGAAAGAAAACATGACATCATTTTTAACGAGCTGGAAGATAAACAATAACCTTAAATTAATGTTAAATGTCAGTTAACACTAATTTATCTAATTTAAGGCTGCTGTATAACAACATTTCCCCCTGAGGGATGATGTCGGTAATTTTACCGTGAAGGTTTAATAGACAATATTAGCCTGCTGACTGTCAGCAGGCTAATATTGCCTATTAAACCTTCATGGTAAAATTACCGACATCATGCCTTTATGCAAAATATAATAATTTCAAAAGATTAAACCAAATTAAAAATTATGTGAAACATTCTTACAGTTGCACCAGATTCGTTTTACTTCAGACTTTTTCTGGTTGCTGTTCTGTCTCCACAAACACAGTGGAAAATTCCAGAAAATGAATCTTTCCGGTCCGCATCCCCAACCCAGCATGCTGGAGGTTTCCCCAGAGTTCACCCAAATTTGGGTCACAGTGACCCAGAGACCTGATCCAACAAGCTCAACCCAGCAAGTACAACAAGAAAAAAGTATGTTGTATGTTGGAATTGAAATTAAAACTGAAAACAATTAATGATAAATAATCTTCGACCTTGATTGTCCTCAAAAGGATAAAGCGGCTAGAGATAATGAGATGAGACATTGTTTTACTTCATGAATTTTTATTTATTTGTTTGTTTGTTGATTTATTTCATTCAAAGAAAGACATTTCAAAAAAGTTGAGACAGGAAAACACTGACCACTTGATAATGCTGTCATTCATTCTCACAGCACTTAAAAGATGATTAGGGACTAAAGAGACCTAATGATGAAGCATTAGAGGTCTTATTTTGTTTAATTCTTACAGTAAAGTGGTCTTAAAGTATGCAACAGTACAAGGTCATCATCATTTTGAAAGTCGCAACACTTTCTCTATTGGGGACAGGCACCCTCTCTGTCCACAGCCATGCCTTTGTCCTGTGTGCAGAATGTGGTTTTGCATTGTCTTGTTGATATCTCCCTGGAAAATATGCCATCTTGAAGGCAGCATATGTTGCTCCAGAATCTCACTCTACTTTTTCTGCGTTAATGCTGCCACCACAGAAGTGTAAGTTACTTTTCCAGAGGGCACTGACAGAACCCCATACAATGACAGACCCTGGCTTTTGGACTTGTTGTTTGGAACAGTATGGATGGTCCTTTTCATTTTTGGTCCAGAGCACACGGCATCCATTTCTTCCATAAGAGACCTGGAATACTGATTCATCTGACCACAGTACACGTTTCCACTGTGAGATAGTTCATCCCAGATGCCTCCGAGCTCTGAGGAGTCAGTGTTGCTTCTAGACACAGTTAACCTAAGGTTTCCTTTTTGCACAGGAAGGTTTTAACTGGCATTTGTGGATGTAACTGTATTGTACTTGACAAAGGTTTGCCAAAGTAATCCCAAGCCCATGTGGTTATCTCCATGATAGATGAATGATGGTTGTTGATGCAGTGCCACCTGGGGGATCAAAGATCACGGGTGTTCAGATTAGGCACGTGCCCTTCCCCTTTATGCACTAAAATTCTTCCAGATTCCTTGAATCATTTCATGATCTCATGCACCGTAGAAGGTGAAATATCCAAATTCCTACCTATCTTTCTTTGAGGAGCATTGTTTTTAAACAGTTCAATAATTTTCTCACACACTCTGACAAACTGGAGATCACCCCGTCCCAACTTTTTTTGGTAATGTGTTGCAGATCTGAAATGAAAGAATGCATGTCTATTCACAAATAATGAAATGAAACAACCAATGCATTACATGAGCAGGTAAAACCTTTCACGTGGAGAATGGGTTTAATGAGGAACTTGCACAAGGCAATTCTCTGAAAAACAACTCCATACAAGTGAAACAGGAGGAGAATTTCCTGAACATTCCTCAGTGTGATGTTGCATTGTGCAACATCACAGTGTCAGATTCACCAGTGTGATATCTTCATAAAGCGCATTGTTGCTCGTGTCAGTGGAGATGCTGTAGTGGGTTTTCCAGGAAGCTACAATGTTTATCCTTCCACCACTCCATATGATCGCGATCCGCTCCAAGCCTTTTTCCTGGACGCTGTCTTATCCAGCCTATGCCATTGCGAGTCAGGCCATTGCCAGAAATCTGACAGGACAACTTCACTGAGGCTCCTCAGCAGGAGATGAGATCAGACTAATGCAGTGCACATCTGAAAAGAGAAGAGTGGCAAATAAACTATTCAACACACTTCACTTCAACTGAAATATGGAGCATATAAATTGGTGAATAAAGTGTGGAGAGAAGTGTGCACTCACAGGGCTCAGAGTCCACCAGAAGAAGAAGAGGCCAGCTTATGATGCTTGGTAGAGAGCAGTTTTGTTTTATTTGCGATGTGCTTTCAGGCTGTTTATACCTGTGTGAGGTGTGGAGATTTGCATGCAGTCTTGGTAATGCATTGCCAGTTATTAAAGCAGTGCATTATGGAATTTTACTGCAGGAAGGAAAAACATTTCACATTCTTTAAACCAATAAACAAAACTGATAGCTGGCCATCTCTTCTGGAGACGCACACTAACATGGTGAAATACATTTTGACATATTTGGGGTTCAGTTTCCTGCTGAGGGAATATTTACAGCTCATGAGGATGTGCTTGTGTCAGTTTTTGTACAGCTCTGGAGTCTGTTGTATCAGTGTGACTCTCGTGCACAGTAATAAACAGCCGTGTCTTCAGCTTTCAGACTCTTCACTTGGAGGTACAGCATGTTTTTATTGGTGTCTTTAGTGATGGAGAACTGGCCCTGCAGAGACTGAACGAATCTTGTGCCAGTGCCATCATCAATGTGCCCGATCCACTCCAGACCTCGTCCTGGTTTCTGACGGATCCAGTGCAACCAGCTAAGCGTGAGTCCAGAAACAGTGCAGGACAGGGTAACTGACTCTCCAGGTTTCTTCACGACAGAAGCAGAGGAGGTCAGGGACTGTCCATAAGAATCTGAAAAGAAGTGAATTATGAATTAAAATGTAATACTGCTGAAAGAAACATGAGTGAGAAAATGTTGAATTTTCCTTGCATCATATGAAAATCTCTGAAATGTACATGAAATTAGCACAAATAAAATGAAGGATGCTAAAATAATTTTCAGAGTTTGTCTACACACAATCTTAAAGCGTACGAGTTTTATCAGAGAGCACACTGATAACCAAACAGACCACAAGCATGATGCTTATACACGACTCAATTTGAATAGGGAGTGTCCATGACCACTATGGAAGCAATAAATCAGTCACAAGATGAGGATGAACTCACTGATGTAAACAGATTGGCTTCATGAAAGGTGTCAAGTGGTGTGCGTTTCTTTTTATTTTATGAAAAAATAAATATATTTCACTCATTCGGTTTTGGATTGGATAAAAAGTGACAAATGCATGTGACTTGAAATTGGATAAAATTGTGTTGCTTCAGCAGAATTTCAAAACCATCTGAAAGAATGAGATACGTAACCTTTTTAGAAAATGAAGTTTCATGAAAATTGTCAGTGTAATAATTGAGACCTATTTTTCAAGACATACAAAGTATAAAGTACATCTTCACAAAACTCAGAGGAAAAATGTTAGGTGTGGATAATGTTTCAATGTTGCTCTCTAGAGGCTTTGCATGTGTTTGACTGTTTTGATGAAAAAAAGAGTTCAATTTTTTTTTTTACTCCCCCCACCCCCTCAGTTTTTGGACAGCCCTCCCACTGAGGTGTACAGCTGTGTGTCTTGCACAGTAATAAACAGCCGTGTCTTCTGGCACCAGGCTGCTGATATCCAAGTAAAGCACATTGCTGCTCGTGTCTCTGGAGATGCTGAAGCGAGTTTTAAAGGAAGCTCCAGAGTCTACGCTTCCTCTACCCCATATGATCCCGATCCACTCCAAGCCTTTTCCTGGAGGCTGTCTGATCCAGCCTGTGCTGTAGCTAGTGAGGGCATAGCCAGAAACCTGACAGGATAACTTCACTGAGGCTCCGGGAGGTTTAACCTCAGCAGGAGATGAGGTCAGACTGATGCCATGCACATCTGAGAAGAGGAGAACAGTAACACATACAGAAACAATTAAATACACTTCACTTCTTCAACTCAGACTGAAATATGGAGCATTTCAAAAAAGGTTGAGTACGTTGTGGAGAGACACGTTTACTCACAGGACACAGAGGATATCAGAAGAAGAAGAGACCAGCTCATGATTCCTCCTGCTGGACTCTAACACACACAGAGGCTGCTGTGGACATGCAGTGGATTTATATCTGTCTGAAGTTTTGCGGGGGTTTTTTTGGGGGGGATTTGCATGCATTGTGTTCTGTATTTAATGGTTTTTATGGCAGGCTTTTGACAGAACAGCTTTTCTTCAAACATTTTCATTCATAAAACTGTGTCGACCAAAAGATCCCAACTTCTTAAAAGGAACAAATGAACAAAATGAATAAACAGATTTGATCTGAATATATTTTCAGTCTTCTGTTTGAAGAAAAAAAATCATTTCGCAAAAAGATTTGCTTGTTATATTGAGGAATTAATAAATTAAATAATTTTTGAAATGAAATTTTTTTTCTGACTTTAACATATTTCATTCCTTCATGTGTTTGTTTTTAATTGATTTTTTTGAGGAAATATTTCCAGCTCATGAGGAAGCGCATGGAGTGTCTGGAGTCTGTTGTCAGTGTGGTGATGATGCTGTTATCTTTTGGTCCTCCACATGAACAGATGAAAAAAAAGTGTGTAATTCTTGACATGGTAAAGTTTTCTTTGTGAAAATTTATTTCACATTCTTGGAAGGAGTCCCCATTGTCAGTATTTTGGAACAATCAGAGGTAAAGATGTCAAGTCTACAGAATGGAAGGGTTTGTGCTTTTAGTAACATAAATTGCATCTTTGAAAGAGAGAGGGGAAGGGGAGGAACCAACTGTTGATATTTTGGATCACTATCTTGCAGGCGCGAAAGTAAGCCGGTCCTGGCCGGTCTGGCGTACCACTAAAAGATTTGGCCGTACCGGAAAGAAAAAATATTCTGTCTCTGAAAAAAAAAAGCACTTTCAGCATAACAACACACCTGCTAACAGCAATTTACCAAAAGCAACACGTTTTCCTCAATATACATTGCATAACTCATTCTGACCTGTCTCTGAATTATCTCATCTCATGTCACCTCATTATCTCTAGCCGCTTTATCCTTCTACAGGGTTGCAGGCAAGCTGGAGCCTATCCCAGCTGACTACGGGCGAAAGGCGGGGTACACCCTGGACAAGTCGCCAGGTCATCACAGGGCTGACACATAGACACAGACAACCATTCACACTCACATTCACACCTACGGTCAATTTAGAGTCACCAGTTAACCTAACCTAACCTACATGTCTTTGGACTGTGGAGGAAACCGGAGCACCCAGAGGAAACCCACGCAGACACGGGGAGAACATGCAAACTCCACACAGAAAGGCCCTCGCCGGCCCCGGGGCTCAAACCCAGGACCTTCTTCTCTGAATTATGTCTGAAGTGAATTCCTTCCGTATTTCACTCGACAGACAACGTACAAGATAGTGCGTGTAGCCCACTGCTTAACCATTTTCCGCCAACGTGCGCAGCTGGTATCCAAAGTGTTTTAGTAGACAGACGTTTGTTGCAAAGTCTCCCAAATAAAAACAACATATACAGAAACATATGTTGATGTTTCAATATTCTGTTATGTGTGCAATGTTTCACTGGACAAACAACGAGCGAGCTACAGAGCGCGTACGGCTTAACCAGATCTTGTGCTATAACGTGCGCAGCTGGTAATCAGTGTTTTAGCAGACAGACGTTAGTTACAAAGTCTCCCAAATAAAAAGGCATATAAAGAAACGTTAATGTTTCATGATAGGCTATTTAAAAATTACTTTGATCAGAATTTGTAAATCGAGTGGAAGTTGGGGCAAAGATTCTAGATTACTGTCTGGTTGGAGTGACCAGAGTAACTAGGCTACCAATGCATGGCACATGCACTGAGAACACATGCACTTACTGTAGAACGCACACACTTTCTCAAACGTTCTGACACACCCGTGGGAAAATACAAAGAATCCAGAAAACACCAACAGAAAATCACAATGATATACAGCCCCAATTCCAAAAAAGATGGGACAAAGTACAAATTGTAAATAAAAACGGAATGCAATAATTTACAAATCTCAAAAACTGATATTGTATTCATAATAGAACATAGACAACATATCAAATGTCGAAAGTGAGACATTTTGAAATTTCATGCCAAATATTGGCTCATTTGAAATTTCATGACAGCAACACATCTCAAAAAAGTTGGGACAGGGCAATAAGAGGCTGGAAAAGTTAAAGGTACAAAAAAGGAACAGCTGGAGGACCAAATTGCAACTCATTAGGTCAATTGGCAATAGGTCATTAACATGACTGGGTATAAAAAGAGCATCTTGGAGTGGCAACGGCTCTCAGAAGTAAAGATGGGAAGAGGATCACCAATCCCCCTAATTCTGCACCGACAAATAGTGGAGCGATATCAGAAAGGAGTTCGACAGTGTAAAATTGCAAAGAGTTTGAACAGATCATCATCTACAGTGCATAATATCATCAAAAGATTCAGAGAATCTGGAAGAATCTCTGCGCGTAAGGGTCAAGGCTGGAAAACCATACTGGGTGCCCGTGATCTTCGGGCCCTTAGACGGCACTGCATCACATACAGGCATGCTTCTGTATTGGAAATCACAAAATGGGCTCAGGAATATTTCCAGAGAACATTATCTGTGAACACAATTCACCGTGCCATCCGCCGTTGCCAGCTAAAACTCTATAGTTCAAAGAAGAAGCCGTATCTAAACACGATCCAGAAGCACAGACGTCTTCTCTGGGACAAGGCTCATTTAAAATGGACTGTGGCAAAGTGGAAAACTCTTCTGTGGTCAGACGAATCAAAATTTGAAGTTCTTTATGGAAATCAGGGACGCCGTGTCATTCGGACTAAAGAGGAGAAGGATGACCCAAGTTGTTATCAGTACTCAGTTCAGAAGCCTGCATCTCTGATGGTATGGGGTTGCATTAGTGCGTGTGGCATGGGCAGCTTACACATCTGGAAAGACACCATCAATGCTGAAAGGTATATCCAGGTTCTAGAGCAACATATGCTCCCATCCAGACGACGTCTCTTTCAGGGAAGACCTTGCATTTTCCAACATGACAATGCCAAACCACATACTGCATCAATTACAGCATCATGGCTGCGTAGAAGAAGGGTCCGGGTACTGAACTGGCCAGCCTGCAGTCCAGATCTTTCACCCATAGAAAACATTTGGCGCATCATAAAATGGAAGATACGACAAAAAAGACCTAAGTCAGTTGAGCAACTAGAATCCTACATTAGACAAGAATGGGTTAACATTCCTATCCCTAAACTTGAGCAACTTGTCTCCTCAGTCCCCAGACGTTTACAGACTGTTGTAAAGAGAAAAGGGGATGTCTCACAGTGGTAAACATGGCCTTGTCCCAACTTTTTTGAGATGTGTTGTTGTCATGAAATTTAAAATCACCTAATTTTTCTCTTTAAATGATACATTTTCTCAGTTTAAACATTTGATATGTCATCTATGTTCTATTCTAAATAAAATATGGAATTTTGAAACTTCTACTTCATTGCATTCCATTTTTATTTACAATTTGTACTTTGTCCCAACTTTTTTGGAATCGGGGTTGTATTTGATAAGATAAGGAAGAGAGGACAACTGGAAAATAATAATGCAGAGAAAAAATACTGATATCTTGAATGCTTGATAAGTGGACAATAATAAATAATTAGGTGTATTTTTCAGTGCGCTCTGCGCGCACGCACTATGACTCAAAATAATAGTACTGGCACGAAATAAAAGTTACTTTCACCCCTGCTATCTTGTGAGAAAATGAACCACCTGCCCACCAGCTGTCTCGCAGAAAGGCACAGGTTTTCATCAAAAATTTGCTTGGACTTGACAGTATCCATTTTCCCTTCAGTCCTGATCAATTGCCCAGTCCCCAGTGAATAGAAAACACCCCCGCAATGTTGCCACCACCCTATTTCACAGGAGACTTTTTTTTTCCAAAGGTGGGCTGTGTTTTTTTTTGCCAAATATAGCACTTGGATTTTAGTCCAAAAAGGCCAATTTTGGTCTCATCTAACTGTAGCACCTTTTACTACATAGCATCAGAATCTTTGAGGTGCATCTCTGCATCATACAAACAAAAGTGTGACACTTTTTCAGAAAAAAAACAGCTTCTTTCTTCACACCCTGCCAAACAGGCCAGCTTTGCGTCAAGCTTGTGAGATTGTTGGAACATGTACAGACTGACCAGTCCCAGCCAGAAAATCTTGTAACTCCTTCAAAGTTGCAGTTGGCCTCTTGGTAGCTAAATATCCTCCTGGCTCAGTCATCCAGTTTGGATGGACAGACTAATCTCTACAAGATGTTGGTGGTGAACTACTTTCTACTTCTTAATGATGCTCCAAACCCAACACAGAGGGATAGTTAAAGCCTTCAGTACCTTTTCCTCGCTTTCTCTTGTCTTGTGCCTTCCTACAACTTCATCCCAGAAGTCTTTTGAAAGTACTTTCCCCAACCATGATGAATTCTTTGCAGGACCATACACTACTAGCAGCTGAATATTCAAGAAAGAGCTGGTTTGATACTGAAATCCTCAAAACCAATTGATGACAGTTGGGGCAATTAGCCTGGCCTTTGATCTCCAAGTTGATGGGTTGCACTGGAGCAAGTTCATAATGAAACACTCCAAAGGGCTGATCACTCAACTACACCAGAAATTTCACTACTTAATTTTTAATACATGTCCAGAATTTTTTTTAAATTCTATTTTAACTTTGATGATGAGGGTTATAATGTGTACATACAGCTCAAAAAGTTAAACTGATATCGTAGGATGAAGATCTCAGGAAAAGCTCAGGGGTATTTTGTCCACTTTGGAAAATGTTTCAGTTGCTTTCTTTTCCTGGCAATGTTTAAGTCAATCTCGAACCTTCTTTCTACCACTTCCTATCTGTTTTCTTTTGTTTCTTTTCCACTTCTTTATTCCTTGCCTCATTTTGTTTTCCAGTTTGCTCTGAGCAAAGCCCTGACATACCATACCAATCTCCCCTCCACAAAGTGGTGATAAAGGACTGCCTCCAGTGTTGGCCTTAAGTAACCTTCCTGGCAGGTGCAGGCAGTTCAGGTTAATCAGCCTGGAAAATTCTGGGTAATTGAGTTCTCCAGCTTGGCTGCTCTCACTGTGTACTGCTGCCCCCTCTGCTGGCTGCTGGTGGTGTAGCGTGACCTCTTCCAGTTCCAGGAACATCATAGACTTCAGAGATATATCAGCAGATAAAACATATGATGTCATTATTCAGGGCGGCATGGTGGTGTAGTGGTTAGCACTGTCGCCTCACAGCAAGAAGGTCCGGGTTCGAGCCCCGTGGCCGGCGAGGGCCTTTCTGTGCGGAGTTTGCATGTTCTCCCCATGTCCGCGTGGGTTTCCTCCAGGTGCTCCGGTTTCCCCCACAATCCAAAGACATGCAGGTTAGGTTAACTGGTGACTCTAAATTGACCGTAGGTGTGAATGTGAGTGTGAATGGTTGTCTGTGTCTATGTGTCAGCCCTGTGATGACCTGGCGACTTGTCCAGGGTGTACCCCGCCTCTCGCCCGTAGTCAGCTGGGATAGGCTCCAGCTTGCCTGCGACCCTGTAGAACAGGATAAAGCGGCTAGAGATAATGAGATGAGATGTCATTATTCATTGAACAAAACATTGCAATTTGTGGCACATTTCTGTTGTTCTGTTGTCGCCTGAGTCAGGGATGGAGTGGTGTTCAAGTGGTACTTGTCTAGATTTTATTTTCGGCTGCGATTTACAATTTTTGTTGGTATCTGTCTGTGATCTTTGACTTAATTCTGTTTTTCAAAGTATCAGCAAATCTTATTGTAACCACTGCAACCCTGATCAGGCAGATACTGAAGATGATTGAATGACCACTCATGCGTGTACAAAAGAAAGATACCTCCTACTTGGGAAACTTGTTTGTTGGGATCAGTCTTGATGCCACACACCCTGTGAAGTCAAGTCAAGTCTAGTCAAGTCAACTTTATTGTCAAATATGCTATACATGCTCGACATACAGCACAGATGAAATTTCAGTCCTCTCTGACCCATGGTGCAAACAGGCAATGCAGTAAATAAAAATAAAAATAGAATAATTGAAAAAACAAACAAACAATATAAACAGTATAAACACTAGATAAGAACTAGACAGACTAATCACTCAAACAAACAATATAAACAGTATAAACATTCTAGATAAGAACTAGACATAGACTAAACACTCATATATACACACACACACACACACACACACACACACACACACACACACACACACACGTAAATTGGTGCAAATAAACAAACAGTCAAGGGCACTTGAGGTATAGCAGGTAAACATGAAATAAGCAGTATAAACAAACTAGCAGCTGATAAGGTGAGGTAGTGCGGAATAGTGCAAATGAGCGAGGTAAAGTGAGATGTGCGGTCCCTGAGTTCAGTGTGTTAATGAACGTTGAGATGTATGTATGTGTGTGTGTGTGTGTGTGTGTGTTTGGGGGGGGGACTGTGAGGATGACATGTCAGATGCTGAAAGGGGGGCAGGGGGGTGTGCGAGCAGAATCTGTGGCAGGGGGCAGAACAGGGAGGGAGTTGAGCCTCCTGACCGCATGCAAGGCCGGATTAACTATATGGGCCTGCGGCACAGTGCCCAGGGGCACTAACCACTCACAGCCAGTGGGGGGGCACCACATGACAGAAACTTTAAAAATATTTTTCGTGAATGTTTGTACACTTAAAATGGTTATACACTTGACATTGTTAAATAGTCATATATAATTCATTATGAACACTAATTTCATAAGAACAGCAACAATAATCATAATTCTGAGCAAGAGTGGCCTATGTGACCATTAACCCCCCTTTCCTCAACCTGTCAGTTGAGCCAGTCCACCTACGGTGAAATGTATCAATTTTTTAAAAACCGCGGTAGAAATGAAAAATGGACAGACATCAATTGAGTGGTTGTGCGAAGAGAAAATTAAAAAAGAGAAAGACTCCAGGCGTGTAGCTGCAATTAAAAATGTTCCAGTGTTAGATCGTTTTTTTATAAAAACATTGACAACTGCTGTCACTACCAGTGCTGAAGCCGAAGCTAGTGAAATCAGCGATGCTAGTGAGGGAGATGGCCCTGCTAGCACTAGCCGGGGAGATGCTACAAGTTGTACGGTACTGGATGTTATTTGAATTTATATTTTGAATTGAGACATTTGAATATGTTGCCTAGATCGATGCTATTTTAATTGATACACATTTTGAATTGACACATTTGAATATGCTGTATAGTATATAGATGGATGCTGTTTAAATTGCTGATGCTGTTTGAATTGATACACATTTTGAATTGAGACATTTTAATATGGATAGAATAGAGTATGGATGCTTTGAAGGTTTTTATTGAGACATACAAATATATGCTGCTCATTTTTGAATAAGACATTTCAATACGCCTACATGCATATCGTTGGTTGTTTTCAGTGAATTTGATGGGCTGATGTAGCCTACTTAATAAATTTTCAATGAGGAAGAATGACCTTGTTTATGTGTACTATTGTTGATGTATATGCTACTATTTTTGACAGCAAAGGGCAAGGTTTGTGAGTGTGTGCAGGAGGTTACTGAACGCGTGCGCGCAGGGTGGTGGTGGTGGTGGGGGGGCACTTGAGGTATAGTGCCCAGGGGCACCGCATTGGCTTAATACGGCACTGACCGCATGGTGAAAGAAACTGTTCTTGAGCCTGCTGGTTTTGGCCCGGAGACTCCGCAGTCTCCTCCATTACTGGCAAGATTTAATAAAGTTTCCTCCCATCTCTGTATTTGTATCTGTTTTGAATCACGTAAACGTTTCATTCCAAATAATGTATTCGTGTTCGGACAGGAAGCTTTTTTCCTTGATATTTTCTCTGCACCTGTGATGACCTGGCGACTTGTCCAGGGTGTACCCCGCCTTTCGCCCGTAGTCAGCTGGGATAGGCTCCAGCTTGCCTGCGACCCTGTAGAAGGATAAAGCGGCTAGAGATAATGAGATGAGATGAGATTTTCCCTGCAATTGAAGCCTCAGGGCAGTTGTTAATTTCTGATGGTAAGTTTTAACCAGTGTAGATTTTTGGATGATACAGCCATGAGAAAATGTCGACCACTGTTCTTTTGTTTTGTTCAAGTTTCTAAAATTTCAGTTCCGGTTCTTTCCCCAAAAGGTTTTGTGGTGTCCATGCACAGACAATCGGAAAGTAATGGATCATGACATGTTCCTTTTTCTGAAAAGAATGAACTCCACCCAGAATGATGACATCATCATGCATTTTGCATCTTGAAAAGGTGTTTTTTTTTTTTTTTAATTGTGGACCTCAGTTTCAAAGACAAAGGCCCTATAACATTCTATATGGGAGTTGGGGCTTTCTTGTAAAGAGCTGACCCTCAACTTCAATGGTTGTGGGTTCAAATCTATAAGGATGAGAGATTGAAAATAAACAGTTCTTTTTGAACCTGGCTTTTGACCCAAAAGGACAAAAAAAAAAGCCGTAAAGATGATAACTAAAAGACAAAAGTCCAATGAGCAACTTTATAACCTGTTCTTCCATGGTGTAGTGGTTGACATCATTGGCCGTTGGGCTTGAAGTCCTTGGATTGATTTGGTTTCCTCTTTGCTTAAATTTAGTGCAGGATTTAAGCAGACACAATTGAAAAGTGAAATTAAATCAGTCATTAGTATGAGATCCTGTGGCTCCATTGGATGAGCTTTACTTGTGGGTTGACAGTGTATTGGTTCAAATCCCAGCAAGGTCTCCAGAATATGGGTGGAAAAGGTTCAGGCTAAAGTGCATTTGCTGGGGGGGCGTAATATCCAGGCAGCTACCCAGGCTCAGAAGAGAAAAGCAGATGGGGTCCTGGTGCTCAAAGAAAAGGGTTTGTTGTATTTTCATTCTCCATCTTTATTCAGCGACGCATTATGGGTAGAATACAAAATAAGTACCAATAGCGTACCACAGATGGCAGCACCAGCTAGTGCTATAATTGAACATGCCCCCTTTTTTTTTTTTAAACAAAGCTTTAGAGCATAGAAAGAAAAGTCAAATGTCAGTGCTTATCTTAGTTGAAATAAAGCATGTTTAAGATCATGTCTTATTAAACAAGAAAAGAAACCTAAAAAAAATATTGTCATTTTGAACTTAAAGTTCTTTTCAAGACAGAGGTCCCAGGACATGTTTGTAAGCTAAACATTACACATTATTCATGTATATATAAAATCAGGGTCTCTAGTTGACTTCGTTTTTCTTCCTGAACGCCTTGGTGAGGGTGGCTGTGGTGGTGGCAGCGGCTTCACTGGTAATGTGGCAGTGACTGGTTCCTGCTCAGTAGTCAGCGAGGGTTTCATTTCAGCTGGAATTTTTGGGTTACTTCCCGAGTCTTTGCTGACAGGCGGTATATCATGTAGAGAAGGTGTCACAACTGTTGATGGCATGACTATCGATGGATATCGGCGTTTAATATCATGTTGATTACGCCGAATGCGCCGATTTGCCTCCGTAATTATCCAGTACGAGTATGGATGTGTGTCACAACAGTCAATAAAGCCTGGTTTCCAATCTGGTGAGTCATCTTCAGTATACCAGATCGGCTGTTCTGGGGAATAACGCTCTTGTGTTGTGCTTGGAGCTTTAAGATGCGCTGCTCTTTTCTTCGAAAGATTCACTCTCTCTTCATCGGTAACGTGAGTAGTGGTGTGTGGATGGCCAAGTCTGTTAAAAATACGCCTATTAAAAAACAACTCTGCAGGTGAAGGCAAGTCTGCACTGATAGGAGT